>NC_052085.1:20000-703125 GCF_015852505.1 Tachyglossus aculeatus
TCACAAAACATCTCCCTCCTCTCGTCCCCAAAAACAACCTTGTGATGCAGAAGAGTCCCTTCACAGGGGCCGGGGATGTTCAGAGTGATTCTGGAGACGGGACTGTGAGCACCCAGAGATTAGACCCATCTATAGAATTAAAGGGCCCCCGGGTCTTCTCAGACCCACAGTCGAGTCAAACAGAACCAGTTCCGTGCACAGAGCCCCAACCCCCATATCCAGAACAAGCTTCTGGGTGAACAGTGGACTCCTCTTCCTCACTGCTCTCTCTCCCCCCCAATCCAGCTAACCCTATCCATTCAAACACACACGGGACCAAAAAATAAATAAATAATAAACACACAGACCTTCCCTTTGAGGTGACAGCACAGCCAACAGCTCCATCTCAACAACAGGGCAAGTCTGATACTTGACCCGATGGTCCAAACCACAGAGGGATAGTCCATGAGG
This sequence comes from Tachyglossus aculeatus, assembly GCF_015852505.1. Classification (NCBI taxonomy): domain Eukaryota; kingdom Metazoa; phylum Chordata; class Mammalia; order Monotremata; family Tachyglossidae; genus Tachyglossus; species Tachyglossus aculeatus. Next base: position 20,451 of record NC_052085.1, read on the forward strand.
CTGGGAAATGCGCTGGACATCTGCTATAGAGAAATTAAGAGCTAGTCAATCAAACAGCAAAGAGATGGTCCTTGAGGCTGGGAAGTGTGCAACATCTGCTGTAGAGAGTAAGTTAAAAAAAAAAAGTCTCTTCAGCAACCCAGCCCCCACCTTTGCACTGCCAGGCTTTGAGACTGAGGGACTTCTAGGAAGACAATGTAGACCTGGAGTGGAAGTTTACATTTATTTTGGGTTTTTTTATTTTTTTAAGATTGGGGAACTGAGGGCATGTTTGAAAGCACTGAGAAATGAATTAATTCAACACAGCAAGTGGTTGAAAATGAACAGGAAGGATGAGGGGGGTGGGAGAGAAAGGGGATTCAAGGCTTTAGGAGGGGTGTTAAGGGTAATCATCATCATCAATTGTATTGAGCGCTTACTGTGTGCAGAGCACTGTACTAAGCGCTTGGGAAGTACAAGTTGGCAACATATAGAGACAGTCCCTACCCAACAGTGGGCTCACAGTCTAGAAGGGGGAGACAGAGAAAACCAAACATATTAACAAAAATAGAATAGGTACGTACAGGTAAAATAGAGTAATAAATATGTACAGACATATATACATATATACAGGTGCTATGGGGAAGGGAAGGAGGTAAGGTGGGGGGATGGAGAGGGGGAGGAGGGGGAGAGGAAGGAGGGGGCTCAGTCTGGGAAGGTCTCCTGGAGGAAGTGAGCTCTCAGTAGGGCCTTGAAGAGAGGAAGAGAGCTAGCTCAGGGGGTTGCATAACTAGTCAGTTTGGAGGGGAATGATTTAGAATTCAGGCAGCTGTGAAAGCTTGAAAAAGAGTGAATATGATGTGCAGTAGGTGAGGAAGGTTTGGGGACAGGGCAAATCTAGTGGCTTCAGCTGTCACTGGAGTCTGATAGTGATAATAGTATTTAACACTTCCTCATTGCAGACCACTGGCAGTTACTTCACTGACAAGGAGTAAGAAGGACTGGGGATTTAAATCTATACCAGAGAGTGAAAGCAATAGGAATGGAATGGGAGTCCATGAAGGAGGTATACCATGGTTGCTGAGCAGGGGGAGAAAGTAAAAGTGAATTACTTCTCACCTCTGAAGTGGTCAAGGTAGTCCTAGTGCCCGGATTTCCCTCAACAGCAGTCTGTGGGATCGGTGCAGGAAAGGAGGTGGTCTAATGGTGCTCCTGGGGGCTGAAAAGGAAGGGGAAAAAAGTTTAAGTGCACACAATGCAGTTTCTCAGACATTCCTCCACTACCCCAAAAAAAAGCTATTATTCAACAGGCATCAGAGGACATTCACCTGGGCTTCTCCTCTCCCCCTCCATCTCCACACTCCCAAGGCAGGGAAGACTTGCATATACAAGGGCAAGAAAGCTCCAGGGCAACTGCTGTCTTAACAGGGGTATGTAAAGAGCTACATTACACACACACACACACACACACACACACACATTTGCCTTCCACACCAAATGCAACAACCCTTCAGATATGGATAGGTTCCTTCTGTGAGAGTCACAGATGGGCAAGGCAGCTCCAATGAAGGAGACTGTTGATTATTTTTTGACTCTTCTACTGGACCCCTCTCTCCCCCAGGTCTCAGACCTGTAGGCCTGGTATTCCTGAATTCAAATAACCTTAACTTCTGGGTATTGTAAAGTCAATTTCTAAGACAATACCTGCATTTTCACCTTTCCAGTTCACTCACAGCATCTCATTCTGTCTCTCACCCCTGACGTCGATCTAAAGTCCCCATAACTCAGTTTCTCAAAACAGGATAAAGGTGACTGCAACCTTCCCTGCCTTTCCTGACAGAATCACCTCCCACCTCTCCTCCCCTGAAGCAACTGTCCAACACAGAAGAGTCCCTTCATGGGAGATTGAGGACGTACAGAGTGACTCTGCAGACGGGACTGTGAGCACCCAGAGATCAGACCCGTCTATAGAATTAAGGGCCCCGGGTCTTCCCAGACCCACAGTCAAGTCTGAACAGAATCAGTGCCCTGCACACAACCCCAGCACCCATTTCCAGAAACAGCTTCAGTATCCACAGTGCCCACCTCTTGCTCACAGCTCTCTCCCAACTCACTTAAGCATAATCCCTTTCATTCATACACACACACACACACACACACACACACACACACACTCAAAAACAAAAACCCTTCCCTTTGAGGTAGCAATGGCTCCAACGGTGACAGGGCGGGTCTGAGATTTAACATGGTCCAAAATGGCAGAGGGATGGTCCTTGAAGCTGGGAAATATATTGGACATCCACTGTTAAGAGAATAAGACCTAGTAAATACCTGCCTTCAATCATCCCAACCTGGCCTCTGCCAGTAATTAAGGCTGTGGGACTTGTAGGAAGACAGTGTAAGCCCGGGCTAGAGAGCTTTTCGGAGGCGGGGGTGGTGGGGGGAGGGGGGGAGGTAAGATGAAGAAACTGTGGGCATGTTAGAAGGCAGTGGAGGTCATAGTTTGGCACAGCAGGTGAGCTTGGAAATGATCATCGGAAAGGGAAGAAGAGAGGATGTGAGTGAAGAATGGGTAATCAAAAGCTTCAAGAGACTAATCTAAGTCGGGCAAGTGTGACTTATTTGGGAACAGTGAGGATCAATGTGGAATACATGAGGAATATTTGGGGATGGGATAAATCCAATGGCTTCGGGTATCAGATTCCTGGGTAGTAGTAATAGTTTTTATTAAACACTTCCCAAGTGCAAAGCACTGTATTAAGCACTGATAGCTACCTCAGTGACAAGGAAGGAGTAGGGAAAACTGGGGATTTACGGCTTCAGTTAGGTCTGGAATCCATGATGAAGGCAATAGGCAAGTAAGTCAATGTCGGAGGGGAACCGCGGTTGCTGAGCAAGGGACAGCAGAGTTGAATTCCTTCTCACCTGCTAGGAGATGGTCCTAGTGCCCAATTCGCACCAGCTTCCCTCTGAAGCATGAAAGCAAGAAGGTAAGAGATCTGCTGGTGCTCCTAGAGGCTGAGAAGGAAGTGGGAAGAAATGCAGACAATTCAGTTTCTCTAAAGGACACATTACTCCACCCCCACTCATCAACCTATCGATGAAGATGTGAGAGGGGACACCCACAGGCAGCCTGGATTCCTCACTCTTCCTTCCCCCACCCCTAGGCTAGTTAAGGCCTCCATATAGATAACAGGAGGTCTCCAGGGCACCTGCTGAATAAATGGGGCTGAGGGAAAAACCTACAGTAGCCAGGACCATTTCTGCTTTCTGTGCTCCCTACTCCAACTCACGGAGGAGGCTATAGGGCTCCAGAGAAGAATGGGGTGGAACACACACACCCTATCTTGACACTGACCCCTCGCTTCCTCGTAAACAACCCGACAGATATAGAAGGGTCACTTTGGGGGGCACTGCAGATGCATAAAGCAGATCGAATGAAAGAATTGTTCACTATGTTCTACCCTACTCCTGCACTGGATCCCTCTCTCCCTCAAAGATTCCTCACCACCAAAAAAGTTTCAGACCTATAGGGTTGATATTCTTGACTCTAAAGATACCCCACACTTCTGTATATTGGAAAAATGAATTTAATAGCACAAATGCCTGCAATTTCAGCTTCCCAGCCTCCATGCAACTCATTCACTTTACCTCAAATTTGTCTCATGACAAGTATTTCTCACTAGAGAATGAAGTAGAAAGTGAACTTCCCTGCCTCTCTCCTAGAAGTATCCCCCCCCCCCATCTCTACCCTTCCCACCCCCAGAAGCAACTGCTAGACACAGAAGAGTTCTTTTGAGGGAGATTGAGGATTATAGAGTGACTCTGCAGACAGGACTGTGAGCACCCAGAGATCAGACCCGTCTATAGAATTAAGGGCCCCAGGTCTTCTTAGACTCACAGTCGAGTCAAACAAAGCCAGTTCCCTGCACAGAGCCCCGATCTTTTTGTCTAGAAGCAGCCTCTGTGTCCACAGTGGCCTCCTTTGGCTCACTGCTCTGTCCCACAACTCAGCTAATCTTAACCCCTTTCACAGATGCAAAAAAAGGAAAAAAAAAAAAAAGTCCCAAAACCTTCCCTTGGAGATAGCAATACAGCCTACAGCTCCACCTCCAGGACAGGGCAGGGCAGGTCTTAAAGTTGCCCTCTTAATCCAAGTGCCAGACAGATGATCCTCAAGGCCAGAAAATGCATCAGGCAGCCTCTGTGGAGATAATAATACCTAGTCAGAGTCTGCCATTGGTCAACCCCACCCCTAACCTGTGCATAGCCAAGAATTGAGGGTGCAGGACTTCTTTCCTGGTTTCAGATTGGGGCAAACAGATGGGCAGTGGAAGACAGAGAATAAAAGGGCTTCTGAAGTACATAAAAATACCGATGATTGGGGAAAAAGTTTAAAGCAGCAAAGCAGATTGCATTTTAGTAGGAAAATAGATTTTTAAATGGAATGCAATATAGGGTCTGGGTTCTAGCTAGCTGAATAGCTAAAGAGAATAAAATAAAGATACAGTGAGAAGGTTGGCATTGGAAGAGTAAAAGCACATAGAGTTGGAGTACAGGAGGAAGGAAAGAGGACAGGAAGAGAGAATGACTGCCTTGAAAATGGTACACGTTCAACTCGAGGTTGGAAACGAGCAAGTGAGGTTAAACGCAATACCTGCCCCTTGGGGAGTTTACTATCTCCATTTCCTCATCCTCTCCATCCCATCTTACCTCCTTCCCTTCCCCACAGCACCTGTATATATGTATATGTTTGTACATATTTATTACTCTATGTATTTTACTTGTACATATCTATTCTATTTATTAGTATGTTTGGTTTTGTTCTCTGTCTCCCCCTTTTAGACTGTGAGCCCACTGTTGGGTAGGGACTGTCTCTATATGTTACTAACTTGTACTTCCCAAGCGCTTAACACAGTGTTCTGCACACACTAAGTTCTCAATAAATACAAGTGATTGATTTCCCTTTCACAGATAAGATCTTTGATGACCAGAGAAGTGAAGTAAACTTACCCAAGGTCACACAGTACACCCACAATAGAGTTGAGATTAGAACCCAGGTCCTTCTGACTCTCAGGCCTATGTTCTATCCTCTACACAGTACTGCTTCTCTAAGAAACAGCTGGTCTCTGTATTGATAAGAGAGTAAATTATAGGTATGGTGGGGGGGCGGTTAGTTGCTGGAATGAGCTTCAGGAGAGGAAAGGGCAGAAAAACCCTTACCACGATCCATACTGGATGCAAAAAGAGGAAAAACTAAGAAAGAAAAAACAGTATTTAAATTACTTAACTGCAGGGGTTAGGGTTAGGAACAGTCAAGTAACCCTCAGGCCCTGGGTCAGCAAAATATCTGAAAATTAACAGAGAAAATCAGTCAGAATGAATTATTGCAGCCACACAATAGAAATAAATGAATCACCTGATCCTCAAAGCCCCAGCCAGGGCCAGACCCCTCCCCACGCAACCACCACAGCTATAACTAATTACCCATTCCCCCAGAACAGTAGCCCCTGCCTCCCCCGCAAAAAAAAAGAACAGAGAAACCCCCACAAATGACCCTCACTCAGCCATTGCCAGCAAAGAAAGTAGACATTCAACAGAACCTGCAGAAACAGCCCAGTAAAGGTTGCCACCTCGCTGGAGACTTCTATGGGTCAGGGAGCTTAATTGGGAGCAGCTGATTCGGGGGGGGGGGGGGGGGTAAGCAGGGGCCGGACTGGCCAAGATTTGCTCATCTCCCGGGCTGGAGCGGGAACACCTGAGCTGGGGATGGAGGGGGCGGGGGGGGCGCCAGCCTCCTGGAAGGAAAGCACAGAGGCCTCCATGGAGGAGGGGGGCTAGGGCGGGGCGGGGCGGGCCCCAAGAGTCACCCCGGAACCCCCCCAAGTGAACGCACTTTCTGGAAAGCCGTGGTCACAGCGGGCTAGCCGCCCCACATTTGATCTCGTTACCGGGGGTTTGACAATGCCATTATTCCCTTTTCCACTGACATTTTGGCTGGATTTGGCCCCTCCTGAGAAGCAGGGGGTGGGGGGGTGGGAGGGATCTCGGGGAGATGACGACAAAGCCCTCCGCCCCCACGGCTCTGCCCGGCCGGCCGCCCTGGAGGGGGAGGGGTCCCCTGCCATCCGGGGAGACGGACCCCCTTTCTCTGGATCCTCAGAGAGAGAATAATGATAATAACTGTGGCATCTGTGAAGCACTTACTATGTGCCAGGCACTGTTCTGAGCACCGGGGTACATACGAGGTAATCGGGCCGGGCACGGTCTCTGTCCCACGTGGGCCTCACCATCCTAATCCCCATTTTACAGAGGAGAAAAGTGAGGCACAGAGAAGGAAAGTGATCTGCTCAAGGTCACCCAGCAGAGGGTTTAGTGGATAGAACACGGGCCGGGGAATCAGAAGGACCTGGGTTCTAATAACTGCTCTGCCACTTGTCTGCAGTGTGACCTTGAGCAAGTCACTTCACTTCTCTGGGCCTCAGTTCCCTCCTCCGGAGAATGGGGATTAGGACAGTGAGCCCTTTGTGGGACAGGGACTGTGCCCAACCTTGCATCTACCACAATGCCTGGGACATAGTAAGTGCTTAACAAAGGCAATTATGATTATTACGTGGCAGAGTGGGGGTGAGAACCCACGGACTCTGACTCTTGGGCCCGGGATCTTTTGGCCTCCTCCAGCTCCGATCGACCGATCATATCGATTGAGCGTTTCCTGAGCCTAGAGCAGTCGGGCAGTTTTATTTATTGAATGCCAACTGTGTGCAGGGCACTGTACTGAGTGCTTGGAATTTACACCTTGTATTTACACCTGAGCTATTTAACACCATACTAAACACCTGGGTTGCAGTGTTCACAGTTTGTGTATGTTTTCTGCATTAAAGCCACAGTTTTTGTATGTTTATGCATTCAAGCTCCAGCTTTCGTAGAAAGCCTCGGGGCGGGGGACCAGGAGCCCCCCGCCCCGGGCCCCTTCCCGCACCCCTGAGAAGCAGCGTGGCTCAGTGGAACGAGCCCGGGCTTTGGAGTCAGAGGTCAGGGATTCAAATCCCAGCTCCGCCACTTGGCAGCTGGGTGACTTTGGGCAAGTCACTTCACTTCTCTGGGCCTCAGTGCCCTCATCTGTCAAATGGGGATTAAGACTGTGAGCCCCCGTGGGACAACCTGATCACCTTGTAACCCCCCCCCCCCCCAGTGCTTAGAACAGTGCTTTGCACATAGTAAATGCTTAACAAAGGCCTCCAAGAGGCCTTCCCAGACTGAGCCCCCTCCTTCCTCTTCCTCTCCTCCCCCTCCTCTCCTTCCCTTCCCCACAGCACCTGTATATATGTATATATGTTTGTATGTATTAATTACTCTATTTATTTTACTTGTACATATTTATTCTACTTATTTTATTTTGTTAATATGTTTTGTTTTGTTCTCTGTCTCCCCCTTCTAGACTGTGAGCCCGCTGTTGGGTAGGGACCGTCTCTATATGTTGCCGACTTGTACTTCCCAAGTGCTTAGTACAGTGCTCTGCACACAGTAAGCGCTCAATAAATACGATTGAATGAATGAATGAATGCATTTGTGCGTTTCATTTTTCCAGGGCTGGATCAGAGGGCACAAAGACAGACCCCCCTCCTTCGGGCTATGTCACCCTGTATTTATCAATAACAATGATGGCATTTGTTAAGCACTTATTATGTGCATAGCACTGTTCTAAGTGCTGGGGAGGATACAAGATGATCAGGTTGTCCCAAGTGGGGCTCACAGTCTTAATCCCCATTTACAGATGAGGTAACTGAGGCACAGAGAACTAAAGTGACTGCCCAAAGTCACACAGATGATGAGAGGCAGAGTTGGGATTAGAACCCATGACCTCTGACTCCCAAGCCCGGGCTCTTTCCACTGAGCCACGCTGCTTATTGTTCGTCCCCGTGACTGGGCCGTGAAGAGCGAAAGGTGAAGACTCAAATATGAGGTTCATGACACGAAGCCAGGCGAGCACTCAGAGGGGAGGAGTTTCTGCAGGATACCGAGGTGGATGGACAACCGATGGATGGTCTTGGGGTCCGGAACCACATTCTCTGTGTACATCTATATGGCTAATATTTAAGTGTTTACTATGGGCCAAGTACTGTGGGTCAGTGGAAAGAGCACGGGCTTTGGAGTCAGAGGTCATGGGTTCGAATCCCAGCTCTGCCACATGTCTGCTGTGTGACCTTGGAAAAGTCACTTAACTTCCCTGAGCCTCAGTTACCTCATCTGTAAAATGGGGATGGACTGTGAGCCCCACGTGGGACAACCTGATCATGTTGTATCCCCCCCAGTGCTTTGAACAGTGCTTTCCACATAGTAAGCACTTAACAAATGCCATTACATATGTATATATATACCGTAGTAAGTACACGCTGGGGTAGATACAAGCTGATCAGGGTGGACGGGGTACCTCTCCCACATGGGGCTCACTGTCTTAATCCTCATTTCACTGATGAGGTAACTGATGAGAAGTGAGGTGATTTGCCCAAGATTACACAGCAGCCGAGGGGCAGAGCTGGGATCAGAATCCAGGCCCTCATTCTATCCCCTAGGCCCCACTGCTTCTTCAAGGGGTTAGGGTTCGGGCCTACCTGCTCTGCAGAGCCCTTGGACAGCTATAAGGAAGAATGCGGTAGAACCGTTCACTGACCTGCAAAAATGTTGGTTATGAAAGGAGCCTCTGTCCTGCCCGTCGGCAGACTCCACCCCTTAGGACGGCACAGACCCAATCCACGAACAAGAGACCACAGACAGGCCTGAGGCTGGGGTTAAGAGATTTTTATGCATTGTTCCCCGTATGAGACCAGAGGGTCCCAGGGCTTATCTCGGGGGGCACCCGAAGGCGGTCAGAGACGACCCGGGTGGACGTTCAGTGACCGAGGCTCGGGTGGTCACGGCCGGGGGTGTCGAGGAATGGTGAATCCAGTGCTTTGCCGGATGGCTGCCGGTGGATTCCGGAGGGAAGCGGTCCAGCTGGTGGGCCGCGGGCCCGCGGTCCACGATTGTGGAGTCGCTGCTCTATCTATCACTGGCTTTATTTCGGTGGGGGCCGGTGGGGGAATACTGAGAGGAGATGAAGTCAAGGGAGGGAAAGAGCACGGGGGCAGGGGTGGCGGTGTGCAGGGAGAAAGAGTCCCCAAGCATTGCCTGCCTCCCTGCCCATCCCTCCCCGTGACGGCCACTGTCCCCCCTGCAATCTCTCCCTCAGGAGGGTCAGGGGGCACTTAGTGGCAGAGCTGGAGGGAGTTCAGACCCACAATCCCACCTATTCCAACCCTGTCCTCCCACTCCCCTTCACTGTGCCACCTCTACTGCCCCCCCTGCAATATGGGGCTGCAGAGATGGCCTTCGGGAACAGAAGCAGACACAGTCGCACGACCCCATCGCCGGACACGGAGCTTCTCTCTCAGCCACCTCTTTGCCTCGTTCTTCCTGGAAGCGGGGACGTCCGGGTCCGCTCTCAAGCTAGAGGGTAAAAATGACCTCTATGCAGATTTTTTAGACAAAAACCCAAGACAGAGATGAGAGCCTCGATATGGAATCGGCCCGAAATTCCCTCGCCCATACAATTCACGCCACGGATCACCGGGGAGCCCTCCTCCTCTGGAAGTCTTCTCCGACCCGTCCTATCTCGGACCGGGGGCCTCCAGCCGTGCCGCCCTGGAAGAAACTGTCTGCTGGAGGGGATTAGAATTTACAGAAAAAAATCATTCTCTTACACCAAATCCTCTGCTGAAAACAGTCGCTCGCTCTAGGCCCGACACACAGCCGGAAGAATCCCACAGACCTGTTGGTTACTCCTCCGTCATTCTGGGAGTCACGGTTGAACCCTGCATCTACAAAAAAGGCGAGAGAGAGAGAGATTTAGAGACTGTCCGGTAACTGATGGGGCCACCGATATACAGAAGATTGTCAACTCCTCCTGGGCAGGGACCGTGTCTATCGGCTGCATTATACCTTCCCCCGTGCTCATTACAATGCTCTGCACACAAACGTCCATCGTGGACTGAGATCGGTTCAATAAAGGGATGCGGGAGGAATCTGATCGCGCGGTGACACATAGGCTCAACTAATCGTTGGACATTTTTTAAAAAACAACTTCTTTAGAACGAGCCAAAAGTGAGAGCTTAGGTCTAGACTCTCTAATTCTCTGGTAGGAAATCCAAAGTTTGTTAGATCTAGAGTAATTCAATCAGTGGTATTTATTGAGCACTTACTTTGGAGACTAAGCACTTGAAAGAGAACAAGACACTAGTAGACCCATTCCCTTCACCCAATGAGCTCACAGTCTGTAAAGGGTTACAGCCATTACTATAAATAAATTCTAGATATGGACTACATAATAAAAATGGCATTTGTTAAGCACTTATTATGTGCTGAGCACTGTTCTAAGCACTGGGGTAGATACAATGGAATCGGGTTGTCCCACATGGGGCTCAGTCTTTACCCCCATTTTACTGATGAGGGAACAGGGAACAGAGGCCCAGAGAAGTTAAGTGACTTGCCGAGGTCACACAGAAGACAAGTGGCGGAGCTGGGATGAGAACCCATGACCTCTGACTCCCAAACCCGGGCTCTTTCCAATGAGCCACGCTGCTTCTCTAGATAATTGTCATAGCACTTTGGGAGCCTTTTCGAAGACTTCAGAACTCAGACTGCCACTCTCCCAGAATAATAATGATAATAATAATAATAATAATAATAATAATAATGGAGGCCTTCCCAGACTGAGCCCCTTCTTTCCTCTCCCCTCGTCCCCCTCTCCATCCCCCCGTCTTACCTCCTTCCCTTCCCCACAGCACCTGTATATATGTATATATGGTTGTACATATTTATGACTCTATTTATTTATTTATTTATTTATTTTACTTGTACATTTCTATCCTACTTATTTTATTTTGTTGGTATGTTTGGTTCTGTTCTCTGTCTCCCCCTTTTAGACTGTGAGCCCACTGTTGGGTAGGGACTGTCTCTATGTGATGCCAATTTGTACTTCCCAAGCGCTTAGTACAGTGCTCTGCACATAGTAAGCGCTCAATAAATACGATTGATTGATTGATTGATTGATTGATTGTTAAGAGCTTACTATGTGCAAAGCACTGTTCTAAGCACTGGGGAGGTTACAAGGTGAGCAGGTTGTCCCACAGGGGGCTCACAATCTTAAGCCCCATTTTACAGATGAGGTAACTGAGTCACAGAGAAGTTAAGTGACTTGCCCAAAGTCACACAGCTGACAGTTGGCCGAGCCGAGATTTGAACCCATGACCTCTGACTCCGAAGCCCGTGCTCTTTCCACTGAGCCACGCTGCTTCGCTGCTTCTCAGGAAAAAACTTACCCTTGAGACTTCTACCATCCTGAAGTGCAGGCTGAAAAAGACAGGATGAACTTCAGCTGGGGTTTTGTTCCTCCTGAGGAAGGGTCTCTCTGGTGTTTCCCTCTTCCTCGTCGCCGATTCCAGGGCAGCTCCAGCCTGGGCAAGGCCAAACAACGGGTATCACGGGGTCCTTGCCACCACCTCAAGTCTTCTCCCAGATAGGTACGTCCCGAAGCCGGACCCCATGCCATGTTGGGCTGCTGGTTCTGGCCGTCAGAGAGGACACTGAAGACCCTCGTGGCTCCTTCGCCGGGCTGGAGCGGGTGAAGCATCGGGGCACCGGAAGTGCAATCGAGTGCTATGGGGTTGAAGGAGGGGTGAATAAAGGGAGCAAATCCAAGTGCAGGTATTGAATCAACATGTTACAGGCTAAGAAACTGAAGTACGGCAATGTTAAGTGACTCGCCCAAGATCACAGAGCAGGCAAGAGGAAGAGATGGGATTAGAACCCAGGTCCTCCAATGCCCAGGCCTGAATCTTTCCTGCTCAGCAACACTGCCCAAACCCAAGTTTTAAGAAAAGATAAAAAGCACCCTGCCCCAAGGTCATGGTGCTTCTAACCTGTTCGGTAGGCCCAGAGTCCGAGAAATACGGTCCATCCGGTCACTGCAAAGATAGTAGAGCGGACCGGTGGGAATGATACGGGTGGAAACTCTTCCGGTGATCGTCGTCAGAATGAGCGGGAAGCTCTTCGAACCGTTGGGCCTCAAATATGGCTGAGCCCCAATACCGAGGGTAAAGTCCGACCGAGGGCAAAGTGACAAAGCCAAAGCCGTCTTCCCTCTTCCTAAAGCCCAGGCCCAAAAACCCAAATTGAGAGAATCAATTACCCAAGGTTCTAAAGCCAGTCCCTCATTATTCTGACACCAAAATTTTTCTCGCTCTGCCCGATACTCAGGCCGTTTAGACCCAATTGGGAGAGTTACATCTGGGGTTCGTGGCACTGTCGGCCCCGCTTTTGCTGGAACTCATTTTTATCGTTCTTCCCGGCACCCGGACCGTGAAGGCCCACAGGGGAAGACTCATATCTGGGGTTCGGCGAATGAAGCCGGCCCCCTTTCGCTGACATTCCTATTTCATTGTTTTTGCCGGTGCCTGGGCCATAAAGCCCCAAATGGGAAAACTGATGTCTGAGGGTCATGGCCTGAAGTCAATCCCCACCTTTGCTGGCACCCGTCATTTTTATTCTTCTCAGCGCCTTGGCCGTGAAGACCCAAAATAGGAACACTCAAATATAGGGTTTGTGGCATGAAGTCAGCCCTCCATTTTGCTAGCGCTCATGTTACTATTGTTCTTCCCGGCACCGAGGCCACAGAGACCCAAATGGGAAAACGCAAATTTTTGGTTCATGGCACGAAGCTAGCCCCTCTTTTGCCAGCCCTCGTGTTATTATTGTTCTTACCTGAGCCTGGGCCATGAAGACCCAAATGGGAAGGCTCAAATCTGGGGTTCGTGGTGGGAAACCAGCCCACGTTTTGCCAGCACTCACATTATCTGTTGCCCTTTTTGCCTGGGACATGAAGACCCAATTGGGAAGACTTGAATATAGGATTCATGGCATGAAACCAGTCCCCTGTTTTGCCAGAACCCATGTTATTATCAAGCTTTCAAATGCCTGGGCCATGAAGACCCAAAAGGGAGTCAAATCTGGGGTTCATTTCATGAAGCCACACCCTCTTTTGCCACCATTCATTTTTATTGTTCTTCTCAGTGCCCAGGCCTGGAAGACCCAAATGGGAAGACTCACATCGGGGGTTCATGGCATGAAGTCACGCCCCCTCTTGCCGGAATCAATATTTCTCTCTCGCCCCGGTACCTGGGCCATGAAGACCCAATAATGGAGTGAAATCTGGGGTTAGCAGCATGAAGCCAGTACCACCCTTTTGCTGGCATATTTTTATTGTTTGTTCCGGTGCCCTGGCCGTTAAAAGACCCAAATGAAACTGCTCAGATCTGGAGTTCGTGACATGAAGCCAGACCCCCCTTTTGCCGGCACCCAAATTTTTTAGTTATTCTCCCCAGTTCACGGGCCATGAAGACCCAAATTGGAAGGCTCAAATCTGGGGTTCATGGCATGAAGCCACTACCCCCTTTTGCCGGACCTCAAAGTTTTTAATTCTTTTCCTCCGGTACCCAGGCCATGAAAACCCAAACGAGAAGACTGAGATCTGGGGTTTGTAGCCTGAGGCCAGTTCCCTCTATCTTTATTGTTGTTCCCAGTGCCAGGGTCATGAAGTCCCAAATAGGAAGGTTCATATCTGGGGTTCGTGGCATGAAGACAAGGCCCTTTTGCCAGCATCCACATTTTTTCCTCTCCCCTGGTACCTGGGCCATGAAGACCCAATAGAGAAATAAAATCTGGGATGCATTGCACACCCTCTTTTGCCAGCACTCATTTTCTTTGTTCTTCCCGGTGCCCGGGCGACAAGGACCCAAATGGGAAGACTCAAATCTAGGGTTTGTGGCATGAAGCCAGCCCCCACTTTAGCTGGCATCCATCTTTTAATTGTTCTTCCTGGCACCTCGGTCATGAAGACTCAAATTGGAGGACTTAAATCTGGGGTTCATGGCATGAAGCCAGTTATGCCTTTGCCAGCAGCCACAGTTTCATCGTTGTTTCCAGTGCATGGTCCGTGAAGACTCAAATGGGAAAACTCAAACTGGGGATTAGTGGCACGAAGCCAGACCCCTCCTTTTGCCGGAATCCATAGTTTCAGTTTTATCTGGCACCACAGTCATGAAGACCCAAATGGGAAGACTCAAACTGGGGGTTTGTGACATAAAGCCAGCACCCACTTTGGCCAGGATACATGTCATTATTGTTCTTCCCAGTGTGTGGGCCATGAAGACCCAAATGGGAAAACTGTGGCATGAAGCCAGTTTCCCCTTTGCCAGCACCCATATTTGTAATTACTCTTCCCAGCACATGAGCTGTGAAGACCCAAATGGGAAGACTCAAATCTGGGCTTTGTGACATGAAGCCAGTACCCCCTTTTGCCAGGATACATGTCAATATTGTTCTTCCCAGTGCCTGGGCCATGAAGACCCAAATGGAAAGACTCAAATTGGGGGTTTGTGACATACAGACAGCAACCGCTTTGGCCAGGATACATGTCATTATTGTTCTTCCCAGTGCGTGGGCCATGAAGACCCAAATGGGAAAACTCAAATATAGGATTTGTGGCATGAAGCCAGTACCCTCTTTTGCCAGCACGCATATTTGTAATTACTCTTCCCAATGCCTGGGCCATGAAGACCTAAATGGGAAGACTCATATCTGGGGTGTGTGGCATGAAGCCAGTACCCCCTTTTGCCAGGATACATGTCATTATTGTTCTTCCCAGTGCCTGGGCCATGAAGACCCAAATGGGAAGACTCAAATATAGAGTTTGTGGGATAAAGCCAGCACCTGCTTTGGCCAGGATACATGTCACTATTGTTCTTCCCAGCACCTGGGCCATGAAGAACAAAATGGGAAGACTCAAATATAGGATTTGTGGCATGAAGCCAGATTCCCCTTTAGCTAGCACCCATATTTGTAATTACTCTTCTCAGCATCTGGGCCATGAAGACCCTAATGGGAAGACTCAAATCTGGGGATTGTGGCATGAAGCCAGTACCCCCTTTTGTCAGCACCCATATCTGTAATTACTCTTCCCAGTGCCTAGGTCATGAAGACCCAAATGGGAAGACTCAAATCTAGAGTTTGTAGTATGAAGCAAGTACCCTCTTTTGCCAGCACGCATATTTGTAATTACTCTTCCCAATGCCTGGGCCATGAAGACCTAAATGGGAAGACTCATATCTGGGGTGTGTGGCATGAAGCCAGTATCCCCTTTTGCCAGGACACATGTGATTATTCTTCTTCCCAATGCCTGGGCCATGAAGACCCAAATGGGAAGACTCAAATATAGGGTTTGTGGCATGAGGCCAGTTTCCTCTTTTGCCAGCACGCATATTTGTAATTATTCTTCCCAATGCCTGGGCCATGAAGACCTAAATGGGAAGACTCATATCTGGGGTGTGTGGCATGAAGCCAGTACCCCCTTTTGCCAGGACACATGTGATTATTCTTCTTCCCAATGCCTGGGCCATGAAGACCCAAATGGGAAGACTCAAATATAGGGTTTGTGGCATGAAGCCAGTTTCCCCTTTTGCCAGCACCCATATTTGACATTACTCTTCCCAATGCCTGGGCCATGAAGGCCTAAATGGGAAGACTCAAATGTGGGGTTTGCAGCATGAAACTAATACCCCTTTTTCTGGCATCCATATTTTTAGTGTTCCGCCTTGCACCTGGGCCATGAAGACCCAAATGGGAAGATTCAAATCTGGGGTTTGTGGCATGAAGCCAGTGCCCTTTTCTCAGCACCCATACCTTTTTCACTCTTCCCAGAGCCTGGGCCATGAAGACCCAAAAGGGGAAATCAAATCTGGGATTCGTGGCATGAAGCCAGCTCTCCCTTTTTCCAGCACCCAGATTTTAATTGTTCTTCCGGGCACCAGGCCACAAGGACCCAAATGGGAAGACTAATCTGGGGTTTGTGGCATAAAGCCAGCCCCCTTTTTTCAGTCATTCTGCCCAGTGACCAGACCCTGAAGCCTCACAGGGTCAGACAGGTCCATTGTCCGTCACGGTGGCCCTGCCCCTCGGTGCAGTGTGGGGGCTCAAGGGTCAGACAGGAACAACATCGGGTGGCCCTGCCCCAGGGGGGCACTTGCAGTGTCACACAGGTACGACATCATGGCAGCCCTGCCCCAGGGGCCTCTCAGAGTGTCAGATGATCACAACATCATGGCAGCCCTGCCTCCAGGGAGCTCAGAGTGTCTGACAAGCCCACTGTCAGTTGTGGTGGCCCTGCCGCCTCGGTGCGGTACAGGGGGCTCACAATGCCAGACAGGCACAACGTTACGGCAGCCCTGCCCCGGGGTGGGGGGGCGCTCAGAGTGTCAGATGGGCACAAGGTACAACATCATGGCAGCCTTTCCTCCAGGGAGCTCAGAGTGTCTGACAAACCCATTGTCAGTTGTGGTGGCCCTGCCGCCTCGGTACGTTTCAGGGGGCTCACAATACCAGACAGGCACAACGTTACGGCGGCCCTGCCCCAGGGAGGCGCTCAGAGCGTCAGATGGGCACAACATCAGGGCAGCCCTGCCCCCAGGGAGCTCAGAGTGTCTGACAGACCCATTGTCAGTTGTGGTGGCCCTGCCGCGTCGGTGCGGTGCAGGGGTATCACAATGCCAGAAAGGCACAAGGTTACGGCGGCCCTGCCCCAGAAAGGCGCTCAGAGCATCAGATGGGCACAATATCACGGCAGCCTTGCCTCCAGGGAGCTCAGAGTGTCTGACAAACCCATTGTCAGTTGCGGTGGCCCTGCCGCATCGGTGCGGTGCAGGGGGCTCACAATGCCAGACAGGCACAAGGTTATGGAGGCCCTGCCCCGGGGGGGTGCTCAGAGTGTCAGATGGGCACAACATCATGGCAGCCCTGCCTCCAGGGAGCTCAGAGTGTCTGACAAACCCATTGTCAGTTGTGGTGGCCCTGCCGCGTCGGTGCGGTGCAGGGGGCTCACAATGCCAGACAGGCACAATGTTACGGCAGCCCTGCCTCCAGGGAGCTTAGAGTGTCTGACAAACCCATTGTCAGTTGTGATGGTCCTGCCGCCTCGGTGCGGTTCAGGGGGCTCACAATGCCAGACAGGCACAATGTTATGGCAGCCCTGCCCCGGGGGGGCACTCGGGGTGTCAGATGGGCACACCATCATGGCCGCCCTGCCTCCAGGGAGCTCAGAGTGTTTGGGAGCCCATTGTCAGTTGTGGTGGCCCTGCCACATCGGTGTGGTGCAGGGGGCTCACAGAGCCAGACGGGCACAACGTTACGGCGGCCCTGCCCCAGGGGGGCGCTCAGAGTGCCAGATGGGCACAACATCATAGCAGCCCTGCCTCCAGGGAGCTCAGAGTGTCTGACAAACCAATTGTCAGTTGTGGTGGCCCTGCCGCCTCGGTGCGGTGCAGGGGGCTCACAATGCCAGACAGGCACAACGTTACGGCAGCCCTGCCCCGGGGGAGGGGGCGCTCAGAGTGTCAGATGGGCACAACATCATGGCAGCCCTGCCTCCAGGGAGCTCAGAGTGTCTGACAAACCCATTGTCAGTTGTGGTGGCCCTGCCGCATCGGTGCGGTGCAGGGGGCTCACAATGCCAGACAGGCACAAGGTTATGGCGGCCCTGCCCCGGGGGGGGCACTCAGAGTGTCAGATGGGCACAACATCATGGCAGCCCTGCCTCCAGGGAGATCAGAGTGTCTGACAAACCCATTGTCAGTTGTGGTGGCCCTGCCGCCTCGGTGCGGTGCAGGGGGCTCACAGTGCCAGACGGGTACAATGTTACGGCGGCCCTGCCCCAGGAGGGCGCTCAGAGCGTCAGATGGGCACAACATCATGGCAGCCCTGCCCCCAGGGAGCTCAGAGTGTCTGACAAACCCATTGTCAGTTGTGGTGGCCCTGCCGCCTCGGTGCGGTGCAGGGGGCTCACAGTGCCAGACGGGTACAATGTTACGGCGGCCCTGCCCCAGGGGGGCGCTCACAGCGTCAGGTGGGCACAACATCACGGCAGCCCTGCCCCCAGGGAGCTCAGAGTGTCTGACAAACCCATTGTCAGTTGTGGTGGCCCTGCCGCCTCGGTGCGGTGCAGGGGGCTCACAGTGCCAGACGGGTACAATGTTACGGCGGCCCTGCCCCAGGAGGGCGCTCAGAGCGTCAGATGGGCACAACATCATGGCAGCCCTGCCCCCAGGGAGCTCAGAGTGTCTGACAAACCCATTGTCAGTTGTGGTGGCCCTGCCGCCTCGGTGCGGTGCAGGGGGCTCACAGTGCCAGACGGGTACAATGTTACGGCAGCCCTGCCCCAGGGGGGCGCTCACAGCGTCAGGTGGGCACAACATCACGGCAGCCCTGCCCCCAGGGAGCTCAGAGTGTCTGACAAACCCATTGTCAGCTGTGGTGGCCCTGCCGCCTCGGTGCGGTGCAGGGGGCTCACAGTGCCAGACGGGCACAACGTTATAGTGGCCCTGCCCCAGGGGGGTGCTCAGAGCGTCAGATGGGCACAATATCATGGCAGCCCTGCCCCCAGGGAGCTCAGAGTGACAGACAAGCCCACTGTCGTTTTCTGTAGCCTGGGGGCCACAATGTCACATAGGCACAACGTTGCAGCAGCCCTGCCCCAGGGGGGTGCTCAGAGTGTCAGATGGACACAGCATCACAGCAGCCCTGCCTCCAGGGAGCTCAGAGTGTCTGACAAGCCCGTTGTCAGTTGTGGTGGCCCTGCCCCTCGGTGCGGTGTGGGGGCTCACAGTGTCACAGGCTCAATGGTAATGGCTGCCTAATCCTAATCCTACCCCCAGGAGGCTCATAATGTCACACATTCATTCATCCATTCAATCGTATTTATTGGGCACTGTGTGTGCAAATCATTGTACTAAGCACTTGGGAGAGTACAACAATAAACAGACACATTCCCATCCCACAGTGAGTTTACAGTCTAGAGATATGCTTACAGTGCCAGTGCCGGGCAGGTCCAACAACGTGGCAGCCCTGCCCCAGGTGGGCGCTCAGAGTGTCAAAGGGGCACAACATCACAGCAGCCCTGCCCCCAGGGAGCTCAGACAGGCCCATCGTCAGTCGCGGCCGCCCTGGCCCTCGTGCTCTGCTGGGGGCTAGGGGGTGGGAGGGGGGTGGCGGCGGCTCCTCGGTTTCAGACGGGCACAACGTTGCGGCGGAGCTCAGATTGTCAGAAAGGCGCATGGGTCCGAGGCACAAAGCCGGCCCCCTTTTGCCGACTAGTATTTTTAGTGTGCTTCCGGGCACCCGGGCCGGGAATATCCCAATGGGTACCGTCAAAACCTGGGTATATGATATGGAGGTAGTACGGCCCTTTGCCAGCACTCATGTTATCGTTGTTCTTCCCGGTGCCTGGGTCACAAAGCCCCAAATGGCAAGACTCAAATCTGGGGTTCGTGGCATGAAGCCAATTCCCCCTTTTGCCGGCACACATGTCGTTATTGTTGTTCCCGGTGCCTGGGCCATGAAGACCCAAATGGGAAGAGTCAAATATGGGGTTCGTGGCATGAAGCCCCTACCCCATTTTGCCGGCACCCAAATTTTTAAATTGTTCTCCTCAGTGCCCGGGCCATGAAGACCCAAATGGGAAGACTCAAATCTGGGGTCCATGGCATGAAGCCACGACTCCTTTTTGCCGGCACCAAAATTTTTTGATTATTTTCCCTGCTGCCCAGGCCATGAAGACCCAAATGGGAAGACTCAAATCTGGGGTTCTTGGCCTGAAGCCAGTCCCCCCGCAACTTTTACCGTCATCCATATTTTCATTGTTTTTCCTCAAAGCCTGGGCCATGAAGACCCAAATGGGAAGACACCAATCTGGGGGGTTTGGCATGAAGCCAGTCCCCCCTTTGCCGGCACCCACATTTTTCGTTACTCTCCCCAGCACCCAGGCCATGAAGACCCAAATGGGAACATTGAAATCTGGAGTTCTTGGCATGAAGCCAGTCCCCCTCATTTGCCGGCATCCATATTTTCAGTGTTCTTCCCGGCACCTGGGCCATGAAGACCCACATGGGAAGACACAAATCTGGGGGCTTTGGCATGAAGCCAGTTCCCCCGCTTTGCCGGCACCCGTATTTTTTCATTACTCTCCCCAGCACCTGGGCCATGAAGACCCAAATGGGAACATTGAAATCTGGGGTTCTTGGCATGAAGCCAGTCCCCCTCATTTGCCGGCACCCATATTTTCAGCGTTCTTCCCGGCAGCGGGGCCATGAAGATCCAAATGGGCACATTGAAGTCTGAGGGTTTTTGGCATGAAGCCAGGTCTCCCTTTTGCTGGCACTCATATTCTCATTGTTCTTCCCGGCACTTGGGCCTTGAAGACCCAAACGGGAACATTGAAATCTGGGGTTCTTGGCGTGAAGCCATTCCCCCCTTGAGCCGGCACCCATATTTTTATTATTCTTCCCGACACCTGGGCCATAAAGACCCAAACGGGAACATTGAAATCTGGGGGTTCGTGGCATGAAGCCACTCCCCACATTTGAGATATCCATATTTTCATTGTTCTTCCCAGTGCCTGGGCCATGAAGACACAAAATGGGAAAATTTAAATGTGGAGTTTGGGACGTGAAGCCAGTCACCATTTTTGAGAGTACCCATGTTGTTGTTCTTCCCAGGATGACCTAAATCTGGGGTTCAGGACATCAAGCCAACCCCCTTTTTCTAGCACCCGGATTTCTGTTTGTTCTTCCCAGTGATCGGGACAAGAAGATCCAAATGGGAAGACTAAGGCCAGCCCCCTTTTGCCACCACCCATATTTTTTATCATTCTTCCCAGCACCCAGGCACTAAAGGCTTACAGTGCTACACAGGCACAACGTTGCTGTGGCCCCGCCCTATAACATCACGGCGTATAACAGGTATAACATCACGGCGGCTCTGCCCCGGATAGGCTCACGGTGTCACACGGGTAGAACATTTTTGTGGCCCTGCCCTCGGGGAGGGGGACTCACAGTATCCGATGGGTCCAATGTTGGGGCGGCCCTGCTCGAGGGCTCACAGTGTCACCGGGGTACAACGTCACGGTGGCTCTGCTCTGGAAGGGCTCACGGTGTCACATGGGCAGAACATTTTTTGTGTCCCTGCCCTCAGCGGGGGGACTCACAGTACCGGATGGGTCCAACGTTGCGGTGGCCCTGCCCTCGGGGGGGGGAGGGGGGTCCCAGTGTCACACGGGCACAGTGTCACGGCGGCTCCGCCCTGGAGGGGCTCACAGCTTCAGACCACTCCACAGTTGTGGCAGCCATGCCCTCAGCAGTGGCGGGTGTGGAGGGAGGTTACAGCCACAGGTCACAGCCAGCCACCCTGGCTACAAAAATAATACCACTATTATCATTATTATCATCATTGTTGTTGATGACGACGATGGCGGCCCCGACCTCAGGGGGTTCACCATGTCCGACGGCTCCCAGGTTGTGGTGGTCCGCCCTTAAGGTGGCTCCCTGTTTGCGATGGAGAGCCCGGTACACTAGAGTAAGCACAATTTTACATTAAAGGTATTTAATAATTGTAGTTGCGTGCTAAACCTTTGGGAGGATTCAGAACAAACACACCACCACTGTACTTCAGGTGTTTACAAGTACTCTGCACAAAGCAAGTGTGCAATAAATACCATGGATTCATTGAACTGTACTCTCCTACATGCGTAGTTCAGTGCCCTGCACATATAAAGTGCTCAAATACCACTGATTTGAAGGGACACAATGATGATGGCATTTATTAAGCGCTTACTATGTGCAAAGCACTGTTCTAGGCACTGGGGAGATTACAAGATGATCAGGTTGTCCCACGGGGGCTCACAGTCTTAATCCCCATTTTACAGATGAGGTAACTGAGGCACAGAGAAGTGAAGTGGCTTGCCCAAAGTCACACAGCTGACAAGTGGCAGAGCCGACATTTGAACCCATGACCTCTTACTCCAAAGCCCGGGCTCTTCCCACTGAGCCACGCCGCTTCACACAAGCATTATTATTTTTTAACAACATTTGTAAAGTGCTTACTATTTACCAGACACCGTACTAAGTGCTGGGATAGGCATAATTTATCAGTTTGGACACAATCCCTGTGCCACCTGGGGCTCACGGTGTTAATCCCAGTGTTACAGGTGACGCGACTGAGGCGGAGAGCAGTGGAGGGCCTTGCCCACGGCGACGCAGTAAACACCTGGCAGAGCTGGGATTAGAATCCAGGTCCTTCTGACTTCCAGGTCCAAGTTCTAGCCACTAGGCCACACGGCTTCTCTGTTGTCTAATTCCTTACAACCGGTGGAAGAGAAAAGAGTAAAAACCAGAGAGAGCAGGAAGCAGCCCCCCCACCCTCAAACCACCCCCCACACCCAGACCCGAGGAAGCGACCTGCTCTCTGCCCCCAGGCTGGGCTCCTCGCCCGCAACCCCGCAGGGGCGAGACCATCGAGCCCAGTACCGCGGCCTCGGCGGGGACGGCCCCTCGACGCCCTCGACCGGTACATACCGGGCATCATTTTGAGTTCTGGGTTCTTTGTTTACGGTACTTGTTAAATGTTTCCTGTGTGTCAGGTACTCTACTAAGCATAAGGATAGATACAAGCCTATTGGACTGTGTCCAACCTGATTACCTTGTAGCTACCCCAAGCTTAAAACAGCGCTTGATACATACTATTATTATTAGATTGTGTCCCACATGGGATTCCCAGTCTTAATCCCCATTTTACAGATGAGTTAACTGAGGCACAGAAAAGTGAAGTGACTCATCCATGGTCACACAGCAGACAGGTGGCAGATTTGAGATTAGAATGCAGGCCCGTGCTCTATCAATCGTATTTATTGAGCGCTTACTGTGTGCAAAGCACTGTACTAAGCGCTTGGGAAGTACAAGTTGGCAACATATAGAGACAGTCCCTACCCAACAGTGGGCTCACAGTCTAAAAGGGGGACAGTCTAAAAGGGGGGGGGAGGGGGAAACAGTCTGAAAGGGGGACTCTACCCACTAAGCCGTGCTGCTTCTCAAGGTTGGAGAGGACAGTGTCCCAGATACTAGAGAAGCAGCGTGGTTTAGTGGAAAGAGCCCAGGCTTAGGAGTCAGAGGTTGTGGGCTCTAATCCCAACTCTGCCACTTGTCAGCTGTGTGACTTTGGACGAGTCACTTGACTTCTCTGTGCCTCAGTGACCTCAACTGTAAAATGGGGGTGAAGACTGTGAGCCCCACGTGGGACTTGATTACCTTGTATCTACCCTAGCGTTTATAACAGTGCTTAGCATACAGTAAGCACTTAACAAATACATTATTACAATGATTATTAGAGGGAGTGGGACAGACAGACCAACGTTCAGATACACAGAGGTGTAGACAGACATCAAGACAGACAGTGAGCATGCATCACCCGACACTCAGCCCACACGCCCCATGCGTCTGTCAGTAAGGCGTCCTCTGTCCCGGCCCTGGGGGACCCTCAACCCAAGGTCAGCAGTCACCCCAAAACCAGTCCAGTTTTTCCCCAAGACCAAGTTTCCCCAAAACTTTCCCCCAACCAGCCCTCACCTTCCAGCCCCTCCCACCAGCCCCAAATTAACAATCAGCCCCCCACATTCCCTCCCCAATTTCCCACATCCTCCTCCATCCCAGGCAATGCACAACATAGGCACCTCATTGGTAATGTCACAACCCATTAGGCACCCAACACCCTCCTCCTACCCCTCAACATGTGCATTTAAGTCATTTCAAAACCCTGGAATCAACCCCTCCCCTACCACCCCCACCCCACCCCCCACCCTAATGGCCCTCCCCAACCTTCATTATCATTGTCATCATCATCAATACACTTGTCATCAGCAATCGCAACAATTTCAGTCCCACACCCACCCTAAAAAAAGGGGGGGGGGGTGTAGCTGGAACAGCCAGAGCCCCCCTCCTTACCTGGACCCACGGCGGGCCACGCTCTGTCTCCTATCCTCTTCTAAACTGAGGAGGGCCACCCTCAGAAGCCTTATATAGGGCAGGGAGTAACCCAGCAGCCTCTGGGGCCATAAAGGGCCGGTGCCTCCTGATGTCATTGGGACGCACCTGGGGAAGAAAGCGGTAGTTAGGCCTGGGGGGGTGGGGGCCGGGCTGTTCTACGACACAGAAAACATCTGAGAATACACTACAGCAGAATTAGCAGACACATACCCTACCCAAATTATTTTGTTAATTTATTTTGTTTTGTTGTCTGTCTCCCCCTTCTAGACTGTGAGCCCGTTGTTGGGCGGGGACCGTCTTTGTATGTTGCCAACTTGTACTTCCCAAGCCCTTAGTACAGTGTTCTGCGCACAGTAAGCGCCCAATAAATACGATTGAATGAATGAATAACGTTAAGCACTTACTACGTCCTCTAAACTAAGCAATCAATCGTATTTATTGAGCGCTTACTGTGTGCAGAGCACTGTACTAAGCGCTTAGGAACTAATCTCATCCTCTAAACAGTTAACTCATTGTGGGCAGGGAATGTGTCTTCTTATTGTTATATTGTACTCTCCCAAGCGCTTAGTACAGTGCTCTGTACAAAGTAAGCACTCAATAAATACGATTTACTGACAATTATTTACATTAATATCTGTCTCCCCCTCTATAGGCTGTAAGCTCATAGGCAGGGAGTATGTTTGCTACTTCTGTGGATTGGACTCTCCCAAGCACTTAGTTCAGTGCTCTGCACAAAGAAAGCACTCAATAAATACGATTGACTGAGTGACTTAATTATTAACATTATTATCTGTCTCCCCCTCTATAGGCTGTAAGCTCATGGGCAGGGAGCATGTTTGCTACTTCTGTGGATTGGACTCTCCCAAGCACTTAGTTCAGTGCTCTGCACATAGTAAGCACTCAATAAATACCATTGATAGAGTTTGTACAATGACTAGAAATCGATCAAGACAGTGAGTACTGATAATAGTAATGATAATCATAGTATTTGTTAAGCGTTTACTGTGTGCCAGTCACTGTATGAAACGCTGGGGTGGAGTCAAGAAAATGGGTTGGACACATTTTACAGATGAGGTAACTGAGGTTCAGAGAAGTGAAATGACTTGCCCAAGGTCACCCAACACACATATGGCAGCGTCGAGATTAGAACCCAGGTCCTTAATACTACTAATAATTATGGTATTTGTTAAGTGCTTACTACGTGCCAAGCACTGTTCTAAGCACTGGGGTAAATACTAGATAAGTAGGTTGTCCCACGTAGGGTTATAATAATGACAGCATTTATTAAGCGCTTACTATGTGCAAAGCACTGTTCTAAGTGCCGGGGAGGTTACAAGGTGATCAGATTGTCCCACGGGGGGCTCACAGTCTTCATCCCCATTTTACAGATGAGAGAACTGAGGCACAGAGAAGTTAAGTGACTTGCCCAAAGTCACACAGCTGACAAGAGGCAGAGCAGGGATTAGAACCCACTGCCCCCGACTTCTAAGCCCCTGCTCTTTCCCCTAAGCCACGCCGCTTCTTGCAATTTTTGACCCAATGCCACAAATGAAAGAGCAGGCCTATAATTTGGGGGGAAAAGATATGATTATCGAGGCCGGCAAGTTTGGGTACAGCATAACCGCCATCTTTGGAAAGGCCTCATTATAGCTGTTTCGCCAAATTTCTGAAGGGCGTGGGCGCCATTTTGTGGCTAGGCAAAGTTACTGACATCGCCATGATATAAAAGGGCACGGACACCATTTTGGGAAAGGACATTGGAGCCAATTCCCCCATCTTACTTAAGGTTTTAGCCACCATTTTAAGGAAGGGCACTAATACCGGTAGAGCCATGTTTCTATAGGTCACGTTTGCCATCATATAAATGGACGTAAAAGCCTTTGGCGGAATGGCGGAAATGTATTCCACCACCACCACCATGTTTCTTTAGGATAAAAACGTCATCTTGAGGAAAGACAAGGAAGCTACAGTGGCCATTAAAGAAAGGCACAGTTGGTGATTCTTTCATGTTATCAAAAATGGGTCGGCGTCACGTTAGGAATGCAATTTTCGTGTCGCTCTATTAGTGAAGGACATAACCGCATCGCATTCTGTCTGCAGGGCCGAACGCCATCTTGGAGGAAGATAGAGACGCTTGTTCCGTCACTCTTCAGCGGGACCTGAACGCCATTCTAAGGAAAGGCAATAGCGTGGATACTGCCATCCTGCTGACGTATATGGACGCCATTTCGGATGTGGGCAACGTTGCCGTCGCCACCATGCCGTTTGAGGGTATAGACGCCATCTTGGGGGAGGGCTGTGAAACCGGTGTCGCCATCTTTCTGAAGGTCAGAAACGCCATCTTGAAGCTGGATAGTTACTTCCGACCCTATGCTCGTAGAGTGAACAACCCGCCGTCTTGGGGAAAGTTAGATCTCATTCTCTTGTAGGAGGGCCGCGTTCCCGATACTGCCAGCTTTATGAAGGGGTTAACTACCATCTTGGGGATGGGCAAAATTCCTGACGTCGCCTTGTAATTAAGGGACACAATCCCTATTCTTGGACATGGGCTATGTGATAATCATCACCATTTTGGTGAAGGACAAGTTGCCCGAAAAAGCCTCTTTGGTAAAGCAAAAGAACTCTATCTTAGGGATAGCAGTATGGCCACTAATACCATTTTGGGGAAGGGCACCTAGCTGCCAGCACCACCTTTTTAAAAGGCAGCCCCACTGTTTTGGAGATGGTTTCAGTTGTTTGGCAAGGGCTGATACTAAAACTTTGCATAATTCTCCTCTTTCTCGCCATCGACCCCTGCCCATGTCCTGCTTCTGGCCTGGAACATTCCTCCCCACTCAAGCCTTGCAATTACTCTCCCCACCTTCAAAACCTTATTGAAGACACATCTCCAAGAGGCCTTCCCTGACTAAGCCCCCCATTTCCTCTTCTCCCACTCCCTTCTGCATTACCCTGACTTGCTCCCCCTGTTCATCTCTCTTCCCAGCCCCACAACATTCATGTACACATCTGTAATTCATTTATTTACATTAATGTCTGTTTCCTTCCCTCTAGACTGTAAACTCGGTGGGGGCAGGGAATGTGAATAATAATAATAATAATGGCATTTGTTAAGCACTTACTATGTGCAAAGCACTGTTCTAAGCGCTGGGGAGGATACAAGGTGATCAGATTGTCCCATGTGGGGCTCATAGTCTTCATCCCCATTTTATTCATTCATTCAATCGTATTTATTGAGTGCTTACTGAGTGAAGAGCACTGTACTAAGCGCTTGGGAAGTACAAGTTGTCAACATATAGAGACGGTCCCTACCCAACAGCGGGCTCACAGTCTAGAAGGGGGAGACAGACAACAAAACAAAACATATTAACAAAATAAATAGAATATGTACAAATAAAATAAATAAGTAGAGTAATAATACATACAAACATATATACAGGTACTGTGGTGAGGGGGAGGAGGGGGGAAGGTGGAGGAGGGGCTGAGGCACAGAGAAGTTAATTGACTTGCCCAAAATCACACAGCTGACAGGTGGCGGAGTTGGGATTTGAACCCATGACCTCTGACTCCCAAACCCGTTCTCTTTCCATTGAGCCTCACTGAATGTGTCTATTGATGGTTATATTCCACTCCCCCAAGCGCTTAGTACATTGATCTGCATACAGTAAACGCTCAATCCACCCCAGCACTTAGGAACAGTGTCTTCCACATAGCGAGCGCTTAACAAATGCCATTATTATTATTTTAGGTTTTTTATTTTTTATTGTTAGTAGTATTATCTTCAGCAAAGAGGGCCACAGGCTGGGGAAAGGCAGGATCGCCGATAGCGGCCAGATTTGGGAAGTCAAACAGCCATAGAGAAGCAGCGTGGCTCAGTGGAAAAGAGCCTGGGCTTTGGAGTCAGAGGTCATGGGTTCAAATGCCGGCTCCGCCACATGTATGCTGTGTGACCTTGGGCAAGTCACTTAACTTCTCTGAGCCTCAGTTACCTCATCTGTAACATGGGGATTAAGACCGTGAGCCCCACGTCCAGCGCTTAGAACAGTGCTCTGCACATAGTAAGCGCTTAACAAATGCCATTATTATTATTATATTCTGGAAGGGCAAAGTCGCTAATGCACCACTCTCAGGGAAGGGCATTTCCGCCTACCGTCAATCAATCAATCAATCGTATTTATTGAGCGCTTACTGTGTGCAGAGCACGGTACTAAGCGCTTGGGAAGTACAAGTCAGCAACACATAGAGACAGTCCCTACCCAACAGCGGGCTCACAGTCTAGAAGGAAGAGGGGCATTCCCGAGGACAGAGTGAACTCTCACGATATTTTGGTGAAGGAAGCACCATCTAGAGAAGCAGCGTGGCTCAGTGGAAAGAGCCCGGGCTTTGGAGTCAGAGGTCATGGGTTCAAATCCCAGCTCTGCCAATTGTCAGCTGTGTGACTTTGGGCAAGTCACTTAACTTCTCTGTGCCCCAGTTACCTCATCTGTAAATATGGGGATTAAGACTGTGAGCCCCCTGTGGGACAACCTGATCACCTTGTTACCTCCCCAGTGCTTAGAACAGTGCTTTGCACATAGTAAGCGCTTAATAAATGCCATTATTAATATTATCTTAGCGATGGGTAAATACTCCATCTTGGAGAAGGGCATTTCTGCCGTTTCTGCCATGATTGCAAAGGGCGGCGAGGCCATCCTTGGAAAGGGCCGAGGGGTTAGGGGGACGGACGCCATTATGGGAAAGGGCGGGCGGGCCTGGGACGTAATCTCCGCCTGAAACCACCAGGGGGAGACGGAGAGGCGCCACCTCACACCAAAGCGTCTCGAATTCCAAGCGTCAACGTCTTTCCCTGGAGGGGGAAAATTCTCCACCGTGGCGGGATGGGATGGGATGGAATGGGATGGGATGGGGGCAGCATGTGAGAAGGAGCGTGGTGTAGTGGAGAGAGCACGGGCCCAGGAGTCAGAAGGCCATGGGTTCTAATCCCTGCAGCTTGTCTGCTGCGTGACCTTGAGTACATCACTTCACTTCTCTGTGTCTCAGTGACCTCACTTATAAAATGGGGATAGAGACTGGGAGCCTCACGTGGGACCAGGGTCTGTGTGCAGCTTGAATAGCTTGTACCCACCCCGGCACTTAGTACAGTGCCTGGCATATGGTAAGCGCTTAGGGAAGCAGCGTGGCTCAGTGGAAAGAGCATGGGCTTTGGAGTCAGAGGTCATGGGTTCAAATCCCCGCTCTGCCAATTGTCAGTTATGTGACTTTGGGCAAGTCACTTAACTTCTCTGGGCCTCAGTTACCTCATCTGTAAAATGGAGATTAAGACTGTGAGCCCCCTGTGGGACAACCTGATCACCTTGTAACCTCCCCAGCGCTTAGAACAGTGCTTTGCACATAGTATGCGCTTAATAAATGCTGTTATTATTCTTCTTATTATTATTATTATTATTAACAAATACCACAATTATCATCATTATTATTTTGATTGTTGTGGAGCAGGAAGGAATGAGGCGGGGCCTGCACCAGCAACATCCTGCCACTGGATCGTACTTCCCTCCAGAGGAACTGACAGTAGCCCCGGTTCCGTGGGGCTGCAGTCATTCATTCATTCATTCATTCAATCGTATTTATTGAGCGCTTACTATGTGCAGAGCACTGTACTAAGCACTTGGGAAGTACAATTCGGCAACATATGGAGACGGTCCCTACCCAACAGCCTGCAGGTTTTCTGATTGAGCCTTCCCCAGGCCCTGTTCGCATCCCCACTGGCAGAACCTGGCCCTGCCCACCTCCTACAGGTTCCCGCTCTCCTTGCAAGCCCAGTGGACATTGGCAGAAGGGGACCCGGGATGCTGATTTTCCCCGCAGCAGTCCATCTCTGCGCGTCCTTCATGCCTCTTCCCTCCTGGCACTCCGTGCTCCAGCAAGAACACGACTGGCAGAGATGAGAGAGTAGGAGTGATGCGATCAATTCCTTTGCTAGATTTTCGGGCTTGACGTCTCCAGGCCAAGGTCTGTCTCCAAACGCGTATACATCTGTCAGTGCCGTTCAAGAGATGGTCGTCGGCTAATTTCCCAGACTTCTAATTTCCTAAGGTGGTATGCAAAAATTAGCAGCATGTTTCCCATTCAGTAGGAATCTCTCTCTGGGTACACTGAAATCCAATTTTAGTTTTTGGGTAGTCTAACAAATACCTTACAGATTTTTGAAAAGACCAGAAGAAACACTCTACTTTGATTTATACCAGTTTGGGCATCATTTGTATTCGTTTCATGTACTAAAAGATGGTAGGTCAAACAGGAATACTATTATCCCGAGTTTGGAACTACTTTCACATTCTCAAAGAATAGTATTCCAGTAAATGTTTGCTTTGAAGCTTCAGCTAAAGGCTCCAGGACTTTATTTTCAGATTATTCTTAGTCCATAAAGAACATAACTTACGGCAATCAATCCAACAGTCGATGGCATTTATTAAGCATTTACTGTGTGCAAAGCACTGTACTAAGTGCATGGGAGAGTATGATACCACAGAGGTGATACCCACAATCCCCTACCCACTGGGAGCTTACAGTCTAATGGGGGAGACAGACATTAAAATAGTTTGTGGCTATGTACGTAAGCGGTGTGGGGCCAAGAGTGGGATTGATAGGAGTGCTTAGAAGGGACGGAGCCAAGCGTGCATGAGGCGCAAAAGAGAGTGGGAGTAGGGGAGATGAGGGATGAGTTGGGGAAGGCCTCTTGGTGGAGAGCTCAAGGGTCACGTACCTGGGGCACGGGCCCTTCTCCGTTCCGGGCCCCAGGCATTCGATTCCAAGCGCTTAGTACAGTGCTCTGCACACAGTAAGCGCTCAATAAATACGATTGATTGATTGATTCTCGTGTTCGGTACAAATTACCCGTGGGCGGTGGCAACGGCAGCAGTGGTCTGTGCCCTGAAGTCACCTAGTAAGTGCAGGTAAGATTTCCCTTCCCAGGTTAGCCATCTTTCCTCTGTGCCCGCTTCCTTGCTCCCATTTTATTTTCACTGTTGTTTTCCGTGGGCTTAACAGACCAGCAGTTAAAACGCTCTCATGATCTCCCCCCCCACCTCATGTCTCACGTTTCGGGTGCTAGCTACATCTTTGTATTAAGTGGAAAAATATCTTAAAGATTAGTTTGGACACTGGAATATCATAGGCAATATCAATGTACTCCCGAAATGTTCACAGACGCCACCACAAAACTATAAATTGGGTGGTAAGGTTTTAAAACAAATTTATTTTACAAATCTGAAAACACCCACACATCTGCTGTATTTACATAATATACAACAGTAAGCGCCACATACTAAGTAGCTTAGAGAAACAGTTTTTCTGTTCTCAAGAGAGACAGGAAGGTTATTTAAAAAGGGAAATTCAGCACCGCTTCATGATCCGAGTAGCTTCGTGATCCAAGCTACAACTTGGTATCCATGAGTACATTTCCATCCTTGTCCTTAATTCTCACACGCCCAGAAATATATTTTGTTTCTTGGTGACCGTTAGAATACACAGTCTTGACGGTACCATCTGGATATTCACGCCTCTTGAACTTGTCTGTGTGGAGTTCTGTTTGGCCATTATTAAATTCAATGATTTTATTGCCATCTCTGTAAAAATCAAAAGATGGTTTCAGCAAAGGAAAGAATCAAATCCACATATTCTGAATAGAAAGTGAGTGACATTAGGGATAAGGCCACAAACTAAAATGACTCGAACCTCAGAAAACTACCTTGAGCGTTGGTACTTGAATCATGGATTTTTCTGCTGTGTTCATTTATCTTGAATGTAAAGGGGGCACCCCCTTCTAATGACAAAGATGCATGTACATTAAAGAAACATTAAAAGAAGAAGTGGAAAAATAAGACAGACTGATCACTTCCTAAATCATGAAGGAAAAAAAAATTATAAACGTTCCATCCTCTCCAGCTAAATTTACCAGGGATGATACGTTGTTCAATGACAACAGCTAGGAGAGAATGAAAAAATTACTAAATTTTATAACCAACCGTCTTACCTTTGAACTCGAACAACAGTACCATCTGGAAAAATGCTTTCCTCTCGTCCATCCACAAATAAATTTTTAATGGTCTGATCAGGAAAAGTAATTTCTTTTCTTCCATCAGGGTAATGTTTTTCTGTTTGAGAGAATATTTTTTTGTGTGTGAAAAACATTAAATCTGTGAAGTGATTAGTTTACAAAGGATAGAGATTTTTTTTTTCCAATTTTCACCTATTTGTCCATTTGAGAAATGCAAGACCTCCAGTCCCTCTGGATAAGTAGTGTGAGTCGTCTGGGCCACGGCATAGTAATAAACCTGTGAAGTGAAATGAGTCGGCAGCAGTGAGGGCTTTCTGTTCACGAGAGGAATGAAAACCACTGGAAACGATGCACGGGCAGGAACCTACCACCCTCTGGTCAGGCAGGATCTGTTTCACGTCACCGTTGAAGAACGTGATGGTAATGGTCTTTCCATCAGAACTCACTTCTTTAAGGGTTCCATTAGGAAACAAGATAACATGGCAACCATTTCTCAAGACTTTTTCTACCTAGACGACAAAAACAGATGAAATGTGACAATCAGAGACTCCCAAATCACAGCACACAGAGCAGATCACCGCTGTCCTGGCTGGCGCCTTCTGGCCCTCTATGTGGCCTGGTTTCCCTGCGCACGGTCCCAAACGTTGCTCCTCCCTGCCCTAGTTGTTGCTCTCCAAGTTTGCTAGTTTCTCTTTTTTACCGGAGAAGGGGGTCAGTGCCTGTGACAGAAACGGCTTAGCTTAGCGGAAACTGCAGGAGCCTGGGAATCAGATCATTCGGATTCTCATCCCGGCTCTGATGCTTTGCCTGCTGTGTGACCACGGTCAAGTCGCTTCACTTCCCTGTGCCAGTTTCCTCTTCTGTAAAATGGAGATAAAATAACTGCTCTCCTCCTACATGGACTGTGATCTCCATGGGGGACAGAGACCGCCTGACCTGATAACCTTGAATCTTCCGCAACGTTTTGTACAATGCTCTGCACCCAGAAAGGACTCAAGAAATACCACAGATTGATGCTGATTATTATTACTATGTGCATAAATACAGGGCCGGCAAACAGATTTTCCTTACATCTGAAAGGCCTCTGCCTGATATGGGGTCTGGGAGGAGGGGCTGGCACAGAGCCCCTGGTTGGATCTGGCTGGTGGGCATGACGAGCTGCTCCATTGCCCCTAGAGATCCAACTCACCTGACACTTACCCCGCATGTCCTTGCACATCAAGCAGAAACTTCAAACCACTTGTTTCAAATTCTTCACCAGTTAACTCCCCCTTACAAAACAGGCCTCTTCAACTGCTGCTCTGCCCAGGGGCCCCGACTCCTTATGCCTCCTCCTTTCCACGGCCATAACAACTATGTACACGTCGATTTATGCACTCTACTATTTCACCATTTATTCACTGATCCAGCTCTCCATTTCCCTTATTTCCCTATCATGGATTGTTCTCTGTCTGTCTCCCCCGTTAGATTGTAATTTCTTTGACAGCAGGGATGGTGTCTCTTGTTGGGAAAGGAAAGGGTTAATATTGAGACGGAGGACCCCGTTTCTAGGGGAACCAGCTCCCCGAGAATTCTGTAAGGAGCAGAAACTACAGCGAGGCAATACTGAAACAGACTTGCTGGCACCAGATGGAAACTGACTAGTGCCCCCTGCCTCCCCCCAACCTGCCTCAGTCTCCCCCAACCAAACACTACAGATCCCCACCCCCGGGGGGAATGGAGGTGCAGCTTGGCCACCTGGGAGCTAAGCAGTCCCCTTGCATTGCCACAGCAACCAGTCCTGGGCAGGGGCAGAGATGATGAGATTTTTACATGGCGAGAGACTCGGTTGAACGGTCACGCCAACAAAACACGCGAGTACAGACTGAATCGGCGCAAGTGGCCGGGACAGGCGGAGACAGAAGTGACCAACACCACTCCCACTCTGGGTGACGCTCACATGAACGGCAGAACATAAGACGTGAGCCCGACGGGAGGACGGGTTTGGTGTCTGGTTTCCTGGGATCGGGTGTTCCCTACGGGACGAGGGTGTGAAGGCAACCCAGCCAATAAATTTAACTCGCCACATGTCATGGGGGTCACTTGAGGATGGGGAACAGGAAGGGGATGAGCGATGGGGGCCTAGTTTACTGCTCTGACCTCTGTCAAACTCTTCTCCCAAGCACCCAACTCACAGCTCTGCAAATGGGACGCGCTCAAGAGATACCACTGAAATGACTTTCAGGCTACAGGTGATTATACTGCCACTTAAAAGGGAGAGAACTAAAACTCTGAATAGCCCTGCATTGATTCTAAGAAAAAAATGTCCATTTTGATTTTTGAAAATTCCTGCCAAAAAAGTCTCCTCTGGGTATGACTGCAAGAGAGAATAAAATTGAGCCCTTATCATCTTACCTTTCCATCAGGGTGACTAATTTCTTCCTGAATTTCTTCTTCTTTAGATCCCAGAGGTAGGCAATTTGTCGATTCAAATATTCTGCTGGGGGAAGGATTCTGCAAAAGAAAACATTTTCACTAATTTTAAGGAACGCAGAACCCAACAGAGAAAGTCTGGCAAAAACAATTAAGGGCAGTAGAAGCAGGAGGAAAAATAAGGATAAAATAGGGAGTAGAGGAAACATCCAGGTAATGTATCGGAATAAAGAACTGACTTATACAATGGTAGATAAGTGCTGGGAATGGATTAAAAATAAACAGGTACCTTGAGTGACTGTGGGGTTAACATTCACTCACACCCTATTTATAACCATCGAGGCAGTTAGCTGAAACATTAATTATAATGTCTGGCCATTCAACCTATCAGAATAAAATCTGCAAACTTACTTCCATTAAAATCTTAGAGGATTCTGCCACACTCGCCGGTCTCCTATCATCTGAATTACTTTGGTCATCGGTAGGCATTGACCTGCATCTTCTGGAAAGTTTTTCTGTCAAAGAGCAAATTTATATTAGAAAACATTTACCTGGTAAACGCTCACCAGTGAAATACTGGTGTTTATTCCAAAAGGGACCTATTTACTTACAAGTTACCGCACCAGGCACCTATTCTCGGGTGGATACCTTGTAGTACTCCAAAGTGATTACCCACATCCTCCGGTGCTGTTAGAATGATTTAAAATGGCACGGCGTCTACGAATCAATTTTTGGTCCTGTACTTGGTCGTACTTCGTAAAGAAGATGAAATGGAACCAAAGACATTCTACAACACAGCCGTCTTTCCTTCTTCGGATGTGCTTAACTCCAATACCGGCAGCCTGCTACACTGGTAGAGTTTACTCACTCTGCCCTGTTTTTGTAGTTAAAAGGGGGCGTCTTTCCATAAAATAAACTACAGGGAAGGGGGAGGCAACAGAGTTTAAAGATATGTTCACATGGTTAGCAGGGGTGGAGGTGTACCCAAGTGTTTAGGTGACCAGGAGTGGCAGGAGAATGGGAAATAAAGTGGAGAGGTGAAAGTTCAATTTGGGAAGGCCTCCTGAAGGGGACGGGATTTCAGAAAGGCTTCGCAATAACTAATGTTTGGACTAGGACTGCGGCACGCTGGGTAGGAGAGGAAGGGGCACACCCTGAAGATGTTGTGAAGAAAGAACAAATGGGATTTGGTGACGGAATAAATATGGGCCCTGAGAGAAAAAAAATCGATAATAATGCCAAGTATGCAAGTTTAGGTGAGGGGAAGGGTGATGGCGGAGTCAACAGAGATGGTAGAGTTAGGAGGGAGAAGATTCGGGAGGGAGGATGAGTTCAGTTTTGGACACAGTATGTATACATCTGTAGTTTATTTACTCATCAATCTATTTATTTATTTATTTAATGTCTGTCTCCCCCTCTGGACTGTGAGCTCGTTGTGGGCAGGAATGTGTCAGTTGTGTTGTACTCTCCCAAGCGTCTAGTACAGTGCTTTGCACACAATACGAGCTCAGTAAATAAATGCCATTGAATGAATTTGGGAGGGAAGATGAGGAGTTCAGTTTTGGACACACAGAGCTTTAGGTGCCAGTAGGATTGCCCTTGTAAAGACAATCTTGGACTGAAGATCAAGGTATTCAATTTCTAGTTCCCACTCTTCTCCAGACTTGCTGTGGCGACCAAAAGGTCTTGGCTTGCCTTCTAAATGTAAAATTTACTTTCCTCTTAAATAGGAATAATAATCTTCCAACTAGACATTAACTACTCAATTACAGCAGCGGTAATGGTCTTTACTGAAGGAAATGCACTCTCCTCACTATAGAAGCGGCACTGTAAGCTCACAGTGGACAGAAAATGTGTCCGTTATTACTGTGCTCTCCCAAGAGCTTAGTAGGGTGCTCAATACATCACGAGCGACCGACTGGCTGACACGGTAGGCAGGCTCCCTGAGACAAGAAGTTTACACACTAACGAGGGAGATAGAGGTAAAAATAGTCACAAATTTTAAAACTTCTCGGAACTATCAAGGACTCTATAAATATCAATCAAGATTTGACTCAAGACCCGATTTCTTACCTTTTACCGTCGGGTACCCTTCTCCAGGCTTCTTGTATTGTGTTACTGAAGATGGGCTTTGACATTTCTGCGATCCTATTGATGAATTCTGTGGTCACATTACACATACTTGTTTTAGCTTTAAAACAAAAATCTAGTAGATGGGTCATATTATTCATGAAATGAATGCATGCCTAGCTGGAGTGGCTACGAACGGCCGCCTAGTTCATTATTTCACAGCTCACTTGGAGGATTTTGACCAACTTGAAGAAAACACGCAAGGATTAGGAGGGGAGGGTGAAGAAAGCATTTTACTCTCTGAGTGGCCGCAAAAGATAACAGGTTTTCCTCAGCATTCAGAGAACTGGGGAATCACGATAGTATAGCACTTCATCATTCTCCCTCTGCAAGTGTGGGACTTGGTGTTCT
This sequence comes from Tachyglossus aculeatus, assembly GCF_015852505.1. Taxonomy (NCBI): domain Eukaryota; kingdom Metazoa; phylum Chordata; class Mammalia; order Monotremata; family Tachyglossidae; genus Tachyglossus; species Tachyglossus aculeatus. The sequence continues at coordinate 57,333 of NC_052085.1, forward strand.
TCTAAATTTAAGATTTGTATCATTCAAATATTCCATTTTCCCAGCAGCACCCGAGCACAATGCTGTGCTCTCGCTCCCCACATCCAGGAGTGAGGCTGGGTGGGGGCTAGACTTCGGGGGTCAACTTGGGCCTGGCCCTGGGATTTTGACCTAGGCAGGGCTCCAACTGGGAGTTGGGGCAAAAGGGAGGCAAGGGAACAAACAGGGAGTGAAGGCAGACAACCAAGAGATCAGAGTCAAAACGTACCCCCCATTCCCCTTTCTTTGCAGGACCTGTTGACAGCTCAGTCTTCTGGTGGCTTTCAACAGCTTCCGCTTTCTTCCAGGCTTCGACCCGGAATCGTTCGATGACTTTGATTTCTTCCCGGAGGTCTGAATTCTCCCTCGCTAATGTTTCTATTTGGTTTCTCAGACGGCCATGTGTACTGGACCACTTTGCTTCTTTTCGTTTCAGATCCTCTTGCAATTCCATAATTTGCTGTTTTAAAGCCTTGAAAATAAACATCGGTTACAGTCTACGAAACCCAGAGATTAGACATTTCTCTCTCGGGAGTTTAGGCTGTTTTGACACAGCTACCTTCCATAATCAGCAGTAGTCTGTTAGAAAATGTTTCTAAAAAATTAAAATCTGCTTTGGGTAGTAGAGAGGAAAAGGGATTTGATTTCTTAGTTTGATCGCTAAGGCTCAGTGAAAGCCACCACGATCAGTGGCAAGCCCCTCAAGTACCTTCTGACATACAAAACTGATGCATTTGCCTTCAAAATAGGAAGATTTCAAGTAAAAGCTTCTAAGCCTACAGGTGCCCTCTTCAGTAGAAACTCGCAAGTCAGTTTGTGAGTCCAAGTAATTAACAGACTGCAAACTTCTTGAGGGGAAGGATCATGTCTACTCTATTGTTTTGCCTCTAGGCACTTAATACAGGCCTCTGCACACAGTAGGTACTCATTATGACTGTATTTATACACATAAATGGATGTATGCTCTAAGTGTGCGTATGGGTGTGTGCGCATGCGTGTTTATTGTGATACTGTACTCCCCCAGTTAGTACAGTGCTCCGCAAACAGTAAGTGCTTGATACCATTAAATGAATGAACGCGCTTAGAACAGTACTCAGCGCTTAGAACAGTGCTTTGCACATAGTAAGCGCATAACAAATACCATCATTATTATTATTATTATTATTATTATGAACAAGAGTTATTGACTGACTGATGCAAGTCACTGAGCTGAGGAAATCAGGTTGTAAGACACATGGCAATTGGTCGGTCACTCAGAGACCAATTTACCACCTTCCAGTCTGCGAACGAGTGGATCCCACCAGGCAATCCATGGTCTTCAGCAATAGTATGCAGGCAGGATGATTACATGCTATGTTTTGACTCCATGCCAACATTCTGGGCCCTGGGAGCTGGGGCCACAGTCTGGCGGAGGATTGGCTTGGGCCAGAGAAAGGGAGGCCATTCAGGTCTTGGTGGTGCCAGTGGGAAATCGGTCTCTGAGGGACTGACTGACCAATTGCCTGGTGGCTACAGCTTTATTTCCTGAGTTCATGTGACTTGCATCAGTCAATCACCAACACTTTGCCATCCTCCAGGAAGGAAAGCCAGCCTTCTGCTTGCCAAGCGTGCTACCACGGGACAATGCTGAGGGACCAGCACGAGGTCATCCGGCAGGGCTCGCCAACCACAGGACGACGTGACTCGCTGCTCCGGGGCCAGGAGGACACGCTGCCCATCCACCTTAGGGAGCCGAGTTAGTCGGTAGTTATCTAGTTGATTAGGTAGCCCCAGAGAACCAAATCTAGTTTCTAGGTCCCGCTAAATTGTATTGAATTCCCCACTGGGATCTTGAAACAAGGTAGAGTTGATCATTTGACTTCTGTAATCAAAGTCCAAGAACCTAACAGCCTGATGACTTACAGAGAAGTGAACAGTTTTAAGGTGAGTGCCAAAGAATGAAGCACCAGTAGTAGGTGCTTAATAAATTCCACTACTACTATCTAGATGCATGAAAACGGATTTCAGTCTGTTGCCTGAATTCATTATTGGCGTGACGCTAAAACAAGGCTGGTGCCCCACTGGTCATGGTAAAGCATTTGAAACAATTTCCATATACCCTCGCAAACACCTGGTGTAGTGCACAGCGAGCACTTGAAGTGACTGGGAGTGAGCGATTAACCTTGACCGGCCACTGTGAACCAAGGCTCCCTATATAATAATAATAATAATAATGGCATTTATTAAGCACTTACTATGTGCAAAGCACTGTTCTAAGCGCTGGAGAGGTTACAAGATGATCAGGTTGTCCCATGGGGGGGGCTCACAGTCTTCATCCCCATTTTACAGATGAGGGAACCGAGGCCCAGAGAAGTTAAGTGACTTGCCCAAAGTCACACAGCTAATTGGCGGAGCCGGGATTTGAACCCATGACCTCTGACTCCAAAGCCCGTGCTCTTTCCCACTGAGCCATGTGTTTTGTTTGGTTGTCTGTCTCCCCCTTCTAGACTGTGAGCCCGTTGTTGGGTAGGGACCGTCTCTATATGTTTCCTACTTGTACTTCCCAAGCGCTTAGTACAGTGCTCTGCACACAGTAAGCGTTCAATAAATGACAATGAATGAATGAATTAATGTTAGCAAGGAGCGCTTCCATTAGGCTTTCAACACAGAAGGGACTGTGCCTAGCGCCAATGACGGAAACATTCAACCCTACACCTGATCATCACCAAACAGAAAGGAAGAGCTGTATTTCTTGAATATTAAGGGGGAGGAAATTCCGGCAAAGGAGGAGCTTGTGAGCAAGAAGTCAGTAGCGGGAAAGATGAGACAGAAGCACAGTGAACTGATTTTAAGCTCTTCCTCTAGGCTGTGAGCTCGTTCTCTAGACTGTGAGCTCGTTGTGGGCAGAGAACATGTCAACCGTCTCTATTATACTGGACTCTCCCAGTCACTTAGTATAATGATCTGCACACAGTAAGCGCGCAATAAATACGACTGACTGATTGACTGATCATCTCGCAAGGTATTTAGATTACCAACTGGAGTGAAGTGGGATACATAAGCCGACTGAGGGCTTGAACACCAGGGATCAAGAGATTTTGCTTGGACACAGAGAGAAATTGGCTACCATAGACTCGGTGTACCTTCCTCCCCATCCTTTAATTCCGTGATGAGATCTGGGTGCTTCTCGTCTCACAGTGAAATCACTTTCTTGAGCTCAGCTCCCTTAGATTCGACTCCCAAATCCGGAGCTCCAGCCCCAATCTCCTACCTGCTCTGAAAGCTCACACATTTCCTGTTTTAAGATGTCTCCCATCTGGATATTTGGCAGCACCTTAAATTCAAAATGAACAAAAGCAAACGCCTGTTCCCCTCTTGGGTCTCTGGTCCTCCCAAGTAACTCAATGTTCTGGCTGTCCACTTTCAAACTGCCTCTATCCACTCAAACTTTTTCCCTCCCCTTTCAAAGAAGCGGCAGGGTGTAGTCGATAGAGCACGGGCCTGAGACTTGGAAGAGCATGGGTTCTAATTCCAGGTCCATCACTAGTCATCTGTGTGACCTTGGGCAAGTCTCTGTACTTCTCTGTACCTCAGTTACCTCATCTATAAAAGAAAATGGGGATTAAGAGTGTGAGCCCAATATGGGACAGGGACTGTGTCCAACCTGATTAACTTGTAGCAACCCCAGTACTTAGAACAGTGCTTGGCACATAGTAAGCACTTAACAAGTACTATAATTATTATTTATTCAAAGAGGCGAGCGGGATTCCTTGGGTGGAGCGGAGAACACCGATGTGGTTGGGAGCAAAGTGCGGTCAAGAAGACGGAGTGGCTCCAACGCGAGGTCGACCTCCCAGCCCACAGCCAGAAATTTAAATTTAAGAAAGCGGTAACCGGTCACCGTTGTGAGGCTTTCTGAGAAATCAACTCATGGGACCCAAATGATACAATGTGGTGTGGAAAAAAAGAAGACAGGCAGGCAGGGCCTGACCCAGGGCTGGAATTGCTGGCAGAAGGGTATGAACTATTAGAGAAGAATCAGCATCACAAGGTAACACCTGGATGTGGGAAGCAAGGAGTTAAACGTGATTCTCAAAATTACAGTCAGGGGAAACTAACCAAGAGGTTGGTGCCATTTACAGTTTTGTGAGGGACTTTTCAGCTTGGCTTTCAAAGAATATAGAGAACTAAACAAGATAGCCAGGGATGAATGAAGCCCAACCGCCATACTGACAGTTGGCAGCTGCTATGGTCAACCTTCACCCGCTGCTACACGACCGCACCAAAGATAACTTCCATACCTGAATTTCTTCACGTTCCTTTTTATCGGGAATGGCTCTTGCGGCTGTGGCATACTTTTCAAAGACTTTTCGTTCTCTTTGTAGTTTTCTCATTTCTTCCTTTTTAAAGTCTTCAAATCGAACCAATTCTTTTGCCTTCTGTTTCTCAAAGTCTGCAATTTCTTTTCTAAACGACCAAACATAAATACCACCTATCATCAAGGGGAGGCCTGTAATTTATTTATATTAATGTCTGTCTCCCCGCCTTTTAGGCTGTAAGCTCGTTGTGGGCAGGGAACGTGTCTGTTTATTGTTGTACTGTACTCTCCCAAGCACTTAGTACAGTGCTCTGCACGCAGTAAGTGCTCAATAAATACAACTGAATGAATGAATGAATGAATGAATACAGTGATAAAACTGTTATTCTTAGGTGGGATTTCTGATCAACACTGTCAGGATTCCTAAGATTCTGACACTTAGGAAGCTTACATTCCCAACAGTGGAACCAACGGGTTAAAAATTTCAGAACTCACTGGGGTCACAATGAATCCTAAATTGGTGCCATAGAGTGTGGAACGGGAATTTGGGGAGCAACAGTAAGCACTTAATAAATACTCTACTACTTGCAAAGAGGCTTAAAAAAAAAACCTTCAGGAAAATCTTGCAACAATAGTGATTTGTCCAACTGATCCATGGCAAAGCATCCCCTCGACCGTGGGACAACCACAGAGGGTTGCTTTCCACCAGGCCGGGGAGAGCCGGGCTAGCCTGGAGCTGGTAGGCAGGCTGGAGGAACAGACAACAATGCAGTGCTGGGCCAGCTGGGTCCTGTCGCCAGCTACGATAGATATGACTCGGGGGCAGCAGGCCACACGCTTACTTGAGCTCTACCTCGCCTCCAGTTTGCTTAGCCAGGAAATCTACAGCTCCAGCCACCTGAGGGACGGGCATGACTCTCACCCAGCTTGACCAACAGAGACCTTCCCAAGCCCCTACCATGGTTGGCAGACCAATGCCGATTCAAGACAACTGGGCAGACAGGCAGAGGGCAGGAAATATTCATTTTTTTCAATCAATGGTATCTATTCAATTGGCTCTCGAGAGCTTACTGTGTATAAAACACTGCACTAAGCACTTGGGGGAGTACACTGCAATAGAGTTGGTAGACGTGATCTCTGCCCCCCAAGGAGCTGACAATCGAGTGGCGGAGGCAGATATTAAAATAATAATAACAATAATTACAGGTAGGCAAAACGTCAGAATATGAGGATATAAACCTAAGTGCTGTGGCCCAAGTATCAAAGTGCTGACGGCATATGTGGTACAGAAGGGAGGAGAAATGAGGGAATAGTCTGGGAAGTCCTGCTGTAGGAGACGTGCTTCAAGTAGCACTTGGAAGATGGGGAGAGTAGCGGCCTGGTGGATGAGAAGGCAGAAGGAGTTCCAAGCCAGTAGGAGGGTAGGAACGCATGGACTGCACTTGTGTGACCCATTCCCACCCCGTTTGTCTGATCACTCATCCATCATCTTACTTGAGATACACCACCATCAGTGTTTCCAAAGCAACAACTGTGTACAGAGCACTCAATGTACAGACAGTTTGGAACACCCAATAAAAGTAGAACAGGTCCCAGCCTGCAGGCACTTAGAATCTAAAGGGTGAGACTGGCAGATGCATACAGTAGGAATAAGAGTAAACACATACGTGCAACTGATGAAAACAAAAGCAAAACCAGGTAACCTGACATACACGTAAATGCTAAGTAAGGGTGACGGCATGAAATGACCAGAAAAATGGGAAGAATCTGCACTAAATTCTGAAGACAAAAATACTTTGTTGAACAATCACCTATATTTCACTGGAAACTTTTACATCGGGTAGCTGTGGGATCCCTAGGCTTAAAATATGCTTACATCTACCTAGATAGATCTATCTGTAGGCCTCAAGGGTCAACGGTATGGAAAGGAGAGTGGATGGTTTGGCTTCTGTCCTCTCTAATAATCCGAGGGATTAAGAGGGTTGTTTCAATGATACTAAAATGAAAGTGTTTCTCTATTAACGAAAGTAATGATAATTGTCTATTTGATAAGAGCCTATTATGTGCCAAGCACTATTCTAGGCACTGGGGTGAGGGCAAATGACTGGTGAAGAGTTTACCTGAGCTTTTCCAAGCCGCTTTCTCTTTCATGGCGAAGTCTGGCTAGACAAGCATTTTCAGCTTTGAATCTTTCAATTTCCGTTTCCAACTCAAAAACTTTCTCTCTCAAAACCTGAGATTGGACACCGTCACCTGCAAGATAACATCAGATCATATACATTCTGTGTAACAAAATGACATAAATAAATGGAGCAACAATCTCCTGTCTAATGAAACAACAGCGATTTGATTAAGCATTTCTTCGCCTCCCCCTGAAATAGTGACTGTTGATCACACCACATGCCAATGGTGGGTTATGCAATTTTGTCAACTGTGCTACTCTTTTGTCAGTTACATAAAAATCTCCAAATTGGCATAACTTTTCGCAGGAAAATATGTCTTACGGAAGACAAGCGCAAGATGAGGAACGACATGGCATACCCAAAATTTTACAAATCAAAATGTGCCCATACTAAATCGTCTGTTGGACACATAGCCAGGCCCTAAAAATGAAACACAAGTGAACCACATATGAATGCCTAGAATGAACTCATGACACTATGAACCCACATCTAATTCCACATTAAATTTCTAAAGAATCCTCAATACATTACTTCAAACTGGTTAAAATGGTTGGAGCTTCTTGATGGCATTAAACAGAATCAGCAATAACAAAGGCAAGTTTTAAATATGCCAGGGGATTTGGGAGATCCACGAAATGAATTAATTCAATCGCATTAATTGAGCGCCTACCGTGTGCAGAGCCCTGTACCAAGCGCTTGGGAAGTACAAATAGGCAACATATAGAGACGGTCCCTACCCAGTGACGGGAATGGAGTATGCTTCTGAATTTTCGAGGAAGACAGAATGTTTTGATAAATCTACAGACTTCTGTTCAACGACTTACCTCCTCGTCGTTCTTGCTCAATATCCAACTTCGACTCACTCCCCGGGGAAGAACCTGGCTTCTTTTTCGGCTTCAGGGAAGGGAAGAGCTTCATCATGAGATTGGAGGCGGAAGGAGAATCTGTATCCCTCTCTATTGTACTGGGCTTGCAGAACTCCTCGTCCTTCCTTATTGGAGCCACCTTCCTTCTTATCGCTTTGTCTGGGGAAGATATTTCACTCTTATTGGAACAGTCTGCCTGCGGCAGTCCACGGCCAGGGGCGTCCGGATCACAGTCGGCGTCTTCGAGGTCAGTCCAGGTTCGGTCATCATCGAACTCCATCTCGCTCCTATTCAGACACAAAATCCTTCGTGGAGACGCCAACACTTTCTTACTTATGCTTTCGCCCATGCTGGACTCACTGCTGCTGGAATCTTTATCTGACAAATCCAGATCCATATCCCTGCTTTTACCTTCTTTTTTGGTGTGTCTAAAAGGTTCTTGGCAACCTCGGTTTTCTGGGTCGCCTTCTCTACTTACGAAGAACTTATCAGCACCCGCACCTGCGGTCTTTACGGTGACGTCTAGTTCGTCGGGGTCAGCTCGGACATCACGGCTGCTACCCTCGTTCCCCTCCTCTTCCTCTTCGTCCCTCACCTGCCATTCTATTTGCTCCTCAGCAGCCAGACTACCTTGAAATGCATTCCTACTAGCTTTGCTGGCCTCTTTCCTCTGAGTAAGGGATGAGGCTCTTGATTCACAGCATGAATGTGGCATTTCCCATGGATTCTTCTCTTCCTGCAGAAGATGATGGTCTGACTTTTTATTCGGGTTGTTTGGAGAGCTCTCCTCTGCATTTGTTTTCTGTCGCTGAGCTGATTTCACAGGTGTAGAAGACATTCTGCGGCAGGCGTTCTGGTCTCGTTCCAGGATTTTCAGTACAAAGGAGGAATTACTAGAGAATGATATTTCATCAGCAGCTTGTTCTAAGAACAGAAATTCATCTAACTCTAGATTTTCTTTTTCCTTTTCTCTTTCCCAGTTTTCCCACTTCTTCTGGAATGAAAGCTCTTGGAAATGTTCCGAGCCCCTTACAAGACAGCACGTAGGACTGTTAGGAAAAGAGAGGGAGTTGGACGTTGGAGAAGGGTTTGCTAAACCCTGGGCCTGATTTTTCACTTGGCAGCCAACTTCAACAGGTTGTGAGCACTCTAATTCGTTTTCTTTATTATGTTCCAAATGACTGCTATTTTCTACTTTGCTCTGGTCTCGAAACTGTCCCTTAAGTTTCTTCTCAGGGGGAACCATCGTGGCTGAACTGAAGTGAATTTTTCCACTGAAACTCTTGAGCACTCTTGCCTTCTGAGTGAGAAGGCCAGAACCATTTTTAAGTCTGGCAGCTTGAAGACATTTTTTAATGGGCGCAGAGTTCTCTGCGATACGCTCTTTATTTATAAGAGAAGTTTTCCTCTGGATCTGCTGTTTTTCCACCCTACCTATAGGTTGGTGCTCTAAAGTGCTTTGAGTCATTGCTTCGTTTACTCCGTGTCTCCGAAATTTACATTTAGCATTAGTAAACCTAGCTAAACCTTCTCCTCGTTTCAAAAACGGCCTTCTAGGCATTGTTTTGGCAACAGTAGATCCTTGTACTTCCTAAAAATCAAAGAGTAGTAGAGTTAATTTTGGAATTAACTGTGAAAGTCACCTTAGCTCAATTTTGAGCCAGTTGGACACCAACAAAAGAGCGACTTTTGTAGTACTTGAATATTTTCATCAGTTTCAATGCTAACCTGCAGCTGTTTTTGCTTCAGTTCTTCCTCTTCTATTCGAATTTGCTCCTCTAGGAATTCTTCAAATGTCTGCTTCCTCTCTTTAATAGCAGCTTTAATTGGCCTTAGAAGTGAAAGAAATAAATCTGCTTGATCATTATATATTAATGAGAGGGTTCCCAAAGTGGCAGACAGAAAAATGGCTATGCAAGTGGATTTATCATTAACTGTCAAGATAAAATTAAAAGTATTAGCTCAGTAAAGTTGTTATTCAGACGGGGCAGATCAGAGTACATATTCTAAACTGCAGCATTCATTCACTGAGCTGTCTGTTTTACTGTTAGAAAACAGGATGGATTTTTACAACCAGAAGGATTACTAAGAGGGTTAATCATTTTTTTTGGTTTACAACATAAGATTTTATATTTTATGGCTTTGGCTATTAGCAACACAAGATGTAATTCTAATTTCCTTTAAAATGCACACTGTTCTATAATAGGTATAAAGAGAGCCATGTTCTATGCCAGAGAGAAAAAAATTCTATTGTCACAGACAATGCAATTCAACCTTTAATAATAACATGTACAAGGCTGTCTGTTCAGGAGTATTTTTACCACCCGGCTGGCCACTTTTTCGAAACAGATGTGAATTTTGACCTTTGTCATCATTTTTATAAGTGAAAAACAAGATTCTGTGCCAGATTTGCACAATCGCCCTCTAATTCAAGTTGATGAGATTGAGCACTAAAAGTTTTGGCCTCAACGCTTCATTACAAGATTGCTGCAAAATCAGACAAACCGTGCTCAAGGTCTGGTAATCGGAAACAGACTTCCAGGAGGATTTTGTGGTGGGTTCTCTAATCTGGAACTCCAACTGGGAAATGGAACTGCGGTTCACTTGCACTGAAAAAATACTCTGGTCAAATAATTAGTGTCTTAAAATATGTTCACTGACCTTTCTTCAAAATTAGCCCCATCCCCAAACTTGCTTCCAGTGTAACTGCCAGAAGAATCTTCCCTTTTTGAGTTTAGGACATCAGTCTCTTTTCCTTCTTGTAGCTGCTCTGTTGTTTTCTCCCAAGGGGCGCTACATTCCTCTACAAAGCGAATGGTGAAACATTTACTTCAGTTTGAAATGGTCATCAAATATCTGCCAGTTTCCGTAAAGTTGAAAAGGGGACTTTCATAGTGTTGAACTACTAAGGCTTACAAAACCAAGAACTAAGCATAAAACTCGTATTTGCCTGAGCGCTAAATAAAGCTAGAATTTTTATTGTATCTAAACGTATTCAGTTCTCCCACACTACATTTTGGCTAGAACATAAGAGCAGAATTAGGGAAAACTGTTCTGATGACATGAGCCTACCCAGCCAGAGTGCCTGGCACTGGACACCATGACTGCTACAACACAAGTTTATCTTTATGTGTAGTTTTCACTAGGACAGAATCCCTACATTCTAGAACTAGGTTTATGATTAAAACTTAGTACATAAATGAAATCAGGACGCTAGTTTAACCATCTGTACATCATTAAAGAGAAAACATGGGTTGTGAATAGTGGCAGGCCCAAAACATCATTAACGGAGGTTTCCACATCATCATCATCAATCGTATTTATTGAGCGCTTACTATGTGCAGAGCATCGTACTAAGTGCTTGGGAAGTACAAATTGGCAACATAGAGAGACAGTCCCTACCCAACAGTGGGCTCACAGTCTAAAAGATCTGACCAAGGTGTCACCTTCCTGGTAACAAAGGGGGCGGTCACCCCCAAAGGCTTGGTACCGGAAAGCTCTCGGCATCACCCTCACGGATTTTTGGGGCAGGACGGGCAGGTGCAACTACCCCAACCCACCCCTCAGACCTGGAACGGAGTCAGAGGTGGCCTGAGCTGGTTCCACGATAGGACTCCACATCTTGGTTCCCACCAGCAGGATGCGGCGCTCTCCAGCCCCGACATCCAGTAAAGTTGTCATCGTCCCTCCTGGAGGTGGCCTTGGCGCCAGCCCCAGTTGAGGTGAACCAGCTGGGACTATCATGCTCCTTCTCTGTCCCACGGGCTGCCATCAGCAAGCGGCAGTACCAGGTCAAATCAGCGTGACGACCAGAGCGGGAGCAGGAAAGCCTGCTAGACAGGGAAGGGGCACAACCGCCCTGGCCCGCTAACTCCTGTGGGGGGCAGGGACCACAGCGGCACCGCACCTTAGTGGTAACGATGGGCTAAGGGATGGCTACAGTCCCCGGAGAGGGTCAGTTAATTCACGGAGCGACTACTAGGGACCGAGCACTGCACTGGACACTTGGGAGCGTGTCGATGACGACGACGACGGCCGACTGGCTTGCCCGTCCGAAACAACTGATGCATCTCCGCCCCAGAGAAGACATTAGGACTGAAAACCTGCGCAAAAACTGATTACAACAGAAGACACAGAGAGGCTCAACTATCCTCTTACCTTCCTCTCCTGTCCCCGCTCCTTTCCTTCCCCTCCCTTCCCCCTTTGATGCTCCACCACTATGCACAAATGAAAAGTTGGAACCCCTGCATCCAGCCCAGGTGTACCCCCACCCCACTCCAACCCCTCGCAATGGTATGACTGATTGATTGATGGATTTAAAGAGCAGATTTGACTCTCTGAGACCACGGGATCAAGCTTGCTGGAATCAATTCGCTTGTGAGGGGAGGGACTCTGACAGAATTATCTTGTGGAACGGGCCACATGATAGAAATTACCCCTGATTTTTACAGCCAAAGCTGTTTTATCCAGAACTTCTTCAACCACAAATCTCTTCTGATCAATACTTCCAGTTTTTCCCCCAATCTTGGGGGAAATCTTGACTGTGAAAAGTCTTTGACAACTCACTAAGCATGTAGCTGCCCTGGAGCATCAACATGAACTCCGTGGAATTTACTTAGATTACCAAAGAGCTTCGGCTCCACCGATGACAGCTCCTGTTTCGCTGATGTAAAATAAATAATAATGGTATCTGATAAGCGCTTACTGTCCCACACTGATTAATGGGGAGGGAGAACAGATATTTAATCCCCATTTGCCAGGTAAGGAAACTGAAGCACAGAAGGTAAAGTCACTTGGCCACGGTTTAAGTGTGGAGTCTTCTAGACTGTGATCCCACTGTTGGGTAGGGACCGACTCTATATGTTGCCAACTTGTACTTCCCAAGTGCTTAGTACAGTGCTCTGCACACAGTAAGCGCTCAATAAATACGATTAAAGAAATACGATTGAATGGCGTGACCTGAGTCACTCCATACACATGATTACCTATTGGTAATAATCACCAATTGATAAAGGAGAGTAAGTGTCCATAAAGAACTTTGAAAAAATGTAAACCCCAAATGGTAAATGGTACCTGAGAGTGCCTTCTGCTCAGATACCATCGTAAGTAGCTTCTCTTGCTCTTCCATGAGCCGCTGAAGCTGCTTTAATTGTTGCCTCTTCAGCTGTTCCTGTTTCTTCTGTTGTATTTCCTTTAGCTTTTAAATCACAGAATAATTACGCTTTATTAAACTGCCATTTTCCCTTGTTGTGTTTTTCTCCTAGCTTTCCGCTCATGCCACCCAAATCCCACGCATAAAGAAAGGAGCCCTCCAGGGTGTGATTATGTTCTACTTATGTATGCCGGGTCATTTTGATATGAAAGCAGCTTATCGCCGGCAGGGATCGTGAACCCACCCCAAGTGGCAGAGAAAACAATTCACCTACCTTCGATTCATCCATCTTACTTCCAAAGTAAGCGCGGATGCAAATGCACACAGTAAGTGCTCAATAAATACAACTGAATGAATCAAAAACCATGGTCTTTCCATTATTTTAAAATGATCTTGTCTAATACTATTCAACCTGGCTTCCCCCCGTGGGACTTCACTTTAAAATCCCTCCGAGTTGTTTTCTATTTTACGTATTTTAATTAATGTGCACAGTAGAAATAAGACCAATAAATAAATTCAGAACAAAACTTTTTACCTGCTCCAGCTTTTGAAAAAGTGGATCTTTATACGCTGCTACTTTGACATCCCCCATACTATCAGATACAGAATCATTTATGGACTCTTCCCTTTGATCTGGAACTTCTTCGCATGCCACCATTTGTCCGGTTTTAGGCAAAGGAAACCCTGCACACGTTTCAGTTGCGACCAACTGTATTAGGTTGGGATTGCTAGGTGCCAAGATATGCTCTTCAGAAAGGGAATCTTCACTCATGAAACTCCAGCTGTCTGAAAAAGGTGTAGTTTTAACGGGGAAATGAGAAGACAAACTTCTTATAGATTGATTTTCTCCATCTCTTTCCAAATCGGGAAGGTCACAGTTCAGTATGACGCCAGCACGAGAAGGATCGGTCAGCCACTGAGCTCCCAAGCTTGGCCAGCAGTTTAAATCTGGTGAGGTGGGCATCTGGAAATTCTTAATGTATTGTACACACTACTGATTAAAGGGGTGCATAAATTTTAATAACTAGGGCACCGCACTGTTACAATGACTACCGACTTTCAATACCTGCAGAGTGGAAGGGGGAAAAAAACAAAACATGGATTAAATTATAATGGGAGGCAAATCTTTGGCCAAGTTAATCAATCAACTGTAGCTATTCAGTGCCTACAGTGTGCAGAGCACTGTACTAAGCGCTTGGGATAATATAACACGACAATATAACAGACATATTCCCCGCCCACAATGAGCTTACAGTCTGATCTCTGCATCTTCAAACCACTATTAAATGTGGACCTTTTAATCAATGGCATATATTGTGTGCTTACTGGGTGTACAGTAAGCTTTTCCGTCGACGGTATACTACAGTTGATCGACGCATTCTCTGCCCACAAAGAGCTCACAGTCTACAGGGGGAGGCAGACATTCATACATTACTGAAAGGGGAACGGGAGAGGATAAGGATGTACATAAGTGTTCCGTGAGTGGGGCGAAAACTGATCCAAGTGCATGGCAGGACAGAAGAGAGGGCGAATAGGAGAAGTGAGAGCCTAGTCAGGAAAGGCCTCTTGGAAGAGGTGTGAATTCAGCAGGGCTTTAAAGGTGGGGAGAATGGTGGTCTGTCAGATATGAAGGTGGGGGCAGGGAGGGGGCGAGTTCCAGGCCAGAGGGAGGACACGGGCAAGGGGTCGGTGGTGAGACAGACAAAATCGAGGTAGAACGAGTAGGTTGGCGTTAAAAAGTGAAGGGTGCAGGCTGAGTGAGAGATTGGCGAGTTAAGGTGCGGTGGAAAGCCTGTTGAGTGCCTTAAAGCTGATGGTAAGGAGTTTCAGTTTGACGCAGAGGCGGGTGGGCAACCATTGGAGATTTCTGAGGAATGGGGAGATGGGGACTGAATCTTATTGTAGAAAAATGATCTGGACAGTAGAGTGAAATAGGAACTGGAAAGGGGAGAGCCAGGACTCAGGGTGGGGTGGGGGTGGGGGTGGGGTCAGCAACAAAACTGATGCAAAAGTCAAGGCGGGATCTGACAAGAGCTTAGCTCAGTCAGTCATCAGTGAGGCAGCCATCTGGATGGAAAGGAAGGGACAGAGTCTAGAGATGTTGCAAATGTAGAACCTAAAGGATTTCGTGACACTGAATGGAAGAGATGAATCGACGATAATCATCATCATCATCATCATCAGTCGTATTTATTGAGCGCTTACTGTGTGCAGAGCACTGTACTAAGCGCTTGGGAAGTACAAGTTGGCAACATATAGAGAGGGTCCCTACCCAACAGTGGGCTCACAGTCTAAAAGGGCGAGACAGAGATAATGCCAGGTTTATAGGCATGTGAGACAGGGAGGATGGCGGTGCAGTCTACAGTGATGGGAAAGTCAAGAGGAAGTTGACTAGTTCTGTTTTAATAATAATGACGTCATTTATTAAGCGCTTACTATGTGCAAAGCACTGTTCTAAGCGCTGGAAGCACTGTTGTAAGCACTGAGCTTGACTTGTGGTAGGACATCTAAACAGAGATGTCCTGAGGGCCACAGGAAACGTGAAACTGCAGAGGAGAGAGAGTGGGGGTGGAGAGGTAGTTGGGGGAAATCATCTGCATAGAGATGGCAGTTGAAGCCAGGGAAGCGAATGAGTTCTCCAAGGGAGTGGGCATATGCAGGGAATAGAAGGGGACCCAGGACTGAGCCTCGAAGGACTCCCACAGTCCTGGAGGGTGGGAGGCAGGGGAAGAGCCAGGAAATGAATTTGAGTTGAAGCGGTCAGCGAGCCAGGAGGAGAACCAGGAGGGGACAGTGGTAGTGAAGCCAAGGTTGGATCACGTTTACAGAAGGGGTTTACTGGTCCCCAGTGTTGAAGGTACTTTGGAATCACTCCGAATGTTACCGTATTAACATAAAACCCACTCATGTACCTGAGCCAAGCTATGTAAAATAAAAACCTTCCCGCGCAAGGGCCATATCTAATTATGAGGTTTATACAACCCCCAAACTATTGTACAAATTCACTAGTCACAACACTGACTTTTGCTACCTCCTTTTAACAGGGTCATTTAGAGTACTGGAAATAGGAAAAGTAAATTAGGAATTACACCGCCTCAATGGGGCCCCTTCACGTCGCCGGAAGGGTCAGAAGCTGGAGTCGGAGCCGGAGCCGTGGGGGTGGCTCTGGCTGCCGTTGGAACTGTGGGCCACGACCGGCCCGAACTCTGCTCCTCTAGACACAGTACCCTACTTAATGCTTTTGTTTTGTTTTGTTTGTTTGTTTTGCCCTTTGTGGGTATCCACCCTTGTCTTAGGCTGTTTTGGTGATTCTACTGTTTCATTTCTCTGTAGGTATCAGTGGCCAGTACCCTTTTCCCCACTGTATATTTAGATTGTGAGCCCCTTGGGGGGCCATGGATCTAAGTTACTTCCCACCTCTGTACTCTTTCCCAGTGTTTAATACGGCGCTTTGCACTCAGTAAGTGCTTAATTCCATTACTACTACTACTATTGCTACAGCAACAAGAAATTAGGTTAACTAATTTACCCATTCAAAGTAAGCACTCAATAAATCCCACGGATTGATTGATCCAAAGAGTAATCCTTTTCTGCTTTGATGTGGATACTTGGCAGGCAGAATTCTAGGCATAAGACACCAGGTACGTCCCTAAGGTAGTACAAAGGGATCAACTTCAGCAGAGTTGATGGCAAATGAACCACAGATTTAACTCACAAGAAGAGAGAATTTTTCCCAGCTTTTTCTAACTACCTACTCCATCATAAACAAAGAAAAAAAGGAGTGCATCACGATCTCCAAATCCCATCCTTTAGCCCTTCAATACATAAACAGATCACAGTATATATCCCAACAATATCTGAGAGTAAAGGCAACATGCAACCCTTTATCAACATCAAACATATTGCAACAAAAGTTGAAATAGGTTGAAAGTTTCAAGACTTAAAGTAATGAATTATTTTACAGCTCTTTAAAGGATTCTTAAAGTTACATCAAAATAGCAATCTGAGGGAAAAATCACACAAGTATCACAGTGAGAGAAGCAGCAAGTCGATTGATTATTATTCTCAGTCACTGAAGAATTCCTTAGACGAATGATTCGGCGTGCCACAACATAAATTTAGCTATTACCTCGGTTCTAGGTTTTTGTATTTTTCCCCCTCGACTTTTTACTTAATCACAAGCACTCTAATGTCCCACTTTTTATCAACGGGAATCATTTGGTATTCTTTTTAAATTAATAATTCAAAATTAGGGATAGGGCATATTCTTCCCCGGCTGTAAAGATAACAGGGAGAAATGGCTATTTTGAACTGTTTAAGAGTAGCCAAATTTGACCAGTTTCAGGATCAAAGATATTCGTTCAATCGCATTTATTGAGCGCTTCATGTGTGCAGAGCACTGCACTATGCTACTGGGAGAGTACAATATAATAAACAGACATATTCCCTGCCCGCAGTGAGCTTGGTCTAATAATTGACAATCTCGGAAGAATATCCCCAAAACTAAACACGGACGTTTTCCCCATCTTATAGCTTTCCACAGAGCAGAAACTAGTCTGGTACCCTCATCAAACCTGCTAAGACTCTGAAATGGGTTTATACAGTGAGTCCTCTTGTCTGGCACTCAAGATGTTAACAGTTCTAAATCACAACTGTTGGTCAAATTTTCTCTTAGTAACAAAACAGATGGAAAATGGGGAAGACACTGGACCTCCGTTGAAACCCCGTAGCCCTTCCGTACATAGCAACTCATATGGTTTGCTATGTGATCACTGACTCGTCTACCATAACCCCCTTTTCCTCCTTCCTCCTTCTGCAAATTCTTTTAGTGGCCGTCTCCCCAGAGAGATAGTAAGCTCCTTGTGGGCAGGGCTCATCAAACAATCCATCGATTGAATTTACTGTGCAGAGCACTGCACTACGCGCTCGGGTACCTACAATGTAACAAAGTTAGTAGACACGTTCCCTGCCCCCACAACGAATTTACAGTCTAGAGGGGGAGGCAGAGCAAAACATAAATAAATGACGGATCCGGGCATAAGTGCTAAAGGGGCTGAAGGAGGGACGAATAAAGGGTGCAAATCCAAGTATGCGAGTGACTCGGAAGAGGGGGAGAAGTAGGCATGAGTCTAAGCCTACTCTTCTGTCCCAGGAGCTCAGGACATTCCTCTGCGAACAATATGCACTCGATCAATCAACAGATCAGTCAATCAATCAATCGTATTTATTGAGCGCTTACTGTGTGCAGAGCACTGTACTGAGCGCTTGGGAAGTACAGGCTGGCAACATATAGAGACAGTCCCTACCCGACAGTGAGCTCACAGTCTAGAAGGGGGAGACAGAGAACAAAACCAAACATATTAACAAAATAAAGTAAATAGAACAGATAAGGACAAGTAAAATGAAAAAATAGTGTAATAAATATGTACAGGCATATATACAGGTGGTGTGGGGAAGGGAAGGAGGTAAGATGGGGGGATGGAGAGGGGGACGAGGGGGAGAGGAGGGAAGGGGCTCAGTGTGGGAAGGCCTCCTGGAGGAGGCGAGCTCTCAATCAATCAATCAATCGTATTTATTGAGCGCTTAATGTGTGCAGAGCACTGTACTAAGCGCCTGGGAAGCCCAAGTTGGCAACATCTAGAGACAGTCCCTACCCAACAGTGGGCTCATAGTTTAAAAGGGGGAGACAGAGAACAAAACCAAACATACTAACAAAATAATATAAATAGAATAGATATGTACAGGTAAAATAAATAGAGTAACAAATATGTACAGACATATATACATATATACAGATGCTGTGGGGAAGGGAAGGAGGTAAGACGGGGGGGATGGAGAGGGGGGCGAGGGGGAGAGGAAGGAAGGGGCTCAGTCTGGGAAGGCCTCCTGGAGGAGGTGAGCTCTCAGACGGGCTTTGAAGGGAGGAAGAGAGCCAGCTTGGCGGATGGGCAGAGGGATTGGGGGCATTCCAGGCCCGGGGGAGGACGTGGGCTCTACCCAACATCATCATCATCATCATCAACCAAAACCAAACATACTAACAAAATAAAATAAATAGAATAGATATGTACAAGTAAAAATAGAGTAATAAATATGCAGAGACATATATACATCTATACAGGTATATATAGACACACACACACACCCCCCAACCTGGTGTCAGGGCCCTCCCCGGCGGGAGACGCTCCCCCCGAGTTGGAGGCCAAACGGCGGTGGCGGACGCCGCTCGGCGCGTTCCGCTTCCAAATCGGCCGCCACCGCGGCCGGTCCCTGCTCGGCCCCCTTCTGAGCCCGAAGGCTTCTGGGAAATGTAGTCTTCCCTCGCTTCTCCCCCGGCCGCGGGACGCCACCCGCCGCGCCAAAAACTACAACTCCCAGCGAGCGCCGCCAAGGCGGACGTTAGGGAGCCAGGCCCGCCTCGCGCAGCGCCTTCCGACGGGGCGGGGGCGCGCGCGTTGTGCGGGGCCCCCTAGTGGCCGTAACGGCCTCTGCAGGAGCTCTGGGGATTTCTGCGATCGGACTCCCTCAGGGGAGCGGCGTATCAATCAATCAATCGTATTTATTGAGCGCTTACTGTGTGCAGAGCACTGTACTAAGCGCTTGGGAAGTACAAGTTGGCAGCATATAGAGACAGTCCCTACCCAACGGTGGGCTCACAGTCTGGAAGGGGGAGACAGAGAACAAAACCAAACGCATTAACAAAATAAAATAAATAGAATAGATATGTACAAGTAAAATAAATAAATAGAGTAATAAATATGCACAAACATATATACATATATACAGGTGCAAAGGAATGGAGTCCGATGCACATGTGAAGGGGATGGCCTTTGAGAGGAAGCAGGAGATGATGTCCTCTGGAGATACTGCTGGGAAGGATGAGCACATAAGAGCTGGAGGCATTCGATTGTATTGGCATTGTCTGCGTAAATCGGTGTCCCCCATTAGGGGAGGTACCTTTTCTGCGCTCGATAACTTACATGTATATATGTTTGTACATATTTATTACTCTGTTTGTTTATTTATTTATTTATTTATTTTACTTGTACGTATCTATTCTATTTATTTTATTTATTTATTTATTTATTTATTTATTTATTTATTTATTTATTTATTTATTTATTTATTTTATACAGTGCTCTGCACACAGTAAGCGCTCAATAAATACGATTGATTGATTGATTGATTTTGTTAATAGGTTTGGTTTTGTTCTCTGTCTCCCCCTTCTAGACTGTGAGCCCACTGTTGGGTAGGGACCGTCTCTCTACTTTGCCAACTTGGACTTCCCAGGCGCTTGGTACAGTGCTCTGCACACATTAAGCGCTCAATAAATACGATCATCATCATCATCATCAATCGTATTTATTGAGCGCTTACTATGTGCAGAGCACTGTACTAAGCGCTTGGGAAGTACAAATTGGCAACATATAGAGACAGTCCCTACCCAACAGTGGGAAAATAAAATAAATAGAATAGATATGTACAAATAAAATAAAAAAATAAATAAATAGAGTAAAAAAAACGTACAAACATATATACATATATACAGGTGCTGTGGGGAAGGGAAGGAGGTAAGATGGGGGGATGGAGAGGGGGAGAGGAAGGAAGGGGCTCAGTGTGGGAAGGCCTCCTGGAGGAGGTGAGCTCTCAGTAGGGCCTTGAAGGGAGGAAGAGAGCTAGCTTGGCGGACGATCGATTGATTGATATTGATTTACGAGGGAATCGGGGCCAGCAGAATCCCACGTGCACACATGAAGAGGATGCCTATAAATACAAGAGCGCAGAAGAGCCGGAGGCATTCGATTGTATCGGCATTGGCTGCGTAAATCGGTGTCCCCCATTAGGGGCGGTACCTTTTCTGCGCTCGATAACTTATACGTATATGTGTTTGTATATATTTATTATTCTATTTATTTATTTTACCTGTATACATCTATTCTATTTATTTATTTATTTTACTTGTACCTATCTATTCTATTTATTTTATTTTGCTAACGTGTTTGGCTTTGTTCTCTGTCTCCCCCTTCTAGACTGTGAGCCCACTGTTGAGTAGGGACCGTCTCTAGATGTTGCCAACTTGGACTTCCCAGGCGCTTGGTACAGTGCTCTGCACGCAGTAAGCGCTCAATAAATACGATTGATTGATTTACAATTTTGTATCGGCATTGTCTGCGTAAATCGGTGTCCCCCATCAGGGGCGGCACCTTTTCTGCGCTCGATAACTTATATGTCTATATGTCTGTACATATTTATTACTCTATGTATTTATTTATTTTACTTGTACTTATCTATTTATTTTATTTTGTTAATATGTTTGGTTTTGTTGTCTGTCTCCCCCTTCTAGACTGTGAGCCCGCTGTTGGGTAGGGACCGTCTCTCTACGTTGCCAACTTGGACTTCCCAGGCGCTTGGTACAGTGCTCTGCACGCAGTAAGCGCTCCATAAATACGATTGATTGATGGATCGATTTACAATTTTGTATCGGCATTGTCTGCGTAAATCGGTGTCCCCATTAGGGGCGGTACCTTTTCTGCGCTCGCTAACTTATATGTCTATATGTCTGTACATATTTATTACTCTATTTCTTTATTTTACTTGTACCTATCTGTTCTATTTATTTTATTTTGTTAGTATGTTTGGTTTTGTTCTCCGTCTCCCCCTTCTAGACTGTGAGCCCGCTGTTGGGTAGGGACTGTCTCTAGATGTCGCCAACTTGTAATTCCCAGGCGGTTAGTACAGGGCTCTGCACGCAGTAAGCGCTCAATAAATACGACTGATTGATTGATTGATAACTTAGCTGTGCACCTAGCAACGCTGAGAAAAAGAGTTTGGACGGACGGACGGTCCGAAGCGGCCCGTAGCAACGGGCTGGCGGGCGCCCAAGGGACGGCGGCTGAGACGCCCGTGTGGGGGTCCCGCCCCCGGCCCCCGGCCTGCGCGCTGATTGGCTCCGGCCCGGGAGAGCCGCTTTCATTGGCTCCCGGCGGGGGGCGGCGCCCGTTGATTGGCGGCGGGCGCTGTCCCGCCCGGCGGGGGCGCTGCCTTCTTCCCCCCTCTCGTGGCCGTTGGAAACCGCCCGACATGGCGGCGGCGGCGGCGGGGGCCGGGGCCCCGGGGCCCGTGTCCGTGCCCGTGTCCGTGCCCGCGCCCGCGCCCGCGCCCTGCCGGGTGACGGTGACCGAGGCGGCCCCGGGCGTCCCGGAGGCGGACGAGGCCATGAGGGCGGCGGAGGTGGGGCCGGAGAGCGACGAGGACGAGGAGGACGTGTTCGAGGTGGAGAAGATCCTCGATGTGAAGACCGAGGCGGTGAGAGACACAGACAGACAGACAGACAGACAGAGGCCGGGAACCCCGGGCCCCGGGAGGGATCGCCCCTGCCCCTGCCCCTGCCCCTGCCCCTGCCCCCCGCTCCTGCCCCGCCGGTCTCCGCTCCGCCGCATGGCCAAGCTCCGCCCTTACCTCTCCGTCCGAACCGCTGCCCTGCTCCTTCAAGCTGTCTCATCGTCTCCCGCCCGGACTACCGCTTCGGCCTCCTCTCCGATCTCCCATCCTCGTGTCTCTCCCCACTTCAATCCATACTTCATGCTGGTGCCCGGATTGTCTTTGTCCAGAAACGCTCTGGGCATGTTACTCCCCTCCTCAAAAATCTCCAGTGGCTACCAATCAACCTGCGCATCAGGCAGAAACTCCTCACCCTGGGCTTCCAGGCTGTCCATCCATCCCCTGGCCCCCTCCTCCCTCCCCTCCCTTCTGTCCTTCTCCATCGCAGCCCGCCCCCTCCGCTCCTCCGCCGCTGATCTCCTCCCCGTTAGGCCTCGCTCTCGCCTGTCCCGCCATCGACCCCCGGCCCCCGTCCTCCCCCGGGCCCGGAATGCCCCCAATCCCTCCGCCCATCCGCCAAGCTGGCTCTCTTCCTCCCTTCAAGGCCCTACTGAGAGCTCACCTCCTCCGGGAGGCCTTCCCGGACTGAGCCCCCTCCTTCCTCTCCCCCTCGTCCCTCTCTCCATCCCCCCGTCTTAACTCCTTCCCTTCCCCACAGCACCTGTATAGATGTTTGTACATATTTATTACTCTATTTATTTTACTTGTACATATCTATTCTATTTATTTTATTTTGTTAGTATGTTTGGTTTTGTTCTCTGTCTCCCCCTTTTAGACTGTGAGCCCACCGTTGGGTAGGGACTGTCTCTCTACGTTGCCAACTTGTACTTCCCAAGCGCGTAGTACAGTGCTCTGCACACAGTAAGCGCTCAATAAATAGGATCGAGTGATTGATTGATTGATTGATTGATCCCCCGATCCCCCCCGGCCTGTCCGGGGAGCGCGGACCCGCGCACTGGCCTCCGCCGGAGGGGCCTCCCCACCCCTGTCAATCCGTCGGTCGTATTTAGAGAATTAGCGTGGCTTAGTGGAAAGAGCACAGGCTTTGGAGCCGGAGGTCATGGGTTCAAATCCCGGCTCCACCACTTGTCAGCTGTGTGACTTTGGGCAGGTCACTTAACTTCTCTGGGCCTCAGTTACCTCATCTGTAAAATGGGGATGAAGACTGTGAGCCCTACGTGGGACGCCCTGATCACCATGTAATCTCCCCAGCGCTTAGGACGGTGCTTTGCACATAGTAAGCGCTTAATAAATGCCATTATTATTATTGAGCACTGACCATGTGCAGAACAGTGAACTAAGCGCTTGGGAGAGGACACCATACCAGACGTGGTGGACACGTGCCCTGCCCATGACGGGCTTCTAGCCTGGGGGAATTGTAGACCAACCCCCTCCTTAGCGGGGCCCTCACCCCTGGTTTAGCTTTGTGTCACTCATTCATTCAATCGTATTTATTGAGCACTTACTGTGTGCAGAGCACTGTACCAAGCGCTTGGGAAGTACAAGTTGGCAACATATACGGACGGGTCGTACCCAACTGCAGTCTAGAAGGGGGAGACAAACAACAAAACAAAACAACCGTCTCCCCACTGCACGGGGAGCTCCCAGAGGGCAGCGATCGCATCTCCAGGATCTGGCTTATTTACTGGTCAAAGCACTTAGTACAGGCCTCCGCCTGGAGTAAGTGCTCATTCGTTAATTCTGTTGCATTTACTAAGCCCTTATGGTGTGCGGAGCCCTGTACTAAGCGTTTTGGAAAGTACAACGATAGTGACAATCCCTGCCCGCAATGAGCTCACAGCCTAGAGGCGCAGAGACAGACGTCAATACAAATAAATAAAATTACATTTACAGTGACAGGAGCTTCGTTAATTCTGGACAATACACAATTGCTGTAAGCCCAACGTTAGCGGTTAATAAGGAAAAAGTGAAATCGTAACTTAATCGGTAAATATCATTAGTTGAGGCCAGGGAGGGGGCGTTGGAGAGGATGAGGAGAGCGTGGGAAAGGGGCAGGGGGGGCGGCGGGGATGGGCTGGGGGTCCACGGAGAGGGGAGCGGCCGCCGCCTGGGGAAACGCAAGCAAGCTCTTACCCGGGGGCCACCGAGCTGTGGACCCGACTCGCCAGATCCGGGTTTTCCTTCAGTCAGACCCATTCAGGCCTTCGCTCATTCTAATTTTCCAACTATGAGCCCCCAGGGTCCCCATCCCTCATCACTTTTCCCCCGAAACCCAGCGCTGATCGGGCCCAGGAAGCCGGAGAGCCCGTAGCCCAGCGGCACCCCGGGAGTCACCCAGCTTCTCGGCCGAGGGGGACTCTCCAACATCCCAAGCGGTAGCCTTTGGTTACCAACTCTGTATTATTTTGGACCCTCCCAAGCGCTTAGTACAGTGCTGTGCATAAATACACTGATGGAGTAGTAGAAGCCTAGAACGAGTGAGGGGAGGAAAAAAAGGGGCAGGGAAACACTACCCCGCCCCCCCCACCACTGTGCCACTGCCCTACAGTCGCTGCCTACAACCTTCCGGCAGTCAACCAACATCCTTTCTAGTTCTTCATAGCTGGCAACGGATTTTATCGTTGAGAGAATTATGCCAGCAGCGGGATGGCTCACTTTTTAATTCAACTGAACAGGAGGGCAGCAGTGACAGTTATTTGAACCAGTGTCTCCTATCTCTTGAGTGCCCTCTGGGAGTTGGTATTTTCTGGGAGCAATCAGAGTATTTACCACGCTTAGACTAGATAGCAGCATCCCTGTACTGTGCCAGG
This sequence comes from Tachyglossus aculeatus, assembly GCF_015852505.1. Taxonomy (NCBI): domain Eukaryota; kingdom Metazoa; phylum Chordata; class Mammalia; order Monotremata; family Tachyglossidae; genus Tachyglossus; species Tachyglossus aculeatus. The sequence continues at coordinate 82,001 of NC_052085.1, forward strand.
GCAAAGAATTCAGGTGCTGGGTGTGGGATCCTGGAGACCAGTCAATCAGTCATATTTATTGAGCGTGTACTTTTTGCAGCGTACTGTACTAAGCACTTGGGAAAGTACAGTATAACAATAGAACAGGCACATTTTCTTATACTGCTATAACAATATACAGACTCAGGATCTGGTCCCAGCTAACTCATTGGTCTGCTGGGAGACCTTGGTCAACTCGGTCACCTTTCAGAGCTAGTTTTCTTCTCCTTTAAAGTGGCTGTCATGTATTTTTAAAAATCCCAAGATCAGTTTTTTTCTTGGATCTGACCTTTTTCTTTTCAATGTCCACCAAGGTACCTAAAATTCAAAGGTAATATGGTACAGGGTTATAAATTATGATATACAGTGAGTATATTCATGTAACTTTTGAGAAAGTTTTATAAATGTCACAACGGGCCGCAGGACCCAGTCTTATACACTTCCCAAAGGCTTTTCTGAAAATTGTTATTAAACACTGGGAAAAGTCTCCTGCCGAGAAATAGACACAGCCCTCAATTCAGTCGGAAGGGAGAGGTGAGGTGGCAGATGCATAAGAAAATGATGAATACTAAAAACACAAAACAAAGGCAGTGATCATTTTAACGAGCAATAGGACAGTGTGGCGAGAAAAAGCAAAGTTTCAGACTCTGCACGGATCAGAGTCCAAACAGGGCCGCCACAGTGATCACTCGGTAGTGTTTACTGAACCACCACCGTCCTCCCCATCGTGGAAGTCTACATCTTTGGTGTAACCCTCGACTCTGCTTGTGTTCAACTGACGTCCACTCCGCTGCCAAATCCTGCTGTTTTTTCTTGCTGAGCCTTTCCCAGATCCACCCCCTCCATGCCACCCTTGTACAAGCCCTGGTCTTGACATAGCTGAGCTTTGGCGTTTGCATCCTTGCTGGTCTCCACGCCTCCTGCCTCTCGCCTCTCCAGTCTATACTCCATGCTGCTACACGGGTCATCTTTCATAAATTTTGCTCAGCTCATGACTCTGAGACTCTCTCTGTCACCCCCACCCATTTCCATCTGCTCCCTGTGGCTGCATCAAACAAAAAGTCCTCACAATCAACTTCAAAGCTTTCCACCTTACATATCTGCTCTTTTCTCCTGCTTTCACCCAGCTTGTCTTTATTCCTCACAGGCCAGCTTGAAAACTCCGCCTTACTCCTCCTTAACTCTCGACTTTCCCTCCTCTGTCCCCTTGCTCATGCTGGTCCCCTGGTTAGGAGCTTTCTCCCCCCACATCAAACCACAGCTTTTGCCACATTCAAATCCCTCTTAAAATCAAGCCATCAGTTGTATTGATCAATTGCATGCACAGCACTGTATGAAGCACTTGGGAGAGTACAATATAACAGGTTTGGTAAACATGTTCCCTGCCCACAGCAAGCTTCCTGTCCCAACTTCAACAAGCTTTCCTTGATTAATTTCCCAGTCCCTGAAGACATATCCCCTCAGGTAACTTTAGCACGTATAAACTTCCCCACACCCTCTCAAGTATGTATGCACCATATATATATATAGTATATTATATGTACACATACATATATATAATGTATATTATATGTACACATGCATATATATAATATATAGTGTATATATATATATATATGACCACTCTGTTTTTGGCCTTCCTAGTTGTGTTCTCATGTTTCCCCTGTTTAGAGTGGAAGATCCTTGGGGTAGGTAACACGTTGCTTCGTTATTCCTCACTTTGCAAGTTCCTAATGCAGTGCACCACACCAAAAATGTGCTCAAAATCTTACTTATGCTGAAAGGTATACATTTTTTTTTAGTTTTAATGGGCAGAAAAAGTTAGTGAACATCAACTGATATTTGTTTAGGCAGTACTCATTCTCCACAATTTTAACACTTTTCAGACGGCATCATTTTAGGAACTACTGTTTAGAAGCTTTATCTCTTACAGCTTTTGAACTATATCATCCTAAACAAATTTATATTATTGTGTCTTGTGAAGAGATACTCTTGTGGCTTTGCATATTTTCAGGGTTTATTTTTTATTTGTTTTTTTTCTTCCTACTCCAGGGTAAAATCCTTTACAAAGTTCGATGGAAAGGCTATACTTCGGATGATGATACCTGGGAGCCCGAAATTCACCTTGAAGACTGTAAAGAAGTGCTACTCGAATTTAGAAAGATTGTAGATAACAAAGCTAAACCTGTTAAAAAAGACATACAGGTATTGTGTGTGGTGTTTTTGTGCTCTTCTGCCTTGAAAGATTTGTCTTAGGGGTTGGTTCTTGGGGTTAGTCTAACTTTCCAGTAGGTACTGCTTAATCTCTCCATGTTGTGTGGGGTTGCAGGACAAGAACACATTGGCCTCTTTGTGATTTAATCAATCCATCAACAGTATTTGTTTGAGCGCTTACTATGGGCCGAGCACTGTTCTAAGCACTTGGGAGAGTGCGGTGCCAGAAGAGAGGCGGGCATGTTCCCTGCCTGTAATGAGCTTATAGCAGACTGTCCATATTGCCTACTTTTGCGTATTTCCCTTCTCTTCTCTGTCTCCTTTTTTATAACCATTTCCCTGCCTTAAAGCAGCTACACCAAGTAGTAGTCTAAGGGACGGGCAGACTGAGAGCTCAATCTGTCTGTCCTGCTTGTCACTAGAATCCAGGATCAGAGGAGAGGCAGGACCGTGACAGCTTAGGACTAGAATGAGTATTTTATTTTATATGTGGATTTCATTCATTCATGGCTAGCTCTGACTCCATCCACTACCAGGCGGCTTTTAGAGACTCGGGTTTTAATAGTTTTATTCGTGATTTTTAAACATGCCGAAACGCTTTGGTTTTGCCTACCTTTAGGATTCTTGGGAGTCTTCCTCCTGAAAGAATGATCATTCAGTAGGAACACTGGTGGACCTTGAACTTACCTAAGAGGACCCCTGGCTTTAGAGTATGAATTTAAATTATTTTGAAAAACTGCACACTGCACCTTTGACTCTCTCAGCGTGGGCCTTAAATTTGACAAGCACATATTTGGAGAAAAGAGGAGACCCAAAACTTTCATTTTATTGCCTAGTTACTGCCAATTTACAATCATTTCCTCCCAAACAATTTGTTTTCTCCATTGTGACTTGAATTAGGTCAACCTGTTAACTAAGGGCCCCTTTGTTACTGGAAAGGGAACGCCCAGACCTTGTCAAGTGCAGGTTCTCTAGGAAAAGCAATATTTTTATGTCACAACTTCAGCCTCTCTACTTCTAAATTTTCTTGAATTGTATTTCATCTAATAGACTTCAGAAGAGACCTGGGTTTGTTGCGAGAGAAATCTTAGAGTGTAATACCGTGGCTGGGATCCAGAGTCAATGGTGTTCGGTCGAGTTGAATTTGTTCCTGAGGATTGGAAGTGAACAAGAGATTAGAGTTTTCGTGTACTGGGCGCTACAGTTCTGAGCATTCAGTTGACCTGAGAGACTAGGTATTTGAGGATCTGCCCATTCCAGACTGGTGGTGTCCTTTGTTCTGTTTCAGTTTTGAAGTTGAAATGCTACACTTGCTCTTTAAACTTTACCGCTTCATTTATAATTGTCAGGCTCTTGCCTAGGCCTTCAGAGGAGTAATTCTGTTGAACCCTCGTGCTGCCAGTTTGCTAGCTTCCAGATTTTAAGCCAGGACATTTGGATTCCAAAGTGACAAGGAACCCGACAAGGTGTATAACTTTGAGCAGACCCTCTTTTTCCAGTTACCCCCCTCACCCCTCCCTCCTATCATCCCTTCCTTCTTCCCATCTACCATTTCTCCTTCCCTCCCTCCCTCCCTTCCTCTCTCCCTCCAAGCCAAGTGAAACATTGTGTACGTGAAATAATGAGTGACCAGGCCTGTCAGCTATTTACTTGTCCTTCTAGATAGAAAGTGAGAAATTTTCAAGATTGGAGCAAACTGTATGGAAAGATGAAAAAGTAAGTGTCACTTATATAGTTAAGAGCTGGAATTAGAAAAAGTTTAAGAAATTTGTATAGGTCTTCTATGCTGCAAAAGTATTTAATCTCCCGTAAAATTATCTCCAGTATATAAAGCTTTACTGTATTTAATGTGGGCCAGGTAGCATCGTTTAATGTAAGATATTGAGATTTCTTGCTATGGGAGGAAAGTGTCATAATAATAGTGATAATAATGTATTAGGAAACTAGGCAGTGAACTTTTCATGTTTTATTGACCTCTTCCCCCAGACCATTTTTATACAGAAATTCAATCACCAGAGTAAATATTGTGCAAGCATGATGAAACTTGCCTCGTTAAGAGATCTCAAGATGTTATCTATAAACGGGATCCAACTTTCCAAAGATCACATTCCAGAATGTTCATTCATTTATTCAGTCGTATTTATTGAGTGCTTACTGTGTGCAGAGCACTGTACTAAGCGCTTGGGAAGTATATATCAGCAACATACAGAGTCAGTCCGTACCCAACAGTGAGCTCACAGTCTAGAAGGGGGAGACGGACAAAAAACAAAACAAGTAGATACTATCAGAATAAATAGAATTATAGCTATATACACATCATTAATAAAATATAGTAAATATGTACAAATAAAATAGAGGAATAAATATGTACAAATATATACAAATGCTGTGGGGAGGGGAAGGGGGGTAGGGCAGAGGGAGGGAGGGGGAATGTTGATTCTGTTGTTAACAGTGACCATCACATAAATGTGATAAATCAACAAGTGTTGACTATGGCAAAGTTAAGATGGAGCCACAAGTCCACAGACTCATTTGATAGTGAAAATGTTAATAACTAAAGTACTGTATATGTTTTCAGGTTTAAAACAATATTCTTAAATGATTTGGAGATATACAGACTAGTCAAAACCTTAAAAATTCAAACCGTAATTACTAGTTTTCAGCAGTCACTCAATCAGTGCTATTTATTGAGCACTGTCCTAGGTGCTTAGGAAGGTACAATACAACAGAGTTGGTAGTTGAGATATCTGCCTGCCGGGAACTTGCAGTCTACAGCACAAGGGCCTGTTTTAATTTGTTCAAATAGGAAAGAATGGAAAGCCTTTATTGCCAGTGAAGCACTGAGATTTTTAAGTATTTGAAAATCAATCAGTGGTATTTGAACACTTACTTTCCTGTGGTCGATGCAAGATAATCAGGTTGGACACAGACCCTGTCCCACCCAGGGTTCCCAATCTTAATCCCTGGTTTACAGATGAGGTAATTGGTGCACAGAGAAGTTAAGTGTCTTGCCCAAGGTCACAGAGCAGACAGGTGGTGGAGCTGGGTTAAGATCCCAGGTCCTGCGACACCGAGGCCTCTGCTCTTTCCGCCAGGCCATGCTGCTTCTCCCTTTCAGAGGAGAACCTGGGCCTCAGAGTCAGCTGTTGAAGGTCTCTCAAAACACATTTTAATGTCATAAAACAGTTTGGTGTTTTTCACCCCTTCGGATATACCCAATAAACACTACCTCCTCTCCTCACCCACCTCTGGAGAGTAAATCTCACCTCTGCTTGTTGCTTAATTTCTTTTCCATCCCTCTCAACTGCCCCTAACGGTTTTCCATAACTAACTCTTTTTTGCTCGGTTTACTTGTTTGCCATCTTGAAAGGACAATACGCTGCGGTTCATTGATTTCAGGTAGGTATCTACCGTTAATTATCATTGTCGGGAAGCGAGGCGTTAAAAATATCAGTAGCCATTTTTTGCAGTTTTTACCAGTGTAGATCGAACATCAAGTTGAAGAAATTTTCTGAAGATCCATTTTTGGAGAAAGGAAGAAAAATCTAAAAGTGCTTCTAACGTTTAAAAATTTTCATTTTGTAGAGGCTTTCTTTACGTGATGATGTATTTGAGGCAGACTCTGATAGTGATTGGCACAGTGAAACAAAAGATGATACCTCTCCAAAGAAGAAAAAGAAAAAATCAAGGCATAGAGAAGACAAAAGCCCAGATGACCCAAAAAAGAAAAAACTGAAGACCGGGAAACTAAAAGAAAAGCCCAAAACGGAACTAGACAGCTCCTCGGAGAGTCTGATATTCGACGCAAAGCCAAAGAAGAGGATCTTGGAAGCTAAGGAAGATTTAAAGGACTCCAAAAAGCTCAAAAAAGAGGATTTAAAAGAATTAAAGAAAGCGAAGAAGACCGAAATAAAAGACGCAAAGGCGAAGGCTAAAGAAGATTGCAAAGAAAACAAAAAAGTCAAAAAAGAGAAACTTGGAGACTCTCAGGTAGAGGCTGAATGTAGCAGTGTATTGTATGATTTTTCTGGCCTCCTAACTGATGATGATCAGGAGGATTTACATTCTGATGGCAAAGAGGAGAAACAGAAGGTGCCGGTGGGAAAGGACAAGTTAGAACAGGATGTAGCGGAAGATGCGACTTCTGATCCACAGCCGGAGGGCACGCCGAGTGCCGAAGAGGGGGCTAAGAGGAAGAAGAAAAAACTCAGAAAGGCTGACGAGTACAAAGAAGAGAGTAGACGACTAGAAAACAAGGACCTCTGTGTAGAGAGGAAAAGTATGCATAAAAAACAGAAAGGTCAAGCCAAAGTGTCCCCAGGAGTGGATAAACTCCTCTCTGGGTTTGGCCACTTTCCAAAGAGTTTAAAACCAGGCACGGAAGAACGGAGCCGCAGGTCCACCGACCAACTTGGCGAGGTAAATGATCGGGTGGTTTGTGGGGCAAGGTGGGGGAGAAAAACGGTTAAAGCAGGCAGGTTGCCAGGGCGTTTCTCAGCTTGCTCATATCTGAATGTCATTCGGGTGGAACCCAAGTTAACAAGCGACAGGTTCCAGCCACCTCCAGCAGGTAGAAGTCGTAGTATTTTTTCGAGCCCTTATTGGGTGCTGAGCACTGTCCTCAGCAGTGGGGTGAGCACATGATAAGTTAGTTTAGATCCTAACCTGCCTCACAGTGAGCTGACAATATAGGGGGGTGCGGACAGGCACTTTGAAAAGAAAAACCCCCCGAGAGGCAACGAGCCCATGAGCAGTGAGCCCACTCCTTTAGACTGTGAGCCCACTATTGGGTAGGGACTGTCTCTATATGTTGCCAACTTGTACTTCCCAAGCGCTTAGTACAGTGCTTTGCACACAGTAAGCGCTCAATAAATACGATTGATGATTTAAAATCTATGGATTTGTAGGAAAGGGTAGCCGAATGACCTCAAAGTGTAGTTGAATGGGCCTCAGTGCTCCTCCCTGCTCCAGGGCATCGGCCTGGGCTCGTCATCCTCATCGGTCACATGGATTGCGAACCTACTGTGTGACTAGCATTGGACAAACAGAGTAAGTGAGTACAAAAGAGAAGTCGAAATCCCTGCCCTGAAAAGACTGCAGTCTAGCTGAGGAGACGGGCACCTCTGTAATAATAATAAAGATAATGATGGTATTTGTTAAGCGCTTACTGTGCGCGAAGCACTGTTCTGTCTGCTCTGACCATGTATATACTCTTGCTCCCTCCACCTGTCTGCTGTGGACACAAGTGCCACAGGGGCTGGGGTAACTCTGATGCTTCAGTGGCATGTGGGGGATTCCAAGGGGGAAGAGGAGAGATCTTTTAGACTGTGAGCCCACTGTTGGGTAGGGACTGTCTCTATATGTTGCCAATTTGTACTTCCCAAGCGCTTAGTACAGTGCTCTGCACATAGTAAGCGCTCAATAAATACGATTGATGATGATCCCCCGGGAGAGGTCTCCTGGAGATGTGAGCTCGGAAGGGCTTTGCAGATTGTTGAGCTGTGGTCTCAGTTAAGGGCGGGTGGTGGCATTTCAGGAAAGCAATCAGGGTGACGGCAAGACGGCGGTGGGAGAGATGAGACCGAGGGACAGTGAAGAGGTTAGCTCAAGAGCAACAGAGATTGCAAGAAAGCAGCGACAAGGAAGGCAAGAGCTGATCGAGTGTATTTAAACCAATGGTCAGAAGATTCGGCTCGATGCAGAATATAGACTTACACGCTTAGTACAGTGCTGTGCACACAGTAAGCGCTCAATAAATATGATTGACAATGCAGAGAGGAATGGGCAATCATTGGAGGTTCTTGAGAAGTGGGGAGATGTGCAGTGTGATGTTTTGAAAAAACGAGCCGGGCAACAGAGTGAGGGGAGAGGGGAGAGACTGGAGGCAAGGAGATGAGTTAGGAAACCGATGCGTGAGTGGAGGTGCCTGGATCAGCGAGGTAGTCATTTGAATGGATTCTGGAAATGTGGAGGAAAAACTGACAGGTTTTGGTGACAGAATGAAAACGGGTTGAAAGAGAGGTAGAACTCAGGGGCAATGCCAAAGTTGGGGCTGCTTCTTCTTATTATTAAATTTGTCAAGTGCTTACTATACCAAGAGCTGGGGTAGATTACTATACAAAAGTCCCGATCCCACAAGGGGCTCAAAGCCTAAGGGAGAGGAAAGAGGTTTTTTTAGCCCCATTTTACAAAGGAGGAAACAAACACAGAGAAGCTAAGGGATTGGCAGCAGGCAAGTGATGAGGCTGCGATTAGACTCCAGATCTGACTCCCAGTCCTGACTCTTTCCGCTAAACCACAGCCAAAGCAGTCGACAATGTTAGGAACTTCTAGAAGGGAAAACCCCATTTAGTGGTGCTGACCCCTGGGGTCCTGGGCTAAGGAGAGCTAAGGTGGGTGTGGATGTTAACTAAATGCATGTATTGACGAAATGCCCCGCGAACGTATTACGTGGGCATTTCCTTCCAACTAGAGTGTCCTAAAGGTCCTGGCTTTGGTGCAGCTGGACTGCTTTATCTATGGTGCGCTGCCCCTGTAACATAAGAACGTTTTAAAATGAGGTCAAGCTGAAAATTACAATCAGCACAATTTGTTTAGAGTTGAGTCTTCCAGGAAATGTGGCAAAAGTCATTCCAATGGGGAAGGTAAAATGAATTTTTAGTTGCAACAGACTAATGCTGGAGGAGCCCCACTGCCTTGTGCAGACTTTGAAGAGCTAGTTCCCAGGGTCATTTTCTATACTGTTTTGGTTGCCAGGAAAAAGAATTGAAGAAAACTGAAGCCAAATTTTCCAAGAAGCATGATTCTGAGAAAGAAGAGAAAAGCAGAAAGGAGCAAAAAGGATTAAAGAGTGAGTGGAAAATGCTAGTATTCCATAACTGATTTTATTTGCTTTTGGTTTTTTTTTTTTACAAAGTTTGATTTAGAATCATAAAAAAAAGGATTTTTTTAAAGACCACAGTCTTTCAGTGTTCATGCTGTGATTTTCACTGGATAAATTCTATCAATTTGAATAAATTATAAAATCAATTCATTCTTATACACCCGGAAGTAAAGTTTAGGATTATAATGATAAAAATGCTGTTTCTCCCCCCGCCCTCCCCACCTCCTTTTCATTCTTTTGCCCTCCCACTAAAGTCCCTGCAGTCGGCTGAATTTTCCTCACTTCCCAGAGAGGCCAGGGCCAGCGGTGCATCCTCAGAGTGGAGCTGAGGGGAGCGCTACATCTCATCCCCTGGGCCCAAGCAGGAGTCAAAGCCGCGCCCCAGATGGTAGCTGCGTCTCCTCCAGCTTATCTCTGAAATGCGTGGTGGGCAGTGCCCCACTCCCCCACCCCAACCCCGAAATGGGGTTGAACCCTACCCACAGTACATATTATTGGGCCAAATCTTCTTTCCTCTCCAATCCCCCCCCCCGGGGCCAACCCCTGCAGGTAAACCCTCCTGGAATTTGTGCATCCCAGTATACAGCTCAGAGACCTAGATTCCAGGAGACAGGAAGGGAGCTGAGGAGCAGAGAGGAAACTAAAGTGAGGAGAAGAGCAACCTACCAATTTCCAGTTGCTATGAAACATGTTCAGTAATTTTCAACACTGATAATAATAATAATGAGGCATTTATTAAGCGCTTACTATGTGCAAAACACTGTTCTAAGCGCCGGGGAGGTTACAAGTTGATCGGGTTGTCCCACCCGGGGGGCCTCACAGTTGTAATCCCATTTTCCAGATGAGGTAACTGAGGCCCAGAGAAGTGAAGTGACTTGCCCAGAGTCACACAGCTGACAAGTGGCGGAGCCGGGGTTTGAACCCATGACCTCTGACTCCAAAGCCTGGGCTCTTTCCACTGAGCCATGCTGCTTCCACTGATGTATCTACCACTACTAAAGATCAGACAGTACTTCCAAAATAATTTTAAAAGCCCCCAAGGCTGACCTCTCTCCCTCTCCAAATCTACCCCGTAGGAGAAGGGCCAAATTGAATCGCTCTCCAGAGGCGGGGGAATAATCACTTGCCTGGGTAACTTACTTTCGATGTTAAAATCGCCCTTGAAACGCTACTGGGGTGCTCACTGAGAACGTGAGCATGCTCAGTAGATAAGGTGAGTTCGGTCGCTTGCCCAGGGCAGGTAACCGTGCAGTCTCCCTTTTCTTAGCCAGGGATGCGGGGAAGTGAGAAGAAACAATTGGAGAATCAGTCGGCCCCACGGTGTGCTAGAAGCTCTTGCAGCTCTCTTTCTCCTGTAAGACAGAAAAGGAAAAAAATTGCATGTTTTCACTAAATGTACGGTTGTCTTGAATACTAGACTGCTAGTTTGTTGAGAATCTCGGAGTTGTCTAGAATGTGAATGAAAATATTTCCACTACAGAATCGGATTTTCTTCTTGGTCTTTTCTCTAAAGCTTTGTAATTGTTTTCTTTCCCTAGCCTTTAAGGAAATAAGTGCCTTTGATTTAGTTAAGTTAACCCCAGAAGACAAAAATGATTACTCCGAGGGTAACCGAAAAAGAGAAGATGCATCACTGGACTGTAAATTTGTAGAGGATTACAAAACCAAGGAAAATAAAGAATTATATAAGGAAAGGAGGAGCCTTAGAGAAGAGACTGATACGTGGGCTTATATAGCAGCAGAAGGTGATCAGGAGATATTAGAGAGCATGTGTCAAGTGGATGACCATTCTGGTAAGTAGTATGAAATGTGAGACTCAGGACCGAAGAGTGTCCATCAGTCACCCTGCTCCTCCCGCTCCCTTTGAGGCAGCGTGGCTAAGTGGAAAGAGTCCGGGTTTGGAGTCAGAGGTCGTGGGTTCTAATCCCCTTCCGCCACTTGTCAGCTGTGTGACTTTGGGCAATTCGCTTAACCTCTCTGCCTCAGTTCCCTCATCTGTAAAACGGGCATTAAGACTGTGAGCCCCACGGGGGGCAACCATATCACCTTGTATCCACCCCAGCGCTTAGAACGGTGCTCGGCACATAGTAAGTGCTTAACAAATACCAGCATTTGAGCGGTCATTTCCCGGGAGCTTTGTGTTCAAACCCTCTCTTTTGTGTGGCCCCATCCTGCTCCCTCCCTCGCATTGTTGCTCCTCGGAACCTGCACCGCGAAAGAGGCTTTAGAGCTTACAGTTGGGTCTGTCACAGTTCTCTGACGCTTTTGAACTCTCATCTTGCCAAGAAGTTGGAGCTCTCCTTCCCTCCAGAGGATTATCCGCGGCCTGTATTTGGTGCTCGGGGAGGTTGCCACTGAAGACTACAAATATAGAGATTGTGGTCTTGTTTTTCCCTTGAGGCCGACGGAGAATTTGCAAGGCATCATCATCATCAATCATATTTATTGAGCGCTTACTGTGTGCAGAGCACTGTTCTAAGCGCTTGGGAAGTACAAATTGGCAACATCCGAGCGCTCGGCCTTCCTCTGTCTTCTTGGATGGGCAGCCCACCTACCTGGGCTTCTCTTGGCTTTGTGTACACTAGTTTCCACTTCTCCAGCCCTCAGGCCTCCCTTGCCTTTCCTACACTGGGTTGCTCTAACCCATGAGTGGCTTCCTCTCCTCGTCTACTCTGGCCACCGAGGCTTCTCTTCATCCCACATCCTCCCACCTCATTTATTCCTTTGTTTTTGGTAAAGCCATAAAAGATGCCAAGGCCTCATAAGTACCTTGAGTCATCATGCTCCCTAACCGAGTTCCAAAACCTTTCTGCTGGCAGTCACCCTAATGATGAGCATTGCTATTTATTGAGCGCTTCTCGTGTTCAGAGCACCGTACCGAGCGCTTGGGAAAGTAAAATAATGGAAGTTGTTAGACGCGGTCCCTTATGGCCCGCATGAGGAGCTGCCTGTGGGAAGCGACAGCCAAGCCTTGATCCGGTCGTGTTAGGCCAGGGGCAGAGGGAGTCCATTCTTCCCTAGAGCCAAATTTACGTTAACTAGAGCTAGTTGCTATATACTTCAGAATATTTGGTCGATTATTGTGGGAAATAGGACATCATTTTTAAGGTAGGGGGGAGAGCTGGTTTTGGAAGAGGGCAGTGGTTCAGTGTAAATGTTCCTTAATTTTGGTGAGGAAAAATACGTATTTCAAGATTAACGCTTAGGTGGTACAAGAGAGCAGCCATAATTAAGGTTAATGTTCTGTGTGACTGACAGATGGCAGGCAGCAAGTTTTGAGCTTGGGTATGGACCTGCAGTTAGAGTGGATGAAAATGGAAGATTTTCTGAAGCATCTCGATGGAGAAGATGAGACTGTTGCTGCAGCAGATGCAATCCCAAGTAGTGAGTCATTTTAGATTCTTGATTATCATCTCAAAAATGACTATCAAGCAAACAAATATTTGTTCATATATCTGTGTCTCCTTTAGCCCTTCTGAGGGATGCAGTGAAAAATGGAGACTATATTACTGTGAAGATTGCACTTAATTCGAATGAAGACTACAACTTGGACCAAGAGGTAATCTTAAGGGAATTCTCTTGAAAGGAAATTTCAAGGTAGTTCTTGTAAATGATCAGTGCATCCAAATGGTTAATCAATCAATCGTATTTATTGGGCGCTTACTGTGTGCAGAGCACTGTACTAAGCGCTTGGTAAGTACAAGTCAGCAATATATAGAGAAGGTCCCTACCCAACAATGAGCTCACAGTCTGGAAGGGGGAGACAGACAACAAAACAAGTAGACAGGTGAATGAGAGAGATGAGTCGAGATTAATGCCAAGGTTACAGGTTTGTGAGATAGGGAGCACAGTATGGAAAAGATGTCGGGAGGACAGCGTTTGGGTGAGACGAGCTTGATATTGGACATGTTTAGGTCAGATAATCCTATTTCCTTCCCACTCACCCTATTCCTTTTTTTAGTGATCTTAACATGCCCCATTTGCTTTAATTTTGTCTTTCACTTCAATTGTCTTGACATCGTCCTTAGACTGTTATAACCCAAGCTTTCACTGCATATTTGCCTACACTCACATTAATCCAAAATTAACATCAACCAAATCTGTCAACTTTCTGGAGGCCCAAGTGACCTCTTGATATCAGAGCCCCCTAAATTCGGTACAGTAAGAAAGAAATTGGTACTTTGCATTCATCTATCCTGTCAAAAAAATTAAAAGAGCCTTGGACCACCCTGTGAGCTCTGGTTGGGCAAAGAACATACCCACCAACTCTCCTGGATCGTTTTCTCCAAAGCACCTAGTTCAGTAATAAGTGCTCAACAAATACCATCAATTAGTTGACGCGACTGAAATGTTGGATTTTTTTGTTAGAGGTGGTGCATCCTGAGTGGCACTACATTGAAATTAATTTAAAGATGTTCTAGATCTATTGAGTACAACGATACTAGTTCTGCTTTACAAATACAACCGAAAGATCTGGGGGATGTTGTATCTTAAAAGACTTCCATCACGTTCGGTTTGAATAGGCATACCTGGCATACGTTTGACCTGAGAGAGAGCTAAATAGCATCAAAAAGGTTTGGTCCTTGGAAGGCTTTGGTCTTCAGTGTTAACGGCCTCAATTAATTTTGCACTGCCGTGACAGGACTCCAGCGGAATGACCTTGGTGATGCTGGCTGCGGCCGGAGGGCAGGATGACCTCCTGCGCCTCCTGATCAAGAAAGGGGCTAAAGTGAACGGCCGACAGCGCAACGGGACAACGGCCTTGATTCACGCGGCTGAGAAGGTCAGAGGGCTTTGGTAACCGGTGGGTCCGGGTGATCTCTTTAGGAGCCACGGAAGACGTCTGATTCAGGGATGCTTGATATAGAGACGTGCTTCTAGGACTGGTCAAAAATAACACCTTCACGCTTAACTTGCCATGAAACAAAGTCGGCGTTCTGTAATCGGGGTGGCGGTTGAGTTAGCAGCACCCGTTTCCTCAGCAAAACTCAACAAATATTGATGAGCAGACAAGAGAAGGTGACAGAGACCACGTGCTCAAATCTGTGAACTTCATGTGGAAGCTAGGTGTGATACCTTTTTCAGTTCTAGGAAAATATATAGATATGTTTCCCCTTAAATAGCGTTTAAAATTCTAAAATGTAGCTAATGAGAACTGAAAAATAGGGAACCATTCACTTTCCTTGTTGTTACCTGGAGGGCGAGCCCTTCCATCTCGTGCAAAAGGATTTTCAGCCTGCAGCTTCCCTTTTAGAAAATTACCATGTTAACGTGGACTTTTGATTGGGCTGCTCCTATTTTAGGGTAAAGGGGTACCAGTGAATCCCAGCTGAGATTAAATCTGGTTTGAATTTTTTTACTAAAATGAATTTCACAGCTGGTTTTTATGGTGGAGGTCCTGGTGAGGAAATCAATTTCCAAAAAAATTGAATAATTGAACACATCACCAGTTGGAGCAAATTGTAGACCACTGAGCCAGTTGGACTACTGTTGTCCCATAATGAAAGTAACCATAGCAGTGCAGAGTTACGGTTCAGTCCTCATTGGTGTGATGACCCCACACCAATGAGGTCCCTTGGCAGAGAGCAAAACCAGGTGTGGTGAAAGTAGTTGTTGAGCAACAAGAACTTTTTTTGAATAACAAAAAAAACCCAAGCAACTGTGCCCCATAAGCAGGGACATTCAGAACGTTTTTCCTGTCGCTTCTAAGCGCCTGGCAAATACCTTACTATTCTGCCTTGCCAACATCGCTAAAATCTGCCTTTTCCTCTCCGTCGACACTGCTACCATGTCGATGAAGTCAAGCATATTAAGTGCTTCCTGTGTGCAGAGCACTGTACCAAGTGCTTTGGAGAGTACAGTATAACAGAGTTGGTGGACACATTCCCTCCCTGCAATGAGCTCAGCATTTACTCTATCTCCCGTTGACTACTGCATTTGCCTCCCATCTGTCCCCACTTCAGTCCAGACTTCACTCTGCTGCCCAGATCATTTTTCTAGAAAACCGTTCAGTCCATGTTTGTCCACTCCTCGAGACCCTCCAGCGGTCGCCCACCCACCCACCTCGGCATCAGACGGTAACTCCAAACCACCAGCTTTAAAGCCCTGTAGCTGCTCGCCCCCTCCTACCTTACTTGGCCGGTCTCCAAATCCAACCCAGCCTGCACACTTCAAGCCTCTAGCGCCGGCCGACTTCCCACGCCTCAGCCTCATCTATCTCACTGCTGGCCCCTTTCCCATGCCCTCCCTCTGGCCTAGAACTCCCTTCCCCTCCATATACGCCGTATCACCACTCTCCCCATCTTTAAAGCCTTATTAAAGTCACATCTCCAAGAAGCCTTCCTCGAATATGCCATCTTTTCCCTAGTTCCCTCTCCCTTCTGCATCCACCAATGCATTTAGATCCGTTCCCTCTAAGCAACTGATATTCACCCCACATTTAGCTCCACTGCACTTATGTGCAGGTCCATAATTTGTTTATTTTAAAGTCTGCCTCCCCCTCTACACTGTAAGCTTGTTGTAGGCGGAAACCTGCCTGCCAACTCCATTGTATTGTACTGAATGAAGCACTTAGTACAGTGCTCTACACATGGCTAAGTGTTCAATAAATACCATTGATTGATTGAAAGATGAACCAAAAAAGCATGCAGATAAGTTGAAAAGCAGATCCAATTAGAAAGATCAGTTTCTGGGTTGGGAACCTTCACAGAGGAATGTTGTAGAAGAGCTGGCAGGACAGAAGGTAGGTGTAGCAGTTTTAGATTACCTTGCACGTGAATATTAATCCATGATACTGTGTTCTTCTTGTGTGGTCTACCAGTGGACTGCTAACTGAAAGAAATTTGTAAACACTTTAGAAGTTGTCTAAAACCATATTTAATGAGTGTTTATCCTTTTTTCAAAGAACTTTCTAACTACAGTGGCTATTCTTCTGGAAGCGGGAGCCTTTGTGAATGTTCAGCAGAGCAATGGCGAAACTGCTTTAATGAAGGTAAGACTGTTTCTATTATTGAAAATGCTTCATGACCGTCTTTCAATTTGTGCTTAACGCAGGGGTACGTGTTCTGTTGAGTCTTCAACTGTTTGAGGATTCCCAAATATCTGTCTCCCTGTTTTCTCTGAATTATTGGTTAATAGGAACTTAATGATGACACTTAACGATGGTCCTTACTTTGTGCTGAGCACCGGGGCAGATAAAAAGACGATGAGAACGGATACAGTTCCACACCGGATTGACAGTCAGATATTTCCCTACTTTACAGAGGAGGAGATGGAGGCCCAGAGCACGATTGCCTTTGACCACGGTCACCTGCCAGGCCAGTGGCGTAGCGGGGTCTCTAACCCATTTCTTGACTCCTAGTCTGCTCTGAGTGACAGAAACTAGCAAGCCAAATAAAAATTCCTTGCCTCTCACATCATCATCATCATCAATCGTATTTATTGAGCGCTTACTATGTGCAGAGCACTGCACTAAACACTTGGGAAGTACAAATTGGCAACATATAGAGACAGTCCCTACCCAACAGCAGGCTCACAGTCTAAAAGGGGGAGACAGAACAAAACCAAACATACTAACAAAATAAAATAGATAGAATAGAGATAGGCCCCTGACTCGGGCAGATACAGGTGAGGACGGGCACATGCAAGCATGCACGCACACATGGGCAGGATGCAGAGAGGAGGCAGCCCCCTGGGAGGGACATGGACTATGTCCAAATTGATTAGCTTGTATCTCTCCCAGTGCTTAGTACAGTGGCTGGCACATAGTAAGTGCTTAATAAATAAAAAAATTAAAAGCGATCTAGAACTGAACCTCGAGGGACTCCCACAGCCAGAGGTTGGGAGGCAGAGGAGAATTGGAGGAGACGAAGTGGAGGCAGCGGGTTTAGACAGGGTGGTGATAATTATGGTGTTAAGCGCTTACTATGCCAAAAATATTAGCAAAGAACAATCAGAATAAATGATTCTTTATTGAACACATCCATGTATACACATGCCGATAGGCACAGATGGATACATGAGTATTAGTTGGACTACTTGCTGGGGCTTGGTGGCGAAAGTAAATGAAAGACAGGTATGTGGTTTGAACTGCTCAATCTGCAAGCCAGTTCCGACTACAACCCAGTCCGCACAACATTGCTCGTCTAACAGCAAGTTACTCGCTGTTCCTCGATCTCATCTGTCAATCGGTTGTAAATAGTGAGCGCTTACTGCATGCAGAACATTGTGCTAAGCGCTTGGGAGAGTATTATATAACAGAGTTGGTAGACACGTTCCTAGACTGCAACGAGTTTACAACCCTTTGGCCCACATCATCCCTCTGGTCTGGAACTACCACTTCTGCTCCCTCCCTGTACAGCAGACCACAACTCTCCGAGCCTTCAAAACCTTATTTAAGTTGCATCTTCTCCAAGAGGCCATCTCTTTTGGGTTAAGATTAAACCCTTTTCCCCCTTTCTCTTCTGTATCACCTGAGCTCTTAGATCTATACTCTTTGAGCACTTACATTCACCCCATCCTCAGCCCCACAATACCAGTATGTAATTTATTTATGTATAGACTGTAAACTCCTTGTGGACAAGAAGTGTCTACCAATTTTGTTGTATTGTGTTCTAACAAGCACTTAGTACAGTGCTCTGCCCAAAGTAAGTGCTCAGTAAATACCACTGATTGATAGGCCAACTCTGAAGCTCTGAGTCCATTATCTTGCTTTTGCCCATTACCTTTTTAGAAGCCAGAAAGTTCATTTATGGGGAAAAAAGGTTGATTACTTAGGTACATTTGGACTTCTCAGATTGTACGTATATAGCATTGAAAAGGCCCTTGAAAAATCATCCAATCCCTGCCCTTGCTCTGCGACTGAAATCCAGGGAGAGGGTTCTATATACAGTCTTTCTTTTCACACTAAAAACTGGAGAAGCGCCTAGCGTCAGAATAGTACGTTCTCATGGTGTGTGTGATGAGGCTCAGGGCAAAGAAAAGAAAGAATGAATAACTCTTCCTTTGGTCACAGCTGCCTTCATTTTTCGTGCCATAGGCTTGCAAGAGAGGAAACTCTGATATCGTACGACTCGTGATCGAAAATGGAGCCGACTGCAACATCTTGTCAAAGCACCAGAACAGCGCTCTTCATTTTGCCAAACAGTGTAACAACGTGTTGGTGTATGACTTACTTAAGAACCACTTAGAGACGTAAGTATTCAGAGCGGATTTATATCGAGTCCGTGGGCTGCCAAGTGGATGGTTAAATCTTTCTAACAGGTGAAAAGCTTGTTAGTTTTTATCTCCTCCAGAAAGACCCTGACGACTCTGGGGAGGTGGAATGAAGCTGTACTCTTCCTTTGCTTAGACTCTCAAGAGTGGCGGAAGATACAATAAGAGATTACTTTGAAGCCCGCCTTGCCATCCTAGAACCAGTTTTTCCGATAGCGTGTCATCGCCTATGCGAAGGACCGGATTTCTCAACAGAATTCAATTACAAACCCCCGCAGAACATGGCAGAAGGTGAGCTTTTCTGTACTGTCGCTTGACCTTTCCTCAGAGGGCAGGTCAGATGCTAAGCTAAGTCATTGTGCAAAGTCTGTGGGCGGGCAGAGTCGGGGTTCCTGGGCCAGGTGAAGTCTGTTCTGTCCCCTGAAACACGTTTCGACCACAACACAGGTGGGGAACTTGGGGTCCGGGATCCTACAGCTGCCGGGCTGTAGCGCCAGTGCAGAGGTGCACGCGATACACGATATGTTATAAAACGTTACAAGTGCAGCTTTTCCTTAACCTGGGTCTTGCTGCCATGCAGCCCTTGCTTTCTAGGAGTGGAGTGGGGTATTAAAGACGAATTGCTTCAAAGTAGAGATCCATAAGGTTCTCTTTCTTTCCTCAGGCTCAGGAATCCTTCTTTTTGTTTTTCATGCTAACTTTTTTGGTAAAGAAGTAATCGCTCGGCTCTGCGGACCATGCAGCGTACAAGCTGTAGTTTTAAATGATAAATTTCAACTCCCTGTATTTTTGGTAAGTTTTCCACATACCTAAGATGACTGGTAAACTGCTCTGCCAGGCTGGGGGGCAGACGAGGTGCTTTGAAAGTGGAACTTTTCAATCAAAAGTTAACACAACCAAACACAGGACAGTGGGAATGTGTTTTCTGGCCCCGTTGATTGCAGCCCTGACTGAGCAGAAGCCAGTCGGCTTTCTGCGACTTAATTTGTGCCCCTTTTCTGACTGGGTCCCGAGGGACTCTCCTCCTCAGCCAAACACACCATAGTCTCGACGAGGCCGGCCAGCCAACCAACCGGCCCTGTTCTCACGCCTGTCCTGCACATGGGACAGGAGATGCTTTTTGTGCTCACGGTAAATACTCACTCTTGTCCATTTCTTTATTTCTAGGATAGTCACTTTGTTTACTCCTTCAGCCCTGTCCCTGGACTTAATAAACTTTTTATAAGATTGAAAGAAGCTCCCTCTGCCAAGGTGAGAGAACTACGTCACGGCTCTATGGAAATGCCCCTTTGAAGGCAGATGATGGACAAATGTGGGGTAGTGAGAGCTGTTGGGTACTGTCACCTAAAAAATGAAATATTCCCTTTCTTGGGCAGAGCCCACAGACATGACTTGAGTAGACAGTAAATACTATCACTTGATTTGAAGCCTCAGTTGGCCGCTAGTGTGGTTTCAATCCCTAAATGATTGAACGATCGTCACCTCACTGGATTGGCAGAGGAGTAAAAATAAGCAGTGAGAGATCCAGAGTAGATGATCTCCAGGGGTCTGCCAGACTGGGCAGGCCTGAATTTGACAGTAGCTCAAGGTGGCAGAAGACACCTGGAATTTGGCACGTCCACCGCCAACCCACTGCGCCCTGGCTTCGTACACTGCCTTAGCGGCAAGGGGACTCCGGGTCTGAGGGCTTGGGGTGGGTCAGTGGAGCGAGTTTGAGAGCCATTGCCATCAGTTTCAAAGTTCACTTATACAATATGGGGTGGGCAATGGTGTTTCATGACAGTTGCCAAGGTGAGTTTTGTAGACCTACCACATGACCTTTCTCGCACACTAATTGTACCTTTTCCCTTCACAGGTGAAGTTGCTAATAAGTGCATACAGAGTTCAGTTGCAGTGACTACAACAGAGGAATGAGGAGTGCAGTTGGGTTGCATCAATCACCGAGATCCTCCTGCTTTGAAACATCCGTGGCACCCACCAGGACTTTTCTCTTTTTCATCAGTTTTACCAGTAACCTGCATGCTAACTACTCTGGGACAAGACTGATCAGGGTCATCTGATGTTTCGTACAGCATAGGTGCAAATATTTGTAGTATCCGGATGGCATATTTGAGCTTTTCCACAATGTGGAGTGATGCTTACAAGATTTCTCAAAGAAAAGATCTTTCTCATTTATAAATGGGAGATTATCTGCTGGGGGGAATTATACCTGAAGATTACTGCTGTCTAAAGTAGCCTAAATACTGAATAAAGAATGGATGTGTGTGTAGTGAAAGCTGTGGAGAAGAAAATTGTTTGTTTAGGTCACGGTTCTGTCCCGATTAGGAAGATGAGAATGCATCGCCCTATTGACTCTGGGGTGATTGGTTTTTGTTCACTGTCATCCTTCCACATGAACTACAGGAAAGACGATACTCAAGATGCATTGTTAATAAATGAACCCAAAAGGGTTACCACCCAGATTTCACAGGGTCATTTTAAAATGCCAAGCATAAGAGCACATACAAGAGAAGCAAATTGGACACAGCCCCTGTCTCACCGCCTAAAAGACAGAGCAATATCTCATCTCCACTTTGCAAATGCAGACAGCAGGCCTGTTCTATTATGTTTTGGGTGATTATTTGGAAAGGTTTTAGTCTCACCTGTGCCTTACATTGCTAAGTATAATTTTACATACTACCAGGTGCTATGGTGGTTACCAAAACTAGTCAAGAAAGTTAGTGTTCGTGAGCGTAAAGATTCCTCACCAGTACGAGGGTTTTGATTTTTACGGAGAGAGCCTGATGTTTTGTGAATGTCAACATTCCACTACAACTTCTGCTTTTTTTGTCTGAGGCACAGACAAGTTAAGTGACTTGCCCTGTGTCACACAGTGGACAAGTGGCAAAGCTGGAAATTGAACTCAGTTCCTAATTCCCAGACCTGTGCTCTTCCCACTACACCACACCGCTTCCCTCAGTTAGATGTGTTCTCTTAATAAAGCTCTACAAGAGAAGTTTCTTCACTATCAAAATACTGTCAGTTTTCATGAAACATTTCAATTTTCTGGAGTGTCACCATTTAAATAATAATAGCTCCACCACCTGCTTTCAAAAGGCTTATTGGTCCTGCTTTTAGGCTAGAAATTTATATAAGTATCTAGCAACTGAATACCTGTCCTGCTTGCTATTACTGCGTCTACTGCCAACATTTTCTGAATCTCAGGACTATTATAAGGAGTCAGGAGAAAACATGAAACTCTAATATATTGTAGCAGTATTGGAAGACAGATGAGTGACTGTCTAAAAGTTAATGTAAAACGCAAATGAAAAGTTCAGGTACTAACAGCAGATATAATCAATCAATGGTATTGGAGTGCTTACTGTATGCAGATGACTGTACTACACAACTGGCTGAGTACAACACAATGGAGTTGGTAGACACAGTCCCCAATCACCAGGAACTTATAGTCTGGAGAGGGAGACAGACAGTAAAGCAAATTACAGGTATGTAAATAAGTGGTGGGTGTGAATAGCAAGTGCTTAATGTTCATGTAGCTCCAAGTGCACAGCTCATGCAGGAGGAAGATAGGGAAATTTAGGAGTTTAGTGTGGGGCGGCACTCTTGGAGTTGTGACTTTGAATTTGAACCAGGGGAAGAGTGGTGGTCTGTCATATGAAGGGGGAGTTCCGGGCAAGGGTTCACCCCTGAGATAGATGAGTTTGGTGTGGTGAAAGGAGTGAAGCATGAGGACTGGGCTATACTAGGAAATCAGCAAGGGAAGATAAGGGGGTGAGCTGAGTGCCTTACAGAGGAGTTTGCGTGGGGAAATACGAACTGAACGTTCTTTTAGCAAAAATCACCCACCAGGCCGGCAGCAAAGTGAAGTGAGGACTATAGGTGGGGAGACACAGAAGGCTGATGAGGTTTCTCAAAGGTCTGATACAAGTGCTTGGATTAGCGTAGTGTCAGTTTGGAAGGAGAGGAAAGGGTGGATTTTAGTAACATAGTAATTATGGTATTAAATGCTTACTGAATGCCAGCCACTGGGTTCGAGATAGAAGGTAGTCTCCGTGCTTCAGTTCACATCACTTCCATTCTTTTGTAGAACAAGGTTATTAAACGCAGAGTCAACTGGTGAGACGTCTTGCTGGGCTAGGGCTTCAATACATAAAACAGATGCATTTCACACATTTCTGTGGGAGATAACTGAATGGGAGTTACTGCTATGTGATGTTCAGAAAGGAGAACCTGGGTTATTTGGGGATTAGAGGGTAAAATAGGCACCCGTTCAAATTTATGCATTATTACGATCAATAACAATAATAGTACGTGTTAGCCCTTACTGGTGTAGATACAAGCAAGTCGGGTTGGACACAGTCCCAATCCCCATTTTACAGATGAAGTAACTGAGGCACAGAAGCAAAGTGACTTGCCCAAGGTCACACAGCAAATTGTGGAGCCAGGAGTAGAACCCCTGATCTCCTCCATCCACTACGCCATGCTGCTTCTGTTTCAGAGGAACTAGGAGACTAAATCTGATATTCAGTCAGTTAAGTCTCACTGGATTGGCTGATAGCCAAGAACAATACTGCGTCTAAACTCAGAAAGATGTATTCTGTAGAATTTACCTTCTGATGAGGCCACTGACAAGGGAATATGTTCAAAAAGCTGCAGACTTCTTTCATTTGTTTGGCATGTCAGTGCAGTGCTCACTAAATAGCTTACACGTGGAAAGCAGCTGTGATTGACCTCACACCTTACATGCTGCAACAGACAGACCTACTCTCAGACAAAAATCATCCTTTGTGTTTTGCATTTTATTTGATCTGATTTTGTTTTCCACTATACCTCACATATCACCTTCCTAGACTGCACTAGAAAACGTCTGCAAACAGGGCTAATTTTTCATGGACCTGAGGTGAGGGGTACCAGGGGTGGTATTTCTTTGGCGTGCCAATGGCAGACACCACAATTAGTTCCCAAAAGTAATCTCCCCACCACCCCCCCACAACCCAAGGAAGAGATGCTCACAGTGGACAACAATAATCAAGCTAAACTTGTTAATACAGCAAACAATGAAGGATGCTACATATTTTTAGAGGTGTAATTATAGATGTTATTTACATGTTCTGGTTGAGAATTATTTTATATTGAAATAAACCCAACATGTTCTTTAACTTCATCCAGGATTGAGTGGTAAGTACGAGTATCTATTATAATTTTCTGTTCTTGAACATTAGGTCCCACCTAAGCTCAACTGTTTTCCAGGGCATCCAAGTTTCACTGAGAGAGATAGCTTTCCACGTCCAACGTCCCCTTCACAAACCAGCATTTAAGTACAAACTACTGCCTCCTAGGTCCTGGGGAAAGCTTTATTTTGCTAAGGCAATATAGAATATACATTTTTTTTTCCCCTGGGAGAAATGACCTCTTAAGTGCTGCTGTAAAATAACACTTATTTGCTCACAGACCCATCTGGAAGCAAGCAGTTGTCTCCGGGTCTGGGTTCCCCACACACGAATCCCAGCTTTCCAGTCTGCAAAAGACAAGAACAATATAACCTTCAAGCACCTGAAGAGGCATCTCAGCCAATACGCATCTTTATATTATAGTGCATTTTCAGGTGAATTTTTTAGATCTTGGGAACACATTTTTACAGAAGCCAAAAAGGATGATTTCACCCGGGTGAATGGGACTGTCAAAAATAGTCTTTAAAGGCTTTTCTTTTTCCATTCTGTTCCTCAAATTTATACATTGCATCTCAACACCTTCATTTTGTATGAGGAAGCAGCAGCAAACACAATTCAAAGAAATCACTTAAGACTCGGTGGGGGGACAAGGAGGGCAGGATTTCTGTATTTTACTGCAATCATCAAGTCAGGTGCTGGAACAATACACTCAGACTGTTTTCTTTTTTCAGATAAAAGAAACCAAACTCTTCAAAGGAAGGAAGAAAAATAAGGCTGCCTCAACTGACTTTGTGCCTTAAAGGCAAAAAGCTATATACTAAGCAGCAACAGTATTTTGTAGCTACACAGAAGGGTGGAGTAGTTTAAAACGGACAAACTGTCTCGACCACAGACCCCAGTGCATACACACCCTGAATTAGGCCAAATCCACCCAAGAGGAAGGGAAAGGTCATTTTCAGTACAGACCTAGGTTTCCCTGGGAGTGGTAGGAAGGGCAGGAGCTTAGCTCATTCCTGTGGAAGGGTCCATCCGTCTTCCTGCCTGCAGAAGAAAGGCAAAGGAAATGTTTCCTGCGACCTGAAAAACACTAATCTCCAACCCCCTCTAGACTGTAAGCCTTTTGGGGGCAGGGAATGTGTCTTATATTGCACTGTACTCTCCCCAACACTTAGTACAGTGCTGGTACATGGTAAGCAGTCAATAAATACAATTGACTGATTGCTTAACCTGGCCAAACAAACAAATTCAATGCAGGGATTATCATTTAAATCTTGATTCAATACCTACTTCTCTTAATTGTTCATTTTCTTCTGAAACTTCCCCTGGGAGTTCAGCCCCTGTGGGCAGGAATCACATCTTCCAACTCTTGTACTGCATTTTCCAAGCTCTTCGTACCAAACAAAGTGCTCAATAAACACCCCTGGTTGACAGAAACCCTCTGTCTTTTAACTCACACTCCAACTGCTGAAGTTTCTCATACAAAATTTCCAGGATCCACCCCTTCCGCTACTTTTCTACACGCTAAATGGATCATCAAATTACATCTAGGCCGATGAGGGGAGGAGAGACAGGGGCAGAATTATTTTGTTAGTGAAATGATCCAAGTGGTAGAGTGAAGTATGGAGTGAGGAGAGGCTGGAGGCAGGGAACTTGGGAACAGCCTACCCTAAGTGCCTGAATCAGTGTGGTAGCAATCTGGATGGAGCAGAAGGGTTGAATTCTGTAGTTTTGGATATAAAAATCAACCAGATATAGTAACTGAATCTGGTCTGAAGGACAAAGAAGAGCCAAGGTTGGGGGCTTGTGAGACATGGAGGAGAGAGTTGGGGAGGACAGAGTTTGTGAGGGAAGGTGTTGAGTTTGACATGTTGGCAAGGTACTTCGCGTTACCCTTTTTGACCCCTTAGCTCACCCCTGCCTCCTGCCTAGGATTTCCTCCTTCTATATATCCCATTAATCAGCACTCCCACTTTCAAAGCCCTACTGCTCTCTCATCCAGGAAGCCTTCCCTGACTAAACTCTCATCCCCACCTCTCAACTGCTTCACCCATGAACTTAGTACCACCTACTAAGCAGTTGGGCACTCACTGCACTCCCAGCACCCTTGATTACTTCCCCTACCTGTAATTCCTTTTAGGGTCTCCCCTGCTAAACTGTCTGTACATTTGCCTTGCCATCTTAGTCTACTGTACTCTTTCACACAGTACAGTACTTGCAGAGTATGCACTCAATATCACTGAGTCAATGGTATTGAATGCTTACTAAGTGCAGGGCCCTGTATTAAGCACTTGGAGCACAACACAACAGCTGGTAGACAAATTTCCTTCTCACAATAAGCTTACACATTACTAAAATTAATTGACATGTGGATAGTGGCTTGAAGTGGCAAGCAACCATTGGTATGGATTACAGTGGCATGCATTTATGTGCACTCCTAAAGGCCATGGCTTGTCTTTTCCATGGAAATAGAGAAAAGCCATCAATATGGGCATTTCTTTGCAACCTGGTAGTTGTGTTCCTGCAAGGCTATCTATCCACCTTCCACTAGGCCCTGCTGCTCTTCCCTGAAACCTCAAGCCTGTCGATGTGGTGACTAAAACTGGCACTATCCAAGAGGCTGGCATTCAAGAATGGAGCTTCCCTTGCTGAATAAGGAAGCTCTCTCCCGCTGCCCATTACTGAATGCTTTAATTGCTTCCCCCTGCCTATGATTTATTTTAGTGCCTGTCTCCCAATCAATCATATTTATTGAGCACTTACTGTGTCCAGAAAACTGGACTAAGCACATGGGAAAATACAACAGAGTTGGTAGACACCTGTACTCCCCCAAGCCCTGGATAAATACCATGGATCGATCGATTGATTCAGAGAACAAAACTAACCCGAAACACAAAATACAAATTCCTCCTCTAACTAACCTACCTACAGTGTCACTTTAGTTCCCCGTTTAGGAAATGAAAAATCCTGAAATGAATCATATAACTCTTCAACAACGAGAAGATGTGGTAGAAAGCTTCTGAGGGAAGGCAAACAGACAAAACCCTACCTGAAAATCAAACTTGATTTCCGGGCTCCTATCCCACCTTCGGGAAAGTTTTACTCCCTTCATCTCCATTTTTCTATTTTAACACCCTAGAAAGGAAACGAAACAAAGTTAGCCTGCTGTGAAACGGTTCAACGGATCATAAAACAATCTGTTACTTAAAACTCCTAACTTAGCAAAGAAACCAATGCGGACTGGACCGTAACAGTAAAGTAGTACACCACATATATTTATACAATTGTGATACTCTCCCAAGTTGTCTTCTCCCCTGGAAAATAATCCTGATTTGCAGCCACCGAATTTCTCACTTGCGTTTCTGCTTTCCTCTAGTCTTTCCACCTGTTCCCCACTCATACGGCTGCCCCCTGAGAGGAATAACAACTGGCCCCAGGGAAAGCAGCTTCTGTAGGAAGGCAGGGCTGGCCAGCTGGCTGGGCCAACAGCCTGGAACTGAGGGCACTGCGGCTGAGTCCTGGACCTTTACAACACTCTGCTTAGAAACTTGTGGACCATTACAGACTCCTCGGTGTGTAAAACTCTGGGGAGAGGCCATGGGATCTCAAACATCACACCATTATCGCCACCTACAAGGAGTAAGACCTGGAGGCAACCCGCTAATCTCCTTTGCTGGTGAAATCCTCGCTACGGTCCCGGCCTCGCCAGTTACGACTGCCTGCTTCCAGGATCATAATGAACTTTCAAAGCTCAGACCACGGACCACAATGGACGCTAGAAATAGACGAAGAGAAAAGCATTAAACCTGGCAGTGGACACGTGAGGGGCAAACACAAAGGGTTGGTTTGGATCTGGGTGGAGGTGGGCACGGCTGGCTGGGACGGAGTTAGGGATGCCCGTTTGGATTTGTTCCCCATTGTGTGTGGTGTACACAGGTTGTAAAACAGGTTCTGTCTCAACCAATTTATTCTATGTGGCCTTGCTGGCAGAAACAAGAAGGGACCTGGACACTGGGACTGAAATCCCCTTCTGATCACCCAGGAAGCCCATCGCATTCAACGGGCTATGAGCATTTTCTAAGGTCCTAGAGATGATCATTCAAGAGTTGTTTGCTATAGGCACATGACAAGGCTCATCAGCTTGGCATCGAAACCCTACAAGCAACGAACCAAAGGTCTTCATGGGCGGCATGGAATTTAACACCATTACAAAATTTGGTTCTGTGGCAGCAAAAATAGGCTGGGAAATTAAAAAAAAAAAAACCCAATCTAATGGCCAACTCCGTTACACTGTCCTCTCCCAAGTGCTCAGTACAGTGCTCTGTCCACAGTAAGCACTCAATAAATGCCAATGATTGCTAAAGGCCAATTCCCACTTTGGGAGATACTCAGAATGTGGGAGCAACATGGCAAGAGGCTTCAGAGCGAAATGGAAGTCTAGAGTTGTACCACTGACTAACCTCCTCCATGGTGGAGAGACCACAACTGGCCTCCCTGCCCGCCCGCCACCATCACCATAAGCGCTTAGTACAGTGCTCTGCACACAGTAAGCGCTCAGTAAATACGATTGATGATGATCACCGCAGCCGACGCCCGGAGCGGTGCCCACAGACTCATTCAATATCAAGTACAAGGGCAGGCTCACAAACCTATCAATCAATCGATGGTATTTATTAGTCTCCTGGCATTGAAGCCAAGTTCTCCTCAAAACCAATTCAGTCTGGCAGGACTTACAAGGAGAATGGCCTACAGCTACTATATGCTCAGGGAAAAGAGGAAAGATGTCGTAAAACACAGTCCTAGGAAATGTGGCATCACAATGAAAGCTGGACCAGCTGGAGGAAGGAAGGGCTCAATAACAATAATATCAGCAACAAGATGATGACAATGGCATTTGCTAAGCAAGTACTATGGGTCAAGCACTGTTCTAAGAGCTGGGGTAGATATGAGTTAATCCCACTGGACACTGTCCCTATCCTACATGGGGCTCATAGCCTAAGTAGCGGGGAAAACAGATACTGAGCCCTCCCGCCCCCCTTTACAGGTGAGGGAACTGAGGGACCGAGAACTAAAGTGACTTGCTCAAGGTCACCCAGCAGGCAATTGGCAGGGCTGGGATTTGGCCCCCAAGTTCTCTCCATTCTACAGTATGCTCCCCAACATGCTCTCTGTTCCCGGTGGTCAATGAAGTGCTCAATCAATAATGTTGAAAGTGGCAGGATCTTAATTGACATAATCAAAAAAAGCAAATAACATGGTGGGCAAATCTCTGCATAAGCATGACTCAGAACTGCATTCTCCACACTCACATCCATAGGCAAAGTGCACTGCTGGCGACTTCAGCATTTTTGTGTAGGAGGTGAGTGGTACTGGGGTGGTGAGTGGTACTAAGCGCTTAGTACAGTGCTCTACACACAGTAAGCGCTCAATAAATACGATTGATGATGATGATGATGATACTGGGGGTGGAGGGGGAGAGAGTGTGTGTGTGTGTGTGTGTGTGTGTGTGTAGAAATCAACTACACCTTCTTATTGCACATTGAAACCTGCTTCTGACGACCCTGCCACTTCCACAGAAACAACCTTCTTTATTAACCAATGTTGCAAACTACTTGAAAACACTTCAGAAGTCACACATCCTAAAAAGGCACTTATAAAATGGCCTCTGGACCGATAAATGGTACAAGTGTTGGAGCAACTGCCCAATGCTGCTCCCACAGTCCTGTGTGAGCATGACTCCAAGAGGGAGTGGTGACCATCACATTTTCCTCCAATCATCCCATGGCATGATACAGGTGGGACCACGAAACAGGATTAAGGGAAAAGAAAACCCAATAAGGCACCACATCCTGCAAAGGGATCCAAGGCCCAAATGTTCCCTGGTCAAGGGACTGTGATATTCAGTTGTATTTACATGGCAGGTGGCAAATTCCAAGGGGCAGGAGATGTGGTATCTGGGGCAACAGGGAGGGAAGCCTTCACCCCTCCTTTCTGCTGACTTCCTCAGCTCCACTGTGGCTTACACATGGTAAACCGAGCTGGGAGTGAAGGCAGAGCACAGACAGAGAAAGGGGGCAGGGAGTCGGAGATATGCACAGGGCTACCTGGTGGAGCAAGGAAAGGACAAGAAGCAATTGCAGAGATTGAAACCAACTAATTGAGGTAGAAATTGGGGGGAAAGCCCAGGGAAATCCAGAGTATTTCTTTTCCATGATTTATATTCCAAAATCCTTCTGGTCATTTCCCAAATTGTAAGATTTTGTGATGCTTCTATTTAAATCATGCAATTGGTTGAAGTAGAAAGGGCCACAAAAATGAAATTGGGAAATTCCTGGAAAACCCTGTCACATAAGAGTACGGTTTAATAGGCCGCGTTTTAATAGGAAATGAAAGACCACAATGTTAAATGGCCAAACAACTTTCTAGAAGTGGACTTACCTGACTTCTCGCATCCCATTTCCCTCTCCGAGCTCCTCACACATACTTAGAAAAATAGTAAGATGAATGTGAAAATTTCAAATGAACGATGGCACCTCCAACTTCCAGCTTCCAGTCATAGTGGAGGCAGCCAGAAATCCCTGGGACCAGATACATATCCACGACTGGGGAAGCAGTGTTCTCTCCTGCTCTTTCTGAAACTCCACAAGCAGGACTTCCCCCTCATCAATCGTATTTCATCAATTGTATTTATTGAGCGCTTACTATGTGCAGAGCACTGTACTAAGCGCTTGGGAAGTACAAATTGGCAACATATAGAGACAGTCCCTACCCAACAGTGGGCTCACAGTCTAAAAGGGGGCGACAGAGAACAAAACCAAACATACTAACAAAATAAAATAAATAGAATAGATATGTACAAGTAAAATAAATAGAGTAATAAATATGTACAAACATATATACATCTATACAGGTGCTGTGGGGAAGGGAAGGAGGTAAGATGGGGGGGATGGAGAGGGGGACGAGGGGGAGAGGAAGGAAGGGGCTCAGTCCGGGAAGGCCTCCTCAGTCTGGGAACCACAGCCTCAACCGTGATCACGTAGAACCACTTCACAAGTCTGCGAACCCCAGGATGTGTGGCTACAGAAATCAGAGCTGCAACTCTGAACCTGGAAATCACCGCAGTTTGGGAGCTGGCTCATGGCCTCCCAGCAGGGAAAAGCAGTGTGGCCTAGTAGAGAGAGCATAGGTCTGGGAGTTAAAGAACCTGAGTTCTAATCCCAGCTCTGCCATGTCTGCTGTATGCCCTTGGGCACGTCACTTAATTCCCCCGGGCCTCAATTCCCTCACATGCGAAAACGGGGGTTAGGTCTGTGAGCCCCAAGTGAGCCGTGGACTGTGTCCAACCTGGTTGTTTTCTATCTCCCCAGTGCTTAATACAATGCCTGGCATAAAGTAAGCACTTAATGAATACCTCCCACTTAGGCTGTGAACCCCGTGTGGGACAAGCACTGTGTCCAACCCAATTATCTTGTATCTACCCCAGTCCTTAGTACAGTCCTGGAAATTGTCAGCGCTTCACAAATATAATTAAAAAATAAGCAAGCAACACACACACACATCCCATGTCCCCCCCTCCCCCCTGCCACAAACCACCAAAAAACCCAGAAGCTTGCTATCCCAGCTTCTACTTTAATGTATCAGACAACAGTTTGCTAAGAGCAGAAACCCCCAGAAATCCTCTTAAATTCCTTGGGGACAGTTATGGTAGGGGAGCACTTATCTATGAATAGTCTAGAATCAAATTTCTACTTTAACCAGCAATGTACTTGGACCAAAACCAAAAGCCTTGGTAAAATCAAGTAAACTACATAATTCTCTTTTACCTGACCTGAAATGTCAACTACCCTAGAGCATTTACAAATCAATCAATCAATGGTACTTATTGAGCACTCACTGTATGCGGAGCACTGTACTAAGTGCTTGGGAGAGTACAATATAACGGAGTTGATAGACTTCTTTCCTGCCCACAAGTTTACAGTCTAAAGAGTTGAAAACATGCCCCATTCTGCCTCCAGGATGCTTGCACATTACCTGGAGAATCTCCTCGCCCTCCACCTCTTCTGCTGCTTATCAAGATGTGCCAGTTACTGTTACAGAACAGAAATTCCCAGAGCCTCTCTTCATCTTATATTCTCTCTCATATATCCTTTTGAACTCTCAGTGGTAAGTTAACACTAAAAGAAATTCATTCATTCATTTGTTCATATTTATTGAGCACTTACTGTATGCAGAGCACTGTACCACGTGTTTGGGGAATACAAATTGGCAACATATATAGACCGTCCCTCAACAAAGGGCTCTCCCTTCAGGTGTCTTGCTGAATTCTCCAGTCGAGCAGTTTTGCAGAGCCACAGACTGCAGCTAATCTCTCGCTCCCACTCTAGCTGGTTCTGGCTGCATTGCTGCCCCTGCTCCTGCCAAGGCCTGATTTTAGAAAGGATAGACCATCACTCCACACCCTTGCTGCTTCCCATTACCATCAGGAAGTACCCTTCCCACCGCTTCTGGTCGGCTGTGATTCGGGGCAAAGCTCGCACTGTTGTTACTCCTGGAGCTACCTCAAATACCTACTAGGAGGATAAAAGTTGGGCCATGACTGGGAGGGGCCTATGAAGTTAAGGGCCCAGCTTTGACCTTTGATCCTGCCAGTCCAGAAGTGCTAATTCCCATAAATTAATCAATCAATCAATCGTATTTATTGAGCACTTACTATGTGCAAAGCACTGTACTAAGCGCTTGGGAAGTACAAATTGGCAACACATAGAGACAGTCCCTACCCAACAGTGGGCTCACAGTCTAAAAGTAGTTTTAAACTACTTACTTACTTAAAACTAATGAAAAATTAGTTTTCATCCATCTTCTACTCTGCTAGTTTTTCACCGCCTGATCGAGGGGTCGTGTGCTGCTGAACTCAGGGTTCTGTGAAAGGTAGTAATGTCCGGTTTTGGCATCACATCTTTCCCTCATCCCCTGATGGCAGCTGCATTAACATCTAGCCGCCTCTCTTGAGTCTTTGAATTACTGCCCGGATCTCCTTTCCTGCTTTTATTTTCTCACCTTACTCCCACACTCCTGGACATCTTCTTGGTACCTCAGCGGTTATCTGCCCCAATTTCCGCTCTTGTGTTCTTCTAGGTGTTGTGGTACTTTGTTAAGCCAAGACAGTACAGTCCAGCTCTTCCCACGTCTTCCCCTCCTTTCTTGGTGGGATTTTTGTATATACTGTGTATAGTGTATAGTAGTCTCATCGCAACTCTCCAGCTTTTATAGAAAAGTGTGCCAAGTACAGCCTCCTTCCTCAGGAAGATTGACACTCGGTTTCCTAGGCTGTTAAAAATCAGCTTTGATCTAATTAATTCTCTCGATCTTTCATGGAAACCCAAACCCATGGATCTGTATCTGGCCCCAGGGACACCTGGCCATCTCCGAAATGCCTGGAAGCTGTAAACTATATTAGGTGCCATCACTTATTGGAAATGTTCACATTCGTCTACCTACTTTTCCAAACATTTGTGAGGAGCTGAAAGGGCATGGGGATGAGAAAAATCAGCTATGTCCATTTCAAGAATGTTGTTTGGAATTTGAACATTAACTATGGGTAGGTTCCCTAGGGGGTACCTTTGATTTTTGCCAGCAAGTAGGAAACAACAAAATTCACCACTCTATTGGCTTCATCAGACCACTACGTCAGGAGAGTAGTTCCAAAATGCAAGAAAAAGTTCAGGTATTGTGCCGTCTAGGATGGCTTGGCAGTAGATTTCTGGTTGGTAAAAGTTTTCCTTCACCACAAGTTTTACACCTTGGAGTTCTTGCAAGCGTGCTCAAAAAGGCCAAGCAGTTTCTTTGTAAGAATGGCTACTCTAAGCTCTTAAGGCATTCTGCTTTTTTTTTTACTTCTTCACCTTCACTCAGAGGATTACTACCACTGTTGATGGCTTTCCTCTGCTCTCTGGAATAGGAACAACTAAACATTCGTAGAGCATGACTTCCATTCTACCAACCAATCCCCAAATAGTATATGAGTTCAGGGCACTAGACTCTTAAACCTTGCTTCTCTCTTTGGGACAAACTGCATAATATCCTTTAGTCTCTTCATTGACCTTAGGTACATATTGTGATTTACTGACACTAATGTCTGTCCCCCCCACTCTAGTCTGAAAGCTCCCTGTAGGCAGGGAGTGAGTCTATAAACTCTGTGGTATTGTACTTTCATAAGTGGGTACTTAATGCAGTACTCTGCACAGAGTGACTAGTGCCTGTCACAAAAAACTGAGGATACTCTCCTTGAGGACACACAGAGCAACTAAAGCTACTGTGAAAAAGATTTCACAAACAGGTTGCTACTGACTGTTTTACAAGTGAAAAAGTGCACATTTGCCATAGTTTTCCACTGAGCACCTCCAAATGACATTAAACTCACCACCACTCTATAGAGGGGTAGGAAACATGTGAAAAACAGCTTCAAACACTCTAGGGAGGTGTCCTCCAAGGTGAAACACGAATACTGATAGAGACTGAGCAACCCTATTCATTTGTATCATTAGCAGTAAAGGGCAAAGGTGTTCTAGGAATAGCTCTCCAGTTAAACAGCTAAGTGAAACAGCAGGAAAAAAGGGAAACAGAAGAGCATTACAATATTTACACAAAGTATTTACTTCTTTACAAGGGACTGATTAAATGACCCTAAAACTATCGCAACCTTAATTTTACATGACGTACAAAATGTCAGCTCAACAGAGAAGCACCCACCAAATCTACACTTGTTCACTGACTACTACCCCAGAGAAAGTCATCCTCAGTACCCGAAACAACCATGATCGAAAGTGTCAGAGGGACTCTATAAATTCTATGAAGCACTTGGCTCAGTCTGTAGGAGCCTATTTGCTCTGGTCCTCAACAAGCGGGCACTATCAATTGTGTCCAAAAAATAAACTCACACCTGAGAGGAGATAAACTCTATAGACATAAAAACGACTGGAGTGTTCGGTAGGGAGAAATGGCAAGATGAAAGACTCTGTATATCAATTTATTATAACTATAATTGTGGTACTTACCACACACCCTTACTATGTGCCAGGCACTGTACTAAACACTGGGGTAGATACAAGTAAATTGGGTTGGACACAGCCCAGTCCCTGTCCCACAAGGGACTCACAGTCTTAAGCTCCATTTTACAGATGAGGTAACTAAGGCACAGAGAAATTAAGTGACTTGCCCAAGGCCACACAGCAAAGGGCAGACCCGGGAGGCCCATGCTCTGTCCACTAGGCCAAGCTGCTTCTCTTATGATTACTTGATCATCAATATACGGCATCGTATCTATCAGTATACTGCAGTACATTACTGCTCAATTCAAGTAACATCTTTATACACAGTACACACAGATGCAAAGTACATGTAGTAAGTCCAATTACGCTAGCCAAGTTTAGGAATCAAATAAATAAAAATCAAAATGTCTTTAAATTGATGAATTGTAGGAGTCACTGCAAGGACATACGAATTTCCTCTCCAGCTACAACACTTCTTTATAAATATGAAATTCACAGATTCCTACAGGTATAATTCTGTAAATTCACATTAATGAAAAACCCGCTGAAAGTTCCCCAGATTTGAGAAACTCAAGGGTGCAATTATGTAAGATTAAAAAAGTGAACCCAGCTAATAAAGACAGCATATATTTTGTGACTGGAAAAAAAGCACTGTTAACAGAACCTAAGAAGATGCTGGGCACCTACAATAAGGCTTGAATTTGGCTTTCTTTATTCACTGGACAGAACCCTGGAACTTGCTACCCTTGAGACTGAGAACCCTTGGCACATGTGGCTCTACAATCACCTCTGTTCCTTTAACAAATTCCCCCACTGTCTCAGAGTACCTCTTGCAATCCCCATGTGACATTTACATTTGAATTATTACCACTCAGGAAATTTTACATGTAATTACTTGGAACGACAAAGGGCCCCTCTTTCCATTAATGTAGAATTGACTGGTACTCCCATCCTGAAGGTCATCTCAGGCCCTGCTTGGAAGAAGTGAGAAGCGCTTAGTACAGTGCTCTGCACACAGGAAGCGCTCAATAAATACGATTGATTGATTGAGAAGAGGCAGAGACCTAAAGAAACCCTCCATTCCAAAGAGGAAAACTTTATCAGATCAGCAGCAGCGAGAAAGTCAGAGGCCGGCAATCACCCAATGGACCTGTCCCTCTGCGTTCTGGGGCTCCAAGCTGCCGGAGGGGAGTGATTCTTCTGTCCAGACCACTGTGGGAGATCACCAACCAATGCAATGCGTGAGGTGAAAGGAAGAAAGGTGTTACACACTTAGATTTCTGCTTTATATTGGCCCTCTCTCCTCCCACAACAGCAACAACCAAGAATTGGCAAGGTTTGCACGCATGCACCCCCGCCCCCCCCAACATCTTCCTAAGGGAACACAATCCCTCCACAAAGTTACCCCTCAGGGGAGGCAGAGCCCAACCCCCCTGGAAGACAGGGCAGCACCCATTCATCCATGCCTCTGTCTCCCAGAATGACTCTCCTCCGCCAATCCTCGGAGGGAAACCCCTCCTCCAGCAGCATCTCCAAAGAAAAAGGCCACCAGGACGTTGGTGTTAGGTGCTACACCATGTGACCACTGTTGCAGTCCCTACGGACCGACCGCCTTTAGCCGACTTAAATCTATTAAAACCCTGATCTTACGTGGCTGAAAAATTAGACACTATTTCATGGTATATTGCCATGAATTACACATAAACTGAACATTGTGCGTGATTTACAGCCAGTCACAAATGACCACTTTCATGACTAAAAATCAAGCTGCTCAAATTACTCCCTAAAATGACCAATAACCATGGTTGGAAGAACACAGGAATTACGTGCCCGGGCCCTGTGCAACCTTCTTCATAGGACACTGAGGGCAATAAAAACATGTTTTTTTTATGGCACAATATCTCACACACAACTGAAAGAAATGGCACACATTTAGAAACAGATAGGTACCACCCCCTCCAAAATACCCCCAGTGAATACAATTTAGTTTTCTGGCTTTCCCTGACTGTAAAAGAGACAGTAGTCATGGAAAAGAGATGTTTGTTGAAATACACAGAAGAGCAACTACTAGTAATGGAAATACGATCTTACAAGCAGTATTAGGACAGACCCGTAGATTAGAAAGAAATATTCCCACTCGCTAAGTCACGTTGCGAGGAGAGGATGAAGGGAAACGTATTGTAATATGCACTAAATCATACCTGGGAAATCAGCTTTTCCTTCATTTCATGGCCAAACCAAAATCCACTTTAACTGCTGAACTTGCCTCATCTGGTAAAACACTCCTTAAAACTTGGCAGTTATCAAAATTCAACATGTTGAATATGAGATTTTTATTATTACAGTAGCAAGCAGTTCATGGTTGTAAGCAAAATAAAAACATTGTGGCTCATGGATGTTATATGGGGGAAATTATTCTAAAAGGGCAGTATATAAAGGAAAATTAAAATCTGATTCCTCAAGAAAATTAAATGGGTTTGTGAGGAAAATTAACGGTAACTAAATATAATAATAATAATAATGTTGGCATTTGTTAAGCACTGTTCTAAGCACTTGGGGGATACAAAGTGATCAGGTTGTACCACGTGGGGCTCACAGTCTTAATCCCCATTTTACAGATGAGGTAACTTAGGCTAAGAGAAGTTAAGTGACTTGCCCAAGGTTACACAGCAGACATGTGGCGGAGCCGGAATTCAAACCCATGACCTCTGACTCCAAAGCCCGTGCTCTTTCCACTGAGCCACGCTGCTTCTCTAATTCTAAAGGTGGCCCTTACCCTAATTACACTGCATTAAAAGAATTGAAAATCAAAATTGTCAATTACAATGGAACTAGACAATTATTCCGGACAATTTTTAGTTTGAAAAGTGACCAAAATAGATGCATAAATCAGAATGACTTGCCAGGGATTGAAACCTGACACATAGTTTGGGCTGTCCCTTCACTTGACTACTCCAAATGATGTCAAGCCATTTATTTCTACCTTCTAGAATCTTACAAGAGAATTTCAAAATGCCTACGGGAACATTTTCCCTTCTTGGGACTTGCAGAAAAGCACACCACGGTTCGCTCCAGACTTTGGGAAAGTATGTTTGATTGTGACTCAGTCCCTGGGAACCCCCTCCAAGAGGACCACCTCTTGGGCGTGGAAAAATCTTACCTCTCCAGCCCTTGCCGTGCAGGGGTCCCCGCTCTAACGCTCGCTCTTCATTTAGCGTTCTCTCACGACAGCTCTGTGAAGTTTCACTGCGGGGAGGCCTTAAAGCGTGCTCTCACTCTCACTTGGCAGAAACGCTCTGCTTTGGCAATGCATCATCATCATCAATCGTATTTATTGAGCGCTTACTATGTGCAGAGCACTGTACTAAGCGCTTGGAGCTTTACCTTGACTAAACCACCTCCTTCTTCCACTCAGTGTCTCCTTTCCCACCCCCTCAAACCTATGATGCATTTTGACTCGGAACAGAGATTAAAATTCCACTTCAACGGCAGTTTGTTTTTGCCTTAGCAGAAGATAATAATAGATCTTTACTATGTTAGCACAAAGTACTTTTTTGCTGGATATGCACGCTAACCCTCTCATGTGTACACATAAAAATATCCCAATTCGCGGCCTTATTGGTACAGAGTTACTTTACTATTCGATCATGTACCTGTATTTTGATTTATTCTTCCCAATCACTTTTTTTCAATATATAATGTTCTAGTCCATTTTTTGCATCTTGGGAGGGCATTAATTTACATTACATTGTTTCCTGTGGAAAATTAAATTTTACTTAGCACTTTCTTGTTTGATACTCTGTGAGCCCTATGTGGGACAGGAACTGTGTCCAACCCAATTACCTTGTATCTACCTAAGTGCATAGTACAGTGCCTGGCACATAGTAAGTGCTTAACAAATGCCACAATTATTAAAGCATAGCTTCCCATAGGAAATAATGTACGGGGCCATAATGCATTCCCAAGATCTGAAACACTGACCCAAATAATATGAATCTATTTGAAAAGTGATAGACAACCCAATACACTTAGTTATATGCTCAAATAGCATCTCCACAGAAAGGGAACCACCTCTCAGTTCAGTGTGAGCCCACTGTTGGGTAGGGACCATCTCTATATGTTGCCAACTTGTACTTCCCAAGTGCTTAGTACAGTGCTCTGCACACAGTAAGCACTCAATAAATACAATTGATTGATTGATTTGTTCATGGAATCCAGTACAAGAGCTATCCAGGAGACCCTGGCTATCAAGCTCATTTCTAGACTGTCAGCTCGTCATGGGCAGGAAACATGACCGTTAATTCTGTTGTACTCTCCCAAGCACTTAGTACAGGGCTCTGCACACAGTAAGCGCTCAATAAATACGCCTGACTAATTAAGCAGGCAGGCAAAGGGTCAGTTGCATGCTCGCTCTCTCTCTCTCCATGGAACAATAACATCAACAATACAAATCAATCTTTGACTTACCTTGGTAGCAGCAAACAAAATTGCTATTTTACAGGGCTACTTTCAACCACATTAATAAAATAATTGAGTAGTCTCCCAACAGATTGTAATGCCAATGTGAAACATCAGTATTTAGTAGGTGAAAACAGTCAAAGAGCGCAAATATATTTTAATCCTCTTTTAAAAATCAAGGTCTGAAAAAAATATTCCAATTTAAAATATGTACTTCTCACTAAGAAGTCCCTGAGGTGGTACTGTTAAGTGCTGGTCAAGTATGCTCCATAACACATTAGTGAATCAAAGTCTATTTCAGAAGTGTAATTTAGGACCCTTTGGAAAGAGTTCCTTAAACATACAAAGCCCGTTTTCTTTCCTACCGGGCAATCTTTGACTCCACACTTTCCTGCAAGGCTTTAAACACTTACAAAAAAGATCATTTTACCTGCTTAGTCCAAATTACGATATAAATTAAATGGTGCTGAAATCTGATACACTAAAACGTGGCTGTAGACTCCATGAGGGCAGGGACCACATCTTCTCGATATTACCTAAAATCCTCACCGCACATTCAATACCCTGCATGCAGCAGGTTTTCCAGAAATAATTTTTGTTGCTCTCACCTTCTCTTGGGTCTGCTTAAGAAATTCACTTTACGCTTTAATAGAAAAGCACAACCAAAAAAAATATTTATTTATAAGTCAATGTTCGGTAGTCAAAAATAATCACCACTCTTTTGTAAAAACTTGCGGGTGCACTTACATGACCACTTATACTGGCCCACCCAAGCTTGCTTGCATTCTTCATCAGTATAATTAAAGCAGGAATTAACAGGTTTAACCATTCATCCAATTGGTACCAAACATGTTGCAAATCATAACCAAGTCCAGTTCTCATTATCTAAAGAATCATTTTTTTTTCCCTTGGACTGTTCAGCTGCATCAAATATCCTTGACTTTGATGTTTCAGTCAGCACCGAATTAAGTCTGCTAGCAGCTCTTGCTGTCCCATCCGTTGAAACCCCTAAGGTCACAGGTCCCGAGAAAGCCAGTTAGCTGAATATTCGCCCCCATTTTCTCATCATTTCAAACAAAACACCAAGAAAGTAAATTCAAAATTCATGCAGGACAATTTCATATCTGTTTGGATTGAGAGTCTCAGATTTTTAGTCCACCTTTGATTAACAGGTCAAGCATAATAAATGAATACCCAACCCAACTTCCCTAGCTAGAAAACAAGCCTAGCTAAACTCTTTCTACATCTGTTTTGCATTTTCTTCGGCGGGGTGGGTTGGGAGGTAGTCACTAAATTATGTGTGTCTTTAAAGCAGGCATCACACGAACGCCTCAATATGATGAGCACGCATTAGAAAGCCAAACATTTTAGGACAATAAATAACATGAACAATGATGGTGGTACCATCTTGGCACTTTTACATATATCAATTGACAGAGTGATTCAAAAAGGTGGGGATAGATATAATTATGCCACTTACAGGTGAGGAAACAAGGACACAGACACTAAAAAAGGGTTTACTCAAAGTCAAGGTCAGTGGCAGAACTTAACCCTCTGGATCTGAGTTAAAAACTCCATTGGATTTCCCCTCCTCTATTTTGTTTGTTTTGGAAGGGTATTTACCAAGTGCTTACTATGTGCCAGGCACTCTACTAAGCGCTGGGATAGACACAAGCTAATAATCAGGTTGGACTGTCTCTGTCCCACACGGGGCTCACAATCTTAATCCCCATTTTACAGATGAGGTAACTGAGGCACAGAGAAGTGAAGCGACTTACCCAAGGCCACACAGTAGACAAGTGGCGGACCCAGGTCCTTCTGGATCCCAGGCTCATGCTCTATCTACTAGGTCACGGCACTTCTTGTTCGTTTTTCTCATCCTCAAACAGGTGAAAAGGTGGCTGATCTTATTCAAATTTTCTACTACTAAATCTGCCAAGTTTCCACAAGTCACAGAAAACTTCAAGTACAACTTTGATCTACTGAATGAATCACATAGGGTACGGGTGGCTGTACCCCCGGGCAGGGCATTTCACACTCGTTGGCCACTTCCCTGTGGCCAGTAAAAGAAAGGGAGAGGAGAAGGAGAAGAGCTAAGGCTAATAGTGCTCTGTACAGTTAGGGACGGGGGATTAACGCAGAGAAGCAGCGTGGCTTGTACATATCTATTCTATTTATTTTATTTTGTAAGTATGTTTGGTTTTGTTCTGTCTCCCCCTTTTAGACTGTGAGCCCA
Source organism: Tachyglossus aculeatus (assembly GCF_015852505.1). Lineage (NCBI taxonomy): Eukaryota > Metazoa > Chordata > Mammalia > Monotremata > Tachyglossidae > Tachyglossus > Tachyglossus aculeatus. Next base: position 123,239 of record NC_052085.1, read on the forward strand.
CTGTTGGGTAGGGACTGTCTCTATATGTTGCCAACTTGTACTTCCCAAGCGCTTAGTACAGTGCTCTGCACACAGTAAGCACTCAATAAATACGATTGATGATGATGATGATGCATGGGTTCTAATCCCGGTTCTGCCACTTATCGGCTGTGTGAGTTTGGGTAAGTCACTTAACTTCTCTGTGCCTGTTCTCTCATCTGTAAAATGGGAATTAAGACTGTGAGCCCCACGTGGGACAACCTGATCACCTTGTATGCCCCCCCAGCGCTTAGAACAGTGCTTTGCACATAGTAAGCACTTAACAAATACCATTATTATTATTGTTGTTATTATTATTATTATTATTATTATTATCCTGCAAAAATGACCCCAGCTAAACAACTTCCTTTCCGATCCCTCTGTGATTGGACAGGAAAAGTGTCTGTTTACTGTTCCATAGTACTCTCCCAAGCACTTAGTTCACTGTTTAGCACACAGTAAGCACTCAATAAACCGAACTGAAGGAATGTATGAGTGAAGGAATGATTAAAGCCCAAATTCAATCACTCACTGGATAAGGACACTGACTGGTATTTAGCATGACAGAGCTGTACAGAATTGAAGGAATGTATAAGTGAATGAATGATTAAAGCCCAAATTCAATCACTCACTGGATAAGGACACTGACTGGTATTTAGCATGACAGAGCTGTACCATATTTACATTGCTAGCGCATATTTACACTGCTCTTTGATCACTAAAACAGATTTATTGCTTATCACTGCACTGTTACACGAATATTGTTTTGGTCATTTTTTGAATCTCACATGGTGTTTGTTTTACGTGGAAGGCAGCAAGGCTTAGTGGAAGGCACTCCTACTGGGAGGCAGATCTGAGTTTTAATCTCAGCTCTGCCGCGTACATGCTATGTGATACTGCAAAAGGGGGTTAAAATACCTCCCTTCCCTCTTCAGACTGGACCGGGACTGAGCACAACCTAATTATCCTGTCTCTATCCCAAGATTTAGGGATATTTACTTTATTTTGTTAGTATGTTTGGTTTTGTTCTCTGTCTCCCCCTTTTAGACTGTGAGCCCACTGTTGGGTAGGGACTGTCTCTATATGTTGCCAACCTGTACTTCCCAAGCGCTTAGTACAGTGCTCTGCACACAGTAAGCGCTCAATACGATTGATTGATTGATTTAGCACATCACCTAGGTCACAGTAAGCGCTCAATAAATACGATTAAGTGATTGATTGATGTAGCACATCACCTAGGTCACAGTAAGCACAGGATACCATTATTATTACCATTATTTTTATATCCACTGAGAAACTGCTTCTGATCCCGGCTCTGCCACTTGTCTGCTGTGTGACTTCAGAAAAGCCACTTCACTTCTCTGTGTCTCTACCTCACCAGTAAAATGGGGATTGAGAACTGTGAGCCCCATGTGGGACTGGGACAGTGTCCAACCCAGTTTGCTTGTCTCCACCTGAGCGCTTAGTACAGTGCCTGGCACACAGGAAGCACTGAAATACCACAGTTGTTATTATTATTACTTTGGGAAACTAATTAAGAGAATTAAGTGAGGATGTAGAAATATCATAGAAAAGCAATAAATGTCTACAAGTGGGATCAACAAAACAAGGGGAAAATTTCACCTTGGGCAAAGGGAAAGATGAAACCAATACATATTTATTCAGTGTATTTAAAGTTGAGCACAGAAATAAAATCTTCAACTATAGGTAAACTCAATGACATTCTCATTTCCATGATTAACAAGAGAAACCCTAATACTACAATTGAAACGTTCAAACAAGAATTCTAATTTCAACAACAATGGCTTTGGGAGGTAGACTTTTTATCCACAAAAAAAAAACCCAAATCACATCACTTCATCTGCTTAGGTCTTTAAATAATCAAACATAATCAAACATAGCACTGTATAAGAAAAAGTATAAGGTCTAACACTGCCCTCAAAGAGCTTACATTCTAATGGGTAAGACAGGTTACACTTGTCTCAGACTACATTCCTGCCCCCATTAGCATGTGCCCAGTAAGACTAGACTGGCACTAGCAGGGATGAGAGGGCACCAGCGACACGACACAAACCACTGTCAGAATAATCCAGTCCTTTGTGTGGGTTCTCAGTCTTTATGACGGAACCAAGGTTCTTCTGACATTTTTGACAGGAGATTCCCTATCAAGACAAGCTGACGTAATTTAGCAGACTAATATTCCAGTTTGAACATTTACTCTGAGATCAAAACTTCAAAACATCTCCCCAGATCTCCAGTTTCTTGTCCCATTGTTCAGCCTTCCCATCCATTAAGCCATTGCGGTCATTCCCAGCTGTTAGGTGTGAATGCAAACCTCCCACCCTTCTCCTCCATGAAATGGGTTGCTGCTCCATTTTAGGTACGGACCTCTTCTCCCACGTTCAGACTCTGCTACGCTAGTCCACGGGGGCGTTGGCTGTCTTCGTATTCTAGCCGGCCAGCCCTCATCCTTAAATTTTAGTTCTTGAGGTTCTGCTTTTTGATGTCAGCCTTCATCCTTAAGTCCTATTCGTTGTGGTTTTGTGCTCTGACGTCGGCCCTCCGATTACACCACTTCACAGCGTACAGCACATCCCCTTGGTTCTGCAGCTTGTTTTTTATTTCACCCTCCAAGATAACTCCACCCCACCACAAAATCTGTTCCTCCACCCTAACATTGTTCAAAACAGAACATCTGTTCTTCCCCCAGAATTAGCTTGGTTCGAAACAAGTTCCCAGGGACATGAATTTGAATCCTAGTTCTGGCCAAACTACTTATCTTCCTCTATTACTGGACAGCAACTATCTTCCTCTATTACCTACTGGACAGCACCCCGTGCTGTCATTCACTTAAATGATCTGTTATTTGTGATGTTTCGGCAGATAAAGTGAGGAATGACGACCCCACCTCTAGCTTACTGTATCTTTTATTCGCATGTAATTACCTGATCCTGTGCATCTTGAAAATATTATCTACCTACATGCTACTTTGGACAGTGCCATCTGTTCATGAGTTTTAGAGTTATTTCTCTTTGACTTCTGTTGTGCAGCTCCCAGGACATAACTGGGGGAGCCTTTCTGACAAACACGTAGTCACCAACCAGAGGCCCACAAATCTCACTTGGTAGTTGTAATATAAATGAGGAAGGTTACCAGAGCACTTAGGGCAGATCAAAAGAGTAAGTCTCTGCAGGCCAGGGAAGAATGTTTCACAGTATTAGATTACTCTTTTTCTAAGGTCGTTTTTATGACTCAGACCATTCAAAAGCTGAGGTTGGTGCTTGCAGAGGTTAAAAGAAAGTGTACGCTATGGCCAGTTACTCAGTGCAGAGCTCTCTCCATTAACATTTTGCAAGAACTGTGTCCAAGTGCACTAAGGACCACCTTTGAGCATTTACACAATTATGCTTTACAGCAATATCCCACATAAGCTTTATTATTGTAACCCATAAAAATGTTATCAAACTTTTCCCTATATACCTTCTCATCCACTCACCACAATGCTACCAGATTTTTAACAGCAGAAACATAACGCTTAGAGACAAGGAACAGACACCAAAACCTAGGAGAAAGTTAAGGATAATGAAGGAAACCAAAAAATTTAGTTCAGACAATAGGGCTCTTACAAATAATAAATGGTTTAATCAATGGTATTTATTGAGCGCTTACCATATGCAGAGCACTGTACTAAGCACTTGGGAGAGTACAATACAATAGAACTTGCAGACACGTTCCCTGCCCACACGAGCGTTCACATTTATTCAAATTCTCAATAGAGACCCCTAAAAGGTAACTGAGTCAAGAATTTATGCAATGATTTCAAAAAACTGACTCAATCTTTAAGAGTCAGGGTCTCGAGAAGGTCAAGCAGCAACCAAACTTAGTGGCTCTCAAATAATATGGATGGCTGTTTACAGGCCTAATAATATGGGTGGCTCTGGGTGTACAATACAAATTTTCTTTTGGAAAGCAAGCTCATATATGCTTCTTTACAAGTTTCAGAAAAATATGAAATTAAACATTTTGTTGGTTGATAAATGATTAATGCATCAATTTTGCTTGGTCTCTGCCACTGCCTCCAACGGACACGCTTTGCTGTAGAGGAAAAAGTACAAAAACACTCACAAAAGCTACACAGGTAACTTCTCATTAAGGAATTAAAACAAAAACCCAAAACACTGTGTTTAAAATATGAAGAAAACTGATTCTGGATAATGCCTGGGATGATCCTATCTGATACACATTCTACCGGCCTATTTGGAAGATGAGTCTAGAAAACTGAGCCGCCATGCATGACTTTACATTGACATGCAACTCGAATGACCCCATATTCCACTCTGTGTTCTTGAGAAGTCTAGAGGAGTTACAAAACAGAGCATTAATTATTCTAGAACTTATTTTTGAGATGCAAATATGGGCTTTATTTTTATGTGGTTTTGTTTTCAAGTCCAATTTTAATAATAATAATACCAATAAGAATAGTAATAGTAATATTTATTAAGTACTTACTATGTGCCAAGCACTGGGGTAGATAGAAAACAATTAGAAAACAATGATAATAATACCAATAAGAATAGCAACAGTAGTATTTATTAAGTACTTACTATGTGCCAAGCACTGGGGTAGATAGAAAACAATTAGGTCACACACAGGTCCCTGGTCCCTTACGGGGTTCACAGTCTACACAAGAGGGAGAATGGGTATTTAATCCCCATTTTACAGATGAACACACTCAGGCGCAGAAGTTAAGTGACGGCCAGGGTCACACATCAGGCAAGTGGCAGCAGGATTAGAACCCAGATCCTCCAACCCCCAGGTCTGTGCACTTTCTGCGAGGTCATGCTGCTTCCTTGGCTGCCCTGCTACTCTACAAGAAATTAATAGACGAGAGTAGAAAAGAAGATCTCAGAATAGAGACCTGGTGAGTGGTAAGAGAAGAAAGTCTGGCTTCATCACAGAGGGTGCTTCTTCCCTCACTGGAATATAACTATGATTCTTGGCCTTTTTCATTGCTCTGCACCACTAAGAACGGCCCCTCACCCCTACTACTTTATCAAGCTGCCCATTTGGTTTCCTCCCAGGACTTCCACGAGACTCACTGGAGCGGAGAGGGGGAAGGTCTCTCAGACAAAAATAAACCAGAGTTCGTGGCTACATTTCCCTCCACCAGATTTTGGAAACTCTGCGACCGGTCTCCAAAAACTCGCTTGGAACTCCCCAAGACCACTGGTATAAGTTAAAATAAGGACTTTCTCAGTCCAGGAGACCATCCTGAACAAGGTAGTGATATTTTACATTCGGAGCAAATTCTTCATACCATTATCTTACATTTATTATATACACTTCCTTAAATTAAAATCACGGTAAAAATCTAGATTTTGAAACGAAGTAAAATGGTAAAAGACCTCCCCCCATCCCTCCCACCACAAAATCCCTCTTAATTTGGGAGAGGAAAATGAAGGGAGGTTAAGATCCTGACCTAGATAAATTCCAAACTGTTACGATAATTTAGTGTTCAGTTTTAACCTGCTTTCAAATCCAAAAAATTAATATAAACTCAGATAATGAAGGGCATAAAATAAAAAATGCTAAAAAGGGGTGGGGGGGTGGGGGGCAATTCCCCACAGGCCATTTCATTATTACAATTAAAAAGCTGAGGAGGAAAAAAGTTCAGATTTAGACCTTTTAATTCAATATGCATAACAGAATGGAATTAGAACTAGTGAGGTTTTACCACATCCCAACAACAGGGTGAGACCACTTGTAGTACAGTAAAGAGGAAACTATTTCACAAAGCAATAAGTTCTTTACAAACAATACTGTTCCTGACCATTTGTTTAACAAAAAAGGAAAAAAAGTGTTTTGTGACCTGGGCCATGCGCTCTTTTGAACCGACATATCCAATACTCTCAGGAAGCTCAAGGATTAATCCCAAAACAGTGAATCTAGCATTTGGTAATAAATGCTAGAAATAATACAGTTGCTTGTAACCTGACACTGCACAATGACATCAGAAACACACCTGCCAAAGGGGATTCAAAAAACAAAAATCAAATTAATTTCATTTCAAAAGTTTTCATAGTTACAATAGGGATTTTTTTCACCATAAAATTTGATAGAACAAAAGCAACTCATCAAAACGGGTGAAGCTGAGAGACGATTACCTCATTCGTTCATTCAATCGTATTTACTGAGAGCTTACTGTGTGCACAGCACTGTACTAAGCGCTTGGAAAGTACAATTCGGCAACAGTTAGAGACGATCCCTACCCAACAACGGGCTCACAGTCTAGAAGGGGGAGACAGGCAACAAAACAAAATAAGTAGACAGGCATCAATAGCATCTGACAGTGCAGAGAACCCAACCCCTCTGCTCGTCTGGTCACGTTTGCGCCAAGACGTTGGAGCGTTCACAAGAACAAGAAAACCCAAACGTGAGCCATCACGGACTCTTGTAGGTCGGACACCTAGTTTGATGCCTTTCCCTTTACCCACTGGCTTTGTGGTGCAAGAGTATGCTCAAAAAAGCAATTGGGCTTTATATTGACAGTCATCATGAATTCTGAGGTCAAAAAGGAGTTTTAAAAATTGCATGTCCATGTTCTGTAAAAATTCGAAACAGAAGCCTATGCTAAAACAGGAAAAATGGAATTCGCTAAAACAAATCATACTCCTTTTTTCCATTCATGATATGGATTATCCACAAAAAAGATTACATATTTATCTACAAGTACCTGGATCTCCATATTACATTCAGTTCAAGTAATTGCCAAGCATGAAACACAATGTATGCAAATATGCCCTTAATACCTCAGAAAGAAAGGATACCAAAATTTTTTCAAGCCCCGAGAAAATTAACTGTTCAGGAATATAAAAATTAAGATTTGAGATTCAAATGACACACTTTGGAAAAGTTTAACAGGGAGAGCACAGAAGTTCGGGTGAACATTTTTCTTTGAATGACCCATTCTCATTCTATTCCCCCAGTTACCTCCCTACTTCTTTCCGCTCAGTAACTGTAGCACAGATAACAACCGAGGTCTTTGAAAATATTTGCAAAATCATTACATAGAACCATGCACAGCATAGCATTCTCATCCCCAATCTCTGACAACATTTTTGGGGACACAGTCACAGACCAGTGCACTATTTTGATCAGTCCAATTTATTTATTTATATGAGTCTTTAAAACATTTAAGTTTCCTTTTCTGAGGATGAAATGCTTTTATATTTGCAAATGAATTTTTGAAAATGATCCAAATCCACTTAATTTCAGTTTAAAAGCATACAATTTTTGCAGTATATCTGAGCCCCCAATTACAATTAAAAACAAAGGATTTTTGCCACATATTAAATGTTTTTCGGCAGTACAATATGCTATGCCATTTCATATGTTAAATGAATGGGGATCTGACACAAATTTTTTTTTTTTATGAGAGTGGGGGGCGCACACTTGCCCACAACTTACTCACTCCCAAAGGAGTGTCTATTTCAATTTGCAACAACAGGCCCAGTTTCATATCTTTTACAATTTACACACTGCATTCCTGGGGGAGAATTTCCATTGCAATCAAACTCGCACCAGCCACTAGCCCTTGTAAACTTTTCGTAAATCCTATTAGAAAACTGATTTTAAAATCACAGATGTTAAGAAAATTTGTAAATACACTGTACCGCAAAGGAGATTTACCTTCTGATAAACAGCTTTTTTTTTCCAAGAATCAGAATGTTTATTTGGAAAATTCAACACAGAACAAGTATTTTCTTGATACCCCTACTCTGACTTTGCTCTATACAATGACAGCTTTCATTTTACAGAACAGGGAATGGTTTATATAAAAAAAATGTGTATTTTTCAAATGCTAGTCTAGCCCTCCTCTCCCTTCTTTGCACGGGGTTACAGCTAAAAGGCATGGGATTTAGAGAGCTGGCTTGCTAAGTTAAAGCGCACACAATGTTACCGGTTACAGCAAAGTTAGTAAAACCATAAAGATACCTCTAAGAACATTTCAAAAGTCTTTAAAGTGATTTATTTATTGTGATCAGATAACTGCACGGTTTACAGCACGGTGGCATTTTTCAACTTGGCTGAAGTCACAAACACATTCGACGTTCACAATGATGACTCTCATCGTTTCTGTTCTAAACTACAAGGCTTGTGGCGAAAGGAAAGATACAAAAACTGGGGAACTTACAAAAGAAAGATTCTTTTTCAAGACTACATTAACAAAACCATTTCTCTCAAACAACAGGTAAAATTATAACGGCATACCCACTGAATTTGTTGGCGTTAACATCTAGGAATGAAAGAAGTTTTAATATCTGCGACGCTTGTTAGGTCCTTCAAAGTTGCCCCCTTGGTTTCCTCTCCCAAAGCCACCAGGCCCACCACTCACGGGCCCCACACCACTCAGTGGAGGCTGAGGAGTTTCAGTGCCTGTTCTACTACCCATAGGTGAACCCATCTGTGTTGGTGGTCCTTGTGGGAATCTATCATTATGCTAAAGCACCACATCACAAATAGGAAGTCCATTTGGAACACGCCAAATGTAAGTGATAAGAGATTGGCAAAATCCCAAGTGGTGGTGTCATGAAGTTCGGCAGAAAGTCCAGCAGAATCAGGATCATACATAGAAGGAAGAAAGGAGCAATTCAATTAGTTTCTAGGCAAAAAGCAGCTGAAGAATTACAACTTGCTACGGTTAAGCCCCAATTTCACGAAACAAAGAATCATCAATGGTAAAAAAAAAAATAAATAAATAAGAGAACTATTGTATCCAACTTAGTTTTTTCCAGAATTACATGCTTTTTAAAGAAATGCTCCCTCCAGAAAAGGGCTGTGTGCAGATTCGACCAGAGAAAAATGGTCACAAATTTTGCAACTCAAGAAAAAACTGGGCTGCGGCATCATACATTTACGTCAATTGAAACTGTCATTTACTCTATAAAGTACTATAAAACTGTTGAAGCAAAAAGGTATTGATTCACAAAACAAAGTATTCATGTTACGGGGTTGCAAAATATCTAAGCTGCTCTGGAATAATTCTTAATAAAAACAAATTACTGAAAAAGACTTCTAAGCTAATGTGCTACAGAAGGCGTAACTACAAGCCTCTGAAGTCAAATGCTTTCTCATTTTCTGGGTAATTATATGTTACAACCCACAAGAAAAAAAATCCCATTAGCCTTTGAAATGTAAAATGGCATTAGGGTAGACGGGAAGGGGAGAAAAGATTTTTAGAAAGCCACGCCAATGTACATCAGAATTCAAATCTATAAAACACATAAAAATGTCATCACATGCTCAACTAGAGAGTAAAGAGGCCACCCTCCCTCAATTCATTGCAAATGTTTGCCTTTAGTTCCATGTATATTAAAACTGATTAACCCAGTACATATGGTTGCCCACCAAAACCAAAACAATTTATTGTGGTTCGGCACTGTACTTGCTCATATTACTCACAGTACAGAGCTGATGTTTTTACCAATCTCTTCACAAAACAGAATTATTTTAGGGTTAACAGTTCCCAATTTTGCCATGGAACACTTCACTTAAATCATGGTTACAGCATACACCAACTCCCAATGTGGGAATAATCTGTTTCACTCTCAAACTAGCACACATGCCTCCTTAAAAAGTTTTTCCTCTATCCAAACTTCACTTGGCCATTCTTCAGCAAGTGTTATAAAATGAGACCTATCTTTCTCCTCCTAACCGCCCAATGTTCCTGGAAACAACTAGCTAACTTTGTGGAATTTTAACCATGATGACAAAAGGAAAAAAAAAAAAACCATCAAAATTTGAAGCACATTAACTTAAAATTTGAACCTACCCAAAGATACCTTCACACTATATTATGCTACCAAACACAAAATGGTGTTCCCTAAATTAATCCTCGCCACCAGGTTTAGTAATACTGAACCATTTCAAATATTCATATCAGCAAAAGTAGCCAGCATTTAAATTTTATTCTGACGGTAGAAGTCAGATTCTCTACTACTTTTAATACCCCGATTTAAAATTCATGAAGTGATTCGGGCTTAAACTAAATGTTGTTACAATCCTTACAAATTAAGGCCGCCTGCACTGACAGGTTCTTATGGGCCCCGGACCAAATTAATTTTTTTTTATAACTGAATGAAATACAGCCAAGCTGACAGCCAGCTGGCCCATTAAAGCTAGAAATCACGGCATTTGACCGAAGAGAAATTACAGGCACAAAAAAACCCGTGTTCTTAGCTATTGCACGAATATAGAATGCAACATCCTCTAAAATCCCAAAGACGATTCAGATTTACTGAATCAGGTACCCGATTCATCGCATCTCTCCGTACCGAAATGTTTTAGTGTCCTAAAACCATTTTTTTCCCGGAGGCCGTTCCTTGTTTTCCATGGAACGAGAATTTTTTTTGGCTTCCCCACCTAAAGTGCTGCTCTTCTACAGTAAGTGTGAAGTTATCTTTGGCGCAGAGTGTCTCGTGACAGAATTATGCGGGAAATAAAGAAGCTGTATGATACATTACCACGGCTCCATTATCTGGCATCATTGGCGTTCCCAGACTGGCAGCTCCATCTGGCCCCATGGCAGGACCAGGACCCAGAGGTGGGCCTGGGATAGTTCCTCGGTTGTTCATATTCATACCCATCATTGGAGGAGGACCTTGGTTACCAGCAGGTGCTGGGCTAAACGCATCTATGCAAAACAATCTATACTTAGAGCTGTCCTATCTTAACAAGCATTAACAATCACGTTACAATATTTAAGAGATCTACTATGCATAATTTCTTTGGCTCAAGATCATTTTTACTTCGAGACTGCACATGCGGTTTAAGTACTCGTGCTGAAATCTGTCTCTTTTGCCTGAGTATTGCCTCAAGTACCCAAGATCTACAATCCAAAAGGCAAATGGATTCTCTTCCCTACCCAAATTACAAAATACATTTCCAAGGGAGTGTTGCAGAGAGTTTACATAAATGCTCAAAAAGCATCAGGTGCATTAACTCCAATGTAATTAGGCCTAGTTTTTCATAAGGAGGCCATTTTAGTTACGGCACCATTGAGAATAAAGTGTAACTGTGTACACAGTGAACCTTGTCAAAAGAATAGTGACTAAAAATGAGTTTTAGATTATAAAAGTTCCTTAACTTTGATTCAAAGAATATATCTTCTTAAACACAAAGTAACTATTTCATTTCTCACAATGAACCCACTTTTGAAAAGATATGCTCTCTAAGGGAGACATTTCAAAGAGCCATTATGGAAAACACCAGGAAAGAGTTCCTGGGGGACTTTATGACTAGTTATGCAAAATGTAACCAATACTGAAATAAAGTTGATTCAAATTAGGATATTGAAAATGGATTTTTTTTGGTTCCATAGAGAATATATTTTTAAAAATTACAACTTAAATGTTTCCCAATAAATGATTTTTAGAAAATGTACACGAAAAACAATGACCATTTGATTATCAAAATAGAATGAGTGATTAATGTGTGTGTTATTAATGTGTGTGTTTCAAGACACGACTTGCAAGATTTATCTAAAAAATGAAATGCAACTAAGATTCTAAGAACCTCATATAATAAAGGTAAGTGCTACAGACCAACTATGGATGAGATGAATGCAGGCTTTGAGTGTTTGTTTTGTTTTACAGTTCCAAACAAAGCCCTAAACCCCTTTTAAAAAGACTTTGACTAGTAAAAGTCTCCGTGAGAAAGTAATTCCTGATTTTTACTTCCCCAATAAGTCGGGTTAGACCATTTGAAAGGAATTGAATTGGAAGTTGAAAAAGCTCAAATACAGTCAGTCAATCTTCATGACGACTTAGCCCCTTAAACATTTCCGCCCCCCACATTGACTTTGAAAATTCATCTTACCAAACCCACTGTTTAATCAATTGGGAATACAAAAGTCTTTGGCTCCTTACAAACTATCCAATGCCACTTTACATGGGCCACACTCAACAGTCTTTCGGCCTCTGGGCTTTTTTTTTTTATTTTATCTGATGGTAAGTGTGCTCAACAGATAGGGAATGGGCCTGGGCACCAGAGGACCTGGGTCCTTAATCCCGGCTCCGCCATTTATCTGTTGTGTGACCTTGGGCAAATCCCTTAACTTCTCTGGGCCTCAGTTACCTCATCTGTAAAATGAGGATTAAGACTGTGAGCCTCATGTGGGACACCGACTGTGTCCATCCTGATTAGCTTGTTTCTACCCCAGCACTTAGTACTGTACTTGGCACATAGTAAGCGTTTAAATACCATCTGAAAAGGGAAAAGGATGGAAAACTTAATTTTTATTTATATAATTTTTCACTAACTACACATAACTTAAAAGACTGACTTTCCTAAAATAAATAAAACCATGAACTAGAGAGAGAAAAGGGAGCAAAGAGGCATTTAGCATTTAAACTCTTCTCCCATAGACAAATTAAGGTAAGCCCTCCATATCTCTTCCCACTTTAATTTTCTGTCATCTCTTAGCTGTGCTGAGACAAGTGACGGGACATGTACTAAAGCATAGGTAAGCACGTCAGAACACACTGTCCTGAACCTTGTTAGTGGATAAGAGCACAGGCCTGTGATTCAGAAGGACGTGGGTTCTAATCCCAGCTTTTCCATTCATCTGCTGTGTGACCTTGGGCAAGTCATTTAACTTCTCTGTGACTTAGTTACCTCATCTGTAAAATGGGGACTCAGACTGTGAGCAACACGTGGGACTGCGACTGTGTACAACCTGATGAACTTGTTATATAATAATAATAATGGCATTTATTAAGCACTTACTATATGCAAAGCACTGTTCTATCTACCCAGCTCTTAGAACACTGCTTGACACAGTAAATGCTTAACAAATACAATTATTATTATTATTATTATTATTATTATTAATTACTATACGACTATGCAGTGGGGCTAGGGTCACTTGTCTGAACCCACCCCGGGATCTAGATCTATCAGAAAGGCCAATGGCCTTGAGGAAACAGAATTTTAAGTGTCCTTAAGATCATCTGCATTACCGTCAGTCTTTGGTGAGAGCTTCAGGTGTTCAAAAACATCCATAAGGTCCTGCTGAGCCACGTGGGATATAAGTCCTCAGCCCGATTAAGCTAGGCAGGCAGGTATGCTGGGACAAGTGTGGTCAGTGATCTAGTCTGGGGTTTTCTGGTGTAGATCTTAGGTTTGGGCTTTTAACTCTCTATTTGAATGCACATTCCTACATCCGTTTCAATTGTATCACTGACTAAAATATTATTTAAATAGCACTTGTTAGCCAACAGGTGTAACCAAAGTTTTACAACTCTTCAAAGGACCTCAGGACAAGGATGCCCTTTGGATTATGGTCAGATTCCATATTTCCTTAACCAATCGATAAATCACTAGTGCTTAATGAACGCTTACTCTGTGCCCGCACAGTATACTAAGCACCTGGGAGAGCAACTGATAGTAGAGAGTGGATATGACACCTGTCCTGAAGATATCCTTGTTCCTTTTTAATACCTGAACTGGTAAAGCACCTCACTGGTTTCTCACTCTAGGCATTTTAGCAAGCTGGCCTCTGCTTTACAAAACATGGAAGTCTAATAGTCAACTTTTCTTGGAAATCATCTAAAACACAGCACCAAAGTCACATGGATTATTTGCACTAGATGAAGGTGATGACAGTGATGATGACTGCATGAGGAGCTTTGAGCACACTTCTTCTTGAGACAAGAAGTCAGCAACAAGGAAATGATTTGAAGGACCTCTTACTTGGTATTTAGATTATCTGTGGGGAAGTGAGAGTTGGGTTTGTTTGCCTCATCATAACTGAGGTGGCAGCAAAGAAAAGGGACTTTAGAGTAAGGCCTCCTGATTGTTTCCCCTTTACACACTATTCAAGCTCAGATGATAAAAGAAAAAAAACTTTATGGGTGAATAACCATTATGTTTAACTGTTATTTAGACCTCTTTGCACAGATCATAACTTTACATGGGTATTCTGTTGGGTTGCATTTATCTTAAATTGGCAATACAATGTTGGGTGCATCTGCTTCATGTTGGATTAAAGTTCATTCACATTCGTTTGTGTTCTTTACTGTATACAATTCAATTTTGTATTTCATAAATGTTTCCAACTTATTTTCCCTTGAATTTCTTCCAAGTGCCCACAGTAATTAATGTTTTGAAAGTCAAAAAATATCTTACATTTCACTGTTCCTTAATATCTATTTCCTAACAGGGTTCAGTTAAGCATTAGCAAAGAAGGGAAAAATACTAAGTGGCTATTGTCTAAAAACCTCATCATAATACTTTACAGACCTTTCAAGATAAATAAAAAGGGTATTAATGGTAAAATAACTAAATGGTAAACTATTAGACTTCCCACCATTAACTTCCCCAGAATAGATGGTGGTACATTGTAATTCAGAAATATAGTTTTCAGTTTTTGAAAAGAGCCATACCAATACCACTAAAATAGCAATATTGATACAAGGTAAGCCATATTAATGAATGTACAAAATTAGAATTAAAGTTCTTGGTATTTACAGTGATCCAATATGTACTAGTATTTAACTGATGCAACATTTACCTCAACTGATACTTGCAAAACCTCGTTCATTTCCCAATGTTCTTACCCAAATTAAACGATATACCAAAATATGACTGCAATTTGCCCTGTTTTAGGAAGCAAATGCACAAGATTCTCTACCATTAAATGTACATTCCATAGAGTCAGTCTGTCACTTTTATACAGTTTTTACAAACAGTAAGTACAGTCCCGAAGAATCACAAGTAAGTTTCAGAAGCCTTTTGCTCCAGATCCCTACCTCCCATGTTTATTGCTCCACGGGGACCCATATCACCCATTCTCATTTCCTGTTCTCTCTGTAAGTAAACATAGTTGTCACAGTCAACCTATCAATCTTAATACTTTATAGTTCCCATTTAAATAAAACAGTAATATTTGGACAGTTTCTCTAGATAAAAACACATTTGAAAATATTTCAAATCAGTTACAAGGTATAGCAATTCACTACTGAAAAGACTTTCAGTTTAGCAAGCTTTTAAAGTATCTGACCAAGCCTTATACATATGTGCATTTACAAATGCAACAAGGATGCAATACATGCTTCAAAGCACAAAAACAACTCAACGATATTGGACTTCTTTCGCCATTGGAGTTTTTAAAGTTATGGTTTTTAATTTGTCACACTTACTTGCCTCCATTTTAGATCACGAAATATGAAATGATACACCTCTGCCTGGCTGCTAGTTAAATTCAATGTCTTGTGCTTTCTTCCCAGGTTCAGCTGTGCTACTAATGTTAAGGTCAGTGATTCAAATATAAAATACCTTTAACAAACTAAGTTTGAAAACCAAAACACTTGAAAACAAGGAAGGTACCCCAAATGAGTGCACATTCTACTAACAGTTTCCTTTCAGTGGAAAACAGGTTAAAGCAATCTGCTCCTTGATGCACAAGTAAAATTCATGATTAATGAAAGCAAGCCATTCAATTAGTTTAAACCTTCAACAGATAGTTCCTTCTCTGGTTGGCAACAGTTACCATATGTTGTCTGAAAATAACTTACGCAGCTTAATACTAATATCCACGAGAAAACAGATTGTCCATAAAATCATGTGAACTATTTCAGTGCAATTTCCTCAAATGCACAATACGTTAATTTAGTGCTTATTCAAATACCAGATAGAACACACGCAAGTTTCTCCAAGGATCTGACGATGAAAAGTCAGATTCCTGCTCTGCCTCAAATATGCTGGATCACTTCCAGGCTCACTTTCTGGTTCACCTCCAACCAAATCTTCCAATAAGGCCATCGGGTTGATTTGGTGAAGGCTATTAAATTCATTCTCCAAAGATCCACCAACTCTTGGTGGCCTTTTGAAGGAGGGACTTGAATCTCAAAAAAATAAAACAAAAAAAGCCAACAAAAAAATTGATAATGTATCAAAAGATTTAACTTGTTATTCTTCCGAGGAATATTCTGACCGTTCATCTGTTTGAAGAGAATTAACCTTAAACAAAGTACCAAGAAATCAAGTCAATATTAACTGCAAAGCAATAAATGTTATGTTAATTTGGAAATATTCCTCCACACAATTGGGAATTGGCCCACTGCATACTTTCCAAATTAAGTCCTATAGTGAGAACTGCTGGCTTAGGGTGCGATTGCATGATATGTGACAACCTCTGTTGCTTAAGAGAACTCCGGTTTGGGTGCCACCATCTTTGAATTAAGTAACACAGAAAATCTTGGACTCCATTTGAAAGCTCTCAAGTCACCTTTGGGTGCTTCCTCATAATGGTTTTCAAACTTCCTTGCCAGATTAAATAATTTATTCTGGACCTAAGCATCAATGCTGCCACTGCTGTGTGACAGGACACAATTCAAGATGCCATTTAGACAGGTTAATTTTATTAAGAGGGAGGCAAATGAGAGAACAAAAATGATTTAGGTGTACTGGCCGAGTTTAAAATGTCTACTAGTTAGACATAGAGGAGGGAGAGAGGGAGAGAGAGAGAAGAGAGGAGAGAGAAGAGAGAACTCCAGTCCTAAATAGAGGGTGGTTTTAACAGTACTATGTAAATTAGATTGGGATATAAAGGCCACATAGAATGGGAATCAAATAAAAATCACCAACACCTTCCAGTTTATTAGTACAGTAATGGCAACTCATTAACAACCACCCCAGTTGCTCTTCCTCCTGCCTTAGAACACCAGCCCTTGACTTTAAATTAACAGGTGTCCTGCAATAAAAATATTTCACCTAAGTCCCTCCTCTATACCAGAAGGGAAGTTTGTTGGGAAGGGTCATAAATGCAATTTCCCTTTGTAGGTCTAGTAACTTTGAGAATGATCACCTACTGGCCCTATGATTCTCAGGCTAATAGCACCAGTAGTAATAGCATTTATTACGCACTTATTGTGGGCACACTACTGTACTAAGTGCTGGGAGAGATACACAGTTGGGAATTAGAAACAGTCAAACAGTCCCTCGTGGGTCTCACAGGAATCCTGCTTCTGGTGACCAGCAGCTCTGTTTTCCTTCCACTCTGCCTCCCAGGATCCTTGTAAAGGTAAATTAGAGGAGTGGTAGTTGCAATAACTGCAGTAATAATCGTGATATTTCCTAGGCACTACCTACATACCAAACACTTTACTAAGTGCTGGGAGAGATATAAGATAATCAGGTAAGACAGTCTCTTTCCCTTACGAAGGTCGGAATCTAAGCAGGAGGGAGAACAGGGATTGAATAGCCATTTTACAGATGAGGAAACTGAGGCACAGAGAAGTTAAATGACTTGCCCAAAGTCACACAGCAGGCAAATGGTGAAGCTGGAATTAGAACACGGGCTTCCTGATTCGCAAACTCGTGCAGAAAGTTGGCACATTCTCTTTCACAGGGAAAGGGGGAATCCAGAGAGAAGCAGTTTGGGAGAGCCAGAAGATATTGCTCTCCCTCAAAAGCTAGGGAATTCACATTCAACAGCACAGATTCATCCTTAAAAGTTATCAATCTTCTAATACTCAAAATCTTAGGTTGAGAAAGTGTTCATTTTACAATTGAGATAACTGGAACAACTGTAACATTCACAGTGTTCCCAAAGCCCATAGTGTAAGAGGACAGAAATAAGCCCCATATTCAGGTATGACACATGATATACTAGAAAATGCCACTTCTAATAATTCAAAAACATACCAAAATATTTTGTGGGCCATTATGGGAGTTTCTGTTACCTTATTCAGACTTCTGTTCAGGAGGTCCAAATGATTTCCCTGAGTTATTGTGGAAATGGAATGTGGAAGAATTTTTACCTATTAATTATCCAAATAATGGCCAGCTAAGTCACTTCATTTCAGTTTTATATAGTTACAGAAGATATTTATTGGCAGTCATCACTTTCAGACTTATTTTGGGATGGTTTCAGAATTATCATTCATTATCATTCTCTACTTCACTCAACATATTCCTCAACAAAGCAAACATGAACACATCCAAACACACATATATATGCTCAACATATGCTCATAGCTGTAACTTGTCCATATTTAATCCAATACTCTACAATGGGATACACTTAGGTTTGATATGAAAACAATTAAGAACTTTTTTACACAGAGTTTCTGCTTCAAGTGCACTGACAATGATCTTCACTACATAAAAAATGTTAACAGTAAATCAGTTAGGAAAGAGAAGAGAAGAACCACCAAAGTTAAACATCCTTGCCCAACACAGCTCATTGTGCCGGGACTTGAAGTGAGAGGAAAATTGTGGCTCACTGAGGCGGAATAGTAGAGAGAAAATATTTTACAAATTTAATATCCATAGGCAACACGCCAAGATTCTGGCCAACATTTAAGAACATAGCAAAACAGATGATCTGAACTACAATATGTTAGGGGATATGTAGAATGGTATAGCTCCTTTTAGACAGCCTGCCTCATAATTCTATTTTATGCAAAGGAGTTTAATGTTCATCAATATTAAGTGATTGCAATTCTTGCTTCATAAAAACTCACCTTTTTCAGTAGATTAGCAGCCACAAAGTTAAGAACGGAGAATATACTGGAAAAATCAGTAACAAGACTGAACGAAATAGATCAAATAAAAGCTAAAGCAAAAGAATGCAAGCTTTAGTAATATTTCGAATTTCTGCCAACCTAAAACATACAAAGCGGGTAAGTCTGGCTTCATTTTCTACCAGGTACAAAGAAGTTGAAGACATTTTTTTTTCAACATGCAATTTTTTTAAACTCCACCTTGCAGCAACACTAAACAGCACCCTTGAATAGATATGTCAGTCAGTAATCCAATCATTGTTCTTGCTCCACTTGTACAATGGCTCTGAAATAAATTGTTTGCTAGCACAAGAGTTAACACATTTTTACATTAAAGTAACTACATTGCATTAGAATTCCCTCCACACTCTTCAATGGTTAGAAATAATGCGAATTCTCCTTTTGCCTACACAGGGCAACAATACTCACCTGTTATCCAAAACTGGTCTCTGGCCCAACCCGAACTAGAAAATGAGCACAAGGAATGGGACTGGAAAGAGAAACGTAAAGCCTGGGTGGGGCCTAAACCACCCCAAGTCACGTGGTCACAAACAAAAAGAAACTAAAAGGCAGCAGATTTCATTTGCATGAACAATGCTTTTGAAAGATTCAAGAGGTAAATAAGCAATTATAATGATAATCCATTCATTCATTCAATCGTATTTATTGAGCGCCTACTGTTTGCAGAGCACTGGACTAAGCGCTTGGGAAGTACAAGTCGGCAACATTTTTGAGGCAGAATAAGGCTACAGAATGGAAATTGGCCAAAGTGATTCCAAGGTCTTCCAGGGTTTCCTTTAATGCTGCCTATAATACCTGCCCTCCCCTACCCACCATATTATACACAGCAGCACTGGAAACATTTAGGGACTTTGGAATACTGCTGCAGGTAATACTGGAATGCTGCTCTATATGATATTGGAAAACTGTGATATGTAATTGGCAAACATTCCACCCTTTCCCAAGCAACACAATTTAGACACCTGTCAAATATAACCACTCCTGCCCCATCCCCAGCCCCCCAAAAAGATGGCATTAATATTTACAGTAATAGGCTACATTAAGGCTGTGGGGCATATTTCAAATAGCATTTGATGCAGGGAGAATGTAGTAGCCGAATACCTAATGTGCCTGTTTAGCTCTTGCATTCTCCCTGGGTCAAAGATTAATTCCAGCTTAAAATAAAAAGTCACTACTGTTTTCCAGGGAATTCTTTTTTGTTTTCTACCTCATTTTACAACTTTTCAAAGTCTTTGTTATTACAAGAACTCAGCAACAACCAAAAAAACCCCACAAAATTACCAGTTTGCGAGAGCTGGCCCAAATCTAATTCTTAAGTTAAGGCTTAGCTGTGCTGTACACACTCCTCTGAAACCACTGTGTTTACAATTAGAGGATCAGAGTGTCAGTAATGCACAGGCCGGTTCCCCTGCAAGCTTACACAGTCAGGAGTACCATCTTCACACCTGAAGACCAGCTAGATGACAGGAGAATGTATAACCTTCACTCTTTGTGATAATACTCTCAAACAGAGACCACGGAATCTAAACACACCAAATACCTAACAAATATCCTTCTGAGTTTCACAATTAATTCAGCATGAGGTAAACTACTATTTTATTTTACCATGAAGTCCAGAAACCTCAATAAATGGCATGCCCAGGGGCAGAGACACCCATGGGCCCAAGCATAGAATAGCACATTACAGGGGTGAAAAAAAGAATGTAAAAACTTAAAACTTTTATATTAATTACACATAATGCTTGCTGACAGATTACAAACCTTGGCCACCTGGTAAACAGAATGTGGGTGATCTTTATGAGGCTGAAGTGACCTACAAGTGAGCCCAACAATCAATCAATCCACCGTATTTATTGAACACTTGCCATGTGAGAGTACTGTACTAAGCGCTCACGAGAGTACAATCTAACAGAGTTGGTAGACACATTCCCTGCCCACAATGAGCTCACAGTCTAGAGGAGGAGACAGACATTAATAGAAATAAACAAACCGCAGATATGTACATAAGTGCTGTGGGGCTGAGGGAAGGGTGTGAATAAAGACAGAAAATCAGGGTGATGCAGAAGGAAGTGGGAAAAGAGGAAATGAAGGTTTAGTCAGGAAAGGCCTCTTGGAGATGAGCCTTCAATAATGCTTTGAAGATGGGAGAGAAATTGTTAGGATATGAAGACGGAGGGTGATCCAGAGATCAAGGTACAGTGAGTAGGATGGCATTAGATGAGTAAAGTGCACAGGCTGGACTGTAGTAGGAGAGCAGCTAAGTGACGTAGGACGGGACAAGGTGACTGAATGCTTTAAAGCCGACGGTCAGGAGTTTCTGTTTGATGCAGAGGTGGATGGGCAACCACTGGAGGTTCTTGAGGAGTGGGGACACAAGGACTGAACGTTTTTGTGGAAAAATAATCCAGGCAGCAGAGTGAAGGAAGGACTGAAGTGGGGAGATACAGGATCCAGAGGAGTCATCAAGGAGGCTGATACGGTAATCATGCTGGGTTAGCACAAGTGCTTGGATTAGTGCAGTAGCAGTTTGGATGGAGAGGAAAGGAAGGATTTTAGCAATGCTGTGAATGTTGAATCTACAGGATTTAGTGATAAGATTCAATATGTGGGTTGAAGGAGAGCGATGAGGCAAGGATAATGCCAAGATTACAGGCTTGTAGGACAGGAAGGATAATGGAGATGTCTACAGTGATGGGAAAATCGGGGAGGACAGGGTTTGGGTGGGAAGATAAGGAGTTCTGTTTTGGACATGTTAAGTCTGAGGTGATGGCAGACCATCCAAATAGATTTGTCTTGATGTCTTTCATTGCTACAACACCACATAGTGTGGAGCTCAGTATAAACAATTAGCTGTAGGGGGAAAACGTACCTGAAGGAATATCTTTGATCTACAATATCACCAGTTGCTTTACTAAGCATATGAAATGTGGATAACAAAAACTGGAACATTTGTAAAGCACTTACTATGTGCCAAACACTGTACTAAATGCTGTGGTAATATGATCAGCACAGATTCAGTTCCTGTGCCACATGGGGATCACAATCTGAAGGGAAGGGAGAGCACGTACCTTATCCCTAATTCTTATAAGCACAGAGCAGTGAAGTGACTTGCCCACGGTCACACAACTGGCAAAAGACAACCAGAATTAGACCCCAGGTCACCTGTCTCTTAAGCCCACATTCTTTCCACTAGGCCATGCTAATTGATTTTTTACAACTGAATAATAAACTAAAAAGGAGGATTAAGTTTAGTTCCTAGAGATAACAACAATAACAAAAACCATCTGTCTTTGGGCTTGCTCTTAGTCGTACAGTGCTTTGCACATACTAAGCACTTAAATTCCATTGACTGACCTATTGACTCCGAAATCATGTAGGAATTTATGATGTTGGGTAAATTAAAGATGAACTATATTTTCAAATGAAGCAGAAATGTTAGTGGTCCATACGTGTGGTTAATGACTTCATTCTTAGAAGTGTTAAATTCACCCATTTATACTCAGCAGGTCTGTTGATCTGTTGATGCCAATTTGTACTTCCCAAGCGCTTAGTACAGTGCTCTGCACATAGTAAGCGCTCAATAAATACGATTGATTGATTGATTGATTGTTGATCAAGAGTTAGTCTTTGCCCCTTGCCAATTAAATCATTTTGTTGCTTTAGGCCTCGGTTTTTTTGTACCTTGCGCGAAGGGCCTCTTGGCCACTTTATGCTTCAGTAATTTAGGGAACTAAAAATCAGTATTTTAAAATTTTTCTTCAGCCCAGGATTATCTGGTCTTTGTTAAGCACTTACTATGTGAGAAGCACTATCTTAAGCACTACATGACTATGAAGGTTGAATCGACAGGATTTAGTGATAGATCAATGTGGGCTGAATGAGAGACGAGGCAAGGATACCACCAAGGTTACAGGCTTGTGAAACA
Source organism: Tachyglossus aculeatus (assembly GCF_015852505.1). Classification (NCBI taxonomy): domain Eukaryota; kingdom Metazoa; phylum Chordata; class Mammalia; order Monotremata; family Tachyglossidae; genus Tachyglossus; species Tachyglossus aculeatus. The sequence continues at coordinate 145,769 of NC_052085.1, forward strand.
GAAAAGCTGGTGGTGATGTCTACAGTGACAGGAAAATCAGGGAGGACAGGGTTTGGGTGGGAAGATAAATTGCCGTCATTCTTACATTTGATAAATTAAAATTTTAAAACAGAAAAACAGCATTATTACTAACATTATGGTTATGGTATTTATTAAGCACTTACTCTGTGTCAAGCACTGTTCTAAGCACTGGGAAAGACAAGTTCATCAGGTTGAACACAGTCCCTGTCCAACTTGGAACTCACAGTCTAAATGGGAGGGAGTAGGGTTTAATCCCCATTTTACAGTTGAGGAAACTGAGGCACTGAGAAGTTAAGTGACTTGCCCAAAGTCATATGGCAAGCAATCTGCAGAGCTGGGATTAGAAACCGGGTTCTCTATTCCCCAGGCCCGTGCTCTTTCCACTAAGCCACCCTAAACCTTAAAAATTCATCCTTAGACACATACCCCATCATTTACATACAAGATCCCAAAATCACTTGCTAAGCACAGCCATTCAAGGGCTCTATGGAGTCCCTAAAATTACTATATTTCTTGTAAATCACATTTTTAAAAACCCTATCAGATGAAGAAAAGCTCGACAAGTGATTCGTTGAAGGAACTTGGTGGCAGAATCAGAGTTGGGCAACTATTAAACAGTTCTGTGTTTTAATGCCTTAATGTCTCTGCGTGGGGCAGGTTGGGGAGCCACCCAAAATGGCAATTTGGTATCACATTCCTATAAGACTCAAGATTCCACATTATCTGATAGAAACAAGGGGCAGCAAAGGCAAAAACAAGTTTTTTTAATTCACTGCCTTCTCTAACCTCCAAAATTTTCTCCATATTTCTGATCTAAAATTTTTCCTAATCTTTGTTAATGCTATCTCTTTGAAGTCATAAAAAAACCTAGAAAATAGAGTATCTGTTTACATTTGGGCTGAATCCAGTGGAATTCTGTGGCCAAAAGGGCAATTTACACTGCTTTTTAATGATAATTGTGATGGCTTTTAATAGATGAACCAAGCATTTTATTCAGGAAATCACAGAAAACAGGAACAAAAGACCATTCAAATTCACGTTTACTTTTCATTCCAAAGGATTTCGTTGCAATTAGCTTCATATTTCTGGGCCGGGCCATCGATTCAACTATCAATGCTGTGTTTCCAAATCCTATGGGCTCGAGGTGCTACGACAGCAGATCTGGGGAGTACTTAGGCAGAGGTTTTCCTTACCGCTGGGTTATGAAAGAACACAACTCTCACATTTCAAAGCTGGGTGTACTCTACACTGTAAGCTCCTTGTGGGCAGGGAAGGTGTCTCCAAACTCTATGGCATTGTACTCTCTCCCAAACAGTATAGTGCATTGCACATTGAAGTACTCAATAAATAACCACTGACTCCAAGTGCCGCTCCAAGTGCAAAGTGCTATTTCCTTGCATTTTTTTGCAGAATACTGTCTCATGTTTTATACAATGTACGATTTTTCTTAAACAAAAAGATATACTTTAAACATACCATGAAGAATCAGTTGTATTTATTAGGTATTTTACTGGATTAAACTGGATTAAAGTGCATGTAATTTTATGCTCTTAAGTGGGGCTGAAGAGATACCTTCAAATGATAACTGTGGTATTTGTGAAGTGCTTACTTAGTGCCAAGAATTATACATAGCACTGGGGTAGATTCAAAACATGCCTACCAAAGGAGGTGCCTGTCCCACATAGGGCTGACAGTCTAAATGGGAGGGAGAACAGGTAGCTGAGGATAAAGAGGCACAGAAAAGTTAACTGATCTGCCTAAGGTAACCCAGTAGGCAAGTAGAGGAGCTGAGAATAGAACCAAGGTTGCCTGATTCCCAGACAGGGTGTTTCCACGAGGCTTTAATTCTCTCAGCAATTACAACACATCCTCAAATTATGAGAAGAGGTGGTTTAAATACCAGCTAAACCATTTTAACCTTCATTTGGAAAGACCTAATGTTCCATTTTTTTAAACAACTAGATATGCCATAACAGTCTTTAAGTATATGGTACACATCCTGTGTTCTAAAGAAATGTTTAATAACCACAATTTTACTGCAGAAGGAAATTCAGGATTCCAAGAAATCATACACAGCACTAAATCTTCAAATACATTTGAACTACTTTGACTTCTTAGCTATAACCCTGAAAGAATGAAACAAAGATTTAACAACAACCTTCAGTTGTGAATACACATTAATACATTCAGCAGTAACTTAAAAAACGAAACAATAAGGGAGAAAACATGAACAATTTTCCACCAGATGAATCAGTTCTGAGTTAATTACACTTTCATATCAGAGTAAAAAGATGTTTGCACACTCGGCGTTAAAACAGGAACACTAACTATAGCTTGCATCCTAAAGTTTTAAAAACTGTGGCCAAATCAATGCTCAAACACAGATTACAGCTAGTTGAAACAATGGTTCGGTCCAAGTTGTTTTACATCCAAGTACCACATGTTACAGCCACGTTTTCCCCCCGTGAATCCAGGTTCTCGGCTGCCAAATCAGGGTTCTATCAAACTGAAAATCAGACTATTTTAAGAAAATCTCATCAAGAATTAAAAGAGGAAGGATGATTTGCTTTAAGTTTCTGGATTCTCCTTACCACTTCCTTCTCACCCACCACCTAAATCTCTTCTCTCCCAGCCACATCCTTCCAGGTGTTTTTAAAGCTGTTTACTAGAAATGACTCTATGAGGTACAGATAATATGGACTTACCCTCATTTAAAGAAATGTACCCTTGACAGAATATAATTTTAAACTGGCCTCTAAACTCCCAACTTGAAATAAGTGCATCAAGGTGCCAAAAGTAGAAATTTCATTGCTGAAAATATGGTTTTGACATGTTTTATTTTGTTGTCTGTCTCCCCCTTCTAGACTGTGAGTCCGCTGCTGGGTAGGGACCGTCTCTATATGTTGCCAACTTGTACTTCCCAAGCGCTTAGTACAGTGCTCTGCACACAGTAAGCGCTCAATAAATGCGATTAAATGAAGACGATAGAATGAATGAAAGTGCAGAAAAAAAATGAAGATGACTGTTTCGTATATCCTTGTAAAACAAAGGATTGTACCCTGATAATCCACTCATCTAAAAATGCAGTCTATGGAAATGGACATTTGTTACTACGTAGTTCAAGTACTTGGGGCACACTGGGAGAAAGGGCTAGTTTTTACTGTATGTGCCCTATCAGCTGAAATATACTGCAATTCCATAAGTCTGCATATGTCTAAACTATGGACAAAATCTGTGGTCTTTCTTGGTCCTTAGCACCTATAGCTGGTGTCCATAAGGAACACAATTCATTAAAACGGAAAAGTCATGTTGAAGTTTTAATCTGAATACAATAATGCTTCCTAATCCAGTTCAAATTCCAAGTCTCTGCCTGCTTCGCTGACTGTCAAAGGTCTATTTTCACAACAAAGGCCAACTCACAGCCCTGAACCAAAGTCACTGAAAGTCAAATCCCACCCTGTCCCCCAACAAAAATGGTAGTTTTGTTCTACTTTTAGTTACAAAAGAAAATCCAAATATTTTACAATCGTGATGTAACTCCAAGTTACGACCCAAATGTACCCAGCCAGGGACGGCTACCACAAACTCCACTATCAATCCCCAAGGAGCAAATCAGAGCCATGAGGCCTAGCGAAAGGAACACAAGCCTGAGAGTCAGAGGACCTGGGTATTAATCCTGTTCTGCCCATTTTTCTGCTGTGTGGCCTTGGGCAAGTCAATCATTAATCTGCACTTCAGTTACCTCATCTGTAAAATGAACATTAAGACTATGAGCGCCTTGTGGGACATGGACTGTGTCCACCTGATTAGCTTGTACCTATCCCAGCACCTAGTACGGTGCCTGGCATATAATAAGTGCTTAACGAATACAATTTTTTTTAAATCCCCTATTCTCACGGCAGGAAGATCTTGTCTGCTCTCCTTCTCTCGGGCATTAGGATGAAGTGCTATTGGGGGCACATGGAGGACGGCAGCTCAGGGGGTGAGGGGGTGACCCCACAGACAGGTCCCAATGCGTGGACCCAACAAGGTCCTTTCATTCATTCATTCATTCAAATCCTATTTATTGAGCGCTTACTGTGTGCAGAGCACTGTACTAAGCGCTTGGGAAGTACAAGATGGCAACATCTAGAGATGGTCCCTACCCAACAGCGGGTTCACAGTCTAGATGGGGGGAGACAGGCAACAAAACAAAACATATAAGCCAAATAAAATAAATAGAATAAATATGTACAAGTAAAATAAATAGAGTAATAAATATGTACAAACATATATACAGGTGTTCACTTCACTAGGCCACACTACTGAAAGAAAATTTTGGTTATGCGCAAGAAAGAACTTCTTTGTTCCAGGGGTAATTAGACCATTCATTCAATCGTATTTATTGAGCGCTTACTGTGTGCAGAGCACTGTACTAGACAAGAGAACCAGGTGAGAGAGAGAGAGGAAAGGCTGGGAAGCTCATTCTCACACTGACTCATTCATACTCATTCTTTCTCATTCCATCTCCCGCCCATCAGTGTACCCTCCCAGGGCCCCTTTCCCTCCCAGTCTGAGTCCTGCCCCACTCCAACCACCTCCACCTACTTCCCTTTCTCCACAACCGTTTCCCCCTCTCCCCTTTTCGCTATCCCTCAACCTGATTTCTAATCTCAGTCAGCAATGGGGGTGAAAAAAGGATTATTTATTCATTCAGAACTACCAAATTTTAGGGGATCATTTTAGTTTTGGAGCAATCTACATCCTTTACAGATTACAGAATAGAGACACTGAGTTCACACATTTTATCTACTTCCAATCCACAAGGTATCAATTTAAAAGCTACAATCACAAAACAGTCCCTGGCTCAAACTGTAAATTCCCAAAGCTCTGTATGACTGTTCTTTTTATGGGGGCAAGTAGGGGGGTGCAATTAGACAGGTGTCCTCTGTGTTATAACTCCAGTACTCCTGGGAAAACAGACAATTCTCAGAGAGAGCCCTGTCATCCTACTGTCCAGAAGAATGGAAGTTTCTACCACAGGGACCCTCACGAGACATTTATGTAAATAAATATTGAAAATTCATTCATTCATTCAATCATATTTATTGAGCGCTTACTGTGTGCAGAGCACTGTAATAAACACTTATGAAGAATCAAAATCACGATTAAGATTGTAAAATACCTCCCTAACAGTTTATGCAGGATAGAGACTGGCTTGGTTAAAAAATAAAATAAAATAAAAAACTCACAGGCACAAGAAAAGGCACAAGATTTGCATTTTTACAATCTTCAGAATAAAATGCATGAGACCAAATTTCAATTTTGTCAGCAGGTTTACTGCAACTCTACATATGGCTAAGCTACGTTATGAAAATTGAAATTTTGAAATTAGTTTTAAAAACAAAACGACTGCCTCAGTCTCAAACACTGAGACTGGAATTTAACATTTTAGGATATTACTCTCGACCAAAATATATCTGTAGTATTTAAACATTAAAAAACGCTGCAAATTACATGTCAATTTTGATAAATTGGGGGAAGCAGCGTGGCTTAGTGGAAAGAGCACTGGCTTGGGAGTCAGAGGGTGTGGGTTTTAATCCTGGCTCCACCACTTGATAGATGGTTGACCTTGGGCAAGCCTCTTAACTTTTCTGTGCCTCAGTTACTGCATCTGTAAAATAGGGATTAAGACTGTGAGCCCCACACGGGACAGCCTGATTACCTTGAATCTACCCCAGTACTTAGAACAGTGCTTGGCACATAGTTAGTGCTTAACAAATACTATTATCATTATTATTATAAACAAGTTATCACTAAAGTAATAAAATAAGTTTCCTGTTTCTATAACAAATTTAGAAGAACCATTATTCTTCCCAACATCTGTTAAGTCTGAATGGGTTACACTAAAGCTAAAATTATCCATTAGAAATAAAGGAAAAATGGATTTAATTCCAATTAAAGCATTCTTTTCTGTACAAAATAAGACCGATTTTGCTTTTGCTTTTTCTTTTTTTTTTGCCTGTCAGTTGGCAAAAGTAGCCATTGACCTCTGCTAACTGCACTGTTGGGAGAAGAGATTTAAAAAAAATGTGCCAGCTTGCAAACATCTTTGGACCCCTAAAGAAATGAGTAGCATATACTGAACCATTACTTGCATATTATTGTAATTGAACGCTAACTGGTAATCAGTCTCTTGGCACTTGATTTCTTGGCTTTGATCGAGAAGCATCATAACTTAAAAGATTTACTTAATTTAATCTTTGTGGTTTGAATTATTTATCCTTTATTTTTATAGCTTCTTTTTTTCTTTATCCTTTGTAATGACAATGCATCAATGTGCTCCATTCACTTTATAGTAATTTAATGGTCGTTCATTTATTTGCCTCTGGAATTAGAGAGACATTTTATCCAGAAGAGTACATTTAAATGCAGTGGAGATGCAGGAACCAAACAAGGAAATCAGGAACTATACATTTTTAAAATTCCTCAACTAAGAAATTAAACTCTACAATTATTTGAGCCAAGTACACCTGTCATTTAATGTTAAATATTCATGACTAAAATCTAATTTTCAACTATTGTTCAACCAATTTTCATTTAGGTTTATGAACATTACTTAAATAATAGCCACACAAATAGATTAGAAACAAAAATATGAGATTTATGAAAGACTATTTTCTAAATTAAGGAGTCAGAATACACGAACTATATTCAACCTTGCAATGAGGTGACTATTGGAAAAGCAGAATCAATTATTCATATTAATGAAGAAGAAGCTATTGCTTGGATAATTGACTATACATGGGGAATTTGCCTCTAAAGAAAAAATCAGTTCAACAATCCCAAGGCTTTACTGCACTGATTTTGGAATGAAAACTCAGGTACCTGCGAAAAGCGGAATGCTTTTTTTGAGCATCTAAATTTTGCCCTTTCCCAACAAGGGATCTAGTTCTGATGATCTTGTGTCATCCCTCGCACATAGAACAGTGCTTGACACACAGTCAGCACTAAATTTCTTGGAACCCCCCTTCAACCCCTCAGCTGCCTTCGACACTGTGGACCACCCCCTTCTCCTCAACACGCTATCCAACCTTGGCTTCACAGACTCCGTCCTCTCCTGGTTCTCCTCTTACCTCTCCGGTTGTTCATTCTCAGTCTCTTTTGCAGGCTCCTCCTCCCCCTCCCATCCCCTTACTGTGGGGGTTCCTCAAGGTTCAGTTCTTGGTTCCCTTCCGCTCTCGATCTACAGCCACTCCCTTGGTGACCTCACTCGCTCCCACGGCTTCAGCTATCATCTCTACGCTGATGACACCCAAATCTACATCTCTGCCCCTGCTCTTTCCCCCTCTCTCCAGGCTCGCATCTCCTCCTGCCTTCAGGACATCTCCATCTGGATGTCTGCCCGCCACCTAAAACTCAACATGTCCAAGACTGAACTCCTTTTCTTCCCTCCCAAACCCTGCCCTCTCCCTGACTTTCCCATCACTGTTGACGACACTACCATCCATCCCGTCTTATGAGCCCGCAACCTCGGTGTCATCCTAGACTCCGCTCTCTCATTTACCCCTCACATCCAAGCCGTCACCAAAACCTGCCGGTCTCAGCTCCGCAACATTGCCAAGATCCGCCCTTTCCTCTCCATCCAAACCGCTACCCTGCTCGTTCAAGCACTCATCCTATCCCGTCTGGATTACTGCATTAGCCTCCTCTCCGATTTCCATCATCCTGTCTCTCCCCACTTCAATCCATACTTCACGCCACTGCCCGGATTGTCTCTGTCCAGAAACGCTGTGGGCATGTTACTCCCCTCCTCAAAAGTCCCCAGTGGCTACCAATCAACCTACACATCAGGCAGAAACTCCTCACCCTGGGCTTCCAGGCTGTCCATCCCCTCGCCCCCTCCTACCTCACCTCCCTTCTGTCCTTCTCCAGCCCAGCCCGCACCCTCTGCTCCTCTGCCGCTAATCTCCTCACCGGGCCTCGTTCTCGCCTGTCCCACCGTCGACCCCCGGCCCACGTCCTCCCCTTGGCCTGGAATGCCCTCCCTCTGCCCATCCACCAAGCTAGCTCTCTTCCTCCCTTCAAGGCCCTACTGAGAGCTCACCTCCTCCAGGAGGTCTTCCCAGACTGAGCCCCCTCCTTCCTCTCCCCCTCTTCCACCCCCCCGCCTTACCGTCTTCCCTTCCCCACAGCACCTGTATATATGTTTGTACGTATTTATTACTCTATTTATTTTACTTGTACATATTTATTCTATTTATTTTATTTTGTTAATATGTTTTGTTCTCTGTCTTCCCCTTCTAGACTGTGAGCCCACTGTTGGGTAGGGACCGTCTCTATATGTTGCCAACTTGTACTTCCCAAGCGCTTAGTACAGTGCTCTGCACACAGGAAGCGCTCAATAAATGCAACTGAATGAATTAATGAATGAATGAACCCAAGGAATTCCCAAGAGGGACGATGTCCCCACACTGAACCCTCTAAACCAGTCAAGGCATTTGCTCCTGCCCCTGCACTCAGTGACTTGAAGCAGATCACTGCTCCATTAAGGCAAGAGGGTTGAGTTCTGCCCTTTCCCAACCATGAAAGAGCCTGTGTAGAGACCGAGGAGCTAGAAGTCACTTGGGATGATGCAGGGGCCTCATTCACTCAATTTGGGCAACAGCCTAGTCTCCTCTCCCTGGCAAGTAAGAGGTTTAATGCCACTTCCTGCTTGCTACCTGTCCACCTTCTACTCCACATCCAGCAGACCACTACTCTCTCCACCCATCCTCAAAACCCTCCTTCAGGAAGCCTTCTCTGACCAATCTTTCACTTAATTCCCCCCTCTACTGCATCACCTCTGCACTTTTTCACCCCCTACGCACTTGGGTACTCATTTTTCCTTCCTTCCCCCCCCCCCCCCCCCCCCCCGACAGCACTGATGTGCACATCTTCATATTCACTCATTCAATCATACTTATTGAGCACTTCCTGTGTGCAGAGCACTGTACTAAGCGCTTGGGACGTACAAGTTGGCAACATATAGAGACAGTCCCTACCCAACAACGAGCTCACAGTCTAGAGGAACGGCCTCACTCTCTCCCCGATCTGTAATTTACTTCTCCCGGTAGATTGGAAACTCTTGGAGGGCAGGAATCATGTCTACTAACTATAATAATACTCTCCCAGGCTCTTGGTCCAGTGCTCTGGAGTCAGAGGTCACGGGTTCAAATCCCGGCTCCGCGAACTGTCAGCTGTGTGACTTTGGGCAAGTCACTTCACTTCTCTGGGCCTCAGTTCCCTCATCTGTAAAACGGGGATTAAGACTGTGAGCCCCATGTGAGAGAGCTCACCTCCTCCAGGAGGCCTTCCCAGACTGAGCCCTCTCCTTCCTCTCCCCCTCCTCCCCCCACTCCCCAAGCCTTACCTCCTTCCCCTCCCCACAGCACCCGTATATATTTGTACATATTTATTACTCCATTTGTTTTACTTGTACATGTTATTTATCTATTTTATTTTGTTAATATGTTTTCGTTTGTCATCTGTCTCCCCCTTCTAGACTGTGCGCCCGCTGTTGGGTAGGGACCACTTGTACTTCCCAAGTGCTTAGTACAGTGCTCTGCACACAGTAAGTGCTCAATAAATACGATTGAATGAATGAATGCTCTGCAGCGCTCTATAGTAACTGCTCAATATATACCACTGATTGAACGCCCAGTTCTACCTGGGTAAGGATTACAAGAAGAGGGTGCTCTGGGGTGGGTGGGGAATGTTAGCGAGGTGGATGGAGGTCACATTTGGGGCAGTCCCCCCGGCAGGAGACTTTAGGATTGGAATGTCATTCCCTAGTGACCCTAGGGCTGGGGAGACTGGATGAACTGTGGGACTGCTGGAGCCCAGCAGGCTCCTGGGGAATGGAAACCCTATTTAGTCATGCCCGGAGGAGAGCGGAGAGGTACCTGTTGTTAGGTTAATGGGAGTGAGTCTATGAGTTCTGCAGGGTAAGGCAGCAGAAAGGAAATGGTAGGGACGTCGGGGGGTTGGAGCCCAACCTCCTTATCAAGCTGTCTGCTAAACTCCTTAAAAGTTCAGATCCCCGAGATAGTGGCTTTGAAATAGATCACCTGGATGAGTTCAACCCTCCCTTGGAAAATATGCAGATAATCCATAATCTGAATAATCGGCCCTGAGATAAGTGGGAGTTTACAGTAATTCCCCCAAGTAATCTAGAAAGTAGGAAACAACCCTTTAGGCCACTTCCCAAATGAATTCCATAAGTATCAACAAACAAAAACCATCACCCCAATATATCAACAAAGACATGCTCCCAAACTATCTCAGCACTTGGAGTACCAACAGGAAAACGTTCCAAAAAGAAGAAAAGTAACTAGGAAGGAAAAAAGCAGTTTAATACAGTTTAACCTTAAATCGAATACAATCAACATGTACAACCACTGACATTATGAAAGTGACTCAATTTTTCTAATGGGGCTCAACAGAATATATCTGAACTTCGATGCTAGCACTAGAGAACCTCAATAAAGAGAAAATTATTTCATTTTTACTCAAACTTACCATTTGAATCCTCCTTTTAAAATGAAGTGGGGGGAAAAAAGCATGTACATTAAGAGTGCACATTTCCAAAGCCCTTTCAATATATTATAGAAACTAGAGGCAGTGTTTTTCCCAAAACAAAGGACCTTACCATTGAACAAACAATTTTGAAATATTTAATATACTGCAAATCAGCACATGGTATTCCATTTGCCAACAAAATACACCATGGGATGGGTGGAAGTATAAGCAGAGAAAAATGGCACCATAGCCACACACTACACGTGTGCAAAATTTAGTTCCTGCCACAAAAATGAATGTAAGAGATGTACTCTATTATAAGCTATTTGCAACGCTTATACTGCAGAGATATTGGACAAATGTGCAAATCAAGAAAAAAATTTAGTGTCCTATATTAAGTAAAAGGTGATATTTTCTAGGTCAATTCTAAACAGTCAATGTTTCCTGTGCAGTGTTTTTCCTTCAATTTTGCAATACTGTATTTCTCAAATCTGTTTTTCTCTCATGAACAAGGAACAAAGCAAGTTACACTTTCTTCATTAATTTCTCGATTTCCCAATAAAACATTAGAATAAAATCTCAACTTCCACATTACAATTGCCAGGGCTCACTAGAAAATTTCTGTAAATATTCAAAAAAGCAACTTTTCCATTTGAAGCTCATTTACTGATACAACTCGGTTGTATCATATTCTCCCATATGCTTGGTACAGTGCTCTGCACATAATTAAGTGCTCAATAATTACTACCAATGATGACAAGGGGAATAATGTTTATAGAAGTGAGGGAAATTTGCAAAGGGGGAAATTTCATTGTATTTACCCCAAAGGGTATACAACCCTGAAGAAAAAGAGGTATGTCAAAAAAAAAGTTTGACTACTATTTTTTTTCAATTATATTGTTGATATAACACATCAAATTTATTCAGTAGCATATGAGATGATTGCTTTATCCTACTCTCTATGCTTTGACAAAAAAGATTCCTTGTATTTTTATTCAGAAGCATTTTGGATGCTTTCTGGACCCCTAAAACTGATTCTTCCAACATCTCCAATTTAAGATTATCCTCGCATGGTATGAAGAATCAAAAATTAATGTTTAAGTTATATTCAAGGAAAAATGCATTCCACGCAAAGGCTTCCTACATGACACATCAACGCAACAAGAGCAGGCCTGAATGTGTGGTTATACAATCACCAAAAGTACAAACAGGTATTTCCTGATGTTAACAGACACTACATAAAAAAGGGTAACTAGACCCCGGGAAACCCATGTTGCAAATTCAACTTTATACAAGTAACACTATAGACACTGTACTGTAAAATGATAAAGCTGAATTAAGTGTAAGTATGCCTACACACCTAAGTTCTTTATTTTAACCTCACTTTGACATTCTATTTGACTTCATTTGAAGTACAGTAAATGCCAACCGGAAGCTCTAAAATTTGCTAGCTTGACTTCCTGTACCTGGATAAAAGATGTTTTGTTTGAAAACAATAGCTGAAGCAAGGAGAGACACTAGACTCAGAACTTCAGGTAAGGATGAAGATTAACCTGGATTCTCACCTGCAATCTCATCTTTTTATGAGAAAGAATGCCACATATACAGAAGGATAAAATACGAATAGAAGTCAACATATGAATAAATGCAATTTTTAGGAAATTTTAGGAAATTTTTAGGAAATTTTAGGAAATTAAAGAAAACCTAATATGCACTCTAAGCAAAAAATGTTTCCCTTAAAGTATGCCAAATAATTACCTTCCAATCATCCAAGGAACCAGGATAATCATCTTTCCAAATGCCAGTTTTAAAAATTTCAAAATGAATCAATTAGCATTTCACTTACATTTTCCATATAGTTAGGTTTAAATCCTTCTTGCTGCCGTCTCATTTCTTCCTGTTCTCTGTGACGTATCATCTCCTCTTCTCGACGCCGGTGTTCTTCTTCATGTCTGAAATGATTTCTTTTATTTAGACCCCGGTAGATGTGTGAACATCACCTTTAGGACTTTAGGCGGCAACCAGTGTGTGCTGAGGGTTGTCAGAGCTACTAAAATATAAAATAAAATGAGCAGAATAAAATGTTGGGACGAGAGGGGAGGCACAGCGGGAAAGGTTCGGAGGTGAGGCGGTATCTCGTCCCAGCCAGAAAGTCCAGGGAGAGACAACATGGCCCTATTACTCCCAATGAAGTCAAATCAAGTCAATTAATAGTTTTTGTAGTCTGCCTACTGTAGAGCAGAGCACTGCACCAAGAATTTGGAAGAGTATAATAGAGGTAGAAGAAATGACGATCCCTGCCAGAAGGGTGTCACAATTAAATGAAAAATTTACTTATTGGAACAGGGGGGTCATTGATGACCTTTGAGAGAGCAGTGTCTATGGAGTGATTGGGGCAGAAGCCAGATTTGAGAGGAGCAAGAAGAGAATGTGACGAGAGGAAGTGGAGGCAGCAGGTGTAGACATCTTACTCAAGAAGTTTAGAGTGGAAGAAAGTGGAACGGTAGGAGGAAGATGGGGCACCACCTGAAGGAGGCCGTGGGGTCACGGAAAGGTCTCTGTGTCCCCTCGGCCTTCATTTCATTCCCTTGGGGAGTTAGCTATTTTCATGGCTTCAGTTATCGCCCTCCACATAAATGATATCCAAACCTGTGTCACCATCCTTAGAGTGTTGCAGTTCCTCCTGCTCCCCGGACTTTTTCACATGCAAGATTTTGAAACACTTTCACCTCAATATGGCAAAAACTGAACTGCTCATCTTCCCTTTTAAACACATTCCTTCCATCTTTCTCGCCAGTTAACACTACCAGACCTTCCTCCCCCTGAAGCTTGCAACCTTGGTGTCATTTTTAACTCCTCTCTAGTCTTCACCTCCCACACGAGGTTTGTCAAAATTCTGCCATTTTAATCTACGCACAATCGCCTGGATCCACCCGTTCCTCTCCATCTGTACAGCTGGTCACCTCCCAGTCTCCAGCCTCTGCCTCAGTTCTATCTTATGCTCTGATGCAAAGAGATAATCTTCTAAACAAGTTGCTCACGACACAACACCTCCTTCCTCAAAAACCTCCACAGGCTACATACTTCTCCCTACATCAAAAAGAAACTCCTGACAACTGATGCCTAGGCTCTCCACCCCTGTTTCTGGCCAGTCATAATCCAGTAAGCTTCCATTTTCCCTAACTAGAAAACGGTGGAATTCCTCCTCCTCTGTTTCACAGTCCACACATCTGATACCATAGGAATGCTGAATGATCAACTGGACAATTAAAGCATTTGACAGTTTTAAAAAACCACTGCTAAACACAAACTGAAAATACTACATGACTCCAAAACAATGCCTTTCTATAAGTAATCAGAACAATAATTACAAATGATTTCCTTTCATAGGAGAAAGACAGAAATACATACATAAATTTAAGTTTCTCTGTTGATCAGGGAAGCAGAATAGCCTAAGGAAAAAACATGAATCCGGGAGTCAGAGGCCCTGGGTTTTAATCCCAGACCCGCTGCTTACCTATTGTGTGACCTTGGGCAAGTCACCCCTTTGCGGTGCGTCAGTCCCTTCATCTTCAAAATCGGAATCCAATACCTGTTCTCCCTCCCACTTAGAGGTGTGCTCCACACAGCACCTAATTAATCTCATATCTTATATGTCCAGCCAGCTCCTGCTCCACACCACTGGTGTCCTGAGAAGCAGGAACTCGGGTGAGGGCTCACAACCGGAGGGAAAGCTGATTTGCAGCCAGAGGGAGATAGCACACAGGATTCACTTAAAAAATACCACATTTATCATCGTCATCATCATCATCACCATTCAGCAAAACTGCTCTGGGAACCATGGAATTCCCGCCCCCTCCACCTACTTCCCTCACCACTTCCAGGCTCAGAAAACAGAAAATTCCCAACTCTTAACTGAACAAAGATTCCACAGCATCTGTCCTCCATTCCTACGGCAGGGAGGAAGGAGGAAAGATGTGAGACTTCAACTTCAAACAGTCAGGCCCTGGGGGTGGAGTCTTGGCTGTTGGCCTTCCTCTCACCCATGTGCTAATCCACTATCCAGTTTCAAATTGAGGGTTTTATTATAATCTACTTTCACTGGTCACGTACTGCTAGATTCCTCTACAATCAGATCACATTGTTTCACGGTAAGCTGAGCAACTAGCCAAAACGAAAGCTCCTTTATTGCTGTACTTTCTGACAAACTGGATTTACGAAGAGGGCATCACAATCAACTTCAATATCTACCTTAACTGTATTTGCTTCCGTTTCTGTAGCTCCTGATTTCTAAGTTCTTCCAATCTTCTCAGTTCTTCTTGGCGCCTCATCAGATCTACAAAACATAAATTTTATAAAACGGTCATTTTCCAATTTCCTTTCAAAAACAATTTCACGTAAATTCTCTTCAGGGGCACCCAGTGAAGTTTTCTCTATGGGACCGCGTTCCAGAGGTGACTGAAGTTTACTGGTGGGCCCAAGGTGGGGATGCCATGATGTCTCAACAAACGTTCGGGCTCTAGCCTGGGAAAGTTCCAGCCAGCTCCCATTCCATGCCACTGCTGCCCTGAGAGGCAGGAACTCGGGTGAGGGCTCACAGTGGGAGGGAACGCTGCCTTACATCTAGAGGGAGATGGGCTGCCAAAGGAAAAACCCAGTCTGGGTGTGCCATCCCGCAGGCTCTGCGAGCCCGCCAAAACCAGGCTGGGCAGAACTGGTCAGTAGTGGCAGGAGGCCTCTCCCAGCCACCAAAAAGCTGGTTCCAGAGCATGCTCAAATTGAGCCAGGTAATTCCTGGGCAGTGGGGCTGCCGGAGCTGAGGCCAGGAGGACCTGGTCTGGCCAGCCTTGTCTGACTGGCCCTGCAGTCCTTGGGCAGGCAGCATTGCCTCTTGGCAGGAGCCTTCACCTTCTTCAGGAATGTGGGGTGCTGGGAGGGGGAGAAAAAGGGGGTAGAGGTGTGGAGTAGCTGGCAATCGCCTAACACTTTGACTAGAGCAGGGTCCACAGGGCCTGGCACAATAGCCCCACCTGCCTCTCCATGCCTTCAGACTTACTCCCACCTACACTCAACTTTCTTCAATATTCTGAAGTCAGCAATAGAAAACTGGGCAACAACAGAAAAAAACCATATCACTTTCCTCCCACTCATACCTCTCTTGCATCCCGTAACCTCCAAACTCAAAGGCCTAGACATCCTACCTCCTGGCAGGAGCCAACTTGGGCTCTCTCCTCTCCTATACCAGCTTCCAAATCTCATTGTCTGCCTGCAGTTTAATAAACAATAATAAAAGGCTTCTGAAGAAGGGAATGTTACAATGAGATTAATACTTCACAAAGATTACTTTTTTTATATTGGGTCTAGGATACTTATCATCATCAATCGTATTTATTGAGCGCTTACTGTGTGCAGAGCACTGTACTAAGCGCTTGGGAAGTACAAATTGGCAACATATAGAGACAGTCCCTACCCAACAGTGGGCTCACAGTCTAAAAGACTTATAAAAGACTACTGATGTTTATAGAGGGAAAAGCATGAATTTCCGAAAATATAAATCTAGTAGAAGTCCTCTTTGGTCAGCCTTTCCTATAAATGGAACTGAAGGACTATACTTCAACAAATTATTTACTAAGCACTCTTAAATGCACTGTACCATACTAGGCACTAGTAATTTTAAATACTATTAAGTAGTGAAAGTAACATTCACTGGACAGGGGACTTTCAAAGGACAGTTTCATTATTCGATAATAATGGCTGCTTCTTAGTATTTTACAAACAAAACAGAATACTGTGATAGGAAATTGTTTAATTCTGGATGGAACAGAAGTAGTGTGGCCTAGTGGAAAGAGCATGGGCCTTGGAGTTGGGGGACTCGGGTTCTAAGCTCCAAATAGTTGCTTTGTGGCCTTGGGCAGATCATTTGACTGCTCTTTGTTTAAATACCATAAAAAACAGAAACACTTATCTAACATAATAAATGGGTTCAATGGCACCCATCACTTTCCTTTTCTCCACTTTCACCTATAAAATTACACATTTTCTGCTTTATAATTTGTCGGAAAATTGCATTTGAAATGAGTAAATTGGCCCAATCTTCAGCATGTCTGAAGTTCTAAATGAAGCCCCCAAGTTTTAAGAGCCCTGGTTTTTCCTCATGCCTTTTTCCTCTCCCACCCCTACCACGATCTTGCTTCTCTCCATCTTTCCTTCACCTCTCTACCCATCACTCTCCTTTGTACATATGGTTTAGTAGCCAGTCAGCAATACAATCCAAGGCATAGCTCCTCAGGCCCAAGGATACTGGCAAAATGTGCCACTCACTGTCCCACTGTAGGCCACAACTGGGCCACTGGAGAAAGAAGTGGCCATGCCCATAACAAACACACCTGTACTTTTTTGATGGGGCAAATCAGCAAGGCCTGGACCTTTCGCTCATCCATTTTCAAACAAGGAAAAGAGGGGAAAATATCATTCAAGAGGCCACAGACCCTCCTTCCAACCTTTAGAGGAAAAACAAGCTACAATCGAGACCAGGTGACAGCTGTTTTTTACCTTGCCTCATCAACATTAACTGATGTTCATGTCTCGCTGCTTCCATTTCTGCTTCTAGTTTCTCTTTGGCTTCTCTGATGTTTCTGTCAACCTGCTCTCGCTGTTGCTTTTCCATCTCATCAAGAGCTTTCCATCGAGATGCATACTCAAATTCAAATGTCCCAGGCTGAGCAAAACGTGGCGGCTGCTCTCTCTCCCTAATACAAATTTGCACAGTTAACGCAGAGCACAAAATGTATGTCTGAAGGACACCGCTATTCAAATGTTTGTTTGGAATACTATAGAGCATATTTCTAATTTTAAGTCTGTTTGAATAATGAAAATTTTAAAAACGCAATGATTTTGGTTAGAATGTCTAAATCCCAAAATTCTTTGACAGCACTTTCTTTTAAAATAATGTTAGGGGCCTAAAACGCTCAAAATAGTCTTCTATTTCACTTCAGTTTTACAAGTGATATTTGAATTTCTTAAAAATATGATACTTAAGCATTATTTTATCAAGTAGGCCCCCAACGTTTCCCCCAGAAAAGGGAACAAGCAGATCATTAAATCTTTGAAATAAAGTTAACACATATGTATTCATACCACAGCAATTTCCTTTCTAAAGCAATCACGCAAACCAATCTTATTTATTGGGCGCTTACTGTGTGCAGAGCACTGTACTAAGCGTGTGCAAAAGTACAATATAACAGTTGATGGCCACATTCCCTGCCCACACTGAGCTTACAATCTAGAGGGGGAAACAGACATTAATACGGATTACAGATATAGACATAGGTATTGTGGAGTTGAGGGTGGGGTGAAGAAAGGATGCAGATCCAAAGGCACTCCTACAAATTCTCCAAGTGCCACACAGGTGAATACACTGACTGCGTACAGGCAGGAAGTGTTGGAATGGGTAGGTGCTACAGTGAAAGTTTCCCTTCACATAAAGTTTCACATGAAATCAACTCTTGTGTCCGATATAGGACTGAGTGTACATGTATCCAACGCTGTACATATGCAAATGGCATCTTAGCAAAGCAAAAAAAGAAATCCTAAAAAAGAAAATATCTTTTTGCCTTTTACCCGGAACTTTTCTCCCATTCATATATTTATTAAAATTACTGCATACGTTCGCAGGCAAACCTCCCCTTCCGTCTTTCTCTCTGTCCCCTGAGTTGCCACATCAATAACACCGGAGGGGTCACGCTGACCTTTCCTAGCCATCACACTTAAATGATCAATTATTGGGACTTAGCCAAGACTGTTCACACTATCCCTGGAACAACATTCTCAGAAGAAACTTACTTGTGATACTGTTGGGTTTTTTGCATTAATTTCTCTGGTAATCCATCTTCATCATCAAATTGCTCCATGGGTTCTACAATGACTGGGCGAGGAGTACTGAAAAAGATGATTTTATAGAGCTTGATTTCAGATCAATCCACTGTGACTGGTATGGGATGGTTTTCTGATTTTCTTCAAGCTCTGAGTAGATATTACATAACATGAGCAATTTCCACCTTGAATATTGGGGGGGGGGGGGGGGGGGGCGGGAATGCCTAAGGTTCCCAAAAACAAATGTGGTAACCACCCAAGAGCGCTCCTGATCATCTCCCGGTCAGATTCCACCAAAGGAACTCAATAAATAATTTGGTGGAACGTTGGAACTCCACACTAGATTTATGATATTCTGTCAGAACTGCTTAAATATTTCCAAATGCAAGCAAGGGAAAATGTGCCAAAGGGACTCACATTTGTAGCTCAGGAAACCCGCCATGACAATGTGGGATGCACAACTAGAATTATGACTGAAATTTTTCAGGAATTGGCGGGGGGGAAGGGATCAGGGGAATTCCAGCCGCTGTTTTCTCTTGGTGGCAATGTTTTGCATTGCTCGGGTCTTTAACCTAGGACTCACCCCAGGGCCCAGTCCAAGTCCAGTGGACACCAATTAATCACTGAATAATCACTGAGCACTTACAGTGTGCAGAGCACTGAATTAAGCATTTGGGAGAGTACAACACAACAGAATGTCCCGGGCCCACAGGGAACTTTACGGTGTAGTGAGGGAATGAGAAACTAAATTCTGGGTTCAGCAGGTTTCTTAGTAGTAGTCGTGTTTATCGAGCATGCACTTGGTGCAGCACTCTGTTCCAAACACTTTGGGAGGAGAGAAAGAATAAGCTACACTTTCCCTGCCCACAAAGACCTTACACTCCAATGGGGGAGGACAAATCTACAAACACCTACACAAGCAGTCAGATAAGCCAATAAGCACCCATACAATACTGTTGAGAATCATATAAATAAGAGGAAGCCAAGACAAAGGTAAGCTCATGGAAAGCAACAGTTTTCTAATGCCTGTTCAACGACAGACCGCATGTTTGGGTGTAGACACACCACACAATACAACCTGGAAAATGCGGTTATCGTATGGGGTATCTTTTCAAAGACATGCATTTCATAAACACTTAGTACAGTGCTCTGCACACAGGAGGCGCTCACTAAATACAACTGAATGAATAACTTAGAAGCCGTTTCAGAACCTCTAGAAAAGAAATATGACATTCCATAGAGAAGCAGAGGAAAAAGGAAAAAGCACAGGTCTGGGGGTCAGAGGACCTGGGTTCTAAACCCGGCTCTGCCATTTATCCACTATGTGACTTGGGCAAACCACTTAACTTCTTTGTGCCTCAGTTTCTTCAACTGTAAAACAGGTTTCGATACATGTTCTCCCTCACACTGTGAGGCCACTAGGGGACAGAGATTGTCCAACCTAATGATGATTATGGTATTTGTTAAATGCATACAATAACAATAATAGTATTGGTTAAGCACTTAGGATGTGCTAAGCACTGGGGTTGATACAAGGTAATCAGGATGTCCCACAGGGGGCTCACAGTCTTCATCCCCATTCTGCAGATAAGGTAATTGAGGCACACAGAAGCTAAGTGGCTTGCCCTAGGTCCCACAGCAGACAGGTGGCGGACCCGGGATTAGAACCCATGTCCTCTGATTTCCAAGTCTGTGCTCTTTCCACTAAGCCATGCTGCTTCTCTGTTATGTTAAGCACAGTTCTAAGCACAGGGTAGATGTGTTAATTACATTGGTCATAGATCTTGTTTCACATGGCGCTCCCCGGTCTAAGTATGGAGGTAGAACAGGAACTGAATCTCCACTTTACAGTTGAGGAAACTGAGGCACAGAGAAGAGCAGTAACTGCCCCAGGGTCACACAGCCGACAAGTGGCAGAGCCAGGATTAGATCCTCTGAGTTCCAGGCCCGGGCTCGCACCGCTAGGCTCCGCTGATCCACTAATCACCTTATATCTCCTCCAGCACTTAGCACAGTGCTTGACACACAGAAGGCACTTAACACATACAAATAATTATTATTATGCTACTCTGTCACTAATCCATGGTTTATTCTTCCTTAAAGTAATTCAAATCAAAATATCACAATTTAAAATAAATGACCTGTAATAAGATTACAAGTCCTGGCAGTAGTAGATTTAGAAACCTGTGGGCAAGAATCATGTCCAACTCTGTTGTATTTCCCAAATACTTAGTACCATGCTCTGCCCAAAATAAATTCTTCGTACCATCAGTAGACTGACTGTTGTACTGGTATTCTCAACTTGGGTGAAGAATTACCCCAACTTCAGCTATACACTGGCCTTCCTTCCTTTTTCCTTCCATTGTGGCAGACTGTTTCCTACTGAATATTACTGCACTTCTCTCTTCATTAGAGTTATATCCTTCAATTGATTCATTTATAAACAAATCCAGTTTCTTAAATGGAGACTTTCTGGTCTCAATTTTAGCCAATTCAGGGAAAACCTTAACTTCAGCTCTTTGGGCACCATAAAATGATACGCTGGATGGTCCAAGTTGGACGAGCTCCTCGATGCACGATGATTCTTCTGAGTAAAAGGCAAATGCCGATGAAATGCCCGTTGTGGGCAGGGAATGGGTCTAGCAACCCTAGCTGATCTCTCCTTCACTGCAATCTGGCATTTCCTCCTGCCTTCAGGACATCTCTACTTGGCTGTCCCACCGACACGTCAAACTTGCCCAAAACAGCACTCCTCATATTCCCAAAAAACTCTTGTCCTCCCCGGTTTGACTTTCCTATCACTGCAGGCAGTACCACCATACTACTCGCTGTATCTCAGTCTTGTCTATCGCACCACTGACCGCTCGCCTACGTCCTACCTCTGGCTTGAAACATCCTCCCTCTTCTTATCTGACATACTTTCACTCTCCCCATCTGCAAAGCCTTATTAAAAACACATCTCCTCCAAGAGACCTTCCCAAACTCTCACTTCCACTTCTCCCACTCCCTTCTGCGTCAACCTAGCACTAAGATTTGCACGCTTTATTCACAGCCCCACAGCACTTACGAATATACCTGTAATTTATCTTTATTTATATTAATGTCTGTCTCCCCTCTCTGGACTGTAGACTCAAAGGGAACGTGTCTACCAACTCTTACACTGAACTCTCCCAAGAGCTTGGTACAGTTCTCTGCACACAATAGGCGCTCATTAAATATCTGCACTACCGGCATCATCAATTTCTAAGCTAAGGGGCCTGCCTAGTTCAACAACTTGTTGGGCTATTTTCAGGGATTTAACACTTGAAAAAAATCAAACCAACTGTGGATAGAGCTTCCTCCAAGACTCATTCACTACTGATACCTTAATCTCAGCCCAGATAAAAAGACGCGGAGAGGGCTCCACAGTCTACTCAACTGCAGTACTCAGCCAGAACATTTAATCTGGATGAGCACAGGCATAGGGTTAGTTCATTCATTCACTCATTCCTTCATTCAACTGTATTAATGAGCACTTTGTGCAAAGCACTGTACTAAGCCCTTGGGAGAGTACAACTGAACAATAAATAGACACATTCCATACCCACAACAAGTTTAAGGCAGGCTGAACGGCCAAGGTAATGGTATCGTGGGGTGTTGTAACCCACGGTAAAAGATAACACAAAACAGGCTGTGTCCTTGAGGTGTCTGTGATCTGGTGTATGCCTGAATCTGCCCTCATGTCTAGATGTCCCAGAATATACTAACCCCTCTACAGCCTTAGCAGCTTTATCACAAAAATTTATGAGGAAAGGTGTGACTCTCCTCAAGCAAAAGCTTTGTATCCAAGGAGAGAAAGGGAAAGCCTGCTACCCCCTCCGCACCCCCCACTCCAAAAAACAGTACCAGGCACGGAAAGCATTAAGAAACAACCCTTTTGTGTTAAAAATGTGGCTGGGACTGTGGGTTCTGTATTGGCCTTTTCACACAGGTGCACATAAGCACATCATGGTGTTTCCTTCAACTATGAAGGGCTACTATATATATACTATGTATAGTATATAAATATATGTGTATGTGTGTGTATCTATATATAAAACAAAACTCTCCTCCCACCAGCCTTGATCTTTTCCCTAGCGTTGTGTTTCTAAGCATTTAACACAATGCTCCACCATCAGTAGTTGCACAATACCGTTGCTGTTGTCACCCCAGAATTCAATGTGGCAAGCACCATCATCTTAAAAACCGCAAATTCTGTTCTAGGTATCCAGCGCATCATCTAAAATGAGCCCAATTTATTTAGAATTTTGAGTGGACTTCAAAGGTATCCCAGATAATGGACTTTGAAGGTTTTTTTTTTTAATTGTTGTTTTTGTTTTGGTGAACTGACCCAAGCCTGAGGAAGAACAGCTAGCTACATGTATTCCAAGACACAGGAAACAGAAGTAAGCTAACGATGATGCCTGAGTTCAGATGAAATGAGGTAAGAATTTTAGGGATATTAAAACAGGAACTGCTCTACGGAACATTTTTCAAAATTGCTTCCCTATACTCTGCTCTACTGCCCCTCCCTTTTTCACATTTTTTCACATTGCTGGGTCTCTACTTGAGGCTCAAATGTCACCTCCCCGTTTCCCATGATGGTGAGAAGTGGGAGAGGATACTTTCTTCCTCTGCTTTTTTTAAAAGTTAGGATGAGAAGTTGCTGGGGTTTAGGATTTCCATTTAGAAGTGGTGGCCCTTCGGGGCCCAGTAATTCTGTCTTGGAATTGGGCAGATTTTCAGAATCAAGGCATTGGAAATCCCTAGAAGGGATTCACCATTCACACATTGCTTTCTTTTTTCCACCAAAATATTATGAAGTCATGAATGCACAAAACTTCCTTGAGAGATCAGGTATAATAAAGTTAACAGGCTCCTGGAGTAGAAAAGAAAATCCTGGACCCAAAATTATAGAAAAAAAAAGAAAGAAAATTAGTGGAGGAAATATAAAACAATATTGTTTACCAGTCCGGAAACTACCTACCTCTATGTTTTTCACCCACTCCCAAAGACTTCAAGAGTCTCGCATTGAGTAAAATGCTTTTTTCAGGCATCAAACAGCAGAATTAACTTACGTTGTTAACAAGAATGCCCCATCTCCACATCTTTCAAGAGCCTTCCGTGCTGGAGGTTTTGCCGCAAACTCCACAAACCCTTTTCCTGTCGCTCTACCTCGATCATCCACTACAACAACAGCTTTCTCCACTGGCCCGAACTGAGAAAACGCTTGTTCTAGAAGCTCGTTGGAAACCACAGGTGAAAGGTTCTTGACAGTTAAGGCAGCTCCATGTGTAGCAAAGCGAATTCGGAGTGGTCTGCTCTTCAAAATAGTGCCATCAAGCTCTGCCTTTGCAATTTCAGCCAGTGTTCGGGATTCCTTTTAGAAAAAAAAATATACTTTTATAACTGATACTACATGTTGTCAGTCCCACTGTTCTTCGATAGGACACCGAGAAAAATCTTGGCTACCCAATATTCCCCGAGTTGATTCTACAACGCTTTTTGCTACTGACATTTTCAACTGAAAGAATGACTGTGGATATTGCTTTCTAATCTAAGAAATATTCTTAACCTGTACTTTTTATTAAAAAATACGTAATACTGTAGCTGTCTATAAGACTTACCAATCCAAAAAAATGTGTTAAAAGTGGTATTTTAAATGCCATTAGACATTGTAGTATACAAATGTCACAAGTGATTTAAAGGCCTTTTTCTTTTCCTGGCCAAACAATTATATAGGAAATTTCAGCCGGATTTTTTTTAAAGGAAGTATTTCCACATAGGTAACCTTTTAAAAAATATGGAATCTGACAGTGTGGGCACTGATGGGGGGTGGGGGGACTTCACATTATTTCATTTTATCTGGGACACTGAGTTTTTATTTAGGAAGTAACCACCATCTCTAACTGCCCTCTCTTGTATTTACCATATTTGGCTGAATTGGTATACCAAATAAAGAGGAATCTGAATGGAATTTGTGTGTGCAATAGATATCCTTACAGGAATTTACTGCCAAACTGCATCTGAACCCTCCATGGTCATTGCATCAGCTCCTTTGAAGTGTTTCAGGTTGCCCAAGCTTGGGGATATGCTTTAAAAATGAGCCACCTCTTGGTCCTCAAAGGGAAAAAGTTCTGCTGTCCCCTGACACACACACACTTTTTTTTCCTCCTCTTAGTTTGTGAGCCCAAGGGACAGGTACCATGTTGAATTCCCACCTGTGTATTTTCTACCAGCACTTAGTGAAGCAACATGGCATAATGGAAAAGAGCCCAGTCCTGGGAGTCAGAGGACCTGGGTTCTAATCCCAGCTCTGCCACGTCTGCTGTGTGGGACCTTGGGCAAATCCCTTAACTTCTCCGTGACTGTTACCTCATCTCTGAAATGGGGATTAAGACTGTAAACCCCATGTGAAACACGGACTGTGTCTGATCTAATCGGCTTGAATCTACCCCAGTGCTTGGTACAGTGCCTGACATATAACAAGAGTTTCAACAAACAAGGGGGAAAAAGATAAGGGGGGAAAAAAATCTCTGTGCCTGAGTCCCTCACTTGCACAATGGGGACTCAAATCCGTTCCCCCTCCTACACTGTGAGTCCCATGTGAAACCTGATTACCCTGTAATTACCCCAGCCCTTAGTTCAATGCTAGACACATAGAAAGCACCTAAAATCACAATTATTATTATTATTACAGGGCTCTGCAAGTAAGGGCTTAATAAACCCCAGCGCTTAGAACACTACTGGCACAGAGTAAGTGCTTGACATATACCATTAAAAATAAATACTATTACTATTATTACATGGGTTTGGTAATTAGTTGGTATTTAACTTCCAAAGTAATCTCTCCCTTCCAAAGCAGAAGCCACATACCCTTTAAATGGAAGAAAAAGAATACTGTTTGACAGACTTCAATTTTCAATGAAATGGGTAGTTTTGTACATACAAAACTTGAAGAATTCTAAATTGAGCCTCAGGTACCCCTAACGTCTTTTACGAGCCACTTTCTCCCTAACTGCCTCCAACTTGCTGAGATGCTAAAACCAGGCTATCAAACCTTGATGCCCGCCAGATGAATTGTAGTTGGTGGGAGGGTGTTGTGGGTGACAAGGATCGTTTCTTCATAGGGTCTGACAGGCAAGCCCCACTCCAGAACCATTTTTTCTTTCCTTTAAATCAGATTCAGTGTTAATATTAAGGCCTCCTTTTTTAAATGTCGCCCCTTCCAGGAAGCATGCTCTAATTGATCCCTCCACCCTCCTACTCCAGTCATTCCACTGATGGATGGACAATCTGCGCAGAATGACAGATGAGCCTTGGTCCTGATGCTTCAGGGCTGCGAAGCCCCAAGGAGGAACTGAGTATAGTGCCAGAGGTCTGCAAAATGCCACCAAGTGCTTCTGCTGGGGCAGAGTACAACATGAGGGCAGGCGGGGAAGGCGCATAGCAAAGTGAGAATGAAGGGTTTCTCCTCATGGGACTCGCTTATGGCCAAGTGACCTCTCAACATGGTGCCATGTTGTGCTGCAGCAACAAGACCCAGAGGGTAGCTGCTCCTGTCTTTGCTGGCCACACTGGCCAACTATTTTTCAGAACTCCCGTACACATCAAGAAGTGCCCTAGGCTGCTCTCTGACTGAATTAGTGATGTTTGGTATTATTTGTGAAACACCTACTATGCACCAAGCACTAAGGCAGACAGAATATAAACAAATCGGACAAAGCTTCTTGGTCAGAAAGTTTCATCCCTGGAGGCACAGCCCCTAAAGGCAGGGACAGTACTAGAACCCAAGTCTCCTTTCTGTATTTTTACAGTCCTCACAAGCACTTACTAAGCTCATTGCACTCGGCTGGCCCTCAACAAATACCATCACCACGAATATCATTTGGAATTATACTGACTACATTTGTAAAGTCACTAGCACAGATTTCAGGGACTCGGCCCTGTAACTGAGTATAGAGCACACTTTAACATGAACCGTTTTTACTGCTTGCAGTTTGGAAAGCAGCATGGCCTGGTGTAAAGAGCCCAGGACTGGGAGTCGGGACACTCAACTCCCAGCTCAGGCCACTTATCTGCTGAATGACCTAGGGCAGACCACCTAACTTATCTATACATTGGGGATTAGAAACCTGTTCTCTCACCCCCTTTCTGAGCCCCACCTTGGGCAGGGGCTGACTGAGATGTGATTACGCTACAGCTACCGTGCTTGGCGCTCGGCCCCAAATTACAGCTACTGAGCCCTCACACAGTGCTCTGCACACAGTAAGCGCTCAATAAATACGATTGAATGAATAAGAAAACCAGAATCCAGTTCACAGACTGTATTCTCCATTTTCCCACAAACACTATATTATAAACGGAGAGATCACAACGTTTCTATTTGGCTATGGAATTCTTAATGAAATAGAGTTCATTATAATGACACCACCAGGGGCCAACTTTCACTTTCTGATAAATTCAATGGCTTCCTTTCCATAATTTGACTCCTACTGGAAAGAACTACGGTATGTGGGCCAACAAATATCTTGTTTGCTTAAAAAAACCTATTACTTTGTCATCTAACGGTCTGTGACTGATATTTACTCCGTGTGTCTAATATCCACGTTTCTAAAACCTGTCCATGTTCTGCCACCGATCAAGATCGGTTCTGAGGGGAATAGATATTTGCCTTTTATAATTCCTGTGGTAAAACTTTCATGACCATGAACCGCAAACTGGTTTGAGGGTATAGCCAAGTTCTACCACCACTCCAATCGTCTTCTCACTGGGAACGGCCGCTCCCATGACAAACCCCTGCCCTTCGCCAAGCGTTCTCCAGCAGGATGACACCAAAGCCATAGAAAGTGGATCTATTGGCGCGGTATTCCGTTTTTAATAGGTGCGGCCCGTTTCCATTGTTCAT
This sequence comes from Tachyglossus aculeatus, assembly GCF_015852505.1. Lineage (NCBI taxonomy): Eukaryota > Metazoa > Chordata > Mammalia > Monotremata > Tachyglossidae > Tachyglossus > Tachyglossus aculeatus. Next base: position 173,127 of record NC_052085.1, read on the forward strand.
CCAATTCTGGGGGCCGGAGTTACGCCCCAGAGTCACTTTCTTTTCCTACTTGGGACCTCTCCGGTGGCGCTCACCATCTAGGAATGAAAACCGCGGAGTTCCCAATGCCGAGGTTCCCCCGGACGGGCCCGGGCTTGCCTGCGGTTCTCGAACACCGATGGACGGATGTATGCCTGCTTCCCCCCTTCAAGACTGTGACCCCATTGTTGGGTAAGGTTTGTCTCTGCTGCTGAACTGTACTTTCCAAACGCTTAGTACAGTGCTCTGCACACAGTAAGCGATCAATACGTACGACTGAATGGATGGATGAATGGATGTCTGGTTCCCCCCTTCTAGACTGTGAGCCCGTTGTTGGGTAAGGTTTGTCTCTGCTGCTGAACTGTACTTCAATCAATCAATCGTATTTACTGAGCGCTTACTGTGTTCAGAGCCCTGTATTAAGCATTTGGGGAGACCAAGTTGGCAACATATAGAGACAGTCCCTACCCAACAGTGGGCTCACAGTCTAGAAGGGGGAGACAGAGAACAAAACCAAACGTATTAACAAAATAAAATAGAATAGATATGTACAAGTAAAATAGAGTAATAAATATGTACAAACATATATACATATATACAGGTGCTGTGGGGAAGGGAAGGAGGGAAGGAGGTAAGACGGGGGGATGGAGAGGGGGACAAGGGGGAGAGAGAGATAATCATATTGATTGAGCGCTTACTATGTGCAGAGCACTGTACTAAGCGCTTGGGAAGTACAAGTTGGCAACATATAGAGGTGGTCCCTACACAACAACGGACACACAGTCTACAGTGCAGAGAAGCAGCGTGGCTCAGTGGAAAGGGCAAGGGCTTTGTAACCAGAGGTCATGGGTTCGAAACCCGGCTCCACCACATGCCTCCCGTGTGACTTTGGGCAAGTCGCTTAACTTCTCGGAGCCTCAGTTACCTCATCTGTAAAATGGGGAGGTTCAATCAATCGTATTTATTAAGCGCTTACTGTGTTCAGAGCCCTGTACTAAGCGCTTGGGAAGTCCAAGCTGGCAACATATAGAGCCGGTCCCTACCCAACAGTGGGCTCACAGTCTAGAAGGGATGACTAGGGGATGACTGTGAGCCCCACGTTGGACAACCTGATCACCCTGTATCACCCCCCCCCATCAATCAATCGTATTTATTGATCACTTACTGTGTGCAGAGCCCTGGACTAAGCGCTTGGGAAGTCCAAGTCGGCAACATATAGAGACAGTCCCTACCCAACAGTGGGCTCACAGTCTAGAAGGGATGACTAGAGGATGACTGTGAGCCCCACGTGGGACAACCCGATCACCCTGTATCCCCCCCATCAATCAATCGCATTTATTGAACGCTTACTGTGTGCAGAGCCCTGTACTAAGCCCTTGGGAAGTACAAGCTGGCAACATAGAGAGACAGTCCCTACCCAACAGTGGGCTCACAGTCTAGAAGGGATGACTAGAGGATGACTGTGAGCCCCACGTGGGACAACCCGATCACCCTGTATCCCCCCCCATCAATCAATCAATCAATCGTATTTATTGAGTGCTTACCGTGTGCAGAGCCCTGTACTAAGCGCTTGGGAAGTACAAGTTGGCAACATATAGAGACAGTCCCTACCCAACAGTGGGCTCACAGTCTAGAAGGAATGACTAGAGGATGACTGTGAGCCCCACGTGGGACAACCCGATCACCCTGTATCCCCCCCATCAATCAATCAATCATATTTATTGAACGCTTACTGTGTGCAGAGCCCTGTACTAAGCCCTTGGGAAGTACAAGCTGGCAACATAGAGAGACAGTCCCTACCCAACAGTGGGCTCACAGTCTAGAAAGGATGACTAGAGGATGACTGTGAGCCCCACGTGGGACAACCCGATCACCCTGTATCCCCCCCCATCAATCAATCAATCGTATTTATTGAGCGCTTACTGTGTGCAGAGCACTGGACTAAGCGCTTGGGAAGTCCAAGGTGGCAACATAGAGAGACAGTCCCTACCCAACAGTGGGCTCACAGTCTAGAAGGGATGACTAGAGGATGACTGTGAGCCCCACGTGTGGGACAACCTGATCACCCTGTATCCCCCCCCCACAATCAATCGCATTTATTGAGCACTTACTGTGTGCAGAGCCCTGTACTAAGCGCTTGGGAAGTCCAAGCTGGCAACGTAGAGAGACGGTCCCTACCCAACAGTGGGCTCACAGTCTAGAAGGGATGACTAGAGGATGACTGTGAGCCCCACGTGGGACAACCTGATCACCCTGTATCCCCCCCATCAATCAATCAATCGTATTTATTGAGCGCTTACTGTGTGCAGAGCCCTGTACTAAGCGCTTGGGAAGTCCAAGCTGGCAACATAGAGAGACAGTCCCTACCCAACAGTGGGCTCACGGCGGCTAGAACAGCAATTTGCACATAGTAAGGGCTTAACAAATACCATCATTATTATCATCATCACCATCAATCGTATTTACTGAGCGATTACTATGAGCAGAGCACTGTACTAAGCGCTTGGGAAGTACAAATTGGCAATATATACAGACAGTCCCTACCCAACAGTGGGCTCACAGTCTAAATTATTGTGATTAGAGGGGGCGGCCCGGGCCCTCGCCTTTGTTCGTACCCAGAAATTTCTGGAAGCGTCCGGGCGGCGGGGGGGAGGGCAGGGGGCCGCGCCAGCCCTCGCCCCGCCTCCGCCGGACCCCCGGCCGACCCCCGCTCGGCCGCCCAACCACCGCTAGACGAATAATAATAATAATGGTATCTATTAAGCGCTTACTATGTGCAAAGCACTGTTCTAAGCGCCGGGGAGGTCACAAGGCGATCAGGTTGTCCCACGGGGGGGCTCACAGCCTTAAGCCCCATTTTACAGACGAGGTCGCTGAGGCCCAGAGAAGTGAAGCGACTTGCCCAAAGTCACCCAGCCGACAATCGGCGGGGCCGGGCTTCGAACCCACGACCTCTGGCTCCAAAGCCCGGGCTCTTTTCCACTGAGAAGAGAAGCAGCGTGGCTCAGTGGAAAGAGCCCGGGCTTTGGAGTCAGGGGTCGTGGGTTCGAATCCCGACTCCTCCACATGTCTGTTGCGTGACCTTGGGCAAGTCACTTCACTGAGCCTCGGCGACCTCATCTGTAAAATGGGGGTGAAGACTGTGAGCCCCAGGTGGGACAACTTGATCAATCAATCAATCGTACTTACTGAGCGCTTACTATGTGCAGAGCACTGTACTAAGCGCTTGGGAAGTCCAAATTGGCAACATATAGAGACGGTCCCTACCCAACAGTGGGCTCACTGTCTAAAAGGGGGAGACCTTGTATCCCCCCCAGCGCTTAGAACAGCGGTTTGCACATAGTAAGCGCTTGACGAATGCCGCCGCCACCATCATCCTCCTCACGGAGCCACGCCGCTCCTCGAATCTCCCGGGATCTCCGGCCGGTCGGCCCCGGGGGCGGGCTCACCAGGCGGATGAAGCCGAAGCCGCGGTCCCGGTTGATGAAGACCTCGCTGGGCTCCCCGTAGCGCTCGAAGAGGCGCTTGAAGTCCTCCTCGGTGATGTCGGTGGGCAGGTTCCCCACGAAGAGGCGGCAGCGCTGGGTGTAGGTCTTCTCGCCGGGCTTCAGGAAGCTCTTGATGTCGATGGTGAAGCCCGGGACCGGGACCGGGACCGGGACCGGCGGTGGGGCCGGCGCCGGCGCCGCCGCCGCCACGGTCACCGCGGCGGCCTCCTCCTCCGGGCGCTCCTCGGGGGCCGCCGCGGGGGGCGGGGGAGACGCCGGCTCGGCCTTCACGGTCAGCGCCATGGCGGCCGCCGTCGTCGTCGCCGTCGCGGTCGTGGTCTCCCCATCGCCGCCGGCCGCCGCGGCCGCCACCACCGCCGCCGCGGCCGCCGCGGCCGCCGCCTCCAAGGCCCTGAGGCGGGCCGGGTTCTTCTCGATGCGCACTTGCTTCAGGTTCCCGCGCAACATGGCGGCTCCTCCCGGTGCCTGGCTGGGCGGCCCGGCCCGGCCGCCTCGGCCACCAGCGACCCTGCCAAAATGGCGCCGCGCGGAGCTGCGGCTACTTGGAGCGCCTCGAGCGCGGCCCCGCCCCCAGCGCGCATGCGCTCGCGCTGGAACGTTGGCCGCTGTGACGTCACCGGGCCTCGGCGCGCGCGCGCGCGCGCGGCGGGCGGCCGTTGCGGCCTCGCTGAGGCCCGCGGACAAAGCCCCAGCTGAGGCCCCTGCCAATCAATCGATCAATCAATCGTATCGATTGAGCGCTTACTGTGTGCAGAGCACTGGACTAGTCAATCAATCGTATTTATTGAGCGCTTACTATGTGCAGAGCACTGTACTAAGCGCTTGGGAAGTACAAATTGGCAACATATAGGGACAGTCCCTACCCAACAGTGGGCTCGCAGTCTGAAAGGGGGAGACGGAGAACACAACCAAACATACTAATAAAATAAATAGGATAGATATGGACAAGTAAAATAAATAAATAAATAAATAGAGTAATAAATATGTACAAATATATATACATATACACAGGTGCTGCAGGGAAGGGAAGACTAAGCGCTTGGGAAGTCCCAGTTGGCAACATAGAGAGACGGTCCCTAGCCAACAGTGGGCTCACAGTCTAGAAGTGGGATGCCCTTTTAAATACGATTTTAAATAATCGTATTTATTATTTGTTTATTTATTCAAGGCCCTACGATTGATGATGATTTATTGAGCGCTTACTGTGTGCAGAGCGCTGCACTAAGCGCTTGGGAAGTACCAGTTGGCAACATGGAGAGACGGTCCCTACCTAACAGTGGGCTCACAGTCTAGAAGGGGGATGCCCTTTTAAATACGATTTTAAATAATCGTATTTATTTATTATTTATTTATTTATTTATTCAAGGCCCTATGATTGATGATGATGATGATTTATCGAGTGCTTACTGTGTGCAGAGCACTGCACTAAGCACTTGGGAAGTACCAGTTGGCAACATAGAGAGACGGTCCCTACCCAACAGTGGGCTCACAGTCTAGAAGGGGGATGCCCTTTTAAATGCGATTTTAAATAATCGTATTTATTTATTTATTGTTTATTTATTTATTTATTCAAGGCCCTACGATTGATGATGATGATTTATTGAGCGCTTACTGTGTGCAGAGCACTGCACTAAGCGCTTGGGAAGTACAAGTTGGCAACATGGAGAGACGGTCCCTACCCAACAGTGGGCTCACAGTCTAGAAGGGGGAGACAGAACAAAACCAAACACATTAACAAAATAAAATAAATACAGTCAAACAATCAATCGTATTTACTGGGCGCTTACTGTGTGCAGAGCACTGCACTAAGCGCTTGGGAAGTACAAGTTGGCAACATATAGAGACAGTCCCTACCCAGCAGGGGGCTCACAGTCTAGAAGGGGGAGACAGAGAACAAAACCAAACATATGAACAAAATATAAATAAATACAATCAATCAAAATAAAAATAAATACAATCAATCAATTGTATTTATTGAGCGCTTACTGTGTGCAGAGCACTGCACTAAGCGCTTGGGAAGTTGGTAAGTTGGGAAGTTACACTGTGGACCACCCCCTTCTCCTCAACAAGCTATCTGACCTTGGCTTCACAGACTCCGTCCTCTCCTGGTTCTCCTCTTATCTCTCTGGTCGTTCTTTCTCAGTCTCTTTTGCAGGCTCCTCCTCCCCCTCCCATCCTCTTACTGTGGGGGTTCCCCAAGGTTCAGTGCTTGGTCCCCTTCTGTTCTCAATCTACACGCACTCCCTTGGTGACCTCATTCGCTCCCACGGCTTCAACTATCATCTCTACGCTGATGACACCCAAATCTCCATCTCTGCCCCTGCTCTGTCTCCCTCCCTCCAGGCTCGCATCTCCTCCTGCCTTCAGGACATCTCCATCTGGATGTCTGCCCGCCACCTAAAGCTCAACATGTCGAAGACTGAACTCCTTGTCTTCCCTCCCAAACCTTGTTCTCTCCCTGACTTTCCCATCTCTGTTGACGGCACTACCATCCTTCCCGTCTCACAAGCCCACAACCTTGGTGTCATCCTCGACTCCGCTCTCTGATTCACCCCTCACATCCAAGCCGTCACCAACACCTGCCGGTCTCAGCTCCGCAACATTGCCAAGATCCACCCTTTCCTCTCCATCCCAACCGCTACCCTGCTCATTCAAGCTCTCATCCTATCCCGCCTGGACTACTGCATCAGCCTTCTCTCTGATCTCCCATCCTCGTGTCTCTCTCCACTTCAATCCATACTTCATGCTGCTGCCCGGATTATCTTTGTCCAGAAACGCTCTGGGCATATTACTCCCCTCCTCAAAAATCTCCAGTGGCTACCAATCAAACTGCGCATCAGGCAGAAACTCCTCACCCTGGGCTTCAAGGCTGTCCGTCACCTCGCCCCCTCCTACCTCCCCTCCCTTCTGTCCTTCTCCATCGCAGCCCGCACCCTCCGCTCCTCTGCCGCTAATCTCCTCACCGTACCTCGTTCTCGCCTGTCCCGCCATCGACCCCCGGCCCACGTCCTCCCCCGGGCCTGGAATGCCCCCTATCCCTCTGCACATCCGCCAAGCTCGCTCTCTTCCTCCCTTCAAGGCCCTGCTGAGAGCTCACCTCCTCCAGGAGGCCTTCCCAGACTGAGCCCCTTCCTTCCTCTCCCCCTCATCCCCCTCTCCATCCCCACATCTTACGTCCTTCCCTTCCCCACAACACCTGTATATATGTATATATGTTTGTACATATTTATTACTCTATTTATTGATTTATTTATTTATTTTGCTTGTACATGTCTATTCTATTTATTTTATTTAGTTAGTATGTTTGGTTTTGTTCTCTGTCTCCCCCTTCTAGACTGTGAGCCCACTGTTGGGTAGGGACTGTCTCTATATGTTGCCAACTTGTACTTCCCAAGCGCTTAGTACAGTGCTCTGCACATAGTAAGCGCTCAATAAATACAATTGATGATGATGATGGCAACATATAGAGACAGTCCCTACCCAGCAGTGGGCTCACAGTCTAGAAGGGGGGAGACAGAGAACAAAACCAAACATGTTAACAAAAGAAAATAAATACAATCAATCAATCAATCAATCGTATTTATTGAGCGCCTACTGTGTGCAGAGCACTGCACTAAGCGCTTGGGAAGTTGGCAACATATAGAGACAGTCCCTACCCAACAGTGGGCTCACAGTCTAGAAGGGGGAGACAGAGAACAAAACCAAACATATTAACAAAATAAAATAAATACAATCAATCAATCAATTGTATTTATTGAGCGCTTACTGTGTGCAGAGCACTGCACTAAGCACTTGGGAAGTACAAGTTGGCAACATATAGAGACGGTCCCTACCCAACGGCGGGCTCACAGTCTAAAAGGGGGAGACAGAGAACAAAACCAAACATACTAACAAAATAAAATAAATAGAATAGATATGTACAAGTAAAATAAATAGAGTAATAAATATGTACAAACATATATACATATATACAGGTCCTGTGGGGAAGGGAAGAAGGTAAGATGGTGGGGATGGAGAGGAGGACGAGGGGGAGAGGAAGGAAGGGGCTCAGTCTGGGAAGGCCTCCTGGAGGAGGTGAGCTCTCAGTAGGGCCTTAAGTCCCCAAGGCCTCGATGTCTGCTCTATGGGCCTTAAGCGTGGCTCCGTGGAAAGAGCCCGGGCTTTGGAGTCCGAGGTCATGGGTTCAAATCCTGGCTCTGCCAATTGTCAGCTGTGTGACAGGGCGAGTCACTGAACTTCTCTGTGCCTCAGTTACCTCATCTGTAAAATGGGGATGAAGACTGTGAGCCCCCTGAGGGACAACCTGATCAACTTATAACCTCCCCGGCGCTTAGAACAGTGCTTTGCACATAGTAAGCGCTTAATAAATGCCATTATTATAAAATGGTGAAGGGTGGAATTCGTTCCTGGATTGGACTGTCACCTAACGGAAAGCCCCAGAAGGGCCTGCAGGATGCCACCCTGCCTCCCCCTCTGTCTCCCGCTGCCTTCAGGCCAGAGACCTGTCCCCGGGGCTGGAGTGGGTCAGCCTGAAGCCAACCTCAACCGGACTCCATCCCTTCCCCGGACAATATTCCACAAGAGACAAAGCGTCAAAATTACTCTCCAAGCCTCTGTCCAGGAAGGATGATCCCCTTCTGCCTGCCCCTAATAATAATAATAATGTTGGCATTTGATAAGCGCTTACTATGTGCAAAGCACTGTTCTAAGCGCTGGGGGGGGGATACAAAATGATCAGGTTGTCCCACATGGGGCTCACAGTCTTAATCCCCATTTTACAGATGAGGTAACTGAGGCTCAGAGAAGTGAAGTGACTTGCCCAAGGTCACACAGCAGACATGCGGCGGAGCCGGGATTCAAACCCATGACCTCCGACTCCAGAGCCCGGGCTCTTTCCACTGAGCCACGCTGCTTCTCCAAAAATGGCATTTATGGCATGCAGTGAGCACTTACTATGTACGAAATGCTGGGATAGATTCAAAGGTATTGACACAGTCTCTGCCTTGCACGGACTCAACAATCTTAACCCCACTTTACAGTTAATAATAACAATAATAATAATGGCATTAAGTGCTTACTGTGCGCCAGGCACTACACTAAGCGCTGATGAGGAAACTGAGGCCCAGAGAGGTTAAGTGACTGGGCCTTGAACTTTCCTACTGCTGGGCTCTTTCCATTAGGCCATGCTGGTCGTGTGTGGCAGCTGACGGGTCTCAGAGTCCTGGTTCATACCATACTTCACGCCGCTGCCCGGATTGTTTTTGTCCAGAAACGCTGTGGGCATGTTACTCCCCTCCTCAAAAATCTCCAGTGGCTACCAATCAATCTGCGCATCAGGCAGAAACTCCTCACCCTGGGCTTCCAGGCTGTCCATCCATCCCCTCGCCCCCTCCTTCCTCACCTCCCTTCCCTCCTTCTCCAGCCCAGCCCGCACCCTCCGCTTTGCTGCTAACCTCCTCACCGGGCCTCGTTCTCGCCTGTCCCGCCATCGACCCACGGGCCCGGAATGCCCCCAATCCCTCTGCCCATCCACCAAGCTGGCTCTCTTCCTCCCTTCAACGCCCTACTGAGAGCTCACCTCCTCCAGGAGGCCTTCCCACACTGAGCCCCTTCCTTCCTCTCCCCCTCGTCCCCCTCTCCATCCCCCCATCTTACCTCCTTCCCTTCCCCACAGCACCTGTCTATATGTATATATGCTTGTACATATTTATTACTCTATTTATTTATTTATCTTATTTGTACATATCTATTCTCTTTCATTTTGTTAGTATGTTTGGTTTTGTTCTCCGTCTCCCCTTCTAGACTGTGAGCCCACTGTTGGGTAGGGACTGTCTCTGTATGTTGCCAACTTGGACTTCCCAAGCGCTTAGTACAGTGCTCTGCACACAGTAAGCACTCAATAAATACGATCCCCCTCGTCCCCCTCTCCATCCCCCCGTCTTACCTCCTTCCCTTCCCCACAGCACCTGTATATATGTATACATGTTTGTACATATTTATTACTCTATTTATCTTACTTGTACATATCTATTCTATTTATTTTATTTTGTTAGTATGTTTGGTTTTGTTCTCCGCCTCCCCCTTCTAGACTGTGAGCCCACTTTTGGGTAGGGACCGTCTCTCTATGTTGCCAACTTGGACTTCCCAAGCGCTTAGTACAGGGCTCTGCACACAGTAAGCGCTCAATAAATACGATTGATTGATTGATTGATTGATTGGTTCGTGGGTCCCGGCGTGGCCCCGCCCCTCCCGCGGGCCCGGTGGGTGCCGAGCTCATTGCCCGGCTCTGCAGTAGCGTTAGGTGTCCCGCAGAGGGCGCTGGTTCGGGGTTGCAGTTGCGGAAAGCTTCCAGCAGGGGGCAGTGTCCCCGGAGCCCTGACACGCGCTCATCACATCATCATCATCATCATCATCAATCGTATTTATTGAGCGCTTACTGTGTGCAGTGCACTGTGCTAAGCGCTTGGGAAGTACAAATTGGCAACAAATAGAGACAGTCCCTACCCAACAGTGGGCTCACAGTCTAAAAGGGGGGGGACAGAGAACAAAACCAAACATACTAACAAAATAAAATGAATAGAATAGGTATGGACAAGTAAAATAAATAAATAGAGTAATAAATATGTACAAACATATATACATATATACAGGTGCTGTGGGGAAGGGAAGGAGGTAAGATGGGGGGGATGGAGCCCAACAGTGGGCTCACAGTCTAGAAGGGGGAGACAGAGAACAAAACCAAACATACTAGCAAAATTAAATGAATAAAATAGATAGGTACAAGTAAAATGAATAGAGTAATAAATATGTACAAACATATGTACATATATACAGGTGCTGTGGGGAAGGGAAGGAGGTAAGATGGGGGGGATGGAGCCCAACAGTGGGCTCACAGTCTAAAAGGGGGCGACAGAGAACAAAACCAAACATACTAACAAAATTAAATAAATAGAATAGATATGTACAAGTAAAATAAATAGAGTAATAAATATGTACAAACATATATGTACCAACGTGGCCCCGCCCCTCCCGCGGGCCCGGCGGGTGCCGAGCTCATTGCCTGTCTCTGCAGTAGCGTTAGGTGTCCCGCAGAGGGCGCTGGTTCGGGGTTGCAGTTGCGGAAAGCTTCCGGCAGGGGGCAGTGTCCCCGGAGCCCTGACAAGCGCTGCCCTCCTCCAGGAAAAGCGGGGCGGCCTGGGGTCTCTCCTAAAGCCCTGGGCCTGGGCTTCAGCTTTGACCTTGACCCGGGATATTTCCTGCTAAGAGACAGTATTCCTCCTCCTTCCAGGCCTCCTCGTATCAGTATTCAAAGCCCGTGTTCATTCATTCATTCAATCGTATTTATTGAGCGCTTACTGTGTGCAGAGCACTGGACTAAGCACTTGGGAAGTCTAAGTTGGCAACAGGTAGAGACGGTCCCTGCCCAACAATCAATCAATCAATCGTATTTATTGAGCGCTTAAGCGCTCAATAAATACGATTGATTGATTGATTGATTGCAGAGCACTGTACTAAGCGCTTGGGAAGTACAAGTCGGCAACATATAGAGAGACAGTCCCTACCCAACACTGGGCTCACAGTCTAAAAGGGGGGGACAGAGAACAAAACCAAACATACTAACAAAATAAAATAAATAGAATAGATAGGTACAAATAAAATAAATAAATAGAGTAATAAATATGTACAAACATATGTACATATATACAGGTGCTGTGGGGAAGGGAAGGAGGTAAGATGGGGGATGGAGCTCAACAGTGGGCTCACAGTCTAGAAGGGGGAGACAGAGAACAAAACCAAACATACTAGCAAAATTAAATGAATAAAATAGATAGGTACAAGTAAAATGAATAGAGTAATAAATATGTACAAACATATGTGCATATATACAGGTGCCGTGGGGAAGGGAAGGAGGTAAGATGGGGGGGATGGAGCCCAACAGTGGGCTCGCAGTCTAGAAGGGGGAGACAGAGAACAAAACCAAACATACTAACAAAATTAAATAAATAGAATAGATATGTACAAGTAAAATAAATAGAGTAATAAATATGTACAAACATATATGTACCAACGTGGCCCCGCCCCTCCCGCGGGCCCGGCGGGTGCCGAGCTCATTGCCTGTCTCTGCAGTAGCGTTAGGTGTCCCGCAGAGGGCGCTGGTTCGGGGTTGCAGTTGAGGAAAGCTTCCGGCAGGGGGCAGTGTCCCCGGAGCCCTGACAAGCGCTGCCCTCCTCCAGGAAAAGCGGGGCGGCCTGGGGTCTCTCCTAAAGCCCTGGGCCTGGGCTTCAGCTTTGACCTTGACCCGGGATATTTCCTGCTAAGAGACAGTATTCCTCCTCCTTCCAGGCCTCCTCGTATCAGTATTCAAAGCCCGTGTTCATTCATTCATTCAATCGTATTTATTGAGCGCTTACTGTGTGCAGAGCACTGGACTAAGCACTTGGGAAGTCTAAGTTGGCAACAGATAGAGACGGTCCCTGCCCAACAATCAATCAATCAATCGTATTTATTGAGCGCTTAAGCGCTCAATAAATACGATTGATTGATTGATTGATTGCAGAGCACTGTACTAAGCGCTTGGGAAGTACAAGTCGGCAACGTATAGAGAGACAGTCCCTACCCAACACTGGGCTCACAGTCTAAAAGGGGGGGACAGAGAACAAAACCAAACATACTAACAAAATGAAATGAATAGAATAGATAGGTACAAGTAAAATAAATAGAGTAATAAATATGTACAAACATATGTACATATATACAGGTGCTGTGGGGAAGGGAAGGAGGTAAGATGGGGGGGATGGAGCCCAACAGTGGGCTCGCAGTCTAGAAGGGGGAGACAGAGAACAAAACCAAACATACTAACAAAATGAAATAAATAGAATAGATATGTACAAGTAAAATAAATAAATAGAGTAATAAATATGTACAAGCATATATACATATATACAGGTGCTGTGGGGAAGGGAAGGAGGTAAGAATGTGGGGGAGGGAGCCCAACCGTGGGCTCACAGTCTAGAAGGGGGAGACAGAGAACAAAACCAAGCATACTAACAAAATAAATAGAATAGATATGTACAAGTAAAATAAATAGAGTAATAAATATGTACAAACATATATACATATATACAGGTGCTGTGGGGAAGGGAAGGAGGTAAGATGTGGGGGATGGAGCCCAACAATGGGCTCACAGTCTAGAAGGGGGAGACAGAAAGCAAAACAAAACATATTAACAAAATAAAATCAGTAGAATAAACATGTACAAGTAAAATAAATAAATAAATAGAGTAATAAATACATACAAACATATATACATATATACAGGTGCTGTGGGGAAGGGTTGCCTTGACTGGTTCAGAGGGCTCAGTGTGGGGACATCGTCCCTCTTTGGAATTCCTTGGGTTCATTCATTCATTCAGTCGTAGTTATTGAGCACTTACTGTGTGCAGAGCACTGTACTAAGCGCTTCGGAAGTACAAGTTGGCAACATATAGAGACAGTCCCTATTCAACAGTGGGCTCACAGTCTAATGGGGGAGACAGAGAACAAAACCAAACATACTAACAAAACAAAATAAATAGAATATATATATATATACAAGTAAAACAAATAAATAAATAAATAAATAAATAGAGTGATAACTATGTACAAACATATATACATATAATACAGGTGCTGTGGGGAAAAGAAGGAGGTAAGATGGGGGGGGGATGGAGCCCAACAGTGGGCTCACAGTCTAGAAGGGGGAGACAGAGAACAAAACAAAACATATTAACAAAATAAAATTAGTAGAATAAATATGTACAAGTAAAATAAATAAATAGAGTAATAAATACATACAAACATATATACATATATACAGGTGCTATGGGGAGGGAAGGAGGTAAGATGGGGGGGGATGGAGCCCAACAGTGGGCTCACAGTCTAGAAGGGGGAGACAGAGAACAAAACAAAACATATTAACAAAATAAAATAAGTAGAATAAATATGTACAAATAAAATAAATAAATAGAGTAATAAATACATACATACATACATACAGGTGCTGTGGGGAAGGGTTGCCTTGACTGGTTTAGAGGGTTCAGTGTGGGGACATCATCCCTCTTTGGAATTCCTTGGGTTCATTCATTCATTCATTCATTCAGTCGTATTTATTGTGCACTTACTGTGTGCAGAGCATTGTACTAAGCGCTTGGGAAGTACAAGTTGGCAACATATAGAGACGGTCCCTACCCAACAGTGGGCTCACAGTCTAGAAGGGGGAGACAGAGAACAAAACAAAACATATTAACAAAATAAAATTTGTAGAATAAATATGTTCAAGTAAAATAAATAAATAGAGTAATAAATACATACAAACATATATACATATATACAGGTGCTGTGTGGAAGGGTTGCCTTGACTGGTTTAGAGGGTTCAGTGTGTGAACATCGTCCCTCTTTGGAATCCCTTGGGTTCATTCATTCATTCATTCAGTCATATTTATTGAGCTCTTACTGTGTACAGAGCACTGTACTAATCAATCAATCAATCAATCGTATTTATTGAGCACTTACTATGTGCAGAGCACTGTACTAAGCGCTTGGGAAGTACAAATTGGCAACATATAGAGACAGTCCCTACCCAACAGTGGGCTCACAGTCTAAAAGGGGGAGACAGAGAACAAAACCAAACATACTAACAAAATAAAATAAATAGGATAGATATGTACAAGTAAAATAAATAAATAGAGTAATAAATATTTACAAATATATATACATATATACAGGTGCTGTGGGGAAGGGAAGGAGGTAAGATGGGGGGATGGAGAGGGAGACGAGGGGGAGAGGAAGGAAGGGGCTCAGTGTGGGAAGGCCTCCTGGAGGAGGTGAGCTCTCAGCAGGGCCTTGAAGGGAGGAAGAGAGTGAGCTTGGCGGATGGGCAGAGGGAGGGCAAGTAAGCGCTTGGGAAGTACAAGTTGGCAACATATAGAGATGGTCCCTACCCAACAGTGGGCTCACAGTCTAGAAGGGGGAGACGGACAACGAAACAAAACATATTAACAAAATAAAATTTGTAGAATAAATATGTTCAAGTAAAATAAATAAATAAATAGGGTAATAAATACCGGCACCCAACCTCCTTTGGGGTAGCATGGCTTTTTACTTCTCATGCAGCATCCTCTTCAAACCCTCTTTTGCTGAATTTACCTCACAATCTCATCTGTTGGTCCTGACTTCATTTCCCAGAATACTTGATGAGGGGGCCAAAGAACACACCAGGGGCTCTCTGGAAGAAAAGGACCGTGGTTCAGTTCCGCGATCATATGGCAGCCCAGCCCCTGGACAAGGGCATTCACAGAGAGAGATGCTTAGTGATCCATACAGAATAATTCAAGCAGGCTAAGGTACATTTATCAATCAAACAGTTATTGTCTACTATTTGAGTTTTTATCATAGAATATGAAGAAGCAGTGAGGCTGGGAGTCGGGACTCTGGGTTCTAATCCTAGCCCTGCCACTTGCCTGCTGTGTAATGGTGGGCCACTCACTTGACTTTTTGTGCCTCTGTTTTCTCATCTGTAAAATGTGGATTAGTTACTGCTATCCCCCCCTCTAAATTTTTAGACTGTGAGCCCACTGTTGGGTAGGGACTGTCTCTATATGTTGCCAATTTGTACTTCCCAAGTGCTTAGTACAGTGCTCTGCACACAGTAAGCGCTCAATAAATACGATTGATGATGATAAATTGTGAGCATCTTGTAGGGCAGGGACTTTTCCGATGTAAACACATTGTATCTACCTCAGTGCTTGGTTGAGTGCTTAGTATAAGTGCATAACAAATACCACAAGCATTATCATTGTGGCCTTTTGACATTACAATAGCCCTCTTCCTCTCCTCACAATTTCCTTTGCCTCCTCAAACTCCTTTGTTGGAGATGGTTAAAGTCTGTCCGATTTCTCAGCAAAAGCTCTCAGCTCACCTTTAACAGCCTGAATTTCCATATTGGCTCGCTCGGGGTTTTTTTGTAGTAATAATAAGGATAATTTTGGTATTTGTTAAGCTCTTACTATGTGCAAAGCACTGTTCTAAGCGCTGGGGAGGATACAAGGTGACCAGGTTGTCCCATGTGGGGCTCACAATCTTCATCCCCATTTTACAGATGAGGTAACTGAGACACAGAGAAGTTAAGCGACTTGCCCAAAGTCACACAGCTGACAAGCGGCAGAGCTGGGATTTGAACCCATGACCTCTGGCTCCTAAGCCCAGGCTCTTTCCACTGAGCCATGCTGCTTATAGCTTTTATTAAATGCTTACAGTGTGCACACCACTGTACTAAGCACTGGGAGAGAATTTTGTACATAACCTCACAAAGGTTTTTTCTTTCTTAAAAAAAGTAGTATTTATTGAGCACATACTGTGCAGAGCCCTAGACTAAGTGCTTGGGAGAGTACAACAGGGGTAGAATGTTCCTTTCCCCAAGGAGCTTGCGGTCTAATGAACTCGTGATATAAAAATTAAATCAAGCACACTAGGGTTTTTGTGAATTATCTTTGTGCTCAGAGAAGGCACCTCTGATAATGAGGTGCAGGAGGGTGCCCACAGACACAAAGGCCTTGTGCACACCACAAATTGTCCTTTGTAGTGTTATGGTGATTGCGGGACCTGGTGCTGATTTTTGTATTGTCACCAAATCCTGTCTATTCTACCTTCATTCACAACATCGCTAAAATCTGCCCTTTCTTCCCCATTTAAACTACGACTGCACTGATTTAAGCACTAATATCTTACCTTGACTACCGCATTACCTTCCTCCCCTTCTCCTGCCTCTCCCCACTCCAGTCTATACTGTTCTGTTGCCCAGATCGTTCTACTAAATAAACATTTAGTCCTTATTTACCCCGACCTCAAGAACCTCAAGCGGTTGCCCATCCACCTCCGCATCAAACAGAAACACCTTACCATTGAATTTAAAACACTGAATCATCTTGCCCCCTCCTACCTTGCCCCTCTCATTTCCTACTACAACCCAGCCTGTGAGCCCGTTGTTGGGTAGGGATTGTCTCTATCTGTTGCCGAATTGTACTTTCCAAGCGCTTAGTACAGTGCTGTGCACACAGTAAGCGCTCAATAAATACAATTGAATGAATGCATACTTCACTCCTCTAATACCAACCTACTCGTTGTACCTCAATCTCATCTGTCTCGCCACAAACCTCTCACCCACGTCCTGCCTCTGGCCTGGAACGTCCTCCCTCTTCATTTCTGACAGATGATCCCTCTCCCCACCTTCAGAGCCTTCTTAAAATCATACTTTTTTAAAATGGTATTTGTTAAGTGCTTACTGTGTGCCAGGCACTGTACTAAGTTCTGGGAGGGATGCAGCTAATCAGGTTGTACACAGTCTCTGTCCCATTCTGGGGTCACAGTCTTAATCCTCATTTTTCAGATGACGTAACTGAGGCACGGAGAAATGAAGTGACGGGCCCAAGGTCACCCAGCAGACGTGGCAGAGCCGGGATTAGAACCCAGGTCCTTCTGAGCCCCAGGCCTGTACTCTATCCACTAGACTATGCTGCTTCTCCTCCAAAATGCCTTCCAATCAATCACATTTATTGAGTGCTTACTGTGTACAGAGCACTGTACTAAGTGCTTGGTAGAGTACAATAATAGACACATTCCCTGCCCACACTGAGCTTACATTCTAGAGGGGGAGACAGGCATTAATATAAATGAATTATAGATATGTACAAAAGTGCTGTGGGGCTGAGTGGGGGGCAGTGTGAATAAAAACAGCAAATCAGTGCAACGCAAAAGGGAGTGGGAGAAGAGGAAATGAAGGTTTAGTCAGGGAAGCCTCTTGAAGGAGATGTGCCTTCAATAAGCCTTTGAAAGTGGGGAGAGAAACTGTCTCAGATATGAAGAGGGAGGGTGTTCCAGGCCAGAGGCAGGGTGTGGGCGAGAAGTTGGCGGCGGGATAGATGAGATCAAGGTACGGTGAGTAGGTTGGCAGTACTGGGGCAAAGTGTGGGCTGGGTTGTAGTAGGAAAGCAGGGAGGAGAGGTGGAAGCGGGCAAGGTGATTGAGTGCTTGGAAGCCGATGGTAAGGAGTTTCTCTTTGATGTGGAGGTGGATGAGCAACCCCTGGAGGTTCCTGAGGAGTGGGGAAACGTGGCCCTAACGTTTTTGTAGAAAAATGATCCGGGATAGGACGTGTCCTTGGATTAATGTGGTAGCAGTCTGGATGGAGAAGAAAGGACAGATTTTAGCAACGTTATCATCAATCGTATTTATTGAGCGCTTACTGTGTGCAGAGCACTGTACTAAGCGCTTGGGAAGTACAAGTTGGCAACACGTAGAGACAGTCCCTACCCAACAGTGGGCTCACAGTCTAAAAGAATAATAATGACATTTATTAAGCGCTTACTATGTGCAAAGCACTGTTCTAAGCGCTGGGGAGGTTACAAGGTGATCAGGTTGGCCCACGGGGGGCTCACAGTCTTCATCTCCATTTTACAGATGAGGTAACTGAGTCCCAGAGAAGTGAATTGACTTGCCCAAGGTCACCCAGCTGACAAATGGCGGAGCCGGGATTTGAACCCATGACCTCTGACTCCAAAGTCCGGGCTCTTTCCACTGAGCCACGCTGAAGAACGTTGTGAAGATTGAACCAAAAGGATTTAGTGAGAGATTGAATATGTGGTTTGAATGAGAGGGACGGGACACGGAAAACGCCAAGGTTACTGGCTTACGAGACAGGAAGGATTGTGGTGGTGTCTACAGTGATGGGAAAGTCAGGGAGAGAAGAGGGTTTGGGTGGGAAGATAAGGTGTTCTGTTTTGGACATGTTAAGTTTGAGGTGACAGCAGGACATCCAAGTAGACGTGTCTTGAAGGCAGGGGGGAAATGCAAGACTGCAGAGAGGGAAAGAGGTCAGGGCTAGAGATGTAGATTTGGGAGTGATCTGCATAGTAGTTGAAGCCATGGGAGTGAATGAATTCTCCAAGGGAGTGGGTGTAGATGGGGATCCAGAACTGAGCCTTGAGGGACACCCACAGTTAGAGGGTGAGAGGCAGAGGAGGAACCCGTGAAAGAGACTGAGAATGAGCAGCCAGAGACATAGGAGGAGAACCAGGGGAGCACAGTGGCAGCGAAGCTGAGGCTGGATAATGTTTCCAGGAGAAAGGTATGGATGACAGCTTTGAAGGCAGCTGAGAGGTAAGGGAGGATTAGGATGAAGTAGAGGCTGTTGGATTTGGCAAGAAAGAGATCACTGGTGATCTTTGAGGGCGGTTTCTGTGGAATGAAGGGGATGGAAGCCAGATTGGAGGGGATCAAGGAGAGAACTGGAAGAGAGGAACTTCTCCAATTAAGCCTTCGTTTCCTCTTTTCCCACTCCCTTCTGTGTGGCCCTTGCACTTGGACTTGAACGTTTTATTCACCACCCTCCATCCTCAGCCCCATAACACTTATGCACATATCTGTAATTTATTTACATGAATGCCTGCCTATCCTTCTAGACTGTTACCTCATTGTGGGTAGGGAGGCCCTTCTGAGAGCTCACCTCCTCCAGGAGGCCTTCCCAGACTGAGCCCCCTCCTTCCTCTCCCTCTCCTCTCCCTCTCCATCCCCCGGACTTACCTCCTTCCCTTCCCCACAGCACCTGTATATATGTATCTATGTTTGTACGTATTTATTGCTCTATTTATTTATTTTACTTGTACATATTCTATTTATTTTATTTTGTTAATATGTTTTGTTCTCTGTCTCCCCCTTCTAGACTGTGAGCCCACTGTTGGGTAGGGACCGTCTCTATGTGTTGCCAACTTGTACTTCCCAAGCGCTTAGTACAGTGCTCTGCACACAGTAAGCACTCAATAAATACGATTGAATGAATGACTCTGTTGTACTGCACCTTCCCACGTTCTTATACAGTGCTCTGCCCACGGTAAGTTCTCAGTAAGTACGATGGACTAACTGATCTCATCTATCTCTTTGCCAACCCCATGGCCATGTCCTCCTCCTCATCTGGACCTCCCTCCCCTTTCAAATAGAACAGACCACCATCCTCACTACCTTCAAAGCCTTATTAAAAATCACATCTCCTCCAAGAGACCTTCCCTATTAAGCCCTCACTTCCCCTACTCCTTCTCCCTTATGTGTCGTCTACGGATTTGGATCGGTACCCATTAAGCACTAGCTATTCATCCCACCCTCAGCCCCACAACACTTCTGCACATATCGATAATTTATTTTTAATGGCTCTCTCTCCCCTCTATAGACTCTTTGCGGGCAGGGAACGTATCCATCAACTCCGTTGTGTTATATACTTCCCCAAGTGCTTAGTACCGTGCTCTGCACAAGTAAGCACTCGGTAAAACACACTGATCGATCGATCAATTTTGCCCACTTGTCTTTTGAACCTTCTGGTGGAGAAGAGCTACTCCCTTCAGGTCTATCATTGCATGGTTGGACAACTGACCAAGTTTAGTTCAGCAAAGATACAAATAAAACTAACACCTTTCTTCCTCTTCTTCCTCCGCTCTCTCCTCCTCGTCCCCTTCCATTTGCCCTGATGTCCTCAGGGGGCCCCAGAGTCAAGCTCATCATCATCATCATCATCATCATCATCAATCGTATTTATTGAGCACTTACTGTGTGCAGAGCACTGTACTAAGCACTTGGGAAGTACAAGTTGGCAACATATAGAGACAGTCCCTACCCAACAGTGGGCTCACAGTCTAAAAGGGGGAGACAGAGAACAAAACCAAAAATACCAACAAAATAAACTAAACAGATATGTACAAGTAAAATAAATAGAGTAACAAATATGTACAAACATATATACATATATACAAATATATATACATATATACATATATCATCATCATCATCAATCGTATTTATTGAGCGCTTACTGTGTGCATAAGCGCTTGGGAAGTACAAGTTGGCAACATATAGAGACAGTCCCTACCCAACAGTGGGCTCATATATATATATACATACATATACATATATGGATTGAAGTGGGGAGAGACACGAGGTCAGCTGGCAGCAGGCTGAGGAGCCTTATCCAACCCAACACCCGCTGTCACTCTCAGAGTGGGGGTGTGGCACTTTGTCTCCACAGCACAGTCAAACATCCTTAAAGTGGGACGGACCGAAACCTTTGCCAAAATGCTCAAGACGGATCTCTTTTATCCTGGGTTTAGCCTGAGGATGGAACAGCCGCAGTGAGGAGAAAGGAGGCTTGAAGATTATTTCCATTTCTTCTTCAAATTCCCATTCAGTTTCCTATTGCTGATGTGATATTGGATCATTATTTGTAGCTTGGTCATATACTATCACGCTCAGGCCATGCTTACCTGGCTAATGAAGTGGAATGGAAAATCATATCTACTTCACTCCTCACTCTCGGCTTCAAGGCTCCTCATCCCCTCGCCCCCTCCTACCTCACCTCCCTTCTCTCCTTCTCCAGCCCAGTCCGCACCCTCCGCTCCTCTGCCGCTAAACTCCTCGCTGTGCCTCATTCTCGCCTGTCCCGCCTTTGACCCCCGGCCCACGTCCTCCCCCTGGCCTGGAATGCCCTCCTTCAGCACATCCGCCAAGCTAGCCCTCTTCCTCCCTTCAAAGCCCTACCGAGAGCTCACCTCCTCCAGGAGGCCTTCCCAGATTGAGCCCCTTTTCCTCCCCCCTTCCCATCCCCCCCGCCCTACCTCCTTCCCCTCCCCGCAGCACCTGTAAATGTTTGTACAGATTTATTACTCCATTTTACTTGTACATATACTATTTATTTTGATAATGATGCGCATCTAGCTTTATTTCTATTTATTCTGATGACTTGACACCTGCTCACATGTTTTGTTTTGTCGTCTGTCTCCCCCTTCTAGACTGTGAGCCCGTTGTTGGGTAGGGACCGTCTCTATATGTTGCCGACTTGTACTTCCCAAGCGCTTAGTGCAGTGCTCTGCACACAGTAAGCGCTCAGTAAATATGATTGAATGAACGAATACCTGCCTACTACCAAGTTCTCTGGAAGGAAATACATTCTGTCCCAGAGAAGGAAAGGAGGGAAAAATGGAGGGAGGAAGAGCGGACACTTTTGAACTCTACAGATTTTTGCCCAATCCTCTGGGCGTTACCGCTGATGATGACTTGATTGTGCCATATTTTGAAGGATGCAAAGTTTAGCAGTGAGGCTGCCAAACAAAGATGCCAAGATACCTGCCTCCACTATACACTGGTTTACCTTACCTTTAACATACTTACACAAGTCTGTGCATCTAAGCTTTGTGGCTTTTCATGATATGGAGAAAATCAAGCACATCATTAATCATACAAATCACTTAAGCGAATGAAAACAATTATTGAGAACTGCCCAACATAATATCAAAGGGATTTCCACATGTGGAATAAATGTTTAAGGTGTAGGGAAGGTAGGGCAGAAATTAAAATAACAACAACTTGGTGATTTCCAAGATGGGGGTCAAGGAACCTAACCGAGATCAGAGAATGACGGAATTGGAGTAAACCCTCCCCGGAGAAATAGATCTCCTCCGGTGAGATGCCTTCTTGTCCAGGAAGGCAGCCAGTTCTTCCAGGGCAGACAGAGGCTGAGCAAGCCTAGATTGAAGAAATCTTCTAGGATCAATATTTGACCCAAGTCTCTTGGGTGGGGCATTACATTGTCTTCAGCTCAGGTGTTCTGACGCCCATAGGGAGGGTTGAAGGAGGGAGGATTCTGAGGGGTCCAAAGAGACGGTGCTTTTCTTCCAAGACTCGAATGAACCTTGGGGGTGATACGGGAGAAAGAGTGGGAGCCTGTGGAGCGGGGAGGTGACAAGGGGAGCTCTGGTTGGCAGGGAACTTGTCTTTTACCAGTACTGTACCCTAACAAGTGTCAAGAACAGCACTCTGCACAACGTAGCGGCTCAGTCGATACCACGGATTGATTGATTGAGGTCCAAAAGGGGCCTAGTCTCTCGGGAGCTCCAGGCACGAGCAACTGAGAATTTGACCCTAAATATTCAATTCCCAGTTGAGTGAGTGACTTTGAACAAATTAATTACTTGGTCCTTCCTCTACCTTAATGAAAATGATTTGGAAGGGTGCTGTGAGGCTTCAAGTACTAATTTTGAAATTCCCAACTCCTGTTAGCAAAAGAGGGGCATCACTCTTCTCTCTGTCTGTCACTTACCTGTGGCAAGTTTTAGACATCCCCCCTCCCCCCGGACTGGACTTCCTCCTACATTTCAGCCCTCTCCAGGCCCCACTGGCCAGAGGACCACTTCCCCCATCACCCGGATGGGCCCGAGCTCCCTCCACCCGTTCCCCTGATAGGACAGCAAGGTGTCTCACCTGCTGGAATTACCCAAGATTACCCAATCCTTGCTTCGCCCTCCTATTAGGAAGGAGAATTGAGAGTTAACTGCGTGAACAATTAATTTTTGGAATACTTTGGCCCTTCCACACCCTTTAAATAGCACTCTAAAAACTCTCCCGCAATAATGTTGAGTGAATAATGCATGATTAAAAGTTTAAAAGGCTTCAATCTTCCTTTACCCAGTTTCCCACAACACGAGTGCCGCTAAGAACCTTGGCATTTTAAAGGCTACAACACATATTCCACTGGACCAGCCTGATACTGAACATGAAATGTAGTTTCCTCCCGATCTATTTCCAGTTGTAATCTGAAAGCCACTAGTGGGCATTGCATGCCTTCGTCCAGGTTTACCTAAATTCTGTATTTTCCTCCTCTCACCAATTCCAACTTACCACTTTCTGACTGCCACCTCACACCCTGGAATTTGGATCCACTCAACCTATCCCAAGCTACCCCACCCGTCCAGGGAAAGCTACCAATGCCCGCTTCTCTGGATGCAAAAATCAAATCCGCCCTTTCCCCCAAACGCAGCTCCACGACCCCCTCGCTCCCAGGCTTCAGCCGCTGCCACTGCTGTACTTGTGCAGCGCAATGTAGCTGATGGAAAGCCGGGCACCAGGCTGAATTCCGTCACTTCAAATTCACCTTATTCTGCTCTAACATCACGCTCTGTTCTGTATGCTACCTATTTTATTCCTCCAATTTTTTATGGTAGCTGTCAGAGCTTTTTAAAAAGTGGCATTCCTTAACCCCTCACGGCACTTATGTCCATATCCATAATTTATTTACTCACTTTCTGTCTCCCCCCTAGACTGTAAGCTCACTGTGGGCAGGGAATGTGTCTGTCGCATTGCTTTGTTGTATTCTTCTTAACCCCTCACGGCACTTATGTCCATATCCATAATTTATTTATTCAATTTCTGTCTCCCCCTCTAGACTGAAAGCTCACTGTGGACAGGGAATGTGTCTGTCACATTGCTTTGTTGTATTCTTCCAAGTGCTTGAGTGCCCTGAACAAAGTAAGCACTCAGGAAACATGATTGATTGATTGATTTACAGATGAAGGAACAGAAACACAGGGAAGGCAAGTGACTTGCCCCAGGTCACAGAACAATTCTTGGTAAAAACTGGCCATCAAGAAACACTAATTAATAAGTCTTTTTAAAACAATGTCAATAAGAATATTTTTTAAAAAAATTAACTATTATCTTCACTATTGAAATGTACTGATAAAGCCTACTTCTATTTCTACATTTTACAATGAAGGTTTCCCTTACATCTTCGTCGCATTTAGGTTATCATGAAGGATACTTCGGAGCAAATGGAATGGGATCCTATTATACCGCCAAGACCAACGGGCAATGCTGAAGTTCAGATTGAGCCCCTTCAAACTATTACACCAATACATGGCAAATGACTCCCAAACCTTTCCATTTGGATCTGATCCCGTTATAAGACCTTGGTATTGAGTGCACTAGTACTTTGAGAGAGGCAGAGGTTGAAAATCATCCAGTCGTTGCAACACTGGCTCAACTTTTTTTGGTGGTTTGGCTAAAACATCATTCCAGAGAGAAGACTCCATCTCCATCATCATCAACCAAATAGATCTGAGAACTTTTGTACTGAAGACAAGGACAACATGTTTGCCAATGACAGCAGAATCGGTAATGACTTGTAAGAATGTATTAATGTACATGTAATAAAATCACACGTGTACTAGAGCTCTTGATTTTTTAGGACAAGGTCACTGTATTGTGTCAAAGTTGGCGGATGAACAATTATTTAAGGTCTTCTATTTTCTTATGCTGCACGGTTGAAGCACCTGGTGGTAAGACGAGACGAGTCCGTAGTTATCTCTTTAACCAAACGGTCATGCCTAGATGCCGCACTTTGAAAGGCAGGCTGCAAGTAGTTCCCGGGGTGGGCAAAATAACGATAATTTCTGCAAATTCATGGGACTAGGGATTGATTCCTTGGGGACAGCGTCAACCAAAAGCTTACACGAAAAAGTCGAATTTCTACAATCTGACTTTACATTAAACGGGCTGAATACTTCTATCGATGAATTTAGATACAGTTTACAGAATCCTTCATGGATAATTAATTTCACGTTTATTATCCCTGAGTTGGACACGAAGTTGTAACTTCATTAAGCTGGGGACTCCATAAACTTGCCGTGCGCAATCTCACCAGGCACTTGTTTTCCCAAACCTCAGTTGTGAAGCCAACTCGAGGTGCCCGGGCCTCTCCTCCTGCCAAGGCGGCTGAGAGCTCAAGAGTTAATGCAGCAGGAGCGGCAGCGGGGGGTGATGGGGTGGTGGTGGGGTGACAGGGGTGGTGGTGGGGGGTGACGGGGGTGGTGGCGGGGGTGACAGGGGTGGTGGCGGGGGTAACGGGGGTGGTGGTGGGGGGTGGCACGTGGTCCTCTCTCTCTCCTTCAACGCTCTCATCTCTAGGGCCACAGGGGTGGCCGCCACCCCTCAGGGACGGGCCGGGAGGAGGACGGGGCAGGGGAGAAGAGGTGAGGGGAAAGCAGGGGAGAGGAGGGAAGAGGAAAGGATGGCAGAAGAGAATAGAGGAGAAGGCAGGGGAGAGGAAGAGAGGAGGGGAGGGCAGGCGAGAATAATAATAATGATGGCATTTGTTAATCAATCAATCAATCATATTTATTGAGCGCTTACTGTGTGCAGACACGATCTTGCTCACAAGGATTTAATGCGGGAGCGGAAGTTAAAATAAATTTTATAAATATAAATTTTATATATGCTTTTTTTTTTACTCTATTTTATTTGTACATATCTATTCTATTTATTTTATTTTGTTAGTCTGTTTGGTTTTGTTCTCTGTCTCCCCCTTTTAGACTGTAAGCCCACTGTTGGGTAGGGACTGTCTCTATATGTTGCCAATTTGTACTTCCCAAGCGCTTAGTACAGTGCTCTGCACATAGTAAGCGCTCAATAAATACGATTGATGATGATGATGATGCAGAGCACTGTACTAAACACTTGGGAAGTCCAAGTTGGCTACATATAGAGCCAGTCCCTACCCAACAGTGGGCTCACAGTCTAAAAGTTAAGCGCTTACTATGTGCGAAGCACTGTTCTAAGCGCTGGGGGCGGGGGGGGGATACAAGGTGATCAGGTTGTCCCACGTGGGGCCTCACAGTCTTAATCCCCATTTTCCAGATGAGGCTCAGAGAAGTGAAGCGACTTCCCCAAGGTCCCGCAGCCGACAAGTGGGGGGGCTGGGATTCGAACCCTTGCCCTCGAGCTCCCAAGCCCGGGCTCTCAGAAGGGGCCGGGGGGGAGGGACGAGGTGGTGGGGGGCGCGAGGCCGGACATTCGGCCAGGCCTTCGAGGAGGGCCAGGCTCGGGGACTCCACTTCAATCCATACTTCATGCTGGTGCCCGGATTATCTTTGTCCAGAAACACTCTGGGCATATTACTCCCCTCCTCAAAAATCTCCAGTGGCTACCAATCAATCTGCACATCAGGCAGAAACTCCTCACCCTGGGCTTCAAGGCTGTCCATCCCCTCGCCCCCTCCTACCTCACCTCCCTTCTCTCCTTCTACTGCCCAGCCCACAACCTCCGCTCCTCCACCGCTAATCTCCTCACTGTACCTCGTTCTCGCCTGTCCCGCCATCGACCCCCGGCCCACGTCATCCCCCGGGCCTGGAATGCCCCCAATCCCTCTGCCCCTCCGCCAAGCTAGCTCTCTTCCTCCCTTCAAGGCCCTGCTGAGAGCTCACCTCCTCCAGGAGGCCTTCCCAGACTGAGCCCCTTCTTTCCTCTCCCCCTCGTCCCCCTCTCCATCCCCCCGTCTTACCTCCTTCCCTTCCCCACAGCACCTGTATATATGTATATATGGTTGTACATATTTATTACTCTATTTATTTATTTATTTATTTATTTTACTTGTACATTTCTATCCTACTTATTTTATTTTGTTGGTATGTTTGGTTCTGTTCTCTGTCTCCCCCTTTTAGACTGTGAGCCCACTGTTGGGTAGGGACTGTCTCTATGTGATGCCAATTTGTACTTTCCAAGCGCTTAGTACAGTGCTCTGCACATAGTAAGCTCTCAATAAATACGATTGATTGATTGATTGATTGCCCTCGAGCTCCCAAGCCCGGGCTCTCAGAAGGGGCCGGGGGGGAGGCCCAGGGGGAGGGGGGCACGAGGCCGGACATTCGACCAGGCCTTCGAGGAGGGCCGGGCTCGGGGACTCCGGTGGGCAGGAGGAGCGGGAGGAGGAGGAGAAAGAGGACCCACTGCTGGGTAGGGACTGTCTCTATATGTTACCAACTTGGACTTCCCAAGCGCTTAGTACAGTGCTGTGCACACTGTAAGCGCTCAATAAATACGATTGATGATGAAAGAGGACGGGGGGCGGGGGGAGGGCAGGCTCCGTCCCCTTCCCGTCCCCTCCCCTCCGACGAGCGCCTGTCCAGACTGCTGAGGGGGCGGCCGCAGCTCCCTCCATTTTGGTCGAGGAGGCGGGGAGCGACGTCAGGCCAGCGGCCCCGCTCCTCCTCCTCCTCCTCCTCCCCGTTCCCGTCGTGTGGTGGTGGTGGTGACGGTGGCGACGGCGGCGGCGGCGGTCCCCTCAGAGGAGGGCGGCCGGCCGGCGGGCCGGCCGGGGCCGGGCTGCCCCCTTGGCCGCCCCTCGGGGCCGGGGCTCCGCGGGGACAGGGGTCCCGGCCTCGCAGTGGCCTTTGCTTTTCAGTTGGTCCCCAGCGGCTTCTGACAAAATGGAGGACGTCGTCGCCGCCGCCGCCTCCTCCCGCTGCTCCCGCAGCCATGACGGGGGAATGGAGAGGGGGAAGGAGGGATGGGGGGGGGGGGGGGGGCAAGGGAAGACGGTTCCCCAGTCAATCAATCAATCAGTCGTATTTACTGAGCGCTTACGGTGTGCAGAGCATTGTGCTAAGCGCTTGGGAAGTCCAAGTTGGCAACGTAGAGAGACGGTCCCTACCCAACAGTGGGCTCCCCAGGGGACGGGAGGGCGGACGAGCGCTTGCCCGAGGGTCGGCGCTTGTGATTTTCGAATACTCAGGTGCGCCCCCCCATCACACGCATATATATATACACACACACACACACACATATATATACATACACACATATATACATATACACACATATATATACACACACATATATACACACACACATATACACACACATATATGCATATATACATACACGCATATATACATGCACACACATATATGCGCACACACACATATACACACACACATATATATGCACATATACATGCACACACATATATACGTACACACACATATATACATACACACACATACATACACACATATGTATGCACATATACATGCACACATATATATACGTACACACACACACATATACATGCGCACACATATATGCATACACACACACATACATAAGCATATACATACATGCATATATCTATATCTATATATCTAGATACACACCTGCACGCACACGGCCCTGTCTCGTCCTGCTCTTTTAGACTGTGAGCCCACGGTTGGGTAGGGACCGTCTCTCTACGGTGCCAACTTGGACTTCCCAAGCGCTCAGTCCAGTGCCCTACCCACAGTAAGCGCTCAGTAAATACGACTGATTGATTGATTGATGGATTGCTGTGCCCTGTTCTCCCTCCATCGCCGACGGCTTCTCCCCTCAAGGGGTTCGGGGGGAGGTGTCGTCCTCGGCTGCCCCGGCCTCGATGAGGGCCTAGGGGACAAGAGCAACCGCGGCCTCGCTCCCTCTCTCCGTCCCTCCCCTGTCGTCTCACCCTCCCGCCCGCCCGCCGGCGCTGGGCAAGGAGGTGATTTAGGTTTAGTGCCGGAACCCGATGGCCCCAGCAGGGGGAGGCAGAGGGAAGGGAGGGCAAAAGGAGGGGACCGGGGGAGGGGGGGGGACTGAGGGCGGGGGAGGGGGCGTGGCCCCCGCGAGATTGACGGGCCCGCGGGCCACCCCGCCGAGAGGGGGCGCCGAAGGACGGCCCGGCTCGCCAATCGACGTACCCCGAGCGCCCCGTTCCGCGCTCCCGGCCGCCCAATCAGCGCCCGCGGGGGGCGGGGCCTCCGTAAAGCTCGGTTGGGCCGCCGCCGCCGCCGCCGCCGCCTCCTCGGCGGCGCTTAACCCGGGACTGGACCGGACCGAGCGGAGTTGTGCGTCTTCCCCGAGGAGGGGGGAAGGAGGTGGGGGGGGGGGGGCGGGAACGGGGACGGGACGGGAGGCTCGAGCCGCCCAGCCGCAGCCGGAACCGGGTGAGGATTAGCCCACTCTCGACGCAGCGCGGGTCCGCGGGGGGCGAACGGGCGGAGATGGGGGACAGCCCGGGTTGGGGGCCGGCCGGGCCGGGCCGGGCCGCCCGCACGCACGCACCTCCGCGGCGCCTTTCCGCGGGGTGGGCGGGCGGGCGGGCGGGGCGGCGGCGGCCGGGGGTGGACGGTCGCCCCCGGCGCGCTGGGCGGCGGGGGGGAGGTCGCGGGGGCATTTTCTGGCTCCGCGAGGGGAGGGGAGGGGAAGGGCGACGTGAGGGGGCTGACCCCCACCCCCCCACCGAGTGCGGGCCCGGGGGTGCTGCCCCGGGGGTGCTGCCCCCTCTCCCCGCCCCCCGTGGGTCGCCCTGCCCTCCCCTCCCCTCGTCGCTGCGCGGCGGCGGCGGCGGCGTCGGCTCCGCACGTATTGTTCGGCCCTAATGGCGGCGAGCGGCGGCGCGGCCCGGCCCGGCCCGGCCGCGGGGGCAAACCCGGGCTCGGGGCAACCGGCGGGGGCAGGCACGAAGATGGTGGCCCAGCGCCCCCAAGTTGGGCGGTAATAAGCCCCTCCTGACGTCGAGGCTGCGCCTGGCGCCCCCTCCGCCCTGTCACCCCCCGCCCCCCCCCCCTCCTCCGGCGGGGTCTCCGTCTCCCTCCATCCCCTCGAGGGAGCGGGCGGATGTGCGCCGGCCTGGCCGCCCCCCCTTCCCCCCCTAATCTCTGTTTTTTTCTCCCCGCCCCACCCCCCCCCCAGGAGCGGGCAGCACTTCCAGCCCCATCGGGTGCAGCGCCGGCCGAAGGCCCGGAGGACGCCCCCCTCTCCATCCCTCCCGCCCGCCCCGCATTGTGAGTGGCTCGTCTGCCTTTATTTGTGTCCGCCGTTGGGGCCCGGCCGCGCGCCACGACGGGGCGAAGCCTCCCGGCCGGGCCCCCTCCCCGTTGGCTCCGGTGGGAGGAGCCGCGGGGCAGTTGCCCCGGGGCGCAGCCCCGCTACCGGCCGGGGGGGGGGCGCTGTTGCCCGCAGCGCGGTGGACCCCCCCCCCCCCCCTTCTCCCCCCCGCCGCCGCCGCTGCTGCGGCAACCTGGGCCCCCGGCGGGCTCCTGCCGCTGCTCACGTTCCCCGCGGAGGGGCGGGGCATATCTCCGGCGCCCTCTGGCGGGACGGCGGGGGAACAGCAGCCAGCCGGCCCGCTCTCCCGGGGAACGCGCCCAGCCACCCTCCTCCCCCCCCTCCAACCAACCAATCAATCAGTCGTATTTATTGAGCGCTTACTGCGTGCACAGCGCTGTACTAAGCGCCTGGGGAGTACAAGCTGGCAACATCTAGAGACAGTTCCTACCCAACAGTGGGCTCACAGTCTAGAAAGGGGAGACAGAGAACAAAACCAAACATACTAACAAAATAAAATAGATAGGTATAAGTAAAATAGAGTAATAAATAGGTACAAACATATATACATATATCCAGCCTCTCTCCCATTTCGTCTCTCTATCACTCAGTCAATCATCATCATCATCAATCGTATTTATTGAGCGCTTACTGCGTGCACAGCACTGTACTAAGCGCCTGGGGAGTCCAAGCTGGCAACATATAGAGACAGTCCCTACCCAACAGTGGGCTCACGGTCTAGAAGGGGGAGACGGAGAACAAAACCAAACATACTAACAAAATAAAATAGATAGTACAAGCAAAATAGAGTAATAAATATGTACAAGCATATATACATATATCCAGCCTCTCTCCCATTTCGTCTCTCTATCAGTCAATCATATTTACTGAACGCTTACTGCGTGCAGAGCACTGTACTAAGCGCCTGGGGAGTACAAGCTGGCAACATGTAGAGACAGTCCCTACCCAACAGTGGGCTCACAGTCTAGAAGGGGGAGACGGAGAACAAAACCAAATCAATCATATTTATTGAGCGCTTACTGCGTGCAGAGCACTGTACTAAGCACTTGGGAAGTACAAGCTGGCAACGTATAGAGACAGTCCCTACCCAACAGTGGGCTCACAGTCTAAAAGGGGGAGACAGAGAACAAAACCAAACATACTAACAAAATAAAATAAATACATAGGTACAAGTAAAATAAATAGAGTAATAAATATGTACAAACATATATACATATCCAGCCTCTCTCCCATTTTGTGTCTGTATCAATCAATCACATTTATTGAGCACTTACTGTGTGCAGAGCACTGTGCTAAGCGCTTGGGAAGTACAAGTCGGCAACACATAGAGACAGTCCCTACCCAACAGTGGGCTCACAGTCTAGAAGAGGGAGACAGAGAACAAAACCAAACATACTAACAAAATAGAATAGATAGGTACAAGTAAAATAGAGTAATAAATATGTACAAACATATATACATATCCAGCCTCTCTCCCATTTTGTGTCTGTATCAATCAATCAATCACATTTATTGAGCACTTACTGTGTGCAGAGCACTGTGGTAAGCGCTTGGGAAGTACAAGTCGGCAACACATAGAGACAGTCCCTACCCAACAGTGGGCTCACAGTCTAGAAGGGGGAGACGGAGAACAAAACCAAACATACTAACAAAATAGAATAGATAGGTACAAGTAAAATAGAGTAATAAATATGTACAAACATATACATATATCCAGCCTTTCTCCCATTTCGTCTCTCTATCAATCATATTTACTGAGCGCTTACTGTGTGCAGAGCACTGTACTAAGCGCTTGGGAAGTACAAGCTGTCAACATATAGAGACAGTCCCTACCCAACAGTGGGCTCACAGTCTAAGAAGGGGAGACAGAGAACAAAACCAAACATACTAACAAAATAAAATAGATAGGTACAAGTTAAATAGAGTAATAAATATGTACAAACATATACATATATCCAGCCTCTCTCCCATTTTGTCTCTGTAACAATCAACTTATTGAGTGCTTACTGTGTGCAGACCCCTGTACTAAACGCTTGGGAAGTACAAGCTGTCAACATAGAGAGACAGTCCCTACCCAACAGTGGGCTCACAGTCTAGAAGGGGGAGACAGAGAACAAAACCAAACATACTAACAAAATAAAATAAATAGAATAGATAGGTACAAGTAAAATAGAGCAATAAATACGTACAAACATATACATATATTCAGCCTCTCTCCCATTTCATCTCTGTATCAATCATATTTATTGAGCGCTTACTGCGTGCAGAGCCCCGTACTAAGCGCTTGGGAAGTACAAGCTGGCAACATATAGAGACAGTCCCTACCCAACAGTGGGCTCACAGTCTAGAAGGGGGAGACAGAGAACAAAACCAAACATACTAACAAAATAGAATAGATAGGTACAAGTAAAATAGAGTAATAAATACGTACAAACATATACATATATCCAGCCTCTCTCCCATTTCATCTCTGTATGTTGCCAACTTGTGCTTCCCAAGCGCTTAGTACAGTGCTCTGCACACAGTAAGCGCTCAATAAATACGATTGAATGAATGAATTTCGGAGGATCAGAAATGGACAGAAAAAACTTACAGCCACAAACGCGCGGCCCTGCCACCTTCCCGTCGGGGGGTTGCTTCGGTGTCCCCGGGCCTGGGCCAGCGCGGCCCCTCTGCTCACCGCCCTACCGGGTTGCGGGGGGACTGGAAGCGGTTTTCCCGGGAGCGGGCTTCTCCGCCGGGGCCGTTCAAGAGTCATTCTTCCAGGGTTGGTTGGTGTGGGCGTTTTTTCCTCCCGCCTGCGGAAACAATGATAAAGTAGCGCAGTGAGGAGAAAGTCGCCATCGCATCTCCATATACAATGTCTGGGGGAAGGTTGGGGGATTTTTCTGGGCTGGGGTCGTTCGCTACAGGCCGCTCCGGCGAGTCGGTGTCGGGTTCCGAGCAGAAACCTCCCAGTGGAGGAAGCCCCCAACTGACAACAGAAGAAAAAGTGAACGCAGCCCATGTGCTTGCTGAGGAAAATTCCCAGAGGAGGGGACCACGTTCAACTCCACTTCAAGAAGAAGAAGAAGAAGGGAAAAATAAAGGGCCCCAGGGCCTATCTCTAGCTAACAAATCAAACACCCTTTTAAGTAAAAAGAGGTTAGAAGGCTCTGAATTTTCCTCAAACTCAGGGCAGATTACTGGAGTTTTTAATTTTCCACTTGAAGCAAACCCTGCACATACAAGAAAGTTGTCAAACTTTGAATACGTTCACCCAGACCTATTTTTGTGGTTGCCTAGTCATTCATTCAGTCGTATTTATTGAGCGCATTTATTGCGATATCAATCAATATCGATTGATTGATTGAGCGCTTAATCGTATTTATTGAGCGCTTACTGTGTGCAGAGCACTGCACTAAGCGCCTGGGAAGTACAAGTTGGCAACATAGAGAGACGGTCCCTACCCAACAGTGGGCTCACAGTCTAGAAGGGGGAGACAGAGAACAAAGCCAAACATATTAACAAAATAAAATAAATAGAATCAATCAATCGTATTTGAGCGCTTACTGTGTGCAGAGCACTGCACTAAGCGCCTGGGAAGTACAAGTTGGCAACATAGAGAGACGGTCCCTACCCAACAGTGGGCTCACAGTCTAGAAGGGGGAGACAGAGAACAAAACCAAACATACTAACAAAATAAAATAAATAGAATAGATATGTACAACTGCAAGTTGGCAACATATAGAGACGGTCCCTACCCAACAGTGGGCTCACAGTCTAGCAGACATATAACAATAACCTGCATAAACTCCAGATATTCTAAAGCCTTCAAATCTGCACAGTATTTCTTTGAGGTAGAGATGGATGTTGAAGAGTATATCCCCACATGCTTCTGCATTATTTATATATTTAGCAAAGGATATTTTTCCCTGGTCAAGGCACAGAGTTGAGGAGCCATCAGTGACATTATTTTTTAATGGTATTTGTTAAGCAGTTTTAGTAAGTGCTAAGCAATGTCCTAAGCACTAAGTTAGATACAAGGTGATCAAATTGGGTACAGTCCCTGCCTCACACAGGGCCCCCAGTCTTAATCTCCCCTTTTTAGATGAGATAGCAAAGGCACAGAGGATGTAAGTGACTTGCCCAAGGTCACATAGACAAGTAGCGGAATTGGGACTAGAAACCAGGTTCTCTGGCCCCCAGGCTCAGGCTCTTTCCACTAAGCCACGCTATTTACTGAGGCTTCACAGTGGATGCTACTGTTTTCTCTTCCTCCCACAAGGATTAGATATTTTGAGGGGAAAGGGGGCATGCTTTGAAGGAATGAAGTCCTTTAAAATAAATAATTTAATTCAAAGCTTTCACATGTTTAAAATGGGCAAAGCACTTACTGATACTTTGCACCTTGGGGAAGCTTTTTCTGAACTCAAAGCTCTTCATCCAATTCTCCTGATTTCCCTGTGTGAAAGGTTTCAAGTGGTCAGTAGGTCAGTAGCCTCCATTTGGGTGGGTTTTAAATTCTTGAATAGAATGATTGAGTTATCTAGTCACTGGGGTTAGTGATGGAGTTGACTGAAAACAGAAATGAAAATTTAAAATCCAGTTCCTTTTTAGTCAAAATAAATTCTTGTCCTTGTTCCATGAAAAAAACACCAAAACAAAATGCCTAAAATTAGTGAAGACTTCTTGATTATTGCTATGATCTTTTAGCAAAGACTATAGGATGTATAGATTTTGAACACAAAAATAGTAGGAAGAATAAACATTAGTCCCCTGTAGCTGGAAACTGACCTGAAAATACTAGTTGTCACCTTCATTAGATCAAATATTTCTTCTAGGCTTCAGTACTGAAAGAAAAACAAAACAATTTCCTAGGACACTTATTCATTTCTGACATGAATAATATGTATCTACCCCAGTGCTTAGAACAGTGCTTAGCAAATAAGTGCTTGATAATGATGGTATTTGTTAAGCACTTATGTGCTGAGCATTGTTGTAAGCACTGAGATAGATATAAGGTGATTAGATTGTCCCACTTGGGGTTCACAGTCTTAACCCCCATTTTACAGATGAAGTCGCTGAGGCCCAGAGAAGTGAAGGGACTGGCCCAAAGTCACACAGCTGGCAAGTTGGCGGAGTTGGGATTAGAACCCAAGACCTGACTCCCAAGCCCTTGCTCTCTCCACTAAGCCACACTGCTTAACAAAAACATTACTTAACAGTAAACATAATAACATTATTAATTTGTCATGACTTTTTCCATCTGAGGCATGATCACAGGCCAGTATATTTGATAAAGTGATGAGCTTGAGACCTCCCTCTCTCAAGGGGAGTGGCAGGAGACCCTACAAAGAGGCTCACCAAACTGGAGCAGGCCGACAGCAACGCAGTGCTAGTGTCTGCCCTGGCTGGTCCCTGGGCCCAAATCTTTTGCATGCACACACCCCCGCTCCCCACCACAAACAAAAACAAAAAAACAGCTCTTGAAAGGGAGAGTGATATTTGTGGGTAGAGCGCTGCCTGGGAAGGATGTTGAAAACCAGGCAAGTTCTGCTTTGGCCTAGCCTAGCTTGAAAGCTGGTCACAGTCCTGCAGGCCTCCAGCAATCCAGATGCACTTGCTCGTGTTTTTCTTTCTTTCCCTCTCCTTCCTTCCCCCGCCACCCCCCCGCACCAACCCAAACCACGTAAACAGGGTGCAAGGAGCAACTAGTGTCAGGAGGGGATGTGGGTGTAGGGTCTAACCACAGGTGCAAAGCACCAGGGAGCATTTATCCATGTTGAATATTTCGGGGAATCACTTTTCAATTGCCTTGGGCGAATCTGAACCCTAATGCACGCACACAATTTGGACCCCGCTCACCCGAGCATATTCATTCATTCAGCCGTATTTATTGAGGGCTTACTGTGTGCTTACCGGACTAAGCGCTTGGGAAGTACAAGTCGGCAACATATAGAGACAGTGGCTACTCAAGAACGGGCTCACAGTGTAGAAGGGGGAGAAACGACAAAACATGCAGAGAAGTGACAAAGCCGCCAGGATAAATAGAATTACAGTTATATGTACATCATTAAAATAGAGTAGTAAATATATACAAGTAAAATAGAGTAATAAATCTATGCAAGTGCTGTGGGGAGGGGATGGGGAGGAGGAGAGGAAAAAGGGGGCTCAGTCTGGGAAGGCCTCCTGGAGGAGGTGAACTCTCAGTAGGGCTTTGAAGGGGGGAAGAGAGCTAGTTTGGGGGATTTGTGGAGAGGGCATTCCAGGCCAGGGGTCGACAGCGGGACAGGCAAGAACAAGGCACAGTGAGGAGGTTAGCGGCAGAGGAGCGGAGGGTGCGGGCTGGGCTGTAGAGGGAGAGAAGGGAGGTGAGGTAGGAGGGGGGCGAGGTGATGGACAGCCTTGAAGCCGATAGAGGAGTTTTTGCTTGATGCGTAGGTTGATAGGCAACCACTGGAGAATTTTGAGGTGGGGAATGACATGCCCAGAGCATTTCTGTACAAAGATAATCCGGGCAGCAGAGTGAAGTATAGACTGAAGCGGGCAGAGACAGAAGGAAGGTAGATCAGAGAGAAGGCTGATGCAGTAATCCAGTCGGGAAAAGATGAGAGATTGAACCAGCAAGGGAGCGGTTTGGAAGGAGAGGAAAGGGCGGATCTTGGCATATCTATCTTGAGTGACGTGAAGGTAAGGTGAAGCATTTTCAAAAGAGTCATTTTAATAAAATTCAGTCTATCTTATTTCACAGTAAATGGTAAACACCTTTCTGTCCTTTAGGAAAGGGTCTATATTCCACTTTTTGCAGTGGCTTCAAACCAAGATTTATTTTAAGTACAATTTCAGAGTTATAAGATTTACGTGAAATTCTATTTATATGGCTTCAAGTTTAAAGATTTTTTCCCTTTTATGCTTTTTGTCTTAGGTGAATCATGTGGCACCTCCAAGTGTTCCTACCCGAAAGTCCAAAAATATTAGAAAAAATTCCCTGAAATAACATGGAATCTAGTGAATATAGATCCAGTTAAGCAGTCATAGTAATTAAGAAATTTCTTCTGTTCATTCATTCATTCAATCGTATTTATTGAGCACTTACTGTGTGCAGAGCACTGTACCAAGCTCTTGGAAAGTACAAGTTGGCAACATATAGAGACGGTCCCTACCCAACAGTGGGCTCACAGTCTAGAAGGGGGAGACAGGGAACAAAACAAAACATATTAACAAAATAAAATAAGTAGAATAAATTTGTACAAGTAAAATTAAATAAATAAATACGTACAAACATATATACAGGTGCTGTGGGGAAGGGAAGGAGGGGGAGAGGAAGTATCAAATTGAAAATGCTATTTTGGTACAGATTATTGTAATGTACCCATTAAGGCCTGGTCATAGACCCTTCTTGATTTACTCTAGGGTTAGGAAGAAAAAAACCTCTAACTAGAAAATATGCATGTCAACATACATTCTTCAGTATTGTGCACAAAATTAGACTGAGTGCCTGGTGTAAGTATTAGTGTCAGTGCTGTTTGAGTGGCTGATGGGTTCCGAGACTTGCAATCCAGGAGTGCTGGGGTGGGGTGATGGGATGACCTCAAAAGAAAGGTCTCCAAGACCATGCAAGCAAATACAATTTATAATGTCTTTTATATGTCTTGGTACTGTAATTTTGGCATGGAAAACGAGTGCCTCCCAAGGGTGGTCACGAACCAGGGCAGGGTTTTACAGAGCCAACTGCCGCTTGTTCAAACAACTGGTTCCTTGGGTCTCGAGTTTCTCTTGTGGGACCACTTCTCTGAAGTTCTTTTGGGCCCTCCTAAGCACTCAGTACAGTGCTTTGCTCACAGCAAGTGCTCAATAGATACTGTTGATTGATTGATTGCTCATTAGCACTTCCACCAGCAGTTGGGCAATTAGTTCTGGCATAGATTTAGTACTTACTGTGGGGCAGGCACTGTGCTAAGCACTGGGGTCAATATAGGAGACTGAGATCAGGCAGCAGGCCTGTCCCACATGGAACTCACAGTCCAACAGGAAGGAAGAGTGAGTGTCTCGAGATGAGGAAAATGAGGCCCAGAGAAGATGAGTAACTGGCCCCAGGTCCCCCCAGCCAGCCAGTGGCGGAGTTGGGGCTACAATCCTTGTCTCCTGACACCCCGTTCCAGGCTCTTGTCAGTAGAGAAGGCATTTACTGAAGTGAGTCAGTCCTGCCGACTGAGTCGCAGCTCCAGTGAAAGGTTACCAAGGCATCCAGTTCTGGATTTAGGGCTCCACAGCCCACCGCTGACAGCGAGCTGCACTCACTTGGGCCTCATGTGGGTCCTGCACGTACGAAGCCTTTGTGTGTGCTCTTGTTCGTTGTGGTCCGTTCCCCAGTGGGAGCATGCTTGGCTGCGGGGAGGGAGTTTAAGTGGCACCAAGCGAGCGAGCCAGCAGCACCATCACCAACTCCAGTGCGGGTTCTGGGGCTTGAAGTCTCAGGTGCCAGACTGGCCCGATGCTCCCCGGTGGGAGACACCTCCTTGTGCGGAGGAACGGTCCTCGGGGGAATTAAGCTTGTTTTGAATAATGCATTGCAGAGGGTGGCGAGGGACGGGATGGACAGACAGACGGACAATGGGGATTGAGGTTTTCTCTCAGTAGTATAGAGTAGTGAAGAACCACAAAAAAAGAATAAGATGCAGGTGGCGAATTGGTATGCAGTCCAGTGCTCGATAAATGCCATCGATTGGCCATATGGGGATTGAGGGATGACCATGGAAAAGCAAGGCCACGAAGGAAAAAAACAGATTATGTTACATGAGCCTCAAACAGAACTAAACCTAAATTGGAGCCTGCTGTTTTTCTGAACTCTGTAGGTATTGGTTTGTTTTACCTGTGTCCTTTGCTCTGCATTTCCTGTTTCCTGACAGACAGTTTTTATGTGCTCTGAAAAGCTTGTTTAGTTTGAAGGGTTTTTTTGTTTGTTTTTTTGCAAAATATGTAGGCTTCCTATATGTTAACTCATAGCTGTAGTCCTAAGGGAAATAGAGATGTGTTGATCAATAGCATATATTGCTAAATCAAGCCCATACCCCTGAGTTAATGTTTAACTGGACACGGTTTGTTTTGCACTGAAGAAAGACTCGGTTTCTCTAGAAGTGTAAAAAAAAAGGAGACAATGAAAAGGTCCTCATTGGATGGGAGGAAAAGGTTTAAGTGGTTGTACTTGTCCTGTTTTAGTCAGTCAGTCATATTAAGCATTTACTGTGTGCAGAGCACCGAGCTAAGCATTCGGGAGAGTACAGTGTAACAGATGTATTCCCTTCCCACAAAGAATTTACAGTCTAGAGGGGGAGACAGATTTTAATATAAATAAAATAGAAATAGCTACATAAGTGCTGCGGGGCTGGAAGGAGGGTTGAATAAAGAAAGCAAGTCAGGATGATGCAGAAGGGAGTCAAAGAAAAGGAAAAGAGGATTTAATCAGGGAAGGCCTCTCGGAGGAGATGTCTTCAATAAGGCTTTGAAGGGGGAGGGGGAGAGAAATTGTTTGTCATATGAGGAGGGAGGGCATTCCAGGCCAGAAGCAGGACGTGGGCGAGAAGTTGGTGAGATAGATGAGATTTAGGTACATGAGAAGATTGGCAAAGGAGTGAGGTGTGTGGGCTGGATTGTAGTAGGAGAGTAGAGGTAA
Source organism: Tachyglossus aculeatus (assembly GCF_015852505.1). NCBI lineage: Eukaryota > Metazoa > Chordata > Mammalia > Monotremata > Tachyglossidae > Tachyglossus > Tachyglossus aculeatus. The sequence goes on from NC_052085.1 coordinate 212,850, forward strand.
AGTTGGTGGGGGGGGGGGGAAGGTGACTGAGTACTTTATAGCCATTGGGGAGGAGTTTCTGTCGGAGGTGGATAGGCAACCACTGGAGGTTCTTGAAGAACACGACCTGAATGTTTTTGTAGAAAAATGATCTGGGCAGCAGAGAGAAGTACAGACTGGAAATGGGGAGAGACAGGAGGCTGAACGGTCAGCAAGGAGGCCGATACAGTAATCAAAGTGGGATAGGATAAGTGGTTGGATTAATGTGGCACCAGTTTGGATGGAGGGGAAAGGGCAGATTTTAGCAATGTCGTGAAGGTCAAACCTACAGGATTTAGTGATGGATTGAATATGTGGGTTGAATGACAGAGAGGAGTCAAGGATAACACCAAGGTTATGGGCTTGTGAGAGAGGAGGATGATGGTGATGTCTACAGTGGTCCCTCTCACCAATCCCGAAAGGAAGAGGACATTTGAATCGGAGAGAAATGTGGGATGACAAAAGTGGGTGGTGGTTCCAGGCACAAGTTGCAGTGAGGAAGAAGTGTCCAAAGGAGGCTGAAAGGAAGCTGCTGGGGGAGTAAAGTAGAAGCAGTTGATCACAGGGCTGGTGACCAGTTGACCCCATGGCCTGCAGCTCCTTAGGGCCACCTGGGGCCACTTGGAAAGCCTATGCACTCCCTTTGATGCCTGCCCTCAAGAACTACCTTTAAGGCCTTTGGCTTAAAAGGCAGTACTTAGTTAAGTGGTTTGTGTAGGAGTGGTGGTTTGGGAAACTGGGTGAGAAGGACCTGGGTTCTAATCCCCCTTTTGCCACTTATCTGCTGTGTGACCTTGGGCAAGTCACTTAACCTCTCTGTGCCTCAGTTACCTCAACTGCAAAATGGGATGAAGAATGCAAGCCCCATGTGGGCCAAAGACCATGTCCAATCTGAGTAGCTTGTATCTACCCCCAGCACTTCGTACAGTGCCTGGCACATAGTAAGCACTTAATAAATGTCATTAAAAAAACCCAAAAAATAACCTGTGGTTTTTCCAGACAGGCCTAGGCCAGGCTGTATTTTGGGGATGGTGAGAGGCTTCGCCTCCTGGGTGGACACAGTCTTGGAAGCCATTGGAATTGGGCAGGATGGGAAGGCAGTGGGATGCATAGACCCTGAAATGGATAAAGGGGTGATAAAATGGGCACCTAGTGTGTCTGTTTGTCAATGGCTGATGACCTGAATCAGGCAGGAACTCTGCCTTATTTTGGGCCTCTTTGGGTGGCTGAGAGTCAGCTTAGGGTGGAAGCCTGCCAAGTAGCCAGTTGTAGGGCTGTTTGCCACAGTTTGTTCAAATGAAACAAGGGTGAACATGGTGAAAGAAGATAAACTCTAGGTTGCCGCAGACAGAGCCTCCCTTGGTAATGTTCCTGTTAAGCTCGTGGTGGCAGGAAACGGGTCTACCAACTCTGTTTAATTGTACTCTCCCAAACTTAGTACAGTGCTCTGCATAGAATAAATGCTTAATAAATACCATTGACTAAGCATTAAAAATCCTGTTATTCAAAGATATCTATTGACAGCTTGTTGTGTGCAGAGCACTGTACTAAGTCCTTGGGAGAGTACAATACAACAGAATCAGAAGACACTATCCTGCCCAAAACGAGCTTACAGTTAATTCAGCTGTTCTTCACAAATCAATTTTTGAGTCTCCTCTGTGTGCAAAGCATTGGACTAAGTATTGTGGGGAATTCCAAGGGAAGTGGGTCAGCAGGTCTCTGCCCTTAAGGGGTTGGCAGTCTCTAAAGGAAAAGATGCGGCAAACATAAAAGTGCAAATAGCAGGAAAAACCATTACCCCACTCAGAGCTGTGTCAAGACTCCCACAGATGTTGAAGGGAATGCTGTAATGGTTGAAATGGCTAAGCTGGGATGCGGAGTTAACCTGAACAGGTACTGTCGGTGAGGACCCGGTCCTCAAGGAGCGCTTGGTCCGAAAGAGAAGGGTGGCGGGAGGCTGGGAGACATTGCATGCGAGGAGAGTGGCATGTGTCTTGAACCTGGTCTAAAATAACTCTTTGGGGACGTGGGATGGAGAGCAAGATTCCTTTCCTGAGGAGCAGCGTGGCCTAGTGGAAAGAGCATGGGTCTGGAAACAGAGGGCCTGCGTTCTTCTTCTGGCTTTACCATTTGCCTGCTGTATCACCTTGGAGAAATCACTTAACTCTTCTGTGCCTCAGTTCCCTCATATGTAAAATGGTGATTCAATATTTGCTCCCCCTCCTCCTTAGATTGAGCCCCATGTGGAAAGGGACCTTGTCCTACCTGATTAACTTTTATCTACTTATCTACTTAACTTTTATCTACTCCAGTGCTTTGAACAGTGCTTGGCCCATAGAAAGCGCTTAACAAATAACACTGTTTTCATTTAAAAAATAATAAATGGGCTGTTTATTAGGTGGCAGGTGGTTCAATAAAGGATGGAGGTCTTCAAAACATTTTAAACAATTGGGAGCTACTGTAGATCCACTCCCCTAGACAGAGCTAGGCAGTGTTTGTGCTCACTGAACTGTCATGTGATAGTGGAATTGCCAGCCTCCCCCAGCCTTAGGAAGGCAAGCCCTTCGACTCTCAGCTCCTTGCCTCGCCTCCCGAATGCCTCTCTGCTTCACACCTTCCTCACTGGACCTGGCCTGGTGAGGGACGTTTGGTAGGTGGCGGGCGTACACAGAGTCTTCAGGCTCTTTTTTAGACTGTGAGCCCACTGTTGGGTAGGGACTGTCTCTATATGTTGCCAACTTGTACTTCCCAAGCACGTAGTACAGTGCTCTGCACACAGTAAGTGCTCAATAAATACAATTGATTGATTTTCCAGATAGGGGTCATGTAGTAGTATTGGGAGGAGGAGGTTTAGCTAGCCATTCACGCAGTGAGTAGCCCCCTAGGGTACACTCGAGAGGGCAGGCGATTGGAAGTGGTGAGGGCCCCTTAGGCGCTGCCATGGAAAATGGTGAGTCTGTGTAGCTGCCGAAATGGCCGACTCAGTATTAAGCTGGAATACTCAAAAGAGGCTGAAAAAAAACCATGGTTGAGAAGGGGAAGGCCGTCCCTGGCTCTCCCCAAACCAGCAAATTCAGGCCTGGGAGCTGGAGTGATTGCCGCCCTTTACTTGCCGTATAATCAATCAGAAAATCCCATTGTTAAATTTGTTTCTGTAAATTAAATAATGATGGTATTTTTAAGCGCTTACTAAGTGCCAAGCACGGTTCTAAGCACTGGGGTAGATACAAGGTAATCAGGTTGTCCCATGTGGGGCTCACAGTCTTAATCCCCACTTTAGAGATGAGGTAATTGAGGCACAGAGAAGTTAAGTGACTTGCCTAAAGTCACACAGCAGCCGGGATTTAGAACCCACCTCTGACTCCCAAGCTTGTGCTTTTTCCACTAAGCCACGCTGCTTCCCTGAACTGATCCAAAATCATTTTAACTGTGGATTGACCAACCTGATTGGACGCCAAGGTCTTGCTTTGAAATAAACCATAATTCCTAATAAGAAGGTGTGCCTTTTAATATCTTAGCAATCAGCATTTGCTTTACCTTTCCCCGGGATACTTACTACCAAGGGAGGGAAAGATGAGGTCTTTAAAAGAGCTTCAAATAAACCAAAAAGCCAGAACTAGAAACAAGATACAAGGTAATTTGGCTGGCCAAATCCCTGGCCCACATGGGGCTCACAGGTTAAGAGGAAGGGGAGAGCCAGCTGTTTTATCCCTATTCCTCAAATAAGGAATTGGGCCCAGAAAGGTCATCCTGCAGCTGGCCAGGGGCAGAGCTGGGATTAGAACCTGGGTCTCCTGACTCCCAGTCTTGTGCCCTTTCCACTAGGCCGTGACCGAAAAATACCAGCAGTGCCCGAGCTACCCTAGCGCTTAGGGCATTGATGTTCTGACTAGCTCCTTCTTGGAGTCTTAGCCATGATGTCTAAGACTTGGTCCTGTATCTAGTTCTGCTAAATTTAGAATTTTATTGCCATGTCAAGAGTATTTGGAAAGTCATCCAGTTTGTGAAGTTTAGTTGAGAGACTGAAACTGAGTCCTCATGCCTCTTCCATTAGCTTAATGTTTTGCCTTCAGTTAAGTGGTTTATTTGCTATGCCTCAGTTTCCTCAACTGTAAAAAAAAAATTAACATTCTTCACAGGAGTGCTGTGCACCATTACTCATTAAGAACATTGCAGTAAAATTTCCATATGAAAATAGATATTTCTTTTAGGGTTAAAGGCGCCGTAGTGCAAATGAGAATTTATTTCGTGACTAGTTGGTAAAGAGCACTATACTACATCCTCCTGAGCAGGACTGGCCTGAGGCAGTGCCTCGGGGTCCGGGGGGAAAGGAGAATGATTTGAAACACATTTGAAAATCAATATAAGAAACGCTTAAAAACAAAACTGCACTGCTAGATTCTCTAGTGTCCTCTGTACTTGGGGAAGAGGCCACCGATGGGGTGGGGAGGAAAGTCCCTCATGGGTTTATATGTGACTGAAAAGCTCAATAAAGTCCCGACCACAGCATGCACCCACGCAGCCTGACCTTGTGCTGTCAAGGTGGGTGTTTGCATCCCCCTTATGCTACTTTTGCCTTCCTGTCTCGATGCTTGGGTCACTTCAGCTCAAGAGTTCAATAAAACAGAAAACAACAATAACAAATACTGTTCTGAGCTGGCATCCTGGCAGTGGTGATAATTTAGTGGAACTTCACTTATGTAATTGCATTGAGTGCATTTATTTAGACTCTGGGGGCACTTATTTTTTAGAATCTGTAAAACAACCCCTTATAGAGTTAACACCAACAGTTACCCAAGCAGCAGCCTGTTCCATACCCAAAGAGGGGGCTATCTGGGCAGTGTGAAGAGCCAAGAAACAACACGATGGCAGGTCTTGGGGCTTGTCAGTCCTTCTAGTCCTTTGACTAGAGGCCCTGGGAGTTGAGCAGATTCGGGCAGATTCATATCCAGGCTTTTTCATTAGGTTTAAATATGGTACCTCTGCATCTGCTGCCCTGGCTTGGAGTGGTGCCTGACCAAGAGCCCCTCTGGCCCAAGGACCCCAAGTTCCAGGTGTGCCTGCGCCCTCAGCTTCTTGCTGAGGCACTGCCCGAGGCCAATTCTGCCAAGGAGGATGTGGTAGGATGCTCTTCACAAACTAGGGGCTCAATACATTCTCTCCCTGGATCTAGGAAGGCTTCTCCAGAGGTAGCTAATGCAATTAGTGCTGAAAAAACAGTGTGGAGTCAGTCACTTGTACATTTTGCCCAAACCTCTAAGCGTCTTGTGGAGGAGCTTCACAAACTGCTGCTGGAGGCTGATACCACCCTAACTTGGGAAATGAAAGGCCAAAAATCAGATGGGAAAATTGCTGGAACACTTTACCAGTTTTCATGGGTAAGGCCAGAGCTTGACTTGTGTCGGGGGTCAGCCTTAGAGCGTTCACACCTTTGGGGCAGTGGGAAGCCCAGGAACCCTAATCCTGAGAATAGGAAAACTCATAATATATGTGCACCATGACTGTTTATTCTGGCCCCACTTTAGGCTCTAATCAGGGAGATATGCATTGTTGGAAGAGCATTCCCCAATTCCTTTACAGTCTTCTGTCCAATGAGGAATGAGAACACGTGTTATGGGAGAACTGTGCTGCTCATTGTCTTTTATATTCAGATAGTATTGAGTGCTGCGAACAACCAGAGTTATTTCCCCATTATGAACCTGGACTTTAGTCATTGGAGTTTTTGGTTACATTAGAGTGTGGGTGCTTTATTTTAACCACTGCTACATGGTCACTGTCGTAATTAATCAGAATTTGTTGTGATTGCAAGTCTACCAACTCTGTTGTATTATTGTACACTCCTAAGTGCTTGGCACAGTCCTCTGCACACAGTAAACATTCAGCAAATAACATTGTTGATGATGTTTGGCATTTCTTACCCAGGGTAGTCACAGGACTGAAATAGCAGAAGACAGTGCAATAGATAGGTGAGGTCAAGAGTCATTTTAAAACCACAGAATTGCATCATTCCAGTGAATTGACTCCATGTAGATGTGGATTTAACTTGGCTGGGAAAGAGTTTGTGGGGTTTGTTTTGTTTCCCTGAAATGGAGTTGGGGGACCTTTCACTTCTGGGCCATTAGTGGTGCTGTGCTGCTAGATTCAGTATATTTGAACAGGAAGCAGACTTAGTTGGGGTGGTGATAATGATGAGTGCTTGAACTAGGGTAGCAGTTGTTTGGGTGAGGAGAAAGGGTTGGAAGTGGCAAACGTTTTAGAAGGAGAAGGGACAGGCTTTATCAGTTGAATGTGAGAACTGAATGACATGGAGCAGTCAGGGGACATCAAGGTTATGGGTTTCTGTGACAGGGATGATAAATTAGGGTGGGAGGGGAAGGTTTAGGCGGGAAGATGACAAATTCAGCTTTGAACAGATGAGTTTGAGGTACTGGTGTGACATAGCAGTGGAGACGCCTTGGAGGCAAGCAGAGGAGGAGGTGTCAGTGCTTGGAGAAATAGAGCGAGTTGAAGCCGTGTGAATGGAAGAGCTCCCCGAGACAGAGTGAAGAGTGAGAGGAGTGGGGACAGAACAGAGCCCTGTGAGGCGTCCCCAGTTAGAGGATGAGACATGGAAGAAGAGCCAGCGAAAGAAACCAGAGGAGAGGTCAGAGAGGTAGGATGAGAACCAGGAGGGTACCGTGATGGCCAAACCAAGGAGAAGGGATGGCTGACCGTGACAGAGGGGGCTGAGAAGTTGAGGAGAATCAGGGCAATGTAAAGTCCTGTGGATTTGGCCATGGAGAGGTCACTGGTGACATTTGGAGAAAGGGCTCTTGGTGGAATGAAGGAGGCGAATACCTAACTACTGGATCAGGAAGAGAGTTGATGGAGAGGCGTGAAGGCAGTGGGTATGGACAAGCGCTTCAAGGAGTTGGGCCCGGGAAAGAAAGAGGGAATGGGGACTGGTAACTGCAGGGGACAGTGGGGCCCAAAGAAGACTTCTTTAGTATTTGGGAAGGCAAGGGTTTTTGAAGGTGAAGGGAAGAAGCTACCAGAGAGGGAGAGGTTGAAGATAGCTGTGAGCATGGGAACAACTGTTTCCAGGAGGTGAGAGGGGATTCAGTCAGATTTAGGTAGAGAGCCAAGTGAGAGGTCTCCTTTTGAAGGAGGCAATAAATACAGCTCAATTGAATCAACCAGTGGGTCATATTGGAGTGCTTTCTCTGTGCCGAGTACTGTACTTAGCCCCTGGGAAAGTATAACATAACCAAGCTGGTAGACCAACAACAACACCGAGTTTACAGTATAGAAGAGGGAAGTAAATAATGTAGAATATGAAGAAGACACAGTGATAAGCCCCCTCCTGTTGGCTTCTGTTTTACCGATCAAGTAGTTTTCTATCAATCAAATCAGTGGTATTTATTGAGTGCTTACTGTGAGTGGTGGCACTGTACTGAGCATTTGACAGAGTACAATACAGCAAAGTTGGTAGGCACAATCCCTGCCCATGAAGATCTTACAGCCTGCCCGGGAAAACAGACATTAAAAATAGATTAGGACTAGGGGAAGTAGTAGAGTATAAGAATATTTCCGTATTGTGGGGCTGGGGTGAGTATCAAAGTGGTTAAGGGGGTACCCAGCCAAATTCATAGTTGACGCAGAGGGGAGGGCAGATCGGGGTCATCAGGACTCTAGGAGGATGACTGGGCGCCCCAGCAGCTTCAGGGGGGAGGTGGTGATTTTGAGGAGTTGTGGGGGTTGAAGAGAGAGCCGAGTTATAGCAAGACAGTGAATATGAGATGGCACAAGTCTGCCAGTTATCTGGATTTCTGCCAGCTGCACAAATACAAGAGCAGTGGAGGTGGACCGAGGGAGTGAGCCGGGTCTGGCGACAGGGAACTGGGGACTAGGCCCTGGCTTAGGCCCTAGCTTCTAGTCCCTACTAACATCTAAGCCAGGGCAATGCTCCTTAGAACCTTTTTAAGCAAATGTTAGGGGAAACACTTTTACGGTTTTCACCTCTCTGCCCCTCCTCCTGGTAGGAGGAACAAGGGTTGAATTGTGAAGGTGTGGCCTGATACTCTTTGTTCAAGTTCTCCTGATGTAGTGGTTAGAGACCAAGGAAGTACAGTATGAGCAACTTGCACTACAGCCTACCCACTCAGTCTAATTTTACCAAGGGCCTCGCTTGTATCTGAGATAATTTCACAGAGTGCTCCACCTTCCATTTACCTGTTTTAATATCTTTTACATCACTTATTGCTCCATTGCCAGGATTCAAAAATTTAGTACAGTGCCTTGCGCACAGTATGTGCAGCAATAGATACTATTGATTAATTAATTCAAGAGCTGGAACTGGCCCAAGTGTACCATATAGTTTTAGCTTATTTTCAATATAGGGATGGCAAGGGATGCCAGGGAGGGAAAGTCCTGTTTTTTGGCCATGGAGCCCCCTCTTTAACCCTTGTGACAAAGATGACCCCGAGGGACCCTTTTCCAGGGTCAGAAATGGAAACCTAAGCATCCCTGTGCACCTGCTGCCCTGGTGTGTGTCAGGTGTGTGTATGGAGAGGGGGCTGGGGTGCAATACATCGAACCTCTAAGCTCGGAGGAGGGGGCTGCACAGTACTCAGAGTTCTGACCCTGGACTCCTCCCCCAGCCAAAAATGGGACCCAGAGAACCGGGAGGTTGGACTTTCTAAAAGCAAAATCCACAGTGGCACCTTCACTCCTCCGTTCAGTGCTTCCAGGCTAGGGAAACCCTGCTCTAGTCTCACAGGACTCTTGTGATCCACAGCCATCTGTTGCCACAAAGGAGCCCCATGTTGCTAGTTTTGATTTATTTTTCCAGGCTGCCCAAAGCTATCCTTTAGAAATCAGAAATGACTTTTTTTTTTTTATCTCCAACATTTCTTTTCATTGGGCCCTAAAGTTTCAGGATTGCACTAGTCTCAAATTGGTTCTGTTGAACTTCGTAATGAAATTAATATTAGTGAGACTTGGAATTTTCATGCCTTGAAATTTTTTTAAATCTTTTCTATGTTGCTCTAATATAAATTGGTCCTGACTGGGAAGTTGCTCTCCTTGGTGAAAAATTGCTTAGGTTCCACAGAGTCATTTTGCACTTGAAAATTTAGATGTCAATGGAAGTATTTTAAAATATATATTTTTTTCCTTTTCCAATTGAATTTTTGTTTTATAATCTGTGTGTGTTCTTGGATTCCAGATTTTACAAGTGTCGATATAAGTGGTGAACGAAAAGGCAGAATAGCCTATAGATGCTTCCTGTATAAACTCAGTACTCCTACGATACGGGGATTGGGTTCTTGCAAAACCCTGCATGAAGGAAAATAGTGGTTTAGTGCCGCGTCCTCCCCCAACCTCCCCGACATCTGCCGCACACATGCTCGCAACCCTCGTAGCCAAGACATTCATTAATTCCCTAACCACACATTGTAGCCAAAATGCAGAGAGAGGTACTTTGGACTGGCTAAGATATTGTCAGGACTGGAAAAGGGATGTTGTGGCCCCATCATTTCTGGTCAAGCTTTCTCCCCTTTCAACTCTGAAATGGTGATAGCCTGTGACATTTTTCCTGATGCTCCATATGTTGAGAAAAACCCTAGGCAAACATCTGAATGGCACAGCTGAGCCCTGCTTGCAAGTCTTAGCAGCCGGGAGCTCTACTGCTCAAGTGTTTTGGCAGGGTCAGTAAGCATGTGACAGTGGGGACCCTGCAAACGTCATGCGTTGAAATTTTCAGGTCTCGGATGAAATTTCACATAAAGCACATAGTAAAATCTCATTTGCAGTGAACAAATGACCCAGTGCCATGCCGATGCAGACAAAGAGCAAAAATGTCAGGCGGTCTTCATTGTGAGGAAGTACAACTTAATGTGCCGTGGAGAAGATCATACTGATTGCAAGGACGTGGTGATGGGCTGTGAGCTGTCAGGCAATATTCAGACAAGAGGTGCTTTTTAAAGGTGTTCAGTAGTGTGTATATGGTGACAGCCCAAAAAACAAATCAGAAATGCAGGGCATCATCAGGGAAGGAATAGAAAGCAAAGGCAGAGGTTTGTCCTCATTTGAATACCTAAGCCATGGAGCCAGCTTGCCAGCTTTCAGGAATGTATTCTGAGAATGGAGATTCGAGGGATGGAGAATTGCCGCCACGTGAGGGGAAGACCCACTTGAGCCCAGAGCTGCTTTGTGTGGTGGTCCGTCTGAGTGTGTGTACATTGGGTCTGGTTCACACCTATGTCTCAACCCCCATCCCTCAAGAAGGAATATTTTGTATCCCCTCCTTCCTCTCCACCTCCTCCCCTTCTCCATCTCCCCCGCCTTACCTCCTTCCCTTCCCCACAGCATCTGTATATATGTATATATGTTTGTACGTATTTATTACTCTATTTATTTATTTTACTTGTACATATCTATTCTATTTATTTTATTTTGTTAATATGTTTTGTTTTGTTCTCTGTCTCCCCCTTCTAGACTGTGAGCCCACTGTTGGGTAGGGACCGTCTCTATATGTTGTCAACTTGTACTTCCCAAGCGCTTAGTACAGTGCTCTGCACACAGTAAGTGCTGAATAAATACAATTGATTGATTGTATTGAGGCCATATTTTTTGGTCAACAAATAATAGTTACCAGTCTTTCTTTGGAGGATATGGCTGGCTTAGGGGAAAGAATATGGGCCTGGGAGACAGAGAAGTCGGGTTCTAATCCTGGCTCGGCCACACTCCTGCCATGTGACCTTAGGCAAGTCACTAAACTTCTCTGTGCCTTAGTTTCCTCATCTGTAAAATGAGGATTAAATACCTCTTCTCCCTTTGCCTTAGACTGTGAGCCCCTCATGGGTCATGGACTGTGTTCAACCTGATTATTCTGTATCTACCTCAGTGCTTAGTACAGTGCTTGATACAGTGGAAGAGCTTAACAAATACCATCGTCATCATCATTATTATTATTATTACTACTAGCTAGAAGTGTTTTGGTTTTTCATTGATTTGGTGGGGCAGCACACTCTGGGCTCCCAGCAGTGGCGTGGGGCAATTGGGGCTCCACCAAGCACAGTAGCAGATACTTTGGGATGTGCTTTGAGGGAGTCAGTGGGGCCTAATGAAAAGTACCAGAGTCTGGGGAATCAGGAGACTTGGGTTCTAGTCCTGACTCTCCCACTGGCAAGCTTTGTGACCTCAGTCAAGTACCGTAACCCCTCAGAGTCTCTTTCCCCCCTCGCGATAGAAATGGATAATGCCTGTCTACTTGTTCTGCTTTGTTTTCTTGTCTGTCTCCCCCCTTCTAGACTGTGAGCCCATTGTTGGGTACGGATTGTCTCCATTTGTTGCCGATTGTACTTTCCAAGCGCTTAGTACAGTGCTCTGCACACAGTAAGCACTTAATAAATATGATTGAATGAATGAATAATTGAAGTGATTGCACACCAAAGTGGTGATATTACTACTGTCATCATCATTATTATCATCATCATCAACAATAAAGTCACCCATGTCATCCTGGCCACTGGTAAAGAGTGAAAAGAAGTTGGGGTAAGGCAGTTCAGACTTGAGGTTTTATTGGGATGCTTGGACTGGGGACAGCTCTGGGTCAAGTTGGATTAAGTCACATCTGGCCGGGAGAACTAGTGGTGGGTCATACTGGTAGCTGCAGGGGAGGGTTCTTGCTCTGATGAGAGTGTTTTGGCACTGACACAAAGGTCCTTGCAGATATCCTCCTCCTTTGGAAGTTTGCAGTGAGTCATCTAAATGGCCCTGGATGCCACCTGCCAATTCCTTGACAAAAGTTTCTACTCTTAACAGGCATTACTGAGTATTGCAGCACATGGTACCATGTGTAGTAGCAAACCTGAGAATCCCCTTCAAATATCACTGTCAATGATTCAGCCTTAAAATAGCCAAAGATGAGAGAACATAGTTCAGATTCAGGGGGAAACAACATTAAATGAATAAAAGAACCAGCATGGCCTAGTGGAAAGAGCCTAGGCGTAGGAGTCAGCTCTTGGGCAAATGACCCCTCTGGACATGTTTCCTCATCTGCAAAATGAGGATTACATCCTCCTTCTCCCTACTTAGACTGGCGTGGAACGGGGACTGTGTCCAACCCAATTACCTTATATCTATCCCAGTGTTTAGTACAGTGCTTTGCACATAGTAAGTGCATAACAAAAACCATAATTAATTTTGAGAAAAACAATTTGGGGTGAGACAGCAGCTATGGTGGCTAATTTCTAGGAAACTTGTTTACTTAGGAAAGCAACACGGTGAGTGGCTAGACCACAGGCCTGAGAGTCAGAAGGTCATGGATTCTAATCCCTACCCTGCAATTTGTTTCCTTTGTGACCTTGGGGAATTCACTTAACTTCTGTGGGACTCAGTTACCTCATCTGTAAAATGGGGATTGAGATAGTGAGCCCCACATGAGAGAGGGGACTGTGTTCAACCCAATTTGCTTATATCCACCCCAGCACTTGGTACAGTGCCTGACACATAGTAAATGCTTAATAAATACCATAATTACTATTATTAATTATTATTGAGGATAGCATTGGGCTAAGAGTCAGAGTCAAGTCCAGAGGGATCGATTTGGATGGTTTCTGGCCCATATGAGGCTCACCATTAAAAAAGTGTGGGAACAGTAGCCACTCGCAACAAGAAATATGGGGTCAATTCAGCCAAATCCTCCAGTCAGTAGCCTTGAAATTGGCATTGCTGCTGGGAGAAGATGGTCCTCAGTGTTCCCTTGGCCAGACTTGGACCGCCCCTCCCTCCCCCACAAATTCCGGGCCCATTCTCATGCTGGCAAAGTAGGCCTCTGCCTGCATGCTCTCCAAGCAGGCGAGTCTTATGAGAAACAGCATGGTGTAATGGATAAAGCACAGGACTGAGAGTCAGAAGGTTATGTGTTCTAATCCCAGCTTCGCCACTTGTCTGCTGTGTGACCTTGGGCAAGGCACTTCACTGTGCCTGAGTTACCTCATCTGTAAAATGGGGATTGAGACTATGAACCCCATGTGGGACAACCTGAATACCTTGTATCTACTGGTATCTACCTTGTATCTACAGGAGAAGCAGCGTGGCTCAATGGAAAGAGCCCGGGCTTGGGAGTCAGAGGTCATGGGTTCAAATCCCTGCTCCGCCACTTGTCAGCTGTGTGACTGTGGGCAAGTCACCTAACTTCTCTGGGCCTCAGTTCCCTCATCTGTAAAATGGGGATTAAGACTGAGCCCCCTGTGGGACAACCTGATCACCTTGTAACCTCCCCAGCGCTTAGAACGGTGCTTTGCACATAGTAAGCGCTTAATAAATGCCATTATTATTATTATCACTGCAGGGCTTAGAACCATACCTGGCACATAGTAAGCGCTTAAATACCAGAATTATTATTGTTATTATTTCCCTTGCCCTGGGAGGGAGGCAGTCACTCCAGGCATCAGGAGGCTGGGTTACCTGAGCATGAAATTCCGCCAGGGGCCTGGTGGCTCCCTTAGTTTGTGGTTTGAAGCTGCTGAGAGTCATAAACGTGGGGCAGCATCGAATCGTCCCCTTGGGGAGAGATTTTCCATTTCTGCTCGTCCATCCAGGAAGAACAAGACCACAGAGCTTGTCTTGATCATTGAGTCATTTTTACTTTTTGGCCCCTAGCATACTTTGGGACTGTCATCATTCCAGTTTTAATTTGACTACTGCTTTTCATGGTATTTTGCAAACGGTGAAATGAACTGTGAAACTACCATGGCCGAGCGCTGTGTGAACGAACTTCAGAACATCTGGCTCTGCTGCTCTATTTGCACCATCTTCTTTGGTTTAAAAATGACTTTCTAAAGCAGTGGCTTTGAGAGAGCAATATCACTTCCATAGAAATTGTTGGCCTTGGTGGGTGGGCAAGGGGGTTGGTTCAGGTTATAGAGAAGCAGCGTTTGGGCAAGTCACTTCACTTCTCTGGGCCTCCGTTATCTCATCTGGAAAATGGGGATTGTCTGTGAGCCCCACATGGGACAACCTGAGTACCCTGTATCTACCCCAGTGCTTAGAATAGTGCTTGGCACATAGTACGAGCTTAAATACCAACATTAGTATTATTATTGGGAGGAGCATGGGCTTGGGAGTCAAGTCGTGGGTTCTAATTCCTACTCTGCCACTTGTCAGCTGTGTGACTTTGGGCAAGTCACTTAGCTTCTCTGTGTCTTAGTTATCTCATCTGTAAAATGGGGATCAAGACTGTGAACCCCAAGTGGGACAACGGACAACTCTGTATCTATCCCAGCGCTTAGAACAGTGCTTGGCACACAGTAAGCACTTAAATACCATCATTATTATTATTATTATTCAGGCAGAGGGTAAGGGGACGGAGTTCATAGGGTATTTGGAGCCCATTTTGTTTCAAATTGAGATTGAGCTGCTGCTGCTTGCGCCCAGAAGATTGGAACCCATTTCTCTCCTCATTTGACTACAGTGCCAGAGGGTGGATTCCATTTGAGTGACCCGACTTGGAGCTTCTCTTTACCCCACAGAATGAAAAATACTGGCATCACAGTACTGTAATGGAGTGCGGGGAGGCTCCCCAGAATAAGCATTCCTCGGACCTCATGGAAGAGGCCCCTGCTGTTTCTCTTTCCTGAGCTCCACTCATCCGCTGTATGGTTTCCTGCACTGCTTTGTGCACCCAGTTCTCACTTTGTGTTTCGGCAGGAACACGCTAGGGAATTAGGGAACTTGTCTGAACACGGGAGTGTGTCATTGTGTCAGGGAAGAAATGTCTGTGCTTGCACCCCCAGCTTCAAAACAGATCAGTACTACAGCGTGCCCTCCCGTTTTCATGTGGGGTTTGTGAGAAGGCCACCCTGACAGTAGAAAGGAGAGTGATGTAGGTCGGAGGACCTTGGGACTCCTCTTCCCTTGTGGCCCATCACTGAGAACTGCAGGGACACCCGCTGAAACTGGAGTGTGGCTAAACTGAAGGGTGGGTTTTTGTTTTTTTAACTGGGTCTGATGAGTTGGCTATTCTTGCTTTGTCAGCAAGATTCAAATGTGAATTATTACTATTGTTCTATTTGTTTAGCGCTTAGCCTGTGTCAAGCACAGTTCTAAGTTAATCAGGTCGGACACAGTCCTTGTCCCATGTGTGGCTCACCAATCAAAGGAGGAGGGAGACTAGGCATTGAATCCCCATTTTAGAAATGAGGAAACTGAGGCATAGAAAAGTTATGTGATTTGCCCAAGGCCACACAACTGGCAGAGCTGGATTAGAACCCAGGTCCTCCTACTCCCAGGCCTGTTCTCTTTCCACTAGGCCATGCTGCTTCTCATAGTATTCTTATGAGGGATTAAAGTTAATTTGGACTGGATAGTGTTAGAAAGTTTTGTCTTGGAATTATATTTTGAATTTTAAATAAAATGTATACATGCCTTGGCTATAGGATACAGTGAAATATCAAAATCAAATAAATTATGTTTAAAGACTAGCCACATAAGGCCTTTAGTGAGAAACATCACTGCATGTATACTTTCCTATAACTTTTTCAAGTGTATGAGTTCAAAAACAAAACCTGTTCCTCGTTTGTATGCTTTAGTAGATCCCCACGGGACACAGATCCTGGGTGGAATCCAGCTTGAATTGTGGTCATATTATGTTTACCATTTGTTTTTCACACCCGGGTCTTTCAGCTGTTCTATTGTGACAGTTGTATTCTTTGGAGAGGAAAGAAATCTGCAGTTTTACAAGACATTTTGAGGCTTTCCAAAGACTGTCTATTCCATTGACACAGTTGAAATTGTCCTTTGCTGCCTGCTTTTTGCAGCCCTGGATGTCTTTGATTGTTTCTTTTAATTTCACAATCGTCCTGAAACCTGGGCAGGATGTTGCGGGCCATGGGGAAGCATGGGACTCTAGATTGCCATATATCGGGGTCCCTCTGGTATCTCTCAGTCACCTACCCTATACTACATTACTAAAGTTTTGATAGCATTATACTAGTCATGAAAAGGAGAAAGAAACTCCAAGAATATTTTAAAATTGGCTTTAAAAACACCTTATCTTAAAACACCACGTTGATTGGTTCTTGTTTAAGTCAATTTTTATTGATTACCACCAAAATACTATCCAGACTGATCCAAAGCCAAGGTAAATGGCATGATAAGTGATGGTGTTTGACAGAGAAGGGCACTGAAGAGTGAAAGTTTAAGTCCCAGAGTGTTTCACTTCTGAAGACTGAGAAACACTTAACTGACATAGTCTCATTAGCAGGTAGGTGTTCAGAGAGAAGGTGTGTAGCAAATCCATCCCCACACTGGGGGAAATGAAACAGGCTGTGACTGACCCAAGCTCAGGGCAGTGTTGGGAATACCATCCTGGTCTTCTGACTCATAGGTCAGTCTCTGAGATCAGTGTCTTTCAAAATGGGTGTTGAGTAAGATTTGCATGTTGGTAACAGATCCTAAGACTCTGAGCAGTGCCATATTGAGTGATGCTAGCCAGGATACTCCAGAGGCGAGTAAGGGACATGCCAGATGTGCCTGCTTCTCATGCCCTCCAATATGTGTATGCACAAGCATAGAAAGTAGGTCCTAGAAGAACCAGGAACCTTCTTTAAAGGTCCATCTAATCAGTCATATTTATTGAGCGCTTACTGTGTACAGAACACTGTATTAAGTGCTTGGGCGAGTATAACAGAGCTGGTTGACAAGTTCTCCGTCCACAGTGAGCTTACAGTCTAGAGGGGCGGTGTCTCTTCCCCTCCCAGTTTGCTGCAGTCTTGAAGAGGCAAGACCCCAGGCCTGTCATCATACACTTTTAGGCATCTATTTAATCATTGTCATTATTATTATTCTACTTAAACACTTACTATGAGCAGAGCACTGCACCAAGCTCTGGGGTAGATGAGATAATCAAGTTAGACATAGTCCCCTGCCCAACATGGGACTCACAGACTGCAGTAGTAGGAGGGAGTAGGATCTTCTCCCCATTTTACAGATGAGGAAACTGAGGCACAGATAAATTGTGACTTGCCCCCAGGTCACACAGCAGATAAGTGGCAGAGCCATGATAAGAACTCAGATCCTTTGACTCCCAGCCCATGCTTTTTCCACTCAGCCATGGTGCTTCTCACACAGGATTTAAAAAAAAAAAAAAAAAGGCCTAATCCCATTGGGATATTGGCATAGGGCAGCTTTCTTTCCTACTATCAGGACTACCTCCTGCAGGATTCGCCTCCCCTATCACCTTTCCTGTCTCTAAATACTCTGGCCCTTCTGCCTCAATCAGTCAGTTGGTATTTATTGAGCACTTAACCTTGCGCAGAGCACTGTACTAAGCACTCGAGAGTACAATACAATCTGACACATTCCCTGTCCATAACGAGCTCACACTTTAGAGGAGACAGTCATTAATATAAATAAACTATGAATATGTACATAAATTCTGTGGGGCTTGGAGGGGAGAATGAATAAAGGGAGCATGTCAGGGCGACGCAAAAGGGAGTGGGAAAAGAGGAAAGCGGGACTCAGTAAGGGAAGGCCTCTTGGAGATGTGCCTCCTGTACGGCTTTGAAACAGGGGAGAGTAATTTTTAGATAAGAAGAGTGAGGGCATTCCAGGCCAGAGGTGGGTCATGGGCAAGAGGATGGAGGCGAGACAGATGAGATTGAGGTACAGTGAGTAAGTTGGCATTAAAGGAGCAAAGTGTGCCAGCTGGGTTGTAGTAAGAGAGCAGCAAGGTAAGGTAGGAGGGGGCAAAGTGATTGAGTGCTTTAAAGCTGAGAAGGAGTTTGATGTAGAGGTGGATGGGCAGATGGCCAACCACTGGAGATTCTTGACAAGTGTGGAAAATATGGCCTGAACATTTTTGTACAAAAGTGACCCAGGCTGCAGAGAGAAGTATAGACTACAATGGGGAGAGACAGGAGGCTGGGTGGTCAGCAGTGAGGCTGGTACAATAATCAAGGTGGGATAGGATAAGTGATTGGATTAATGTAGTAGCAGTTTGGATGGAGAGGCAAGGGCTGATTTTAGCTATGTTGCAGAAGTTGAGCCGACAGGATTTAGTGATGGATCGAATATGCGTGTTGAAAGAGAGAAAGGAATCAAGGATAATGCCGAGGTTACAAGCTTGTGAGGCAGGAAGGATGTTTTCTACAGTGACGGGAAAGTCAGGGGAAGGACAGGGTTTGGATGGGAAGATAAGGAGTTCTGTTTTTAATGTGTTAAGTTTGAGGTGACAGCAGGACCCCCCAGCACGGTTATTACTAGTGGAGCCCCAGGTTTGCGTGCCCACAGGCTGTGGAACTATGCTCTTCTAGTCCTAAGGTGGCCACCTCTCCCACCCTCCTGGGAAAGAGGCCCTGAGCTAGCAGGGACTCTGGTTCCTTACAAGGAGAAATAGGGACTGATCAGCACAGCTTCATATCTGGTAAAGTCAACTTTAAGCAACAATTTCATGGATGTAAAAGAAAATTGATTAGAAATTTAGTTTGTTTTTTTTTTGTATCTCAGGAAGGGATAGTACAAGTTCATAAAATTTTTGCCCTTGAGCTAATATTGTTTCAGATTGATGTTCTTTCTCTCTCTTCTCTCCCTCCCTCCCCCCCCAAACAGGTCATCTGGCATGGACACAGGTTCCGTGGGAGGATTAGACCTGACAGAACAGACTCCTGTTTTATTAGGGACGACAGCCATGGCGACTAGTCTCTCGAATGTAGGGAATTCATTTGGAGGTCCAGCTAATTCTTTAGTTCCCAGACCCAATAAATTTCAGAACTCATCAATGGAAGATGACGATGACGTCGTTTTTATTGAACCTCTCCAACCTCCACCAACTTCCGCCCCTGCTCTGGCTGATCAAAGAAACGTGACTTTTACTTCAGCAAAAAATGAAGAGCTACAAGGAAACGATTCCAAAATGCTTCCTTCCTCAAAAGATTTGTCTTCTCAGAAGGGAAGTATAAGTGAGACTATTATCATTGATGATGAAGAGGACATTGAAACAAATCAAGGGCCAGAGAAAAATGCTTCCAGTTTTACTGAGCGGAGACTTCCTGAGGCAAAAAACAGAGCCAATGATTTGGATTTCTCAGCTTCCAGTTTTTCAAGAAGCAAGGTAAATGCAGGAATGGGTAATAGTGGTATCACCACAGAACCAGACTCTGAAATTCAGATTGCTAATGTTACCACGTTAGAGACAGGTATAAGCTCTGTGAATGATGGCCAATTAGAAAACTCTGATGGGCGTGATATGAACTTAATGATTACACATGTAACATCACTGCAGAATGCCAACATGGGAGATGTGTCTAACGGACTGCAGTCAAGTAATTTTGGTGTTAATATACAAACGTACACCCCATCTTTAACTTCACAGACCAAGACTGGAGTAGGACCTTTTAATCCTGGTAGAATGAATGTGGCAGGAGACGTTTTTCAGAATGGAGAATCTGCAACTCACCATAATCCTGGTAAGCAGTAACTTTTCAAAGGCCTGTTATTCATTTTACTTACTTTCCCAGAGATTCCATAGATCATGGTTTTTTGTTTGGTCTTTCCCAGTTTTTAAACTGATGGATTGGTACTAGGTAGGGTGTGGGTGTTGGGGGGTGTGTGCGTGTGCATGCATCTGTCCCCAAAGTTATTTGGCTAGCAAATTAATACTGAGGTGAGCTTGGCCTCGGACCCTGGCGGAGTTTCCTTCATCACCTGCTAACTTGGGTTGAGTAAGGCCGGAGACTTTCTGTGCAGGTAGGTGTTCTCCCCGCCCCAACTAGGCTCTCCATAGACTATATGTTGAGAAGTACTGGGACCTTGCTACTGTCCAGTGAAGTGGCTGGAGTCCAGTTATGGTGACAATACTTGAGGTCAGGGGTTCAAATCCCTGCTCTGCCAATTGTCAGCTGTATGACTTTGGGCAAGTCACTTAACTTCTCAGTTACCTCATCTGTAAAATGGGGATTAAGACTGTGAGCCCCCTGTGGGACAACCTGATCACCTCGTAACCTCCCCAGCGCTTTGAACAGTGCTGTGCACATAGTAAACACTTTATAAATGCCATCATTATTATTATTATTATCCTGGTTGGCTCCCTGTGGCCTTTTTGCCCCCCTCTTTGAGAGTGGGGGGGAGAGGGAGGGTCGCACATTGCTTTGATGGAATGCAGTTTCGACTTCCAATTGCCTAATTATTGTATTGAGGGAAAGCAAATGTTTCATCCTCTTCAGACAGAAATGCTTCTGTGTGTCATTTCAGTCACCAGGAGAACAAACACAAGAAAACCAAAGTTCAGAAATGTCAAAAATCAGATCTAACCAAAAGGGGGCTTTGTTTCCTCAAACTTTTTAAGAGTGGCAAAACTCCAGTCCTTGTCCAAGATAGCTGCATACCAGGTTTTGAAAAGGTAGATTCTTATCACATGAATGCAGTGATTAATTAGGGTTTCAAACGGCTTAAGTGATATGAAATCATTGCCTCAGCTATCAAGCAGTCACATTTATTGTGTACTTACTATGTGCAGAGCATGATTTAAGAGCTTGGGAGAGTGCAGTACAACAGAGTTAAAAGTCATGTTCCCTGCCCACAAGGAGAGAACATTTTAAAGGGGGAGCCAATGTGTTAATCATTAGTATCATAGTAAAACAGGGATGGAAACTTTTTAAAAAGTAGCTATGAAAAATGTCCCTTTAGCCATGCTATTGGGCAGGGGTTAATGCCCTGTTCTCTTTAAAAATACTTAAATGTTGCCTCTCTGAATACAACTGCGAGTGAGGAATTTGGGGGATGGAAGCCATGTGGAAATAGCCAGGCTACCCTCACCGGATAATCAGCCCTGACACTGGATTGCATCTTTGTAAACTCTTACTCCATGTTGGTTCTCAGCAACGCTGAGAGTTCTGCAGGGTTTTCAGATATTGTCTTTGCGTGAATGTGTGGTAAGAAAAAAAATTCAATATAGCCTTTTGAGAGCCTTCGTTCCCACCTGTAAATTTTTGTTGGGCTAGATAGACTTAGATTGCAGCTGCCCCACAAGAAGACCCTGAGGGTCACTGGTCGGACAGCTGTCAGCCCAGTTTCCTTGGTGGTGAGGTGTGGGTCCTGCAGAGCTAGTTAGGTTGCTACTTTTAAACAGTTTTTTGGCTTGGTGTGTGAGTTTGCTCCCGGCTGGATTCGGTTTGCCGAGTCTTCTTCTCCTTTGTCTTCCTCAAATGCTTGTGTTTTGACTACATTTCACAATTGGTCAGAGTCAGTGTTTAGATGTGAGTGAATTGGCTAAATTTGGGCAAGACAGATTACATTTTGGAAAAAGGATGGGTAACGGGGAGTAACTTCCAACTGAAATTAAATCCCCCAAAACCCTGTGTCTAGGGGAGTGAGAGACCATGGCCGTGGGTTTCCTCTCTGGTGTTGATTGGAGGAAGCCCAGTTGGCCTGACACCATACAAGTGATCTAATGTGAGATGACTCTGTTTGGCTCCCTGGTGACTTTTGAGGGGTTAGGATCTCTTCCCTTCACATCTGGAGCTGGGAAAAGTGGAAGATGCCGAGTGCCTAGTGTTTGAGAGAACAGTAGGGGAGCAGGCACTTTAAATAGCAAATTTCACACCAGATAGAAAGCCTATAAGGCTGATGCAGTGTTCATCCTTTAATTTGGCAGTGAGAAGAGCCCTGTCTTCTTGATCAGTTTTTTTCATGTTTTCTAAGTGCTTAGCACAGTGCTCTGCACACAGTAAGCGCTCAATAAATACAATTGAATGAATGAGTGCCTTGCTCAATGCTGAGGGGCAAGACAGGATCACCAGTATTGAGGCTGCAGATAAAAATGTTTTTAAGTGTCTCTAAAAGTGGTTTTAATTTAAACCATTGAAAACTGTGGACTTTTTCAAAATGTTATTTCTGGTTAACCCCCCCAACATTTAACAGGTATTTGTATAGCATGTTTGGGTGAAGAACTGTTAAGTTACTCTTTCATTTCCATTGTGTCTTTAAGATTCCTGGATATCCCAGTCGGCTTCATTTCCTCGAAATCAGAAGCAGCCAGGGGTGGATACTTTGTCCCCAGTGGCCTCCCTTCCCAAACAGATTTTCCAGCCTTCTGCACAGCAGCAACCCACTAAACCAGTTAAAGTTACTTGTGCAAACTGCAAAAAACCTTTGCAGAAAGGACAGACTGCATATCAGCGAAAAGGATCAGCTCACCTCTTTTGTTCCACTACCTGCCTTTCCTCCTTCTCACACAAGCCTGCTCCAAAGAAACTCTGCGTCATGTGCAAAAAGTAAGGACTGTTTTAACACGCCTGGTTTTCAACCAAACACATAAATGAGTACCAAAGACAGAGAAATTTTAGAAATTGCACAGTATTTGTATTTGAGAGAGTTTGCCTTAATACTAATCCTCTACTTTGGACACAGTGAATACTGTCATTAGTTGTGAAAATTTGAGATGACTTCCAAGACTGTACCTTAAAGTTGGGAGTTTACATTTTTAGGGCTTATGAATTTTCATGGTATTCTGTAAATATCGTTATACAAAGCATATTGTCGGTCACATTACTGTGTATTTTCTCTAGACAGTCTCCCTCCCTTGCTCCTAGTCTTTTTTTCTTCCTGAAAATTCTCTCCTGGGCTTTTGCAGAAGGAACCAACCCTTTCTGCTCCCCTAGTACTCCCCACTCTGTGGATGGAGGTCGGGGAGGAGCATCCTTCTCTCCTCCAGTGCCCCAATTTCCTCCTGCCCTGCCTCACGCAGAGCAGTCACTCCTTAGCTGAGGTGGATGGGAAGGAAGGTGCGTCATAATTCTCCTTTGAGACTTCTTGGGGCTAATCTGAAAAGGCTCCCATGAGGAAGTGGGCCCAGAACTGTCACTTAAGAGGGAAAGAAGGCAGGGGGTTTGGAGGCAGGACATTTCCCCAATATGAGATGGTTGGGGTCAAGGCATTAGAGGTGGAATATTTCCCCTGCAAGGACCTCAAGGAAGTAAACTTCCCTGGAATTGTGGGATCCAGCTGGAGGTGAGAGCAGAAGGATATGGTAGGGCCAGCTGATGGAAAATTTTAAAGACAGAGGCTCGCCAAAGTGTTGCGGGAAGGTTCGGTAGGGTCGTGGACCCCCAAGTGCTCTGGGGTGAAGCCATAGGCTTGGAATGTGACCTGAGCTGGAATGCATGGAATGTATAGGTGGAGTTTCCGGAGTGGGTAGGAGGCTGGTGGGTGGAGTCTTCCAGCCACAAAGACTTCTGGGGTGAATCGACACGGAGGAATTGATGGCAGGGCTAGTGGTTTGGGCAGGGCCACTCGCACTTCTCTCCTCCCGGCAAGTAAATGTTGCTACGGAGACACAGAGTACAATGAATGAGGAGGCAGGCAGCCTATTGGGATGGCTTTGCCAAGGCCTCTTATATGCAGGACCCGTTGTTGGCCGGAGCGCTCAACAGCACTTGCCTGTGCGGGCCACCCCCTGCTCGGAGCCAGATGTCTAGGTTTGAGAGAACCCAGATCTGCCAGGAGTTGGGCTGGGGATTTGCAGTCAAAGACCTAGAGGAGTGGTTGGTTTTCAGCAGTTTTGGAGAAAAGAGGCATCTGGGGATCAGCTGACTGGCTGGCTGACAATCAGCCTAACAAAATTTAGTGTGCCAACAAATATTTTCCCCTAGGAGAACTCTCTAGCGGAAACAGGTACTGAAGCTACTTTCCAGGTGGCCCTGAACCAAGGTGTAACTGCTTCCTCATTTATATGAGGGGAAAAAATGGTGACCTATAAAGATGTGAGAAAATCTAGTACCATGATAATGTGCATGCTGCAGTGCTTATTAGCCAGGTGAAAAAGAGGATGAGGGGAGTACCACATGGATGTTCCTCACTGTCCAGATGTCTGCAGACCAAATCAATCAATCGTATTTATTGAGCGCTTACTGTGTGCAGAGCACTGTACTAAGCGCTTGGGAAGTACAGGTTGGCAACATATAGAGTCGGTCCCTATGGCTGGAAGCAATAATAGTTTTGATGTTTAGTGCTTACTGTGTGCTGAGTACTGTGCTAAATACTGGGGTGGATATCGGATAATCCGGCCAGACACAGTCCTGGTCCCACAGAGGGTCCGTGGTCCAAAAGCAGGTGATGAAGAGTTTGTTCTGTGTTCCCTCATGATGAGGACTGGAAACGAGGCAGGCAAAGAAAACCCGGGTAACTAGTAACTTGGGGTGTCTTGGTTTCAGGACTGGATTCATTCAGACCTGAGGTGGAAAGCAAGTGGGAATGGAAGCCGATTTTACTCTACTTGGGCTCAGGATTAGAGGAAGGGGTGGCGACCCAGTGGAAAAAGTGGTTTCTGTTAACGAGAGGCTGCAGTGAGGCACCAGGGCCTTGGAAAGCACTTCAGAGTTGCTTGCCACACTGCAACCCTGGGAGAGGCATTCGTGGGGAGAACAGGGAAGGGAGCTGGTGTGGGCTAGGTGAGTACCTGCAGTGGGGCATCTTTTCCAAGACGGAGCTAGAAATTCTAAGGACCACAGTTGGGGATGCTGTCAGTGGAGGGGTGGTTGCATTGAGGTAGCAGAGGAGGCTGACAGTTAGGGCTGATGGCTACACGGGTCAAGGGTCAAGACTGTGACTGGAAAGTAGATGTGAATTTTGGAAAGTAGGTGTGAATTTTGAGCAGCTACATAGTTTACAAGGAACCAAGGATGTTCAGGGAATTGATATCATTTTCCTTTTTTAAGCTCTAAGATCTTTGTCAGCTCTATTGTAAAATTGTACTTGGCCTATATTTTCCTCATATTCCTATTTTCAATGACTTTTTTCTTTTGTCCATACTAAATGATGTTTCTCCTCCTGTGATGAAATTGGAAAGTTTCGAAGTAAATTTCAACAGTTTCGGTTTCAAAAACACAGTCATCCTTCTGTATGATTTCTCAGGGATATTTGCACAAAACACTGAGCAGTCAGTTGAAATAGCTTTCCCCATTTAATAGTCTTCTACCACATTTACCCTGTTAAGTTAGACTAATAAGACTAATTAAAGGATTTATTTCACACTGTGCCAAGCACTGCTCCACACTGGGGTAGAGTCAAGACAACCAGATCTGTCACAGTTCCTCTCCCACCAGAAGGTGGAGGGAAGAAGGGTGGGACAAGTTTGTCCCCACTATTATACAGATAGTATAATATATTAGATATAAGATATTATACAGATAGGAAAACCAGGGCACAGAGAGAGAGAGAGAATGCCCAACCCAAAGCACCCAGAAGCCAGTGACAGCACCAGGACTAGACTCTGGGTCTCCTGACTCCCAGGTGTACTCTTTCCAAGTAAGCTGTGCTGTCAGTTTTTGTTTGGCAGTGTCTACCAAAAGGTTTGACCTCACTGAATCCCAGAAAAGTCTTAAGAGATTAATAAATGTAAACCATTAAGCAAAGCCTAAGCACTAACTCCCGCTACCACGGTTCAGATTCGAGGCTGAATTCAGACCATGGATCTGCCAGGTTGTATAAGAACATGAGACTGAGGGGCATAACTCACAGCACTGGTGTATTTTCTGAAATGAGTTTTTTCATGTTCTGCCGAGTCCTGAGATTGAGATACGGAGGTATAGATAATAATAATAATAATAATAATGGCATTTATTAAGCGCTTACTATGTGCAGAGCACTGTACTAAGCGCTGGGGAATTTACAAGGTGATCAGGTTGCCCCATGTGGGGCTCACAGTCTTAATCCCCATTTTACAGATGAGGTAACTGAGGTCCAGAGAAGTTAAGTGACTTGCCCAAAGTCACACAGCTGATGAATGGCGGAGCCAGAATTTGAACCCATGACCTCTGACTCCAAAGCCCGGGCTCTTTCCACTGAGCCACGCTGCTTCTCTGTGTGCTTCTCACTTCTCTAAAGTGCCATGATCTTTTCACCAGGGCCTGGCAGGCTTGCCTTTACTGATCACTTTCCTGTTTCTTACGGGACAGGCACATCTTGTGATTGAGTCAAGCCTCACATCTTCCAGGTTCCTGTCCTTTGCCTCTCTAGGACTGTGGCATGGGAATCTCCTATTGGGAATGAGGGACAAGTCACAGACCTGAGACCCTGGGCAGAGAAATTGGTGATGGTGCTAGTAGTTTGCACAGCAGCACTCCCAGACTCTTCCCCTCCAGTCACGTTCCCAGTGGGATGTGGAGTGCAGCGAGTGAGGCATCAGGGAAGGGGCCGCCTTGTAATGACCCCATGAGCCCTGATACCTCAGCTCTTTAGAAATGTTTTCTGTTGGCTGTGGGGCCGGGTGGGCAGCCTGTCCTGGGGAAACAGTTGCCACATAGTAAAAATCACAGGCCTAGGAATCAAAGGACCTGCCTCCTTATCCTCTACTGCTTGCCTGCTGGGTGACCTTGAACAAGTCACTTCACTTCCCTGTGGCTCATTTTCCTTACCCTGTAAAATGGGAGTGAAATATGTCTCCCCTCCCCCTTAGACTGTGAGCCTGATGAGGGTCAGGGGCTGTACCCACCTGATTACCCTGGATCTACCCCAGTGCCTACTTAGCCCAGTGCTTTGCACAGAGCTGATCAGCGCTTAACAAGTAATAATAATAATAATGGTATTTGTTAAGCACTTACTATGTTTCAGACACTGTACTAAGCACTGGGGTGGATGCAAGCTTTCCATCACCTTGCCCCCTCCTACCTCACCTCCCTTATCTCCTTCTACAGCCCACCCTGCACACTCCACTCCTCTGCCGCTAACCTCCTCCTGTGCCTCCTTCTCGCCTGTCCTGCCTCTGGCCTGTAATGTCCTCCCTCCACACATCCGCACATTTTGCTGAATTGTACTTTCCAAGCGCTTAGTACAGTGCTCTGCACACAGTAAGCGCTCAATAAATACGATTGATTGATTGATCGATCCGCCTATATGTTGTCAACTTGTACTTCCCAAGTGCATAGTACAGTGCTGTGCGCACAGTAAGCACTCAGTAAATACGATTGAATGAATCTGCCAAGCTAGCTCTCTTCCTCCCTTCAAAGCCCTACTGAGAGCTCACCTCCTCCAGGAGGCCGTCCCAGACTGAGCCCCCCCTCCTTTTCCTCTGCTCTTCCTCCTCTCCCCATCACCCCCACTCCCTCCTCTGCCCTACCCCATTCCCCTCCTCACAGCACTTGTATATATTGGTATGTATTTATTACTCTATTTTATAATGATTTGTATATCACATTAGCGTGGCTCAATGGAAAGAGGTCGTGGGTTCAAACTCCAGCTTCGCCAGTTGTCAGCTGTGTGACTTTGGGCAAGTCACTTCACTTCTCTGGGCCTCAGTTCACTCATCTGTAAAATGGAGATTAAGACTGTGAGCCCCCATGGGACAACCTGATCACCTTGTAACCTCCCCAGCACTTAGAACAGTGCTTTGCACATAGTAAGCGCTTAATAAATGCCATCATCATCATCATATATCTATAATTCTATTTATCTATTTTGATGGTATTGACACCTACTTGTTGTTGTTCTAGGTTGTGAGCCCACTGTTGGGTAGGGACTGTCTCTGTTGCCAAGTTGTACTTTCCAAGCGCTTAGTACAGTGCTCTACACACAGTAAGTGCTCAATAAATAAGATTCAATGAATGAATGCAAGTAAATCGGGTTGGACACCATCCCTGTCCCACATGGGGCTCTCAGCATTAATCGCCCTTTTTCAGATGAGGTAACAGGCACAGAGAATTGAAGTGACTTGCCCAAGGTCACACAGCAGACAAGTGGCAGGACTGGGATTAGAACCCATGACCTTCTGTATCCACTACACCATGCTGCTTCCCAAATGCCACTGTTATAATTTTTATTGCAGCTCCTGCTCATACCTCTCATTACCTGCTGGCAATCTTGTAATAATTACCAATTTCAGGTGTTAGTGACTGGGCAGTGAGACTGATCCCTTGAGGTGTTTACAGAACCAGCTCCTCCTCACCCATCACAGATGTGGATGTCAGTTAGCGAATTCATTTGTTTTACATGTTTTTCAACCTCTTTAGAAATTTCTGTATTACAGTGCAATTTACCCTAACGATCATCCTCTAGGTAGTGTTGAATGTCAGGAATATTAAGTAGGAATTGTTAAGTACGAATCTTAGTATGAAGTGCTGGGGTTCAGAGGAATTATCCAGTGCCAAGTCTTCAGTTCTTACAATGTGATGTATTAAAATCGAAGTGGAATTAGATTTTCAAAATCTAATGAAGTGGTTTTTAAGAATTAAAAATCAATTTAGTAAATATGGGTCTTTATCCTCACAGGGATGGGGGATGTTAGATTTATGCCCCTCAAGTTGGAGGACCGGCTTTCTCTGCATCCTCTCTTCCAGTAATAAAAGTAATAGTAATATTATTTTTTTAAATGCTTCCTCTGTTCTGAGAGCTGGGGTAGATACAGGATAATCAAAACAGATGCAGTCCCTGTTCCCCATGGGGCTCGAGTCAAATAGGGAGGGAACACGAATATTCTTCCAATATTGTACATAAACTAATCATACTTGTTGAGTGTTTACTATGTGCAGAGCACTGTACCAAACACTTGGAAGAATTCACTATTAAGAGCTGGTATACGTGTTCCCTGCCCGCAAAGTGCTTACAGGCTAGAGGGCAAGAAGAAGTTGAATGACTTGCCCAAGGTCATCCATCAGGCAAGGGGTAGAACCGTGGTCCCCAGACACCCAGTCATGTGCCCTTTCCACTCCAGGGCAGCTGTTGGGCCTTTTCTTACCCCATTCATTCATTCAATCGTATTTATTGAGCACTTACTGTGTGCAGAGCACTGTACTAAACGCGTGGGAAGTACAAATTGGCAACATAGAGAGACGGTCCCTACCCAACAACGGGCTCACAGCCTTGAAGTGGGGAGGCAGCCAAACAAAATAAAATATTCCTGGCCGCAGGGCTGCCCCAGGAGAGTTCATACTGTAACCACACATCTTTTTTCCCCTCCCACCCACCGAGGGCCATGTATCACCAGTCCAGAGCCTTGTGTGTTCAGTGGCCTTGCTGTGTTAAAGAAAGTGATGCTCTGCTCCTCTCCTTTACTCCTTTCCCTAGTCCTCCACCCCCTCATTGTACAACTATGCCAGGACCCCTCCGACAGGCCTAACCCTTCACTGTTCACGTTTACGCCGTTCTTTCCCGGAAGCCCTGCCCAAGATCTTAAGGAATAGGAACACAGATCCCTTCAGAAGTGGCAGAGTTGATATTCCAAACCACGGCTGTCTTCATTATAGAGGCTTCCCCTGGTTCTGAACTTGAAACAATACATAAAAACTAGGCTACTCCCACGCAAATAAAATATCTCCTGCCCCCTGCACACACACACTTTCATTCATTCAGTTGTATTTGAGCACTTACTGTTTACAGAGCACTGTATAAAGCAATTGGGAGTGTACAATGTAACAATAAGCAGACATGCTGCCCGCCAACAACAAGCTTAAAGTCAGTATCAGACAGGCCCAACGTCACAGCAGCCTTGGTCTTTGGGTGGGCACACGATATCAGACAGACACAATGTTGCCGTGGCCCTGCTTCCTGGAGGCTCACAGCTTCCCGCAGACACAGAATACGATGGCTGTGCCTTCGGGGGGGGGGCTCACTATCAGAGAGGCACAGGGGTCTGAGGCATGAAGCCAGCCCCTTTTTACTGGCCCTTATATTTTTATTGTGCATCCTGGCACTCGGCCCATGAAGACCTAAATGGGTACAGTCAAAACTGGGATTCGTGGCATGGAGATAGTTCCACGTTTTTCCAGCACCCATGTAATGATTGTTCTTTTTGGTGCCCGGGCCGTGAAGACTCAAATGGGAAGACTCAGATCTGGAGATCACGGCATTAAGCCAGTACTCACTTTTGCAACCACTCATATTGGTAATTACTCTTCCCAGCATTTGAGCCACAAAGACCTGGGTTTTTTTGTTTATGTATCTGTTAAATACTTACTGTGTTTCAGGCACCCTATTAAGCGTTAGGGTTGATACGAGCTGATTGGATTATGTCCAACCTGAGAAGTAGCAGGGCGTAGTGGAGAAGCAGCATGGCATAATGGATAAAGCACGGGCCTGAGAGTCAGAAGGTCATGGGTTCTAATCTCTGCTCTGCTGCTTGTCTGCTGTGTGACCTTGGGAAAGTTGCTTCACTTCTCTGGGCCTCAGTTACCTCATCTGTAAAATGGGGGTTGAAACTATGAGCCCCATGTGGAACAAGGACTGTGCCCAACCCGATTTGCTTATATCCACCCCAGTGCTTAGTACAGTGCCTGGAACATAGTAAGTGCTTAACAAACACCACAATTATTACCTTGTATCTACCCCGGCTCTTAAAATGGTGCTTGACATATACAGTTATTATCAGTTCATGTCCCACATGGGACTCCCAATCTCAACTCCCATTTTACAGATGAGGTAACAGAGGCACAGAAAATTGAAGCGACTCGCCCAAGGTCACACAGCAGAGAAGCTCTTCTAACGCCCATGTCCGTCTTCTATCCATTAGGCCATGCTGCTTCTCATGGTTAGAGAAGACAGTGTACCAACCCTCCAGATAGTGGGAGCGGGACAGACAGATGTACAGACAACGAGCGTGCACCACTTGACACGCATCCCACAAGCCCCGGGCATCCGTCAGTAAGGTATCCTCGGTCCTAGCCCTTCAGGACCCCCAACCCCAGGTCCAGCAATCACCCCAAAGCCAGGTCTGACTTTCTTCTAGACCAAGGCCATCTGATCCCAAAACCTTCCCCGAACCAACTTCCACATGCCCCCAACTCCAAACTAGCAAGGGCAGCTCTCAGCCTCCAGCCCCTTCCTCCTGAGACACTCCCCAAGCCTGAAACCAACAAAACAATCAGCACAAGTATCTCCCCACATTCCCTCCCCAATTTCCCAAACCCTCCCCTACCTAGGCAATGCACAATATACACATCGTTGGCAATGTCACAACCCATTAGGCACCCCAACACCCCTCCCTTGCCCCCCAAAATGTTCACTAAGTCATTTATGAAACTCTGGAATCAATCCCTCCCCCCCACACCAGCCCAACCCTAATAACCCTCCCCCAACTTCATCATCATCATCAATATAATAGGCATCAGCAATCCCCGCAATCTGTCCCACACCCACCCTACAAAAATGGGGGGTGGGGGGTAGCTGGACCAGCCAGAGGCCCCCCACCACCTTACCTGAGCCCACAGTGGGCCATGCTCTGTCTCCTCTCCTTTTGCAAACCAGGGCAGCACTGCCTCAGAGCCTGATTTAGGGCAGGGAAAGGCCCAGCAGCCTCCAGGACCGTAAAGGGGCAGTACCTCCTTACCTCATTTAGAGGCACCTGGGGAAGAAATGGGTTGATTAGGGCTGGGGACCGGGCTGCCCTACAACATTGAAAACACCTGAGCCCAGATCTGTTCTTTAACGCAAGGCCAGCAGAGCTCTGTGTGGAGGTGGGGTTGATCAATCAGTCAAGTATATTTACGAATTGCTTACTGTGTGCAAAACACTAAGTAAATGGGAAAATATAATATAATATATAATAAATATAACAGAGTTGGTAGACACATTCCCCGCCCTTAACAAGCTTAGATTTCTAGAGGAGGAGTTGGACATTATCAATCAATCAGTGATATTTATTTAGCACTTAATGGGTGCAGAACATTCATTCATTGTCAGTCATATTTATTAAGCATTTACTGTATGCAAAGCACTGTACTATGCACTTGGGAGAGTACAGTCTAACAACAAACAGACACATTCCTGCCCACGAGCTCACAGTCTAGAGAGGGAGACAGAAAGTAGTATAGAAAGATAAATAAATAAATAAATAAAAGAAATTGCAAAGCACTGCACTGTCCAGTACAACAGACTTGGTTGACACGTTCTCTGTCCAAAATAAGCTTACAAGGTAGTAATAATAATAATTGTGGTATTTATTAAGCGCTTGCTGTCTGCCAGGCACTGTACTTAGCAATAGGGTGGTTACAAGCAAATCAGGTTCATTCATTCATTGTTGTATTTATTGAGGGCTTATTGTGTGCAGAGCGCTGTACTAAGCGCTTGGGAAGTACAAGTTGGCAACATATAGAGACGGTCCCTACCCAACAGCGGGCTCACAGTCTAGAAGGGGGAGACAGACAATGAAACAAAACATATTAACAAAATAAAATGAATAGAATAAATATGTACAAGTAAAATAAATAGAGTAATAAATATGTACAAAAATATATACATATATACAGGTGCTGTGGGGAGGGGATGGAGGGAAGGCGGGGGGATGGGGAGAGGGAGGAGGGGGAGGATGGAGGGAGCTCAGTCTGGGAAGGCCTCCTGGAGGAGGTGAGCTCTCAGTAGGGCTTTGAAGGAAGGAAGAGAGCTAGCTTGGCGGATGTGCGGCGGGAGGGCATTCCAGGCCAGGGGGATGACATGGGCCCGACGGTGGGACAGGCGAGAACGAGGCACAGTGAGGTTAGCGGCAGAGGAGCGGAGGGTGCGGGGTGGGCTGGAGAAGGAGAGAAGGGAGGTGAGGTAGGAGGGGGCGAGGTGATGGACAGCCTTGAAGGTTGGACATAGTCCCTGTCCCATGTGGGGCTCACAGTCTCAATCCCCATTTTACCAATGAGGTTAACTGAGGCACAGAGAAATAAAGTGACTTACCCAAGGTCACACAGCAGACAAGTGGCAGAGCTGGGATTAGAACATGACCTCCTGAGTCTCAGGCCCATGCTCTACCCACTAGGCTATGCTACGTCTAGAGGGGGAGACGGCCTTTACAATTATGGATTAATAGTATATAAGGATACGTATATAAAGACTAGGGCTGAGGGTGAGGTAAATAATAATAATAATAATGATAGCATATGTTAAGCGCTTGCTATGTGCAGAGCACTGTTCTAAGTGCTGGGGGGATACAAGGTAATCAGGTTGTCCCACATGGGGCTCACAGTCTCAGTCCCCATTATACAGATGAGATAACTGTGGCACAGAGAAGTTAAGTGACTTGCCCAAAGTCACACAGCAGATAAGTGGCAGAGCCGGGATTAGAACCCAAAACCTCTGACTCCCAAGTCCAGACAGAGTCTTTCCACTGAGCCATGCTGCCTCTCTTGAATAAAAAGGATGCTAATCCAAGTGCAAGGCTGAGGCACCCTTTCACTTGAAATTATTATTTTTTGGATTGGATGGGGCGGGGTTGGGGAGATTGGGCCTTAGGTTTTGCAGTCTTGGGGTCAGCTCCAACCAAGGCACTGGAGTGTGCACCTAAACTTTCTTCAGCCTGAGGGCCCAGTGGGTCTTGTTGGCTTTCACTTTACTTCTCTGTGCCTCAGTTACTTCATCTTTAAAATGGGGTTTGAGATTGTGAGCCCCACGTGGGACAGGGACTGTGTCCAACCTGATTACCGTGTATCGGTCTCAGTGCTTAGAACAGCACTTGGCACATAGTAAGTGCTTAACAAATGCTATTATTATTATTATTATTATTATTATTATTATTATTATTATTATTTCTTCACTCGTCCAGCAACTGTGGGGGTTGGGTCTGGATTGGGTTACCAGAACTGCCACCTGACCCACACAGAGGGTCTATGTGCAGTCGGGGTGAGAGTGATGGGATTCAAGCTGGGATCTTGTCCAAAGCCTTGTGCCTTTATAACTTCCCTCCCAACTGAGGAAATCATGGGAACCAGATAGGGTTGGTATGACTAATAATCATTCATTCATTCATTCATTCAGTTGTATTTATTGAGCACTTAACTGTGCAGAACACTGTACTAAGTGCTTGGGAACTACAAATCGGCAACATATGGAGAACGGTCCCTAATAATTGTGGTATTGGTTAATTGCTTACTATGAGCCAGTCACTGTACTAAGCCGTCTTCTAGACTATGAGCCCGTTGTTGGGTAGGGACTGTCATTATGTATTGCTGAATTGTACTTTATAAGTGCTCAATAAATATGATTGAATGAATGAATAAATGAAGGTGATTGAAATGGACACAGTCCCTGTCCCACATGGGGCTCACAGTCTTAATCCCCATTTTACAAGAGGTAACTGTGGCACAGAGAAATGACTTGCCCAAGGGGTCACACAGCAGACAAGTGGTGGAGCTGGCATTAGAATCAAGTCCTACTGATTCCCAGATTCATCCTCTTTCCATTAATCATAATAATAATGATGGCATTTATTAAGCACTTATTATGTGCAAAGCACTGTTCTAAGCACTGTTCTAAGTGGTCATTAGACCACGCTGCTTCTGTAACTACTGTAATATCGTGGTTTACTGCATTCCACAGAGGTTCGGGATCCTTGGTTTAAATTAAATGTGTGACCCGGGTATCAACTATTTCGATGCTTTAAAACTTTTATACTCTTAATTTTTATCTTTCAGAGACATAACAACAATGAAAGGTACCATTGTTGCACAAGTGGATTCAAGTGAATCTTTCCAGGAGTTCTGCAGCACAACATGTTTGTCACACTATGAAGATAAGCAGAATCCTTCCAAAGGAATCTTAAATAAATCGAGATGCACAATTTGTGGTAAACTAACTGAGGTCTGTTTCCCCTCCCTCTGCCCCCCCCATATCGAATAAATCTTAAATACTCTGTCCAGATTTAAAGCCTAGGGTAAGTAAAATTTTAGGCCAGGAGACTCTAGTAACGGATCCTGATTTCAAGTCCATTTATTCCCTAGATACCTTCTGTGGGTTGAATAGGCTTTGAAATTTTTGGGGGGGGTTAGGGAGGACAGACATGTCATGTTTTTCCTTATTTGCAAGGCTGCAGCAAATGGAGGCTGGAGCACTGAGGAAGGCAAAGGTCACCGATCATTGTCCCAGACACTGCCTTTTGTTCAGCAGCTTTTGTGATTAAAAGTAATGGGGCACCTCAACTTTTTTCAAATTCATCATGTGACTGGCAAGCTTTTTAGGAATTACTGGAATAATTCCTAGGACAAGACATTCCAGAAGACCTCTAGAAGTCAGCTCATCCGTCGCGTGCCCTTGTTGAAGCTGCAAACCAGGTCATTGCCTGTCATGTTCTTGACAGTCTCCAGGAAAAAGATCAGTGCACCTGATCTTGTGCCATTGCTGATTTCGCTCCCGTTTCCTTCGGAAGCGACTGTAGGAAGATGACAAGACAACAAGGAACATTTTTTTGTGTGCACACATTATGTCTGGGACTGTGGGTGCAGCTTCAGCCTCCTCAGTCGCACGTGGCCTACACTCATAGGTGAATTTCACCATCACCGCCAGTGGCCACATCATATAATACGAAGGGTACTCCTATAAGGAAGATGACGGTGATGATGATGGGATCTTGAAGAATGGATGAACCTCAATCCCGATTTGTAGAGCCTGAAAACTTGGACGGAGGAATTAATTATTGTGTCAATGGTGTGTGCGGCGCCACTTGCACTGCGGAGTGCACGTGGAGGTGTTTTATGTGTAGGATCCATTGGTGGCCAAGGTGAACGAGCGCAGCTGGTGCCTGGGCTGTGATGCAATGCCCTTGTGGACAGGCAAGCGGCCATCTTCTAGCCATACAAAGCCATCGAACAAGCGGTGATTTGTACCTTGGATGATCCTCGGCCATTTTTCTGGTCTCCTGCAGACCCTAGCAGTGGAGCCTAGATTGAGGGGTAGTCCGCAAGAATGGTAGGTGAGCCTAAATCTGGGCCCCGAGAGCTTGCGTGGAGGGACAGGTTTCGATGCAAGAGGTTTGCGCAATGCTGTCATCCCCAGTGGTCATGGTCCTGCCGGGGCACAGAGGGCAACAAACCAGTAGGACGGGGGATAACCAACTGCAACGTGACGCACACATAGAAAACCTACCTAGAGCCAGGGGGACCGCAACCCGTGGCCGGAGCTGGATCCTAGGGTTGGACCAGTTGGTCAGAATCGGCTGTCTTGCATTTTCATTTGTCCAGTTCTCCTGTTGTGCCCCAAGGAAGAAGGCAGGATCAGAAACGGGCCACTGAAGGGCCGCGCATCATGCAGTCTTCTCTGTAATGACCTCAAACAGGGCTGACTTCTTGGCGCTCCAGGGATGGGGTGGCATCCTTACCAGAGTAGTAGAAACTAAAACCACCTGAGAACAAGCCAGGGCTGAGACAGGATAGGCTGGGGCCGGTTGGGGAGGTGGTTTTCAGGGTGTACGGTGCAAGCCAGAGGTGGCTGATGGTGTCCAGAGTGCGAACTGGAGGAGGCATGGGAAATTTGGGTGACGGGACCAGCCAGAGAATGAGCTTAGCGGTACTAGGGAGGGCCCCAGCAGAGGCACTGGGAAAGGGCCTCTGGTGGGGGGCTTAGAGAGACTGGTTTGGGGAGATTAGGAGAGCAAGAAATCAAGTCACTGTGGCGTGAAGCCCTGTTTTTATGCAGGCAGTGATGAGCAGGTCAGGCAAAATGAGAGACTCTCCTGCTGAGTAATAGTAATAGTTATGGCATTTGTTAAGCACTTATTGTGTGCCAAGCTCTGAGCAGGTACAAGATCATCAGGTCAGACCAGACCCTGTTTCACTTGGAGCCCAGTCTGAGGAAAAAGTGAACAGGTATTGAATCCCCCATTTTACAAATGAGTAAACCGAGGCACAGGGAAATGAAGTGACTTGCCCAGGCTACATAGCAGGATTAGAACTGGAGTTAGAACCCAGGTCCTCTGACTCTCAGGCCTGTGTTCTTTCCACTTGGCCAGGCTTCTCTCCCAAATGTGACCTTCTTGGTGATAATCCGGGTTGCTTTTATCTCGAAGGAGGCCATAGAGTTCTGTGCCTGACTTCTTCCTCCTTGTTTTCAGGTTCCTGTAATGTGAGAAATAAAGTGTCAGATTTACTGCCCAAACTGTTGCTTTTCACGTATGGCGCAATCACAGGAATGTGTGTGGTAGACACTCCCCTTTGCACTGTACCTCTGTTGCCCCTCCACTAGACAGGCGTAGGGTGTGAGGCAATCAGAGGAATATGGTGCCCCTGTTGCCCTGCCCTAGTGGTCTTGGGAGGGGGTGAGATCATAATTTGCCTGCTGAAAGAGGGGGAAAATTTTTTTAAATCAAAATCATGCTCAACACCCAGGTATTTTTCCTACAAAGGTGTGTCTCAGAATTGTTGATTTGTTGGCACACCCAGCTATGAGACCAGTGGCAAGGGGGTTTACAGTGCCAGAAATGGAACTGACCTTTAATGAGAAGTTCTTTGGTGGCAGCAGGGTGCTGGCATGCCTTTAAAAACCAAACAGACCCAAGCAAAGTGACAGTCTTCCATTTTTCTCTTCCTAGTTCAGGTGATGGCACCCTTCCTACTGTCTTTCTCGATCATTGCTGAGCTGACTGACTTATTTACACAAAATTCTCTGATCATATTCCTCGCTCTCATCCCGATGGTCTTGTTGCTGTAGCAGCTTTGCCTAGTCTATAGATCACGAGCCTGGGAGCCATAAGGATCTGGGTTCTGATCCCGGCTCCCCTACTTGTCTGCTGGATGACCTTGGGCAAATCACTTCAGTGCCTCAGTTACCTAATCTGAAAAAATAGGGATTAGGACTGTGCACCCCTTGTGGAACAGGAACTGTGTCCATCCCAATTTGCTTGTATCCACCCCAGCTCTAAATACAGTGCGTGGCACATAGTAAGCGCTTAACAAATATCACAATTACTATTATTATTGTTGCCAATTCATTCATTCATTCAATCATATTTATGGAGCGCTTGCTGTGTGCAGAGCACTGTCCTAAGCACTTGGGAAGTACAAGTCGGCAACATATAGAGACGGTCTCTACCCAACAACGGGCTCACAGTCTAGAAGGGAGAGAAAGACAACAAGACACAACATGTTTGCCAATTCTATTCTTGCCCTTCATTGTTCTTCCATCATTTGTAAATCGTTTGTCTTGGTTGAGCGTAAGCCCTTTGAGAGCCGGAACTGCGTCTTCCTGCAATTGTGCCCTGCTTAATGCCTAGAACTCTGCTCCACCCAAAGGTTGTGCCCAGTAAATACCACCGGTTGATTGATCGAACTAAATTAGTTTGGAGGTCAGAGTGGGAGTTGGAGAGGCGCTTCTTCAGGAAGGCTGGCTGTACTTCCTCCAGGTTCCTCTTTGCCACGCTCACTAGCCCTTCCGCTGTGTACAGAGAGGGCTCTCCTTGTCGAACAACATGTTGGGTTAATTTGGTGGGCATTTAATGGAAATTTTTGACACTGCATCAGATCTGTTGATGGGTTCTTTTGATTTTTCCTTTTAGATTCGTCATGAAGTTAGCTTTAAAAATATGACTCATAAGCTGTGTAGTGACCACTGCTTCAACAGATACCGAATGGCAAACGGTTTAATAATGAATTGCTGCGAACAGTGCGGAGAGTACTTGCCCAGCAAAGGAGCTGGAAATAATGTCCTTATGGTCGACGGGCAGCAGAAAAGGTTCTGCTGCCAAAGTTGTGTCAGTGATTACAAACAGGTAATCCATGCTGGAGTCAAAACTCACCTTTCTCTGGGAAAATACTTACTTTTTCTGGATGGGGAATTGCTGTTGTCATTTTGTGTGTAATGAGAGCATGTCTGGCCGGGTCAGTGGCCTCTACACACTCATTGTTTTAGCAGAGGGGACTGCTGTAGAGGCAGCGGAGACCAGAGGTTGTGTCCCTCTTGAGTAATCTTGGCTGTGGTTATGGGGTATTTCGACGTCTCTCTTACTCCAAGGGGAAGTTTAAGAACTCGAAGAACTAAGAATCAAGTGATGGAAAAGTTGCTGAAGCCCCTTTCCTTTCTTCTGCAGTATCTCTAACTTTAAGCAATCCATCAGTTGTATCTATTGAGCACTTACTGTATGCAGTTTTGAGCACTTGGGAGAGTACAGTATAATGTTCCCTCTTCACAACAACCTCACGCCTGTTCTTCTGGTCACTGAGGCTTGGAATCTGTGTGCGGTTAGTAGGTAGCCAGACTTCTTCCTAGGTAGACTGTGAAGTGTTAATTTCCTCAGCCCGACCTCCTGTGGGAAAGGAGTGCTCCTTTTCTACTCCTGTGTCTCTGCCTTGTGTGGCAGGGCATGGGGACTTTGCAGGTGGATGTGTGGGGGGCAGGGGAATGGGGGTCAGGAAGGGAGGCCTCCTGATTAGCGAGGAGTGTTGACCCCATTTTGGGTCAGCAGTCTGGAGGAGGGAGGGAGGCGTCTCTGGGGACATTGATTCTGGGCAAGCGACAGGTGCTCTTGAGAAGGACCTGGCTTAGACTTCTTCTGAAACTGGGGACTTGAAGTAATTTTCAGGGTGTTACCCAAGGCGACTACCTGGAGGGTCCCTCTCTCCAAGTTCTGGTCACCATAGGTGGCCCTGGCAGGTTAGAATCGGCTGCTTCAGAGAGCGAGCTAGAAAAGTGTCTCCCTCTTGGGCGTGGAAGTAGTTTTTTATAAAGATTTAAATTTTGCATAAGACTGGTTTCAAGGGAAAAGTGGAATTTCAGTATTTTATTTCTCAAGAAATCCTAGAAGAGTAAAACGGGCCATTGTAAGAGAGACGGGGCACAAAACTTTATGCCCTGTTGTCGGAGTAGTTTGCTATCAGGAGGATGTCATGTGTGGCTTATAATTTGGTTTTAACATCGCCGGGAATGTATGCATAAAGGCTTCTGAGAATTCCAGGTTGGTGCCTTTTTTTTGCTAGAATGAACTGGCAGCAGAGTAGCCGCTTAACAAACAGCAGTGTAACTTGCTAGTACTCTAAAGGGAAGATGACCCAGGAATTGTGATGGTGATAGTGCTTTGAATTTCATTGGCAGATTTATAAATTTGTGCTTTGCCTTTGTGTTCTCTTCCATTTTTAAGTACCACTCACTACATAGGAGCAGTTTCTCCACTGTCACGGTGGGTTAGGTGGCCATAACAAAAGTTGTCAGTTGCATATTGTACAATTTGATTAATCCATGGTGTAGTTTCTGAGGCTTGGTTCCCTTACAATTTGCCCTCGAACATTTTTTAAATTAATCAATTAATGGTATGTATTGAGCGCTTACTGTGTGCAGAGCACAGTACCAAGTACTTGGGAGAGTACATTCAACAGGGTTGGTTGACATGCTCTTGCCCACAAGGAGCTTCCAGTCTAGAGGGCTGCTCCTTTGTTGTTAAAGCAGTGTGACTTAGTGGATAGAGCACGGGCTTGGGAGTCAGAGGTCATGGGTTCTAATCCCTGCTCCGCCACTTATCAGCTGTGTGACTTCGGGCAAGTCACTTAACTTCTCTCTGCCTCAGTTACCTCATCTGTAAAATGGGGATTAAAACTGGATCCCCATGTGGGAAAGCCTGATCACCTTGTATCTACTTCAGCACTTAGAACAGTGCTTGGCACATAGTAAGTCCTTATCAAATACCATGATAATTATTATTAATGTTTTGCTGCCTTTTGTCACACCTGTAGTTCTTTGAGAAATTTGGGATGTTATGAATTATTGAATGTTACTGATAAATCACCTTGAGCCTGGAACCCTCTGAGTCGTTGGAGCTGTCCATCTCCCAATTTTACCGACTTCAGAAGTATTTACAGTGGCTTTGATTGGGACTGGTCGAAATTGGACTGTGACCCAGGCCCACTCCCTTGAAGACAGTAATATAACCCGGAGCGGGATGCTGGGGAGGGTCTGCTAAAACACCCTCTTCAACTCTTGATTTGTTCCCTTATGCCTTGTCCTGTTCCCAGTCCCTTGTGAACTTTCCCCTCCCCGGGCTCCTGGAGCCTCTGTATCTCTGATTTGGTCTCCTCACTGGGCTTTCCCACTGCTGCAACTTGTTATGTTGCCAACTTGTACTTCCCAAGCGCTTAGTACAGTGCTCTGCACACAGTAAGCACTCAATAAATACGATTGATTGATTGATTGATTGCTGCAGGCCAGGGACCGTAGTGTCAACACCCAGCGGACACGGACCCACTCTGGTGCTTGTCCCTGGGCCCTGACTGCTGCTCGCTATTGCAGGTTCAAATACTTTGTTTATGATCGGGGAGCTTGGGAGGAGATTGGAAATTGGGTCTTTCGTTACATCAAAATTTGATTCTCGCTGTTGTGTTAAATTTCATCTTTCTAAGATGCCTTGATTGTAGCCTCAAGTAAATGCTTCGGCACTGTTTTTCCATCATTGAGCTTCAATTCACAGTTCTTGCTTGAAATTAAGATTTCAAAGAATCATGATCATGCCGATTTTAAGGTCTGGTTAACGTCATGGTGTTCCTGAATGGTGGATTGAATTACTTTTTACCACCACGGCTTTTGTCATTCTTAAGTGATTTGTTTTTATCGATATAGGCCCTTACCTACAAAACCCATTTATTATTATCAGCCCCACTTTCTGCCAGATTAACCTGTAAAGTGTGGCAGTGGCTGGACAAATTCTTTGGAAGCCTCAGATCTGCCCTGTCAATGATGAGCTCAGATTCAATTTGATCAGCAAAGCCTCAGCCCCATCCTGAGACAGATACACACAAACCATCACCACCACCCTCCCCACCCCCTCCAGTACTATAGAAATAACCAGAATATGTTGACTATTAGTAATGAGTTAGCGCGTGACAGAACAGGAGAGTACTTCAAATGAAGGGGATTCTGTAGACTACCTAGAAGTTAAATAGATGAAATTCCATCATTTTAAACTAAAAGTGAAGTTAATTATTTTTTTTTCATATTTAGAACTCAGAAAAGTGTTTGTTTTTCCATTTGTCATCATTGCATTGGATCAAAATTAGTTTTACTCTTGGATAAATATCAACCCCGCCAGTGCTTTCTAAAGTAGCGGCCCAGTCTGCCTAGAATCCAGTTAGAGGGAAGAGGCCCTAAATGTAATATTTTTAGAACACTTCGTAAAAAATTCATTTGGTTGGTAAGTCTCAGAATTATGAGGAGCAGAGACAGGGAACAGGGAGCCAAGTCCAATATACCAATGCAGTGATACTGTTCTTCTGGAGAAGGAGCAATGTGAGGTACAAGAAGAGAATTCACTATTAGATTCTTGAACCACCTAGTGCAGCCATATTCATGGATTGAAAAAACGTCTGGAGATCAAAAACATTTTTTGGTCCGGCAAAATTCTATGATACTTTTTAGCACAGTGGCTTGCTCAAAAATGCTTAGTAGCTGGGAGGACATGCCATCTTGCTTGAAGTTGAGTAAGGCTCCCTATTTGGGTCAGTGTTGCTTTTGAGGCGGCCAGTAGGCTAATCGTGGGGCCTCATGTCAGGTTATTCCCCAGAGCTCAAAGCTGAGAAAGCCCCAAGCACTGCCTATCAGAGAGTCCGCCCAGTTGGCCCTTGGGCCCTGGCTTGCAACCTCACAGTCTCCCCTTAATTTCCCCCTTCACCTTCTGATCTCTTCCACCTGAAGAAGCAGCTACACCATGTTTCCCTTGGGAGAGGGGAGAGGAAGGGTGGGGAAATCTGTTTCTTCTTTAGGCACATTTCTAAGCTGCAAGGAAGGTCCAGGAGGGTTGCCCCAGTCTGGCAACCCCAGGCAGCTCGTGGACATCTCCTGGGCATCCTTGAAGGGGGAATTTCCTTCCCTTTCTCTTGCTGCTGCCTGTTATGGAGGGCAGAGGGCCCTGGCTTCCTCCTTTGGGAAGTAAAAGCCACCCTGCTCCCCCCCACCTGCCCCCTCACTCCACCTTGACCCTCTGCCCCAGAGTTACTTCTCCAGGAGCCACGCTGCGTTTGCCTTCTCCACCCTGTTGCCTCAACTCAATTCTGGCTACAGAAGCTGGCTGTTTCCGCAGTAATGCTCCCTTCGGGCAGCTCAGTTGCCAGTGGCACCTGCATCTCAATGAGTGTTGGTGTGCCGCCGGTTGGGAAGTGTCCTTTTTTGACCCTTCCCCTCCTCCTAGAGTTTCCAGACAGGGTTAAGTCGTGGGTTGCCATGCCATAACGGATAATTTATCGGACTCAGGATCGTTCCTGCTTCCAAGGAGTCAGAAACACATACAACCCATTGGCTCACACCTCCACCGTGTCGTCCAACTCGAGAGATAACTGTCCCTGAATATACATGGGTCTCTGTATATTTCTGTAATGAGGTGGCCCTCTTCTGCCACTGAGAGGAAAGAGTAGAGGACTGCCCTGTTTAGAGATGCCTTTGGAGGAAGGCAGGGCTTCAAGTACCTCCTTGTCCCAGGAAGTTTTTGAAGCTCTAAGCTCTCCAGGCACTCAGAGAAAGACACTTATGTGAAGAGCTGACGTGGCTACATACCTTCAGGGAGCCCAGGTTTTAAGGAAGTCATCCCACTTGGTTGGGTTTTCCCTGCCCAGACCTCCTTTGGGAATTAGGGAAGGACACATCAGTGACAATGATGAGACTGACATGTGGAAATGTCAAAAGTACAAAGCCCAAAATCAACCAAATCAGCCATGGTGAGAAATTTACACATGATGGGTTCTATGATGGACCCCCTGCCCTGGTCCTTTCACACCTCATTACAGCAGTGGGAATCTCAGACCAGTCCCTCCTACTTTCTTAGGCTAATGCCATTTTCTCTCTCTCAGCTTCTTCCAGAGGAGAGGCAGGAAAAGGTTAAGGAGGAATTGGGTTGGATGTGAAAGGGAGGCAGGAGAGACAGATCAGGCATTTTCTGTATGTTTGATAGCCAGGTGTGGCGCATAGTAGCAGTGCATGGGGCCCAGATCAAGAGCTTGCACTTTGGTTGCCTAGCGTCAACCAAAAGAGGGAAAGCGGCTGGACAGCCTGACCTCCTCCTCCCTCTACCCTCTACTTTCTTTTCCTCCTGACCCCTCTTCAACAACAACTAAGCTCTCTCTCCTCCTGTTGCCTGGACATGGGGCCTTTAAGGTGTGGAGGTAAATCTCGCTATACGGTATATGGACAGTGACTCCTTTATGACCCCTCTTAGGGCAAGCACTGCTCGCCCTCAGTACTTTCAGAAGCTCTAACTCATACATGGTGAAGCTCACCATCCCGTTTTTTCTCCTCCCCTAACCTCTGCCTTTTCTGAGCCTTTTATCGGTTTATCTCTACCCTCCCTTGCTCATTTGCTTTCTCCCCTCCTTTTCCCTCCTCTCTCCTTCCTTATTGATAACCTGATCAAGTTAAAGTCTTTTTTCTTTTTTCTTTTTTTGTCCCTGGCTAACAGCCAGATTTGATTTTTGACTTTCCACTAGAGGTCAGTTTTCATTCTGCTTGATTTGGCATTTTCAACCTGCTTCACTTTTCACGACTGAAGGTTGGGCTGGGCAGTAGTGGTTTCAGCAATGGCTCAGTGGAAGGAGCACAGGCTTGGGAGTCAGAGGTCATGGGTTCTAATCCTGGCTCCACCACTTGTCAGCTGTGTGACTTTGGGCAAGTCACTTCTCTGTTCCTCAGTTACCTCATCTGTAAAATGGGGATTAAGACTGTGAGCCCCTTGTGGGACAACCTGATTACCTTGTTCCCCCCACCCCAGTGCTTAGAACAGTGCTTGGCACATAGTAAGCGCTTATCATTATTATTATTATTCACCTGAGGATACTGGTGTGCCTAAAGCCATTCCTCTGCCAGGTTACAGGCTGGGGAGCAAGGCTGGGTGGACCTCCTTTCTGCACCCTTTCTGTCAGATTGTCAGAAATGTCCTGGCATATTTTAGGAGTTGAGTTTAACTTGAACCCTGCTCACTCCCATCTCCCTCTCCTTCACCTTCCATTCCCTTGTTTTTATTCTAGAAACCCCTTCTCTTCTTGGCCTTGATTATTTCTCTGTCCCAGGTTGCTCCATAGGCACCCTGTGGTGAGGTAGTGTTGTTTTCTTTTTTAATCTATTCTATTTTCTGG
Organism: Tachyglossus aculeatus; assembly: GCF_015852505.1. NCBI lineage: Eukaryota > Metazoa > Chordata > Mammalia > Monotremata > Tachyglossidae > Tachyglossus > Tachyglossus aculeatus. Next base: position 257,627 of record NC_052085.1, read on the forward strand.
GTTGACAGATGCCATCAAGGAACAATTTCAGTTGAAACATCCTAATGAAATAATTTGGTTTCTTTCCAATCCATTGTCTAGTGCCATGGCAGGCTTGAACTCTGTCTGAGTCTAATTTCTTAATCTTTTTCCAGGTAGGTAGCCATCCTACCTTCCTGAAGGAGGTCAGAGATCACATGCAAGACTCCTTCCTAATGCAGTCAGAGGTAAGAGAAGGGGATGTGCTTCAGCAATCAGAGTAGCAATTGTGGAGCCAGGCCACAGGGTTTATGTCTGACTTGACCACTGTCTAATTGGTTGCATTAAGTGCTTGCTACAGTGTTCTGCGTAAAGCAAGCGCTCAGTGAATGCCATTGTTTGATTGGAGCAAAACCCTCTAAATCTGCTGGATTTACTCACATAATTACCCCAGTTTTTGGCCTCACTTTTGCAACTCAAAAACAGGAGAGAGGGACTATTACAATCATACCAGGAATTGAGTATAGAAGAAGGGGAGCAGGAGATAAGAAAGGGGCTGGTAGGTGGGGAGAGCTAAAAGCACTCCATAGCACTCTCCCAAGTGCTCCATACAATAGACACTCAGTGAATTGTGTAATCCCCACCCCAGAGACCTCCTTTGCCCTTGTCAAAGAAATTCCTCACCCCCCAACTGTGAATCTGTAGTCTGCTTCTTTTTCACATTCTGACCATTCTGCTCGCCGTGTGCCATGGCATGATCCTGTAACTGCGGCTTTAGCACGTTCTGACTCTTCTCCTTCTACCCTGGCATGTGCCGCCATTCTTGATAAGTGCAAAAATAATCTCTCACTTCCTCCTAAAAGATCGGGGTGCGGGGGGAATCACGGAGTGGAGGCAATTATGCAAGTACATTTGGTACTCCCATCTTTCCTCCTTTTCTTTGTGAAATGGGGCTTAATTGGGTTACTTTCTGCATCCTGAGGATGTTTGTGAACTGCTGTAGATTACTATGGGAAAGCTAGTCATTATGCTTTTTTGCAAAGCCTGCTGCCTTGCGTGTGCACCGAGTGTTCAGAGACATAAACTCTTTCAATGCCTTGCCATTTATTGCCACTAATTCCTGTTGTCTTTCAGGTGATCAGGAGTGAAACTTGAAATATTCATAGAATTTAGCCATATTTTCTAGACTAAGACAAGGGATAGAAAGTCAAAGGTACCACACCCTTGACTTTGAGTCATTATGGGCGGTGAACTTGTCTGCTAAGTCTAATTCTGTTGTAATGTTCTCTCCCAGTTGCTTAGTGCAGTGCTGTGCACATAGTAAGCATCCAAATACCATTGATTGGTTGACCTTTAGATTCTGGCACCGGGGAGTGGATCGTATTCATTCATTCTTATTCATTCTTAATCTCATTCCTCCAGGACAGGATTGTGTGGGTTACCTCTGTTGCACTCTTTCAAGAGCTTTGACTGCAGTAGATAATCAACCCTTAATCAGTGTTCTTCATTTGATTAGTTGAATACAAAAGGATTTCTCTGCAGTACTCCCCTTTAGTACCCACAGCCCTGTTGGCCAGAGAGAATGAATGGGTGCTGTTGGGCCCAGTTCCTTTTGGTGGTGTTGGCTGGGCCCAAGCCAACCCAGATAGCCATGGCAACTCATAGCTTCTTGTTTGGGGCTTGGCCGTGGTACCGGTTGACCTGGAAGTGAGTTGAACGTCACAACAACAATAATAATCATAATAGTAATAATAGTAATATTGGCATCTGTTAAAGTGCTTCCGTGAGCTAAGCACTGCACCAAGTTCTGGGACAGATATGATACAGTCAGGTCAGACACTGTCCCTGTCTCACAGTCTAAAGAAAACGGGAACTAAAAACAGGAATTGAACCCCCATTTTATAGATCAGGGAACTGAGGCCCCAGGAAGTCAAATGACTTGCCTAAGGTTGCACAGCAGGCAAGTGGTGAAGCTGGAATTTGAACCTAGGTCATCTGACTCTCAGTCCTTAGCTCTCTCCACGGGGCCACCCCAGACGTCCAGGGGGTTCTGGATTAAGTGCCAGTTGCCTTGTGGACTACTCTGTGCCAGTTAGTTCCGAATTAGGCCAGCCCAGAAAGGTGCTGGTCTCGGCATGGGTTGGTTCCGGACCAGACACTGGATTTCTGGTCCACAAGAGGCTTTTAACTCAGTGGCTTTGTGTGGCCTCTTCCTCCCTCTCCACATGCCCCCCGCCCCCCTGAGTGTCTAGCACGCAGCCAAATCGGAAAGACTGCTATTACAGTTCGTGCCGAACACTCATTGTACAAGGAAATTTTCTCTTTTAAGAATTTCTGAGGTCTCAGTTTTCACAAACTGCTTATCAGTAAATTGATTGAATATGTAAGGGTATTGGTTGTTTTCCAGGTAAATTAGGAAGTGAGTTATCACTCTTTTTTAAGCTTTCAAGTTTCTTAGATATATTCACTTTGGCTCCACTGACATTATGTTTTTAATCAGGTGACTTGCGGATTCACAAGTGGGTTAGCGGTATAGTCACTGCTGATTTGATGTCTAGTTTTCACCTTCTATCCTTAATTTGCATTTGTGGGGTATTCAGCATTCATTTTGTGAGTGGTGAATCCCAAGAATGTTTAATGAGCACAAAGAAAATTGGCCATCCATCTGTATGGAACACACTGAAATGAGACCCAGCCCACTGTGAGTCATTTCTGCATAAATGATCACTGGTAGTGGATTAAGGGTTATCATTGATCCACTAATCGGAAAGCAGCATGCCTTAGTGGAAAGAACACGGGCTTGGGAGTCAGAGATCGTGGGTTCGAATCCCGACTCTGCCCCTTGTCAGATGAGTGGCTTTGGGCAAGTCACTTAACTTCTCGGTGCCTCAGTTACCTCATCTGTGAAATGGGGATTAAGACTGTGAGCCCTGCATGGGACAACGTAATTACCTTGTATCTACCCCAGTGCTTAGAACAGTGCTTGGCACATGGTACGTGCTTAAAAAGTACCATCATTATTATTATTTGATGTGAAAATCAGTGTAGCAGCAGCAGCAACAACAGTAATAGTGAAAAAAGCATCCAGAATGTTGCTGCCTCATGGCAGAGTCATTCCATCTCTGTTTTGGGGCAGAGTAAGGGTACTTTATGCCCAGAGGACCACAAAGACTCCCGAAGGGTGCAACTGAGGCATTAAGGCAAATGAAAAGTCACATGGGCATAGCTAACTCATGGAAGCAACAACCCCGTGCTTTTCCCATGCCAGCCTGGGCTCCTGTCACGGTCTTGTGATGGGTGGTCTTCCTCCCGAATGCTTAGAACCCAAATCTCTGACCTGGTGGAAAGGAAGGGAAGACCTACATCATTCATTTCTTCATTGTTGGGGGCAGGGTTTGTGGTTTGTGAATGTATGTATACATACCCATGCACGCTTACTATGTGTTAAGGGCTGGATAATCAGATCTGACACAGTCTCTGTTCCTAGCAGCCCTTATAAGCAGACAGAGGGAGAAAAGTTGTATCCCCATTTCATAGATAAGGGAATTAGGCCCAGAGTGATTGTTATTTTCCTAAAGTCACATACTTTTCCGGCCCTCCACCAAACAGTGACTTTGTAACTGCTTTTAATTTTAATTTATGTGGATTAAGTCTTTGAAAAATATACGGTGAAATTTAAAAGCAGCTAAAAGCTTCAGAAGCTTAGGCTGATGCTTAGCAATTGCAGTCTATAGGCAAAGGTCATTTCATAGTTTGAATGTTATTTTCAGCTACTGCATTTGATGAAATCTGTGGGGCATGGGTTGTGTCCAACCGGATTTGCTTGTATCTACCTGAGTGCGTAGTACAGTGCCTGGCATATAGTAAGCACTTAACAAATACTTTAAACAAAACACCGGGCCTCTCTCGATTTCTCATCTTTTTACTGGGCATTGAGCTTGGGAGGTGATAAAATAATTATGTTAGTTTTTCAGTTAGGCAATTAAGTTGTTTTTAATGGTTTTTTTAATGCCGCAGTACGTGGCAATGATAAGTTTTAGCTAGCATCAGATATCCAGAGTTCCTTTTGAATTATTTTTTGATTGCCCACGTAAATGCCGGTTGACTGGAGCACCCTTTCAGTATTGGAAATCACGTCGTAAATCCTTTTTGCATGTGGGGTTGAATACTGTATGATCCTTGGAAAAAGTCGCTAAAATGTGGCTGATGATAACTGGGTATAGGAGTAAAACTTTGATTAGTTTATTTGGGCTCTTATTATCCAGTTTCATTCTCCTCACCCTAATCCTTCCCTCTTCCCTTCCCCTCCCCACCCCTCCAACAAACTGACAGTATCAGTATTTGTTGGATTAAAATCAAAGGCGTAAAATATTTTAATAGAGTAGTGGAGGGAATCTCCCATCGTGAGTGGTGGATAAGCCTTGGCCCTGTTAGATAATACGCGTAGCTAATGCTGTAACAGTGTTTTAAAGAAGGCAAATAAAAAGCACCTCTACTAAATTTCTACTGTGGCTGTTGGTGTGGGTTATTTTTTTAATGACTTAACTAAGATATTATTTTGCTTTGTTTCATGTTTTAGAAATATGGCAAACTCACAACCTGTACTGGTTGTAGAACTCAGTGCCGGTTTTTTGATATGACCCAGTGCATAGGTCCTAATGGATACATGGAGCCATACTGTTCAACTGCTTGCATGAATACACACAAGACTAAATATGCAAAATCACAAAGTAAGTTCAAAACATTTTTATCACAATTGATAGAAGCAGATTCCTACTCAAATTATTGTGCACCTATGGCTAATACTTTCCCAATCTTTCTCTCCCCTCTTCCCTCACCCACATGTGCACACTCTGATGTTCTGGCTTTACTTTTTTTAGCTTTCCTTCAATAATTGATTCATGTAGGCTAGCAGAGTGAAAAGTGGGGCTGCTTGTCTTTAAAACTTTTCTTTTATTTGGTGGTGGTATTGGGTTTCCTGTGAATCTATCATTTCTATTATTTAAATTTATTTCTAAAATTCCTCCACTTTTTCTCAACTGTTTTTAGCTGAGGTGTTTTTAACCTAATAGGATATATGAGAACATGTGTGTCTCCTCTATGTGGAGTGTAGGTCACAGTGAATAAATAATCAACAGACCAGCAAGAAACTCCAAAGCATCGGGGGGTTTATGAAGAAATACACTTCCGTCCATCTCTGATGGCACCAGCTCCTTAAATTTGTGCTTCTCTGTGTTCTTATGTAAAATCCGATATGGACTCTTTCTACAGGTGTGGGAATCATTTGCCACTTTTGTAAGAGAAACTCTTTACCTCAGTATCAAGCCACAATGCCTGATGGAAAACTGTACAACTTTTGCAATTCCAGTTGCGTAGCTAAATTTCAGGTTTGCCATTTTCATTTTATCTTTTTTCCTGTGGGCAGTACCAGATCCGTATGTGCACTGTCTGTCCATCTCTGAGATAGGTATTTGGAGGAGATGTATGCACTGTCTCTACAGATGGACATTTTTTACATTGTTGCACCTAGACTTGATAGAGTGCTGTGATGGGCACTGGGGCAGGAGGTTGGATGTGGTCAAAAAAAGGGAGGGCTAAAGAAGCTTGAAATCATAACTGTCCAGAGTGGGAGCAGGTGTCCTACAGCCTAGTGGCTGAATGGAGCTCAGTTAACCATGCCAAATGACTTGCAAATAGATACAGTCCATAGGCACGCAGTTTGGCAGTGAGCTATGACCTTTTTTCCGAAATGAAGCCCCTCCAGTGTTCCAGCCGAATCGTTGTCATGGTCACACCATGCCCTGCTCTCCAGGAACATGCCCCTTGGCCAGCCTTGATTCTGGCCTCTCGATTGAACCAGAAATTGAGGGTGGGCATCTTGGTGAGGATTGGGCCACTAAGCGCCTCATCTCACTGCAGCTGGACCCTTGCATCACTTGCCGGACCCTCTGGGCTTGGACTTGGGAGTCCGGACAACCATAGACTGGCCGAGCCCCCATGCCGGGGCTGGGGTCCGTCTTGGAGCACAGACGCCCCCAAGCACAGCCATCCCCACTCCGCTGAGGGCAAGAAGGGGATTGATGGATGTCGGAAATACTTTGGACTCAACTAGCAAGACTTCTAGATTTTAGAATGCCTAAATTACTCCTTAGTTCTGGAATAATTGAGCTGAGCACTTGAATGTTTTAGATGATGTAGTTAGTTGACTTGTTAGACTCAGTAGAAGATCAAGCCATATGATATGCAAATTCAAATTAAAGTAACTTTCAATTTTGGTGTCTTCCAGGCTCTTAGTATGCAATCGTCTCCAAACGGTCAGTTTGTATCTCCAAGTGATATTCAGTTGAAATGCAGTTACTGCAAAAACTCATTTTGTTCGAAGCCAGAGATCCTGGAATGGGAGGCAAGTGATGGTTTGATTGCACTTCTGCTAGCGTTCAGGCGGGGGACGATAAACAGCCATGTGCAGTTGCTTGAATAACAGTGTCTGCAGCTCCTCAGGCTTTTTTAGGGTGAAAGTGCCTGCTCTTTCACAGAGACTGTGATAGTGTTCCACAAATTCCCATCTGGCTCTCTTCCTTTGGGATGTTTGTGTCAGTGTCACCTGACCCTGAAGACGTATGTGCAGTCAGTTTCTCAGTTTCCTCTAAAGCCTTCCGTATGGGTCCTGCAGCCTGATCCGGTGGCTCTGATGTCTTCTGTGCAAACAGTCCAGGAGTGGGAATCACACTGGCCTCTTCCTCAGAAGGCCAAACTTAAGAACTCCCCGAGTTGTGGGCTGCTTCCCTTCCTGGGGGGCCCCAGATATACATACCTCAATTGCCAAAGCCCCCCAAATTCCTTGTCCATTCCCTGTGACATAACAAAACCTCTCATAATAATAGCTTTATTGCCCCCTGCAAGCCACACACATACTTCCAATTCACCTCCAGTGGGTTGGGGAAGCTAGCTGTCTTGATCAGCAGATGTTACATCATACAGTTCTTCTTGGATGCATTCCTGAGTGCCTTAAATTTGACATAGTGACTGTTGTTTGCTACTGTTACTGCTTTTGATAAATCCCTGGGTTCAGTTTGATCTTAAAATGGCCAGTACCTATTTTCGACTTCCCTCAGGTAACCATTTGTCATGTTTTCTTGTGAATTTAGAACAAAGTGCATCAGTTCTGCAGTAAAACATGTTCAGATGACTATAAGAAGTTGCACTGCATAGTTACATATTGTGAATACTGTCAAGAGGAGAAGACCCTACACGAAACAGTTAATTTCTCTGGTGTTAAAAGACCATTCTGTAGTGAAGGTATGTATTTAAACAGAATTTAATAAAAGCATTTATTGAATAATTTTTTTTTTTACATTTTAAATTGGGGACATCAGAATTAGTAGTAGTGCTTATTAAGCGCCTACTGTGTGCAAAGACCTGGGAAGAAAGTTACCCAGATGAACGAGATGCAACGGCCCCTGGTCCCCAAGGGACTCTCAGTCTAAAGTGAAGGGGAGAGAGGGGGCTGCTGACAGACATATAAGTGGAGAGGAAAACAAAAATGAGAAATGACAGGTTCAGTGATAAACATGATACCAGGTCTCTCCCTTTAGAAAAGCTCTCATAAGTCTGGTGGCCCACTGCCTTGGTCTCTGAGCTTGAGAAGAGTTTCTCAACCTCTTCGGACCTCAGGTTTACTAGCTGGATAATGATGCTTTTTCTTCCAAATCTTCTGTTTGGGTACTAAAATAATAATAGTGGGTAAGAGCTTATTATATCAAAGTACAGTGCTAGGTCCTGGGGTAGATGGAAGATAGTCAGAAGGATCATAGTCTCTGTTCCATATGGAGCTCACAGTCTGAGGGAGTTTCTTCATAAGAAACAAATGAAGTCACTTCTTAAGAAAACACCCTGAAAGTCAAAGGACTGTGTAAACACAGTCTATGATGCTTATTTTAAATAACAGTAATCACCAGGATATCTCATAAATGATCCAGAGCAGAATGCTGTGAGCTGGGGCCTTCAGTTCACTAGTTCAGTTCAGTGTTTCAAACCTGATTCAGGTTCCTTGGCTAGTTGTCAATCAGTCAATGGTTTTTATTGAGCACCTGCTGTGTGCAGAGCACTGTACTAAGCACTTGGGAGAGAACAATATAACAGAGTTGATAAGACATGTTCCCTGCCCACATGTATCCACAAAGTTCAGTACAATATATGATCTACTTTAAGGGGAATTCATTTTTGTATGGTTGGGGTTGTTTGTTGGCTGTCTTGACCATAAATTCATAGGAGAATAGATCCTGAATTTTAAGGGAGGGTGAGAAATAGAGAGATGCCACTGAACAGGTAGGTACTCTTTACTTCCAAGTTCAGAAAATGTGAAAGTAAGCTCTAGATAAATGTAAGATGATTATGGAATTTTGGTTTTGCTAATACTAGTAAGTTAAGGGTGTAAGGAAACCTGAGAATGTTTTTCAAGATGATATTGTGTCCAGGTACTTCCCATAGTCCTCTGTGGTCTTAGCTGACCAATTCGTATTTTAAACCCAGCCAAGGAAAATCTGACGGGGTTTAATTTTTTTTTGTAGAATCATTGGTTGAAAATACATCTTCATTTTCCTCTGCATTGGGATAGGAGTTTGGCCATTAGTTTATGGCTGCCTATTTTAGCCATTTACGGCTTTCTATTGAGGGCGGGTTTGGGAAAGCAGGACGGTGGTTGTCCCTGACACTATTCTCTGGGATGTGTACTTACTCCAGCTGTCGGCACTTACTCCGTGTTGGCGCGCAGTCAGAGCCGGGTGCAGGACTGGGCTCAGGGGTGGCTTCTTGTCTTTCTGCTCATTGGTTCTCTACTCTAGGCCCCTGGGCTCCCACAGAACCCCTACTGCCCAAGAGAGACCGGGCAAATGGAGAAAGTGGCAGGGTGCATGAGGTAAGGTGGTGGCGCGGAAGTGGCAGCACATGCTGGCAGTAGGGGAATGGTGTAGAAGCCCTGAGTTGTAGGAGAAGTAGGTATGAGCTGTGGTCCGAGGCTTTTGTGTCCCCGAGGCATATGTCGTGGGCCCTGTTTCAATGCCTGGTGCATTCTGTCTTATCTGGGTAGGTTCTTTGCACTTGGCCTACAGCCTTATAGAATTTCACGCAGCACAAGTCCTGAAAAAACTGTCTAGGCTGCTTCCTGTTGCAAGATTGGTAGTCGTCCAAAAAAAAGCCACTAAATTTTGAAAGACATTTTGATAGATGTGCCGAGTTTTGAAAGCCCACTGTGAGTTTGTGGGGACTTGATGAGAGAAGTTCACAAAAACAAATGTTGCGTATCAAAAGGCCCTCTCAAACGAGGCAGACAGATAGTATGTTTTACCAGGCAGCAGCAGGTGGACCCATTTGGGGTGCAGCAGCAGGAATGGGTGAATTATTTTCAGCCAAAGGTATAGGATAGGCGAATGGTAAGTGACACATGGGCCCAGTTGTCACGTATACCTGGTGTTTCTTGGCCAGAAACCCAACATCAGCATCACCTTGGAGCCTGCACATTTTGGGTACTGTACCATACTGCTCTGAAGTCACACTGAGGTTTTGGAGCCTGTTTTTGGCCTGGGAAAATGAGGACTTGTTTTCTAGCTTTGGTTTGGAGGTAGAATGTGAAGCCATCCTATGTGGCACTGTTGTTGGGGTGGGAGGGCTGGCTGTATGTGTTCCCTCTGGAGAGAGCACTGGGCAATCTCTTCTTCCTGCTCAGCCTTCTTGGTGATATCAGTGCCCGTGACCAAGTTCTTCTTTATAGCTGTCATTTGAAATAGTTTATTTATGGCAGGAAAGAAGCAGGAGAAGGGTATGCACAGGCTCGTGAGCAGTATAGTTCTGCACTTCCCTCATCATGGCTTTCTTCAAGAACCCAGAGACTTTCCACTTATACCTTCCTCCTCTTCTCTACTTCTTCTGTCTTGTGTTTCACCTTCTTCAGTTCGTCCCCTTCACTGCTTTTATTGTCTGATTGGTCATTCTCTTTCTGCCTTGCCCTTTTTCCACGGTTTCCTGTATCCTGAACATATACATTCAGCTCTTCAAGCTTTACTGTGCATTTTGGGTAGACCATTATAAGGGAATTAGGGAAACGTCCTTCTGACAACATGCATCTCTCTGGATCCAGCATGATGTGGTGTTGAAAGAAGTGGTTGTGTGCATGCATGTGGGATACCGTGATGCAGGTTTTCCTTAATAAATTATTCACCAAAATAATCATGTCTTCCAGTAGAATTGAGTGTAGGTTTAGGTGGCTCCAAGCTTCCCTCCCCATTCGGGGAATGGGCTGCAGAGGATAAAGCCAGGTCAGAAGAAAGCATTCCATCTGGAAAGAATCTCTGGTATCCTAAAGACCAAAGATGTCAGTGTCCTAGGAAAGTAATCACCTTAGGCCAAACCCTCAGGTGCTTTTTTTTTTTTATAGCTGATGTCAGCGGGGGTTCCCGTCTCCCAGCCCCACAGCACTTATGTACATATCTGTAACTTTATTTGTTTGTAATGATGTCTCTCCACCCCACCCCCACCCCTGGCCCCGAGACTGTAAGCTCATTGTGGGCAGGGAATGATACTGTTTATTTTGGTATTGTACTTTCCCAAGTGCTTAGTACAATGCTTTGTGCACATTAAGTACTCAATAAATACAAATGAATGAATGCATGGTGTTCAGAGGTGACGTGAATATCACACACACACACACACACACACATAGTGGCTGGGGGAAAAGGTGAATAAGAGAAGAAATTTTCCTTTCTGAAGCTCCTGATTTTAGGGGGTTTATATTAAATTGAGCATCATCTTAATTTTGTGTATATGCAAGTATCCTCTTTGGCAGAGGTTAACTGTAGTTAAAAATTATAAAGGTATTTGATGTGTATTATTTTGTCCAGTTTATGGTGTTGACCATTAGGGTGCAGAAAATTTGATGAGTTGATGTATACTAGTGAGTAAAGTTTGGGTGCTGATGTGAGATGGTGTGGGAGGCCTAGAGGAAAGAGCCTGGGATGAGGAGACCCGGGTTTTAGTTCCAGTTCTAATACGGTCCTGTTGTGTGAACCTGGGCAAGTCCCTTTACTTCTCCATGCCCCAGCTTCCACATCTCTAAGAAGGGGATGGCACCAGCTTTCTCTGCCTCTTGGGTTGTCATCCCATGTGTCCAAGATGACCAGCACCCAGTTGCCAGTGTTGGAGATGGAAAACTGGACTGATTGGACTCTTCTTCATCTGATCCAGTACTGACATTCATGATGTTCCTGGACAGTGGCATATTGAATCTTAATTTGGGAGAGAAACAAGAGCCTGGGTTCCCCTGTGACTGGCTTAGTTTAGTGCTGAAACTAATCCACTGGCAGATCCTCTCTGCCTCTGCCCTGTGCTTCCTCTTTTAGACTTCTCTCCTGGCCTTGATATTTCTTCCTTTAGCCACTGCTTGTTAAATACACTCAGAATTGAAGAGGCTTATCACTTTGATTTTATTTTTTCCACTGGATTCTAAATGGATTGATACCTCAACAGGGTTATAAGTGTACTTTTTAGTAGGATAAAATCGGAACATTATTTATGTTAACTTCTAAAACATTTTCTTTCAGGTTGCAAGCTGCTCTATAAACAGGATTTTGCAAGACGTTTAGGATTGAGATGTGTTACTTGCAACTACTGCTCCCAACTATGTAAAAAGGGAGCATCTAAGGAGCTTGATGGTGTAGTGAGAGATTTCTGCAGTGAAGAGTGCTGTAAAAAATTTCAAGATTGGTACTATAAGGCAAGTAACCCAGAATTTTTGATGACTACATCACAGCTGCTTTAAATAATCTTTAAAAAAAGGAGTTGCCGCATTTGAGTGCCTCATTAGAGATGTGACCCCTCCACTTTAAAGGGTGAACATGCAGTAGGATGACTGCAAGACAACTTCTGTTTTGAAATAACCAATGGCTTTGTTGTTTGGGTTTGCTATTGTGCCTTAAAGGAGCCTTTTTACTCTTGAAATGTTAGCTATTTTTGGTGGAGAGGAAAATTACTTGGGTGACCAAAGAACAGCAGTTTTTGTCTTTTCAGGAGTTCAGCTTTACATATTGGACTTTCTTTCTGTTGGTAAGCATTTTCCATCTCTTAGAAACTTTTTTGGAGGCCAATTTTAAAGCATCTGAAGTAATGAGAGATTATTTTTGTTTTGAAAGTCCAGATGCAGTTCAGTTCATTTGGGGGTTACTGTACTTGATTTAGAGACTTTTGATACTTTTAGTGTTTTTGAGTTCAGCAACCAGTAAATGGAGAAGTAAGAGTCCGAAGGCCTTGGCTTTGGCAGGGGTCCCCATTCTGGTCTGCACTGCCCAACAGCGATTGTCCCACAACCCTGGGGAGGCGGGGTGAGAAAATTGGCCAGGGGTAGTCACATGTATCACTGGAGGAAGTATTACTGGTACCTGGGCAAACCACATGGAAAACACCTCACTATCTAACGCTGCCTAATGGATGCAAATTCTAAATTGTAAGAAGACAGAACTCATCATCCACCAATCTAAAAATTGTGTGCTTCTCTAAAGGAATTAAATTAAAATTTGAAATGTTGGAGAGTAATAAGCAGCCCAATTTTGAAATTGATTGGAACTAACTCTGAAGACTTGGAGGATTTCATGGAATGTTTTCAGAAGATCTACAGCTAAATATAGATTTTTTTTTCTAATGCTGAAAAATCTATTCAGTAATCTTTGACAGTACATTTTGCTAGTTCATATAGGGGCAGTATCTCAATTGTCAGAAATTAAAAGATTGAGGCTGAAATTTTGATGTAGCTTGAAAGGTTTTATGCAAAGCTATTGCGTTTTTGATGCTGTTGATTTAAACTCTAAAACTCAGGTCTAAAGAGAGAGAACCACCAGGTGGGGGGAGAAATGGTGAAGTCGGGGGAGAGAGTCATGTCGTCGTCGTCCTCCTCCCCATCCCAATACACAGGTTGACGCATTCTTTGTATAGTGAACCACGTTTTTGTGCAAAACCCAATTCTCCTCAACAGAATGCCATGTCTGTGCACTGGCTCTGCCTGAGATTTCGTGGCAAAGGCTTTAGCTGAACACTGACTGAATAGAACTGAACTGAATAGAATCATTGCAGAGCCTGATTTTGTTTCAGGACTTTTTTTGGAAATGGATTCTGAGTGAATCTCAGGCTTATAAAAAGCCAAATTTAGACATAATCAAAGTAGTGGCCCCAATAATCCCAACAGTACTTTCAGCTCTAATCATTTTGTATCTTACTAATAGTTAGGAGGGAAACTCCATCATAATGATTAATTTTTTGATAGTTTATATTCTTATGCAACGTGATGCTTAACCGGTGTTGTTAACATATGACTTGTTCTGCCTTTTAAGGAAGATGGATACGATCTTGAAAACTTTTATATTGTGTCCACCCAATTTGATATTCATTCCATCTGGTATAGAGACATCTATTATTTTCTTCCCTTGAAAGTTAAGATTAATGCTCTGAAGTATAGCAAGAAAGAGCTCACACACATTTACCCCAGATTTGTAATTTGTTCTATCTTGCGATTTGTTTTTCAAACTATAATTGTAATTGTTCTCATTCATGCAATGTCCAATGTTGGAAATTCAATAAACAGTTTATTTTTAAAATACAAGAATATTTTTAGTGAAATAGCCAGTAAATGACCTAGTTATGTTAATGACAGTATTTTATCCATTAAACAAGTTTTTATTATGTATTCCTTGTCTTATTTTGAGCCCATCAAATCTTTGTGTAACTAGCGAATATTTTTGTTTCCAAGTTAATTCGATATGAATTTAAGGTATGAATGCCAAAAAATTGCCCACCCCAAACTCAAAATCCACTAGCCCAGAACAGGCAACAAGGCAAGTAGCAGCGCCAGCATGTCAGCACATTGAACCAGGGTGTTTCCACCTCAGGTGAGAAGCACAGATGCCTGGTCCTGCCTTGGCCGGTTGTTTCTGAACCTGCCCACAGAGAATCGAGGCATAGACACTGTGTGAGACACTGTGGGCAGGCCTCTGGACTTAGGGAGTTATCAATTTATCTAGGAACACCATACCCACTCTCCCAGGACATGTGTTGAGTGAGCAGACAAACTCCTTCCACTCCAAGGTTTCTCTAGAAACATTGCAGCCTTCGCAAAATGACTGATTTGTGTGAACTCCTGTACACACGAACACACTCTGCATTATCTGTTGTGGCACATGGCCTCAACAGTGTGAGTCCCTAATCGGTGCTGTATCCCGGCCTTCCTGAAAACTACCTGGCAGAATTCCATCAGTAAATGTGGAGTCTCACTCACCTCCCTGACGTGGTAGCAAAGAATTAGGAGAAGCGGTGGTATCTACTTAGCATCTCCTTTGTGTAGGGTGCTACACTGAGCCCTTGTGAAAGTATAATAGAAATAAAAGATTTGAGCTCACAAGTAACCAGGCAAGTTGGACACACAAACACATCTAGGAGGAAGAAGAGTGGAAAGATGAGTAAGTACTTAAATAGTAGAGAGTGTAAATCCCTATGCACTTGAGAGTATTAACTAGAAGCAATCTAAGGAGTTTTTACTGCACTCCAAGCTGTGTAAAAACTTTGTATAAAAGCTTTGTTGCATCCAAAATTTCCCCCTTCACAGTGGGCTTTTAATACTTCTTTTGGTTGATGCTGATGTTGAAGGGGAAGGGATTTGGTAACAAAGCTTTGTAAAAGATTACCCAACCTGCACAACCCCTTGTCAGTAAAAAAGCACATCACCGAGTCAACTAGAGCCATGGAAATCTTCTTTCAGCTTTTTCACCCTTCCGTACCCTAACACAGACATTTTCCTCCTTGTTCCCAAATACTTCCCGCACCATTTCTGCCTGGGGAAGTGGGTCTTAACCTTGTCACCTCGGATATTTTTCATTTTAATTTTTAGTGTTTCTTTCATGATTGTAATTAGTACAAGATGCCCACAGGTCAGAAAATGCTTTTGATCCCTAAAAGCTCGTGGTTCACTCTGAACTATATTTATAAAGTGTACACTTTATACACTTTCCACTCGTGATTTTCTTGGCCCCAACCCATACTGAAGATTCAGTTGAGAAAGCAGCCCTGCCCAGTTTTGACTGTGCGGTGGCTCTTGGGTCCACTACTACAGTCATCAAGACTTCCCTCCTGCTTATCTCTTTTCAGATGTCAAGGAGGAATAAAAGGGGTTAAAAGTAGGAGTGTGAAAGGAGACTTATCCTATTGAGTTCTGGGCAGCATCTGCCTCTAACTAGAAGCCCTTTTCCTAGCCCAAATACCCTCGGTGGATGTGAAGTTTGTGGTCTCTCTTTGCTAGGTAAGGCTTCTACAGAGAAGCTGTCCCTTGCGCCAGCTCTCATATGATGCCCCTTCAATGACATTCTCAGAGACATTGCTGCCGTATATAAACTGCTTCAGAGGGGTCTGTGAGCAAGCCTTAGTGACTGTTGAATTGATCTGCAGGATGTGGGGACAGGTCTTTCCTCTTTTTTCACATTTCTGATTTTTTTAAACAAATTAGATTATCAAAGAACCCTTTTTCTAGAAACCGGTGAAACATCTCCTTTCCAGCCTTTAGTGTTTCCCAGGCTTTTCCTGCAGTTCATTTCTGTCCTTGGCTAACACAAGTCCAATTGGAGTCATTCACTTGGATGGTTCTCTGTGGTAAGGAAGGTGAGAGAGCCATCCTTCCTACTTGCATAGTGATGGGTTTCTCTTCTTTTTTTTCATTAGAAGGAATGTTACTACTTGGTATCTTTTTGGTAAGGGTAGCCATTCAGCCGTGGGCTGGAAAGATCCCTGAGTTTGGGCAGAAGTCCCAAATGCTAGTTCCAGTTTTATCACTAACAACACAAGCTCAGGCAAGAATTTAAGCTATCTCTAGCTCAGGTTTTTGCCTGTATATTCAGGGTGGATAATCCCATCCCTGACTAACTCCAAGGGATGCTGTAAGGAGATGTGAAAGGGACTCAATCCAAATGCTCTAGACTGTGAGCCAGTTGTTGGGTAGGGACCGTCTCTATATGTTGCCAACTTGTAGTTCCCAAGCGCTTAGTACAGTGCTCTGCACACAGTAAGCGCTCAATAAATACGATTGAATGAATGAATCTCCCAGCAGGAGAAGCTCTACAGTCAGTTCTCTCAGAATGTGGGAGTTGTTTTCCTGAAGGACCGCATGTCACAGAAAACCCATGGTTTTGTGTGCACGCCTTGACCGCCGACATTCACGTGCACACGACCGTTGCTTCCGGTACCACGTCCCGCTCTATCCCGACAGAGGTGTGCCATGGAAAGAATGTCCTCTGCTTTTCCAACGGCAATCTAGGAAAAATGTTTAATGAAAACATGTTGCAGGAGAATGATGTGCTTTTATATGTAATTAAAATAGGTAGTAGTAATAAAAAATGTAGGCTGTGAAAATGTAAGAAACTGATTAACACTGGCCACAATTTAGAATGCCCTACTAGTTCTATCTCACATTGATTTTTACTTCAGTAACGAATAAAGGTAGTTAATTTGACTAATAACCACATTATATTTAGAGGCCAGCTTTATCGGAGGAAAAAAACATAATTAAAAAGTTTAGAGTTATGGAAATTATTCTTGATTACAGCTGAGGAAGATGAAGGGGTTCCAAATCTGTAACTAGGAAATCCGGGCATTCTCACTGTATTTAAGGTCCTGGCTGCCTTTTCCAGGCTGCTGGTCAGAAATATCCCTCTCCCAGCCCCCCCAGACACACACACACACACATGCGTGCGTGCACACACACATCTACAAGCCTAGTCTAGTGGAAGTATATGCCTAGTGATTTCCCAACTAGCTAGGGCCCACTATCGAGAACCTTTTTACCAGGAGGTCCATTGTAGCCTCTTACATTAGCCACATTTAGCCACTCAATCAGTTCTGCTGACACTGTCCTTACAGCTTTTGACTTGCCTAAGGAAAATCAGTCCTCCTCCTCGACTTAGCTTCTCATCCAGGCCTTTCAGGTGGATTGGGTCGATAGGAAACTAAAGTCTATTCGCTGCCTGTTTTAAAGTTGTATTTTCTTCTATTGAAACAGAAGAGGGCAATTAACACTGAAACTAGTTGGCATTTTGTGTTCAGCATTCCGTGGTCAAAAATCTCTTTTGGTTTACTGTGCTATTGGAATGTCTCAGAACTGGCCTTGGGCAGTGTTTTTCAGTGAAATGGTCACTCGGTTCCATCAACTATGGGTTGCCCATGGCAGATTTTTGTGGGAGGTCAGCATTGCTGTCTCCAAGCCATCTGCCCTCGTTGGCTAGGTAGGTCCTGGTGCATCTGCCCATTCCCATCTTGGACCCAAGCCACTATCCCCATTCTGGATTAACTCCTACTTTAGCCTGCCATAAATGTAGGTAGCCAAGAAGTGATCATTTGTCCTTATTTCAGTACTAGCCTTAGGATAACCAAAGCCACTCATCTCACAAGTATCAGAATTGGCCAAGAGCCTTTGCAGCAAGCTTTTAGAATAGCTTGGTCCCTGGCCCCACTGACTCCTGTAATTGTTGCTGCAAACCTTCCTCCTGCAACCTTCCTAGAGAAAGAGAAAAACCTGCCCCAGAACCCAGAGATCTTAACCTGAGTGGCAGCCCTTTGGCCTAATGTGGTATAAATTTCCCCATTTTAAAATACGAATGGATGTCAGCATTTAGGTGATCATGAAGTTTGAACTCACAGCCCCACTATCAGAGTTTCAGTCTGAACTTGAAAGGGGAAATGCTAATAAAACAACCACAGAGAGTCCAGCCAACTCCATTTTTAGGGCAAAGTGAGGAAAGGCAGGGCCAGATTAATGAAAAACAAGGAAAAGGAGAGATTTTGAAAATGAGGGTTTAATGTTAAAGTTCCATTTAATTGGCTAGTTTAGGTCTCAACTGTTCCAGCAATAGTAAGTGCTAGAGACGTTACTGTTAAAAGTTACAGTTTTGAACACCCACTGAGTGCAAGGCATTGAACTTGTACTGAAGTTTAAGTACTCTTCCATGGTGGCAAAGCAAGACTTACAGATGTGGAAGTGAAAATGAGTATCTTTTCTCCCATCCCACCTGTGAGTGCACTCTGACCAAATTCCAGTTAACAGTGGAGGAGAGAGGCAGGAGCCTGGTTTACCAACAAACTGGGTTATCTGCCCCAGAATAATTGAATTGTCCTTAAATCAATCAGTTGTATTTATTGAGCAATTACTACATGCAGAGCCCTGTACTAAGCACTTGGGAGAGTACAATACAACAATGTTGTATTATATGTTATATGTATTATATGTTGCCAACTTGTACTTCTCAAGTGCTCAGTACAGTACTCTGCACACAGTAAGCACTCAATAAATACAATTGAATGAATGAATGAATGAACACAATTAGCAGACACATTACCTGCCCATAACGAGCTTATAGTCTAGAGGGGGAGACAGACATTAATATGAATAAATAATTTATAATATAATTTAATGAATTGCCTCTGCACTTTCTTTGAATTGGTTATTTGATGTGTGGTGAACCATCATTTCCAAGTCAGATCCCTTCCCACCCTGGCATTGAGTTTTCCTGAAATCCCAAAGCCCAGGTTTCCAAGAAGGTGGGCTGTCTTTTACACCGACAGGGAATGACCTTGCCAAAGAATCCTTGTTCTAGGCTAACAGGTACCAGGTTCCCATTGCTGGAAGGCCAGTGTAGCACACCTTTCAGCACCTGTGCCGATTTTCTCAGACCTACAGATCCAGATGTACGATGTTGAGCAAGTAAAAATTGGGCTCAAATTGAAAATTTGACTCGGAGGACTGTACTACTCCCTTCTAATGCTTACTGTCATCAGATGTTATGATGCAATAACAGATTGGTAAGTAGAGGGCAGGCATTTAATGAACCCATGAAGGGTTTTGCTCAAGTTAAGATATTTTGCCTCTCTTCCCCCGGCTTATTAAGGAGTGTTTTTTGTTTTTTCTTAATTACTTTAACCTGTAAAATAATCTTTCGGCCATGAGAAATCTTTAAGAACTGTGGAGAAAATACCATGTCATTTTAAGAAGTCTTTTAACGTTCCTTCTTAGGGCCTCTTATTTGACAATGTCTGAAATTCTCCTTTTATGTTAAGGCTGCAAGATGTGACTGTTGTAAATCTCAAGGGACTCTTAGAGAACAAGTGCAGTGGCGTGGGGAAATGAAACATTTCTGTGATCAACACTGCTTACTGCGTTTCTACTGTCAGCAAAATGAGCCCAATATGGCGACCCAGAAAGGACCGGAAAACTTACACTATGGTACGTGATACTTATATTCCCTGGAAATTTTCTGCTTCAATATTGAGCTGTGTAATTCTGAAGCCAAAAGTAATTAATATAAATAAATTTAGCTCACCTTTTTCTCACTCAAATGTAAGCTTACCAACGTTATTGGATCCACAGTGCCAAACCCAAATTTGCCAGTGGTTGCCTTTTTCTTAAAAAACGGATGAGATGTCTTGTGCCGGGTGGGGGTGGAGAAGTAATGGAGTTGAGGAACATCCAAAGTTGTGGATTCTTTCCTTGTTTCATCTCCCAAGCAAAGGCACACTGACCTTCACCGTGGATCCAGACCCTTTTTTAAAGCAGAGCAGCTTGGGCTGGGAGCCCTGGGCACAGCACGGGGGGTGCCCAAGGAGCCCTTACCAGGTATAAGGGGAGACATGGACCAAAGAGTCAAAGACCCCAGCCAGCACCATCACTGTCACATGTGCCCAGTCCTTCCGGCCCTGACCTGAGCACAAAGCTGGCTGAAGGGTAGCTTCATAAGGAGGAAACACTCCCTCATCTCTTCCTCTTTCCACCAAGCCCACGCCTTCATTTCTCATCTTACCCACTCCTGCTGCTGCCCCTGAAAGGACCAACCCAGGTGGGGGGGACTCTCTTTTTGACACACTTCCTCTTTTTCTCTTCTCTCTCACACTTCCACACTCTCTCACTTTCCCTCTCATCTCCCCAACCGGAACCAGGAGTCCCAGCATCTCCTGCAGGTGTCTCGCCCCTTACCTCTCTTCCTTTTGCAGATGCCTCTGAGAAGGGCTGAACCGTCCTGGCTGACAGCAGTCCTGGAAGCCCACCCGGGAGGCTAGAGCATGAGCCTAGGAGTCAGAAGTCATGGGTTCTAATCTCAGCTCCACCACTTGTCTGCTGCGTGACCTTAGGCGGGACATTTCACTTCTCAGGACCTCAGTTACCTCATCTGTAAAATGGGGATTGAGACTGTGAGCTCCACATGGGACAGGGACCTGATTTGCTTGTATTCACCCCGGTGCTTAGTACAGTGCATGGCGCTTAACAAACACCACAATTATTATTATTATTACCTGATGCAGCCTTCACTGGGCATGGAACTGTCCTCTTCATGGGATGGGTGGAGGGGATTTGAATCATTCCTGATGTCTGGAGGCATGGAGGGAAGGGAAAAGGTTTGGATGGAGGGACTGAGGGCGAGATTAGGTTGCCCAGGTATTTCCCGGTTAGATAAGAATAATGACAGTGGCATTTGTTAAGCGCTTTCTATGTCCCAACCACTGTACTAAATGCTGGGGTTGATGCAGTGCCATCAGGGCACACCCAATCCCTGTCCCAAGTGGGGCTCACAGTCTGAGAGGAAGTGAAACAGGCATTTAATCCCCATTTTACAGGTGAGGAAACCATGTCCACAGTAGGCAAGTGACAGAACCAGGACCGGAACCCAGGTCCTCTGACTCTAAGGCCTGTGCTCTTTCCAATAGACCATGCCATTTCGCTAATAAATGCCCCAGTTGAAGGTGTCTGGGGGCTTTTCTTGGCCCTTTGATGACCCTGCTGCAATTGCCCTCCTGCTTTATAAAGGCATTTTCCTTTTTACGGGTAAACGTAGTTGAGTTGAGCAAGTACTAAGTCAAATCCACCCAGTTCTCAGTTTCCCTAGAGTGCTTGCAGAGTCCATGTTAGGGAAAACTTGTGCTATCTTACCATGATCGAGGCCAAACACGTGTGCACGAGCTTTTCTCCTGACACCCCGGTGCACTGGCTCCAGACAGGCTCAGGTTGTCTGATGAACGTTCCCTGGTTCCCCAACTTCGTTCCAGCAGTCAGGTGGAGTGACATCATGTCTTGGGCAGAGCTGGATGATTCTGAATAGGTTTTCTTTACCAGCACTCAAATAACATCAAAATTCATTCTGCTCCGGTAGCTTTCTATGAAATGTTACCAATAAATGAGTCTTGGTAAGCATAGAGCGTTTCAATTCTTTTCTGAATGAATTTACCACGTATACTCTGCCTGTAGATTCCAATGAAAAAAGCTTGGGTCAGAACTTCAGCAGGAAAGAATGGCCCAACAGAAGCTTCAAGAATTCCTTATGTATTAAGAAATCTTCCACGAACAATAGTTTAATCCCTGAATAATTAGGAGTGGAAAACTGAAAACAGGGAAACCATCAGGCTGTAAGGACCATCGCAAAAGACAGTTAACCACTGAATAAATCTTGCAAAGTTGGCTGATGAGTCTGTATCAGATGACATTAATTTCTCTGCTGACAAGGAACTCATCAAGTCTGTTGTTTGGGGAAGCAAGCAGGCAGAGGTGAGAAGGCAAAGTCTCAAGGATTCTCCTAGGTCCCTGGAGTTTTTATGTAGTTTTTATGTGTCAAAATTGGCCAAATCCCAGTGGTAGAGGACCCAAACAAATCTTAATTATGGAGGAAAAAGCTAAGATGTTCTATTAATGACCCGTCAGTGCAAAATTGTCCCCTAAAACTTCCTTCTCAGCATAGTTTGTATTCTCATTTCAGTATTTTCAGCATTTAGAGGCGGTCTTCTTGGGTGGTTTAATTAGAGCCTAATAATTTCTAGTTGAACAATGTTGTTTTAGATGCTAGAGCAAGTTGAAAGAATTGTCTAATCCAAAATCTGTTTATATTTTTAGATCAGGGCTGCCAGACCTCACGAACGAAAGCAACAGTAAGTATATTAATATAAACATAGGTTAACATTGCAGTTTCTGACAGGGAAGCTATTCTAGTCAAGGAATAATTGACTGATAATTTTCCTATTTTAGCTTTTTATATAAAGATTGCTACGGTCTAGGTCCACATTATCTGTCTCTTTTTTCTCAGCTCCGCAACATTGCCAAGATCCGCCCTTTCCTCTCCATCCAAACCGCTACGCTGCTAATTCAAGCTCTCATCCTATCCCGTCTGGACCACTGCACTAGCCTTCTCTCTGATCTCCCATCCTCGTGTCTCTCTCCACTTCAATCCATACTTCATGCTGCTGCCCGGATTATCTTTGTCCAGAAACGCTCTGGACATATTACTCCCCTCCTCAAAAACCTCCAATGGCTACCGATCAATCTGCGCATCAGGCAGAAACTCCTCACCCTGGGCTTCAAGGCTGTCCATCACCTCGCCCCCTCCTACCTCACCTCCCTTCTCTCCTTCTACTGCCCAGCCCGCACCCTCCGCTCCTCCACCACTAATCTCCTCACTGTACCTCGCTCTCGCCTGTCCCGCCATCGACCCCCGGCCCACGTCATCCCCCGGGCCTGGAATGCCCTCCCTCTGCCCATCCGCCAAGCTAGCTCTCTTCCTCCCTTCAAGGCCCTGCTGAGAGCTCACCTCCTCCAGGAGGCCTTCCCAGACTGAGCCCCTTCTTTCCTCTCCCCCTCGTCCCCCTCTCCATCCCCCCGTCTTACCTCCTTCCCTTCCCCACAGCACCTGTATATATGTATATATGGTTGTACATATTTATTACTCTATTTATTTATTTATTTATTTATTTTACTTGTACATTTCTATCCTACTTATTTTGTTGGTATGTTTGGTTCTGTTCTCTGTCTCCCCCTTTTAGACTGTGAGCCCACTGTTGGGTAGGGACTGTCTCTATGTGATGCCAATTTGTACTTCCCAAGCGCTTAGTACAGTGCTCTGCACATAGTAAGCGCTCAATAAATACGATTGATTGATAGAGAACAGTGTCCCTCATGGAAGCAGAGGGCTGAGCTGCGCCCGGGCTTCCCCTCCCCAAGCCCCCAACTGCCCAGCACTGCCCCTGCCATCTCACCTCCTCTCTCCCATACTGTGATGGACCTTCATCTCTTGGCCCCGCAGACACCTGCTTTCATTCACATCTGCCTTCTTGCTTTTGATTTTGTTTAGCACTGTGCTATTTTATTGAAAAGCTATACTTAGGAAGTTAATACTAGTAGACTTTTAGTTTCAAAATGCAACATTCTTCCCGCTCCTCCCTCCCCAACCCCAATTTGTTACAGAGAAGCAGCGTGGCTCAGTGGAAAGAGCCCGGGCTTTGGAGTCAGAGGTCATGGGTTTGAATCCCGGCTCCGCCACACGTCTGCTGTGTGACCTTGGGCAAGTCACTTAACTTCTCTGAGCCTCAGTTACCTCATCTGTAAAATGGGGATTGTCTATGAGCCCCACATGGGACAACCTGATCACGTTATATCCCCCCAGCGCTTAGAACAGTGCTTTGCACATAGTAAGCGCTTAACAAATGCCATCATTATTATTTTGGCATAGAGGCCAGGAGCAAAGCAAGAAAGCAGGCAGCAAATTGGAAAAAGGGTATTGTTTCTGTTACTATTTTGTTTTTTTGAAGGGTGGCTCCTATTTTCCTTTTTTAAGAAGGAGTTTAGCTTTATTTAGCCAATAGAGGGAGCTTAAGTGCTGCATAGGGTATGTCCAGAATTTGTCCTGACAATAGTTTGTCCTTCTAAAAGGCAGTGGGAAATACAAATAAAGATATAAAATCTCAAGTATTTTCACACTGGGCACTTAATTCCTTGAAGTTCAATCTGCTCTGCCATCCTGCATGTTTTTAGGGTGCATTTTGGGTAGAACACCGTGAAGAACACACGCTGAGAAGCAGCGTGGCTCAGCGGAAAGAACACGGGCTTCGGAGTCAGAGGTCATGGGTTCAAATCCCAGCTCTGCCATTTGTCAGCTGTGTGACTTTGGGCAAGTCACTTGACTTCTCTGTGCCTCAGTTACCTCACCTGTAAAATGGGGATGAAGACTGTGAGCCCCACATGTGACAACCTGATCACCTTGTAACCTCCCCAGCGCTTAGAACAGTGCTTTGCACATAGTAAGCGCTTAATAAATGCCATTAAAAAAAAAAAAAGAACTGGAACGATCTTTGTTCCAGCAAGACAAGTCTTTTGGATAGGTCGGGGTATGGTGTCAAAAGAAAAAGTCTTGCAAGGGTGCCGGCCCAGCATGGGCCAAGGCAGAGGTACCATGATGCAGCTGCCGCCCTCTCGCAGCGGGTCAAATTGGGGGTCTGATTTTATTTAGCACTGTGCTATTTTATTGAAAAGCTATACTTAGGAAGTTAATACTAGTAGACTTTTAGTTTCAAAATGCAACATTCTTCCCGCTCCTCCCTCCCCAACCCCAATTTGTTATTTTCCTTTTAAATTTCCTTCATTTGCTGGCATGCTTTGGGATATTTAGCCCAAAGTCCGTTATTTCGGATGCATTTTTTTGCAACGCTTGACAGGAACTAGCTCGTGAAACAGAGCCACCCCCATCCTGTGCAAGTGGAGGCAGCATTGGTTTAGCCCAGGCCAGGTCGCCGGCCTGCCCGCCCCTGACCCCCAGTGACTGTGTGTGTCTTTGTTTTTGCTTTTCTGTAGGGTTCTGCACCTCCTCCGTCACCAACGCCGAATAAGGAAATGAAGAACAAGGCCGTCCTTTGCAAACCTTTGACTATGACAAAGGCCACATACTGTAAACCCCACATGCAGACGAAGTCTTGTCAAACAGGTAACGGTTGGATATTGGGCTTTTGCAGAATTCACTTGAATTTTATTGGAACACGAACTACTGCCAGCCAAACTTTGAGTTGTTAGTGTATTGCATTTTATTTCACATGTAAGCAGGCATATTTTGGGTTTTTCAGAAGACAATTGGAAGACAGAACATGTCCCAGTGCCTATTCCAGTACCTGTGTATATCCCAGTGCCCCTGCACATGTACAGTCAGAACATTCCCGTTCCCACGACTCTACCTATTCCTGTAAGTTCTATTTTGCTCATTAAACTTGAGTTTTAGGACCCTGCTAAGACAAGGCAGTTATTAGCTGTAATAACTGATGTTTAACATGCTGATGCCAATTGAATGCAAACTGATGAGGGCCAAGGGCTCTGCCTCCCTAAGGAGGCAGGCACTCCCAGCCCCCTATCCCCTCTTCATTCCTTCCTCCTCCTTCTTCCCCCTTCTCTTTCCCCCTTCTGTTTTTCCTCCTGCCCTCCTTCTCTCTTTCTCTCTCTCCCCTCAACTACCCGTCATTACCAAGGTCTCGTGGCCATCCTGCTGGCTCCAATCTAGCGTGAGGCAGGGGTATTGGATGGCCTGGAAAAATGAGCGCAAACATGCGTCATATACTTATTGCAAAGGGAGCGGTGTCCAGTGAGGTGCCAGAAAAGAGGAAGCAAGACGTAGGCCAGAAAGAGGGTCACTCATCACCTTGTCCCCCTGAGAGAAGAGCTGGAGGATTTGAGATCTATAACCCAGAGCCAGGCTATTTCTTCATTCAGGGTGTTTATCTGCCTTTCTTCACTCTGAACGGACTACAGAGTTCCTCCTCTAGGACACTACTCTGCCTTTTAGCAAGCTACCTGGTCCGGGGCATCATTTTGCTCAAAAGATGCTCCTTGGCCATCTGCAGTCCCTGGTTCCCAGGGCTTCCCCAGTGTCTCTGTTTGGGTTCGGGGTCTTTGGGTTGTGGTGGTTCACAGTCAGGGCCAAACGGTAGACTTTGCAGTTGCTTTCCACCCAGCAGGTCAGTCTGCTTTAACAATGTGCCTTGCTGGGTTACTAGGTACCTGTTCCAATTTTTCTGCCTACCACGCTGGACAGTAATGAGAAGATCCTTGCAGCTGTTGAGGAGTTGAAGAGTAAAGTTTCTTCAACTCCCCCTGACACTGAGCTACTAACGATGACAGATATGATGGCTGAAGATGAGGAGAAAGCAGAGGCGACAGATATAAACAGTAAGCTGTAACGTGTATGTACAGAGATAGCTGGGTAGAGAGTTGTCCTCCACGTTTGAAGATGACACTGCAGACAGTGGGATTTCACCATGGGGGCGGGGGTCACCTATGGACCACCGCCCACGCTCAGTGCTCAAAAACATGGTCTCTGTGCCCTTCAGGGTGGCATTGCGTCCCTCAATCGGACTGTCCAGTCTCCATTAGATTGTAAATTCTTGGAGGGCAGGGAATGTGTTTCTTTCTTCTGTTGTGCTCTTTCAAGCACTGACTTAATACAGTGCTTCACGCTCAGTAGATGCTCAGTCATTTCCACTGATTGCTCTGCTGATTGACTTATAGGATGCTGCCACATGGCACTGCTTTCTCTTCAACCAAGACGCCAACCTGGGGCTGTTCACTTCCATGGGAGGTGTGGGGGGCATCACCCTCGGCAGCAGGCCGTATACGGGAGCCGTTTTCGCAGGAGTGATGATGGGGTTCGCTGAGCCATCCATCCTCTTGTTTCCACTCCCTGGAGAATCAGGTGCACACATTGGAAGACTAACAGGTGGAATGAGTGCCATGCTAGCCCAGAACAGTGTCTCAGGGAGACCTTTCAGCAGTGGCACCACTGACTGGGCCTCGCTGGCTTCCTAAGCCATTATTGACTAATTTTTTCCCCCGTGGTATTTGTTAAGCACTTACTATGTGCCAGGCACTGTACTAAGCACTGGGGTAGTTGCAAGGTTGGCTCACGGTCTTAATTCCCATTTTACAAATGACGGAACTGAGGCCAGAGAAGTGAAGTGACTTGCCCAAGGTCACGTAGCAGACAAACAGCAGACTTGGAATTAGAACCCAGGTCCTTCTGATTCCCAGGCCTGTGCTTCATCCACTAGGCTACACTGCTTCTCTTGACTAGCGTGGTTGGGGTTTGTTCCTAAGGGCCTTGCAAGGCCTAAAGAGAGACTGCAGGTCACATCTTTCGTTTGCTTATCTGGGAAGCCAATTGATAAATTACTTAGAAATACTAGGAGAGAAAGCTGGTGCTGAGTAGTATCTCCTGGTAGTGAAAGTACTCACTGTTTTGAAGTTCTGTCTTAAGTTGGTGCTCCAGGCACGTGCATTCTAAAACTAGGGGTTTTGTCGGCTTATTTGTGTGTTTCAGCTATGTAGAATGATATCTGAGGTGAAACTGCATTTGGTTACAGGTGTGATCATTGAAACAGATGTGATCATTGATGCAGAACTGTTGAAAAACTCTGCTCTGGAGACGCAAGCAAATATGCCTGATGTCCCATATGAACCAGATCTGGACATCGAAATTGATTTTCCCAGAGGTACTAAAATGATTGCTGTTCTGTGTTTATGTAATAAGTAGAGTTTTTGTCATTTTCTCAGTAAGTTTACTGGCCCAATGTGACTGGAACAAAGATATGGTTGGAGAGAGTTTTCCTGGGAAAGCATCCATTTCTGATCAGGCATTCTCTGGAACTGTCCCTCCAAACACAATGGTTTGGGAATAGTGGGCTAATTGGCTCACCTCAGGATTCCCTCTCCCCCTCCCACCTCATGCCCCCTAGGAATCCCAACAGCAGCAGGTCCCCGACTCACGAATACCACCTTTTTGTGTCTGTTCCTTTGCTTCCTCCACCCGTGAGTCTCATGGAAACGTGAACATTGCAAACTGGGTCGGTGTATGGCACAGGGTAGCCCGGTGGTCCACCAGGCAGGGCCACAAAATGCTCAAGGGGCCTGTCTGATGATGGTTCTCCTCGTCACCCACCCAGTGGTAGTGAAATAGCTGTCTAACAGCTGGAGCTTGTCCTATGCTGCTATCTGTGGTATGTCACCTTCCTGGCTCCCCCCAAATTTTAAGTCCTCCTCCCGTAACTTTTCCTCTCTTCCCCCATCCTGGAGCTCAAGGCTGTAAATGTACCAAACCTTCCATGCGGGTATTGCTTTTTCTTAATTGCAGCCGCTGGTTTGCGTGAGGGGTTTCCTGCTTGGGGAGCTTTTCCTGCCTCACTGGGAATTTTGTGAGAGGGCCAGTTGTTAGGAGTGGGAGTGGTTTGGAGTGAAGGGTGCCTAGCCTCAGGTCAGGAAAGTAATCGGAAGTGGCAGTTGAAGCTTGCTTCAAAGACCTGCTTGCTTCAGCTTTTATCTACCTGAAGTTTAACTTTCTGCCACTCTTTCAGGGTCAGGCAGTAAAATCATCACTCCCTGGATAAATGAGTAGAATAAAGTTTTCCCTGTGATTTCCATTCCTATAGATAGAAAGGAGGTTAGAAGAGACATAAGTCAGTCAGTCATTCAGTCAATCATATTTATGGAGTGCTTACCATGTGCAGATCACTTTACTAAGTGCCTGGGGAAGTACAGTGTAACAGAAGAGAAGAATTGATTGTCCAAGCTATGCGTGATTAATAAACCCCCTATTGTTGGATTCAAATCAAGTGGGTCCCACTTGCCCCATTGAGAAATGAGTGACTGTGGGAGCCTAGAGGGTTGCTTGTTCCCTTGTCACCCACTTCTTGCACTCTCACCGGGCCCCTCCCATCCTCCCCTCCCTTGGCCGAGAATTCGGGTCATCCCTGCAGAGTCAGCGGACAGGTAGCAATTCTTTCTCAGGAGCTGGGCTGCCCTGAGGCAACAGAGGTGAAGCAGGGTGCCCTTCAATCCCTGCGCCGTCTGCTGGCTCTGAAAAAAAAAATGTGTGTTTGGGAGAAGCATCGGTGGTTTCTAGTGGGAGAATAATGAAAAGCAAGGCAGGAAGGGAAGGAGTCATAATTGTTCCTGAAGAGCTCGAGCTAGGGTGCTTGCAGATTGTCAGAAGAAGATCAAGCAGATTTGCTTTGTCCCTTGTGAAAGTGATATTTTATCCATCAAATCCCTGGAAATAGCATCCCTGAGATCACGTGTTTTGGTTTCCCAGTTTTGGAGAACAAGAGTTAAGGTCTCTGTGGGGCAGCAGTTCTAATCCTGGGCAAGGCCACCAGGCAAGGCAGGGTGGCAGGCAGGCTGCGGGGGCCCAAGGGCCGTCATGGTGAAATGCACGTTTGCCTGGGCTTTCAGCCTTGCATTTGATTGTTTTCAGCTGCAGAGGAGCTGGACATGGAGAATGAGTTCTTGTTGCCACCTGTCTTTGGGGAAGAATACGAGGAACAACCGAGACCTCGATCCAAAAAAAAGGTATAGATCTTGAGTAAGAAGACACCTGCAACTGTTCTCCAACTGGTGTGTGGGGATAGCAAGGACTCTGAAATCTCTTTCCTCTCTTCACTGCTGCTTCTTTTTTAGCTTTAAACCCAGCGCTCGGCAAGGCAGGGCTGAGCAGGGAAGGGGAGAGCCAGAAGCCACACCTGAATGTGGCTCTGGCCTACAGCCTGCCCCCTGGGAAGCAGCTGAAGTAAGACCCTGAAAGACCCCTTTATGGGTCACTGGCTGGCCAGGGCCAGGGCAGAGTTGAACTCACCCAGCTCCTGCCGGCTCTGCTACTCCAGATGCCCTCCTGCCCAGAGAAACTGTTACCTCACATGCCTCACATGACCCACCCTGGTAGCGGGGAGCATGGGGGTCACACCAGTAGGAAGTGCCAGAAAGGGCCAGGTTCAGGGCTGTTGCTTTCAAATTAGAGTTTTGGTGTTGCTGCCATTTTTGGTTGCATTTGAACTTGTTATTGAAGTAGCTGATTATTTGGCTAGTAGTTAATTTGTTAGATATGATCTATGAAATTTTATCAGCAATTTCTGAGCTCCTGTTTTCCTAGGTTTATCTGAGTTTCCTGGGCCATGTAAGAAGATAGCTGGCTTTCTCCAGCAGGTAAAAGCAAAGTGAGGATGAGGAGCAAGAACAGGGCCAAGAGAAGGCACTTCCTTAAGTGTCACTCCCACTCCAGGCTACTGAGAGCAGCTCCCTGTGGGAGATGCTCTTGGGGCTATGTTCCAGGGCTGGATCTGGTTTGATTCTCTGAGGCCTGCCCCAGCACTCAGCCCAGGGTTTGACACAGAGCAAGTTGTTAAAAAATGCAGTAACAGATTGTCACTGCTCAACCCCAAGACCTGCCCCCTGACTATGCTGGCTTTTTCATCTACCCAGAGAACCAAGTGATGAGATTGATTTGGATCTTCCCCATATCAAACAGCCCAGAGGTTGTGCTAGCAACGTTTCCCATTTGCCTCACTCTCTTACTCCAATGACATCCTTTTAGTGGAGAAAATGTTTAAGCCAGTTCGTGTTCCTCAGCAAGAGGAGGTCATCATTACAAAATGTGCCTTTCCTGAAAGGCTTCTATCAGAATTTCATCCTGCTGACAAACCCAATGTCAAATGTGGAGTTTTCCAGGCCCGTTCCCCGAGAGGGACACTTCCCCCACCCCCCATCCTCTCGTGGGAGTGATTGGAAACAGACAATCTACGTAAGCAATGTAAGAGACAATTCTATTCTTCTGTTTGATCACCACTCATAGGGAGCAAAGAGAAAGGCGGTATCGGGGTACCAGTCCCACGATGACAGTTCTGACAACTCAGAATGTAGTTTCCCTTTCAAATACACCTATGGAGTGAATGCCTGGAAACACTGGGTCAGAACTCAAACCCTTGGGCACGACCACCTGCTGTTGGATGAGCTGGAATCTAGTAAGTGCACTGGTTTCCTGTTCTTAGAGCACTGTTTTCTTTTTTGAGGTGGGCGAGATTTTGATGCCCGCCAGAAGCTAAAAATATGGAGCTCAGGAATGGAATCTTTAAAAAGATAAAATTTAAGATTCAGGTATTCGTTTTGAAGTTGCCTCATAGGGTGCAAAAATCACTCTAAAGGGGTTCTTGTTCTTCAGGAGCAGGGCATGACTAACTTGGTCACATGATGTCATTTTTTCTAGCCAAGTCAGTGAAGTTAAAAGAGGACTT
The DNA here is from genome assembly GCF_015852505.1 of Tachyglossus aculeatus. Taxonomy (NCBI): domain Eukaryota; kingdom Metazoa; phylum Chordata; class Mammalia; order Monotremata; family Tachyglossidae; genus Tachyglossus; species Tachyglossus aculeatus. The sequence goes on from NC_052085.1 coordinate 288,506, forward strand.
GCTCTCTCACAGCACCACTGAGCTGAGCCATGGACTGGCCCGTTTTGTCAATGAAATCCGAAGGCCGAACGGAGAGAGCTATGCCCCCGACAGCATCTACTATCTCTGCCTTGGGATCCAGGAGGTGAGTCCCAAATCCTGTGGCTGCCTGCCTGCTGCACAGCAGGAGGAGACTGAGGAGAGTGGTGGTGCAGGTGGGTCCCGGGAAGGGTGAGAAAGCCCCAGACACTTTGAGTGGTTGAGAAATAGCAGTTCCATTGGTCTGGAATGACCAGAAACAGTGCGAGAGAAAGATGAGAATGGAGCCTAGGAGATTGGTGAGTCATACTTGGAAAAGCCATATTTCCAACCTGGACCCATGTGGGTAGGCAGGATGAGGAGGGGAGCTGTAAAATAGGAAGTTGTATGGGTCCAATTTGCAAGGGCAAGTATATTTTTCAGAGGATCTTTCAAGGGAAATATCTGTTTGGGTGCCACCTCCCTAGATTGAATCCCTCAGAACCAGGCTGATCCGAGGGAAACAGTGTGTGACTGAGGCTACATCTGAGGCCACACACTACACTGGGCCTGCACCGGCATTTGCCCCGGCACCTGCCCTCTGCTTGCCCCATCTGCTCCAGCGTCAGCCCCAACATCTGCCTCAACATCTGCCCCATGCTGGTACTAGTGCCTACCCATGCCTGGCCCAGCATCTGCCCTGTGTCTGCCCCATACCTCTCCCGGCACCTGCCCCACGCCTGACCCCGCATCTGTCCCATGCCCATCCCAGCATCTGCCTCTTGCCTGCCCCAGCATCTGTTCCAGAACATGCCACATCACTTGCCCCATTGGTATCTCCATCTCTTCCTGCTCCACAGACTGAATACTTTCCAGGGCCAGCCCATCTCCCCACCCTCTGTCTGCGGGGGCCGGGGCAGGGGCGGGAGGGGGAGATGTACCCAGGGTGTCTGCAGGCATTCATCCAAGACACACCTGCTTTTTCTCAGTCGCTCCCCAAAAACACAGAAAGGGCCCAGCCCCATTCCAGAATATCAGAAACAAAGTGGCTCTCAGACATTGGCAAAAGGCATGAATTCTAGTAAATGGGGCCTTTTATCCTGAGCTCCCAGGTAAGCATTTGACTTTGCCCCATATAGACTCGACCGCCGACTGTCTGTGGTGGAGGGTGTAGGAGGGAATGGGCGTATAGTAAGCATGCAAAGTTCCAAGGGGTATCCACCAGTCATGTCGCCAGAGTAAACAATGGCCAGGAATAGCAAGTTGAGAGAGGAAATTATGAGTAAAACTCTTCATTGCCCTCCCAAGTGCTTAGTACAGTGCTCTGCACACAGTAAGCACTCAGTAAATATGATTGATTGACTGTGCTATCAGTATAAATAAGATTGGTTGATTGACTGTACTACCAGTATTTGAGGCACCAACTAGGTGTAGTGTAGCCTCTCCTACTCAGTGAACTTGTGATCTAAACTTGATTCTTCTATTTTTAAGTTGCAGTTGACCTGTGTTGATTAAAATAGGCATAGTTAAATACGGATAAAGGCTAGACAGTAAAGGACCAGTTCTGGTTGTCTGAATTATCTTGTTGTTGCCTCAATTCTAAACTCTCTCTCACAGAGGAAGGCAGTGATAATAGGTAAAACTGCTGGCAATGATTCTTTGAGGTCCAGAGATTGGGTTGGTAGAGGAGTATCTGCCATACTTTCTACAGCTTGGTGCTGCAATTGAGTATTTTGTAGGTGGGGTCAACTTGTGTTTTAATGGCTGCTGCCAAACTACTTTTCAGAGCTCGTTTTAGTTCTGTCTCATTGTTTTGGAGTAGGAAGTCAAATTCAACTTGTTCTTGCTTAATTACATTTTAAATTTTACTGTCAAATATACAGAACCATATAATAAGACTTATTACCAAGGATCGGCTGCTCCGTGGGTTGTGTTGTGCATTATTGTTTAGTGTTGGCTCCTGTATTGTCTGCTTTCTGACTAGAATTCTGGGCAGAGGTCTTGTTTCCAAGCACCATCATTAATTTTTCCATATTCCTAAACTCTTAAGTGTGAGGATAAGGTAGGCCAAATTCCAGTTCTATGCATAATATAGATTCCAGGACATAAATAACTGCTATTTTTAGGAGAGGGGGCCTGTTTTTCTGCCTGGCACTTTGCTGATTCCTCTCTCATCAGGCTTGTTCTCGTTAAGATAATGTTGATACCAGTTTCTTTTAAACACCACTATTCTTTTTGGAAATGTCTGCAGAGAGAGCAGAATCCAATTTGATTCAATTATAGTAAAATTAATTCCTAGAAAAGTTCCCATAAAGCAACAAATGATATTTTAAAGGTAAGAATTCAAGAAAGTCGCAGGCTTTTGGTTGTGCGTCTGTGGGCACCTGTAGCTCTATGGGAGTGAATGTTAGCAGGGGTAATATTTTGTCATCTAAGCACTTACCATATTTACAGTTTTGGTCCCTTTCACCTGTACAGTTGGTGGCATCCGGGTTAATATGCCTCACATATAAAGCATAACCATGAAAATATTTGTGTTCCATATATAGGTCTTAGACTAAAGATTGTTGTTTGAAAGAACTTTAAACATATTGATGATATTCCTGTCAAAAGGGTTGGATCAGATATAATGAGTTTACTTTTATTCAATTATTCATTATATTTTATTGTTATTGTAACATCTGTGTTTTGAGCAGTCTGCAAATCATAGACTGCCCTTAGGAAACAACCTAAATCCTTCATGCAGAAGCTTCACGAAGGAAGCTAATTATTTATTTGGACTTATACAGCACCTTTTCTCTGGAGAAATCAAGTTGTGTCAATTAAACCCAAATTTTGTGTTCTGAATAGTTTTAAAATGTTGAAGCGGGAGAGTGGGTGGGTTAGGTGAGAGGAAGAGAGGAAAAGAGGTAGGAGGGGCCAGACAGACACAAAGGGTGGATTAGTACAAGCAGGAAAGGATAGTATGAAAGTGCAAGGGAACAATGGCAATTTTCACCTTCCCTTTACCACTAAGGCCGCACCACGCTCAGACCCTTCCCCAGGATGCCCTCTCTGCCCACCTGGCAAGAGTTTTTTCATGTTCTCCTCGGAGAGCCCTTTGTGCTCTCTTCACATCCTGCTGTGGGACTTGGCCTCCCAAGACATGCCAGATGGGCGCTCGTGGCTTGTCTGCCCAGCAACTCACCTCAGACACTGCAGTTGGGGGAACAAGGAAGGTTGGGAGGACAGTGGGGTGGCTGCTGCCATTGGCCCATTTTATAATAATACTAATGGTAATAATAGTTTTGGTTAAATGCTTACCATGTGCCAAACACTGTACTAAGTGCTGGGGCAGTTTCTAGATAATCAAGGTGGACACGGTTCCTGTCCCAAATGAAGCTCACAGTTGAAGTGGGAGGGAGAGCAGGTGAAGAAACTGAGGCACAGAAAAGTCAAGTGACTTGCCCCAGGTCACAGCGGACAAGTGGCAGAACTGGGATTAGAACCCGGATTTTCTGATTCCCAGGCCCCGGCTCTTTCCACTTGGTCGTGCTGCTTCCAAGCTTTCATTGTTCCAGATGACCCTTCCAGCAGCCCTAACTTTGCTCTGACTTCTGATCTGTCTCCCCACGTCTATCTCTGTCAGCCATAGATTCCCCAGAAATTCTTAATCTTCAATCTTTGTGGCCACCACAGTGTCCCATGGTAGGGCATTCCATAGATCCCACTTTCTACTTGGAGTAGGAAATTGAGTCCAGTTCTGGTGAGTCCGAGATGTGGTGGAAGTTCCCCCAGCGTGCTCCTATTTTGGCATCCCAGTTTCATGCTCTCCTTTCGGCTCTGAGGTCCAGTCCCAGCTCCGGCTTCCTTTCCAGGTCCAAGCTTACTACTTACTCTTGCTTCCCCATTTCCCTGTAAGTTGAAAAACTGTTTTCTTCTTTTATTCGTAGTACTTGGGTGGTAGCAATCGGAAAGACAACATATTTATTGATCCAAGTTACCAGGCATTTGAACAAGAATTAAATAAAATCCTCAGAAGTTGGCAACCAAGCATACTTCCGGACGGTAATGTTCTATATGTTGGAAATCCTGTTTCTTCCATGGGGTCAGCTGTATTAGGGTGACTGTACGCATTTGTGCTAGTTAGTAAATTGGATTCTAGTTAAGAGTATTGAAAGAAGAGACACATTTGGAAGACAGGACTTGCTGAAAATAGGAGCACTGGCCTGCATTTAGTGAAAGTTGAACTTGCCCGTATTGCTGGGATGGCAGGCGTTCTGCTGGGAAATAGGCTGGTTCTCAGGACCTGCCCACCATTCCTAAGAAGGGAAGGCATCTAGCCCATGTCTAATGGGGAAGGAGAGGTGCCAGGACCCCTTCTCCAGGCAGCGAGTGGCACGGCCGGAAGGGAAGATACAAGGTGAAAAATAGTCTTTCCGGCCTGTGTCTGGATTCTAAACTGACTGGGAGCTTGATTGGAAAGATAATTCCTTAGATGATGATCCAGGGGACTGGAATGTGGCTCTAATGGTCTTCTAGTGGGCAAAAGTGCACACATTCTAAGCGTAAGGGAGGGTGTCCATTTGACCTTTATTTATTTATTTATTTATTTATTTTACTTGTACTTTTCTATCCTACTTATTTTATTTTGTTGGTATGTTTGGTTCTGTTCTCTGTCTCCCCCTTTTAGACTGTGAGCCCACTGTTGGGTAGGGACTGTCTCTATGTGATGCCAATTTGTACTTCCCAAGCGCTTAGTACAGTGCTCTGCACATAGTAAGCGCTCAGTAAATACGATTGATTGATTGATTGATTGACCTCATCTTCCTCCCTGCAATTTTTTTTTTGTAGAAAAGAGAACCAGTTTTTCTAAAGTGTGTTTCCTCTAACACTCCCTTCTATTTTAGGGTCAATATTCTCTCGAGTGGAAGAAGATTATCTCTGGAGGATTAAACAGCTAGGATCCCACTCTCCAGTAGCCCTCCTAAACACACTCTTCTACTTTAACACTAAGTATTTTGGCCTGAAAACAGTGGAGCAACACTTAAGACTTTCCTTTGGCACGGTCTTTAAACAGTGGAAGAAAAATCCTCTCACAATGGAGAGCAAAGCTTGTCTTCGATACCAAGTGTCTTCCTTGTGTGGAGCCGATAGTGAAGGTAGAGTGCCGAGTTTTACTTTGGAATTGACCCTTCCAGAGGCATCCTGCTCAATAGAAGCCCCCCACCCAAAATAGGGGTGTGGTACCACAGAGGGCAGAGCCCCACGTCAGGAGCCTGCCCGTGCCTATCACACTCTGGGCAGCATGGTGGGCAAGCACAGAAGCCCAACAGGACTGGGACTTGGTGTTTTCTAGATGGCCCTTAGCATGATCTGACCGTTTGTTTTGTTTTTAAGATAAAATTTCAACTGGAAAGAGAAAACATGAAGACGACGAACCAGTGTTTGAACAAATTGAGAACACAGCCAACCCCTCAAGGTGTCCTGTGAAAATGTTTGAGTGCTACCTATCCAAGAGGTAAATGTCTTACCAAATTGAAATAGATACTTGGGGCGGAGCACATTCACATCAACCAGAGGCTGTGGAAATAGACCGCATTGTTTTCCGAGCTGGCCCACGACCTCCAGCCCAGCCCAGAGAAACCCCAAGCTCTAGGTCAGGTGAAGGGTGTCTTCTCAAAGGTTCATTATGGGCTTTGGTTCCAGGTCGGGAGGCTCTGGGGCTGTTCCAGGAATTGACCGGTCCCCAAAACTAAGCATCCACTGTGCACAAAAGTTACAGTCTCTGGGCCCCTGCTGCCTTCCCTGGCACATTGGATTTGCCTGGACACCACATCGGTTGTTGCCCAGCAGAAAGCTGAATCCTTCAGAGGAGGTGTTATGCCAGGCCATCCGGTCCCTTGGCACCTGCTCCCAGGTGTTCTCGGTGGTCACTGGGCCTGTGACTCATCTCCAGGAAACTCTTAACTTGTGGGAACCAAACCGTGCCCACAGGCATGGGTAACCCCAGCCAGCATGCCCATACAGCCTGGCACACCAGCCTCAGGCCGCACCGTCCTTACCACCTGCTCCACCCTGCCCCGTCCCACCCCTCCCCGCCCCTCTGTGGTCCTTGCCATTGTTCTGGGTCCTGCACCACTCCCCGTCTGCTCGGGCCCCAACTGGGGCCCGGGACCACTGAGTGGCAGTGCAGGTGGCGACAGCCAAACTCTGGCTGCTGCTGTGGATCTGGGAGGCTCACCCATGTTTGCCTTAGGCCCAATCCTGCAGTGTCCAGTTGCTGTTTGGCCACTCAGAGTTGTGTGGCTGTATCACAGCTAGTTGTCATATCACCTCCCACCCCTGGTTTATCCTTCCCACCTTTTCTCTTTGATACCCTAACTCATCGAGGTGATTTTTCAGGAGCTCTCACAAAGCTAAAGGCATCTTGTGCACATGGGCATCGGTGCCTGTCCCTTACTCAATGCCAGAAATGGGGGTGAGAACAAAGTACTCAGACTTGAAACAGCTTTCGAGAAAAGGAGGGCAGGGGAATGGGGCCTGCCTGTCTACCTGTCTGCCTTCCTGTCTGTCTGCCTTGTTACATTCTGTTTGAAATGCTATGCCGGGGGGGCTCCCTTTCTCAGTCTGCAGATGGATGGCTTTCTGTAGCCATAACACTAGTTTCAGAATTTGCTGGGGAACTACAACAGAAGCCTGAGATGCATTCCCTGCCCCTAAGGAGCATGCCCTTTAATCAGTACTGTGAGCAGAGTACCATACTGAGTGCTTGGGAAAGTTCAATACAACACATTCCCTGCCCATCAGGACCTTTCAGTGTTTAATGAGGGAGACAGCTTAGATATATAATAATAATAATTGTGGTATTTGTTAAGAGCTTACCGTGTGCCAGGCACTGTACTAAGCACTGGGGTGGATACAAGCAAATTGAGTTCATTCATTCATTCAGTCGTATTTATTGAGCACTTACTTTGTGCCGAGCACTATACTAAGCGCTTGGGAAGTACAAGTCGACAACATATAGAGACGGTCCCTATCCAACAACGGGCTCACAGTCCAGAAGGGGGAGACAGACAACAAAACAAAACAAGTAGACGGGTGTCAATACCATCAGAATAAATAGTTATAGCTATATATACACCATTAATAAAATAAATATAGTAGATATGTACAAATAAAATAAGGAGTAATAAATATGTACAGATATATACAAGTGGGGAGGGGAGGGGGTAGGGCGGGGGGGGGCTATGGGGAGGGGAGGAGGAGAGAAAAAAGGGGGGTTCAGTCTGGGAAGGCCTCCTGGAGGAGGTGAGCTTGACACAGTCCTGTCCCGCATGGGGCTCGCAGCCTCAATCCCCATTTTACAGATGAGGGAACTGATGCACAGAGAAGTGAAGTGATTTGCCCAAGGTCACACAGCAGATACGTGGCAGAGCCGGAATTAGAACCCATTACCTTCTGACTCCCAGTCCCCTGCTCTATCCGCTCTACTGTGCTGCTTCTCAAATATATCTACTTCTCTAAGCACTCAGTAAATCAATCAGTTGAATTTATTGAGCACTCACTGTGTGCAGAGCACTGTACTAAGTGCTTAGGATAATACAACAGAGTTGTTAGACGTGTTCCCTGCCCACAGAGAGCTTGCAGCCAAGGGGGAATGATGACTGGTGATGCTTGGTTGATTGATGCAACCCGCAATATCCCATTCCTGTTTGGAGTGAAGGAAGGGTTGAAAATTGGGCCCAGTCCCCATTTGTTTCCAAAGATGTGACGATCTTCTTTCTCCCCTCAGCCCACAGAACCTCAACCAGAGGATGGATGTTTTTTACCTTCAACCCGAGGGCTCCAGCTCCTCCGACAGCCCTGTCTGGTACTCGTCAACGTCGCTGGACCGTGCTACCTTGGAAAACATGCTTGTACGGGTGCTTTTAGTCAAAGATATTTATGATAGAGACAATTATGAACTGGACGAAGACACGGATTAAAACAAACTTTGATTCGGAAGCCGTCGGGGGATAAGAGAACAGCATTAGATAGTCATGCTGCTAGACCTTTATTACAGAAACATTTCAAGTTGACTCCTTTCGTTCGAGTTTTGTAGCAGTGTGCCCACACTGGGTATTACCATGTAAATAATCTGTGAGTGAAAGCTGCCATTATTCTATGTAGTGGTTCTAGGATACTTAACATCACATTCAAATTCTTTTTTTATTATTTATTTGATTAGGTATGTTTGTAACTTTTTACATTATGAAATATGAATGAGAATGTGCCATGTGTAATTTTTTTTCTTGTAGTAAGAAACATCCATATTGCACAACTCTACTGTTGCAAAGCTTCCATGAAAGGGGGCTCTTTGACTGAGTTCTTAAACCAGATGGTTGCATATGGGTAGCACTACTAAAGTTTAGAACTTGCAGTGTCTTTCAGAATTTTTAAATAAACTGTAAACTAATAGGTTTTTCGGGGGTTTTTTTGTTTGTTTTTTTACTTTTTAGTTACTGAAGCCTTACAAGGTTGTGTAGAGAGATTCCATCTTATGTACCAAAAATAGACAAGGGAATGCTGTCAATATTGGTGTATGTAATGTGAATCTATTCTGGTGAAAAAACCTTTTCTGTTGCCCTTATTAAAACTTTAGTGTCCTTTCCTCACTTGTGACTCTCTGAATCACCCCAATAAATAAACCCCACATGAAGAAAGACTGCAAGTTGAGAGAGCATGTAACCACCAAGACATTTACCTCATGAAAGTATATATGATGAAAGCACTGTACTTTTTTTGTGTTTCTCTGGGGCCAGCCACAAGTCCTGGGGCCACCAGGGTTGCTCTTGGTTTGTCCCTTGTGCGCTCAGTGAACTGGACCACCACGATGCAGTGTTTTCTGGTTCCTGGTGTAAAATGATCTCCAATTGTCTCTTTCAATTTCCTCCTGTGCCTACATCTGAAAACAACCAGCACTCTCTCTTGATGGCAAGGAGTAGAGGCGTTGCAGAAAAGCAAAAGAATTATTGAAAAACAACCCTGGATTCACCTGTTTCTTCAAGAAAGGGCTCATTCCCCACTGGCAACCAAACTCCCCTGTGTTTAAAGGCTTAACTCCACCCGTGGGGCCCCCGCAGATCGCCCTGCACTCTGCTAGGAAGATGATTGATGTCGCAGGGCTGCTGGCACCTTGAATAATCAGAGGGCGACAATTACTAAGACTCCAACAGTAAGGAGGAACTAGGGGAGAAGAGAATGGATAAGATACAGCACATCTCGATGTAAATCATACCTGCTGGGTTGTGTGGCTTTTAAAATTCAAGTTCCTTCTTATAGAAGATTGCATTTAAAGGCGCTGTGCTTCTGAGTAGCGATTTATACTTTTGGATCTGTTTGAAATCAGGAAGTTTGCTTAAAATTTGACTTTTCTTGGGCACCGAGAGAAGTGCTGATCTTGGACTGTTCGTAAACGTTCTTGGGGCTGATTCTGGAGATCCGCGGATCAGCTTAATTTTTCTTGTGTCGAAGTTTCCGGACTGTCGTGGTGACGTGGGCTGGGGCTGCGGTCGGACAATCCGACTGTTCTCCATTGTGCTGGGGAGATGGCTCCTTGCCCACGAACTCCTGTCCCTTTCCCATCAGCAAAATGTGTCAGCCCATACGCAAGATGCCTGGACAGCCTTTGGAACGATAATGTGCTCATTTTGCCGAAAAATAGAATGGCTGATGGCTGATGTGCTCAAGCAAATCCTGGCAGAAAAGAATTCCCTTGTAAATACTCCTGAGCTCTGCCTTTGCGGTTTATAATCATAATTGCGGAAACTTTCCTCTCTCTCGATTAATGTTTTATGCCTAGAGACCTCCAAGTCAGATTTCCAGCAGCAACCGTTCTCTAACCAGCCCCACCTCCTCCTTCCACAGTCTGATAATAATGATAATAATAATAATAGCATTTGTTAAGCGCTTACTATGTGCAAAGCACTGTTCTAAGCGCTGGGTGGGGATACAAGATGATCAGGTTGTCCCACGTGGAGCTCATAGTTTTAATCCCCATTTTACAGATGAGGGAACTGAGGCTCAGAGAAGTGAAGTGACTTGCCCAAAGTCACACAGCTGACAAGTGGGGGGACCGGGATTAGAACCCATGAGACTTTTTTTTTTCTAAAAAGTCCAAGGGGCCTCCTAGTCTGATTTAGAAAATCATCCATCATTCAATCAGGCAATCTAGCAAGCAATAGTATTGAGTGAACATCTACTGTGTGCAAGAACTGTACAACAGAATTAGTAGACATGAACCCCACACCGAAGCAGCCTACAATCTAGCAAGGGGAAATGTTTCCATTTTCTCACCTTCTCTCTGTTTTGCAGACTTGTTTTTTGGAGCCCTCCGAACCGAAGTCTGTTGGCAATTAGAAGGTGGCTGACTTAAATCCGGCTTTTATCCTCAAAATAGTGTCCTCCGCCAGGAGCAAGAAAGGACTTTCGCCACCGAGGGTTAGGCCAAACATGGTGAATGTCTGGCGTGGTGCTGTGTAGCTGGATGGGCAACAAGCCCCTTCCTTTTCCTTACTCTCTAAACTTTACCCAGAAAATGTTTTGTGGATGAAGAGGAGGCTTCCCGGAAAGGCATGAGAGGCAGTTTGACCTTTCAGGCCCTCCTGGTTGTAATCATGGATCCTAAATCCAGTTCAAATCATCTTTGGGGCTGTGGGGGGCTCGGTCTGAGACAATCTCCTTGCCAGGTTCTTGAGACGCCAGGCCTCCAATTAGTCTGCTGGGAATCAGACGGGAAGCCACAATTCTTGATTGTCCCCAAGCCTTGCGTTCGGAATCGAGGCCAAGGCCACCCAATGTGCTGGGACTCCGGCCTTTGGTTTTAATGCTCTTAAGAATGGATTTTTGCCGCTTAAAATCAGAGATCGCAAATGAAGTATTGTATTTGCTTTGTTCAGGAAACCAGCTAACCTAGAAAATTAAACTTTCAAGATGCATTCTCTAAGAGTTAGGTGACACCGAAGAAACGATTAAGTGATGTTTCTGGGTAAGAAACCGAGATGATGTTCCTTACCACGAAAAAAATTCACTCTTTGAATGGTCACTTTTGCTCTGTAAGCTGCAGGACTGGTTCTTGTTTTGCCATTAAAAACTTATTAACAATTTGTTGTACCTGGTGCGTTCTGGGTCGGGAAGAAAGTGAGCTCGCAAGGTGCCCCAAGCACGCTCGGAAGCGGATTCCTGTGATAAGAAGTAAGTCAGCGGAGGGAAAGGCTGAAATGAGGAGGTGGGAGGTTTCACTTGCTGGAATTGGGTGGGATCCAGCTCCCTCGGTGCTCTGGGACAGTGCTGCAAGCTGAAATCAGTAACGCCCACTCTAGACCTGTCCCACACAATTTCCTTTTCCTTTGGCATTTCAGATTATTCTTCTGAAGTTGTATATTCCAAATGTTTCCATAACTGCCCTGGTCCAATAAAACGTCCAAACTCCCCCCAAATATTTCAGAGTATAATTAATAATCTTCTAAATACAGATGGAAATGGAGTTCACTTTGTTTCCTTTATTGAGCGGGATTTAGGGGTTGTTCTCTGTGTGCTTTGGGGAATTGGGAAGGAGAAAGAAGGTAGTAGTCCTGCCCTCCGGGGTTGCGTTGAACAAGGAAAAGTGGTTTATAAACCCAGGATTATGTTCAGACAGGGGCATGTGTGCAGGCCAGCGTTTCTGGAGCAGACAGGGTAAGCCATGGTAGTGGGAACCTGGAGTGATGACTGAGATGTTCATTCAGGCAGGGTGAGCTGCAGGCAGGGGACTTGAGCAAAAAACTTTAAGGGGCAGGAAGGCAGGCAGGAAGATCTGGGTAGCTAGAGGCAGCCTGGGTTGGGAGGGGAAGTCGGTGGGTGGAGTCCCTTGAAATGCGGGATCAAGAGTTTGGTTCAGAGAGGTCGAACCCTGCCCAGGCTGAGCCCAGCAATGGCACCGAGGGGCCATCACTGCCGGTGGCTGGGCCAAAGGGAGTTTCACGCACATGTGTGAAATGTGGCTGAGTGTGGCACACGCATGAAGCATTGCTTAAGGAAAATCATAAAACTACCACACTCCTCCATGGGCACGTGGTTTGGTTCACCTTAATTCAGCTCACTGCCTTAGCAGATCTGATAGTTCCATGTGCTTTGGAGAAGTGGATTGATGTGTTCAGCCAGTGCTTAGAGGAGATAATTTTGCTTTTGTTTTTGAGATGGCCTGGAGCAAGTTGAGGCTGGAGTTTGTGGCTGCCCATAAAGCTACTGTAGTTATCCAGACACAACGATCAGGGCGCGGGATTGTGAAGTCCTATTGAAAAAGAAGAGTCAGGGGCTTCAGGGATGTGGAGTGGCCCGGTGTTGGTCTGGAAGCAAGAGGACCCAGGTTTAAGTCCCAGCTCTACCATCAGCCTGCTGTTTGACCCATGGGCAAATCAGCCTCTCTGTATCTGTTTCCTCATCTGCAAAATGGGGATTAAATACCTGTTGCTAATAATAATAATGATAGCGATAATAATTATTGTCATATTTGTTAAGCATGTGTACCAAACACTGTACCAAGCACTGGGGTAGATATAAGATTAACATCCCCTTAGACTGAGTGTCCCATGAGGGACAGGAACTGTGTTTGATTTGGTTGTATTGAAACTACCTTAGTATTTAACACAGTGCTTAGCACATTGTGCCTGGAACTCCTTTCCATTTCTTATCCGACAAAACACCACTTTCCCCATCTTCAAAGCCCTACTAAAATCATGCCTTCTCCAGAAGCCCTTCCTAGACCAAGGTCTCATCCCCACTCCCACCCTATTTTCCCTCCCTACTGCTTCACCTATCTACTTAGTCCCACTCCCTAAGCACTTAGGTATTCCCCGAATCCCACAGCACTTATGTACATAGACCTTTACTCTGTTTCTTCCCATTTCCATAATTAATTTTAATGTCTAGATTGTAAGTTCATTGAGGGCAGAAAACTTGTCTACCTACTCTATTATGCTCTCCCAAGAGTTTAGTATAGTGCTCTGCACATGGTTAAGTGCTCAACAAGTACCACTGATGATGACAGTGGTAGACTATGGTAGACTTATAGACTGTGAGCCCATTGTTGTGTAGGGACTGTCTCTATATGTTGCCAATTTGTACTTCCCAAGCGTTTAGTACAGTGCTCTGCACACAGTAAGTGCTCAATAAATACGATTGAATGAATGAATGAATGATGGATGCTTAAGAAATATCATAATTATTATTACTGTTAGGTCTGATATGCTTTGAGAATATCATTGTTCACATAATAATAATAATAGCATTTATTAAGCCCTTACTATGTGCAATGCACTGTTCTAAGCCCTGGGGAGGTTACAAGGTGATCAGGTTGTCCCACGTGGGGCTCACAGTCTTATTCCCCATTTTACAGATGAGGTAACTGAGGCATAGAGAAGTTAAGTGACTTGCCCAAAGTCACACAGCTGACAAGTGGTGGTGCCAGGATTTGAACCCATGCCCTCTGACTCCCCGTGCTCTTTCCACTGAGCCACACTGCTTCTAGTAATTATAATAGTATTATAATTATCTAGTATTATAATAGTAATAATAATAATAATAATGATGTTATTAGGTGCTTTCCCTATGCCAATCACTGATACAAGATGTAATAAGACTGGACACCATCCCTGTCCCACATGGGCCTTACTAAGAGGGAAGGAGAAGAGGTATTTAATCCCCATTTTACAGATGGTGAAAGTGAGTCACAGAGAAGTTAAGTGACTTACCTGAAGGTCCCACATCATCATCATCATCAATCGTATTTATTGAGCGCTTACTATGTGCAGAGCACTGTACTAAGCGCTTGGGAAGTACAAATTGGCAACATCTAGAGACAGTCCCTACCCAACAGTGGGCTCACAGTCTAAAAGGGGGAGACAGAGAACAAAACCAAACATACTAACAAAATAAAATAAATAGAATAGATATGTACAAATAAAATAGAGTAATAAATATGTACAAACATATATACATATATACAGGTGCTGTGGGGAAGGGAAGGAGGTAAGATGGGGGGGATGGAGAGGGGACGAGGGGGAGAGGAAGGAAGGGGCTCAGTCTGGGAAAGCCTCCTGGAGGAGGTGAGCTCTCAGCAGGGCCTTGAAGGGAGGAAGAGAGCTAGCTTGGCGGATGGGCAGAGGGAGGGCCCGGGGGATGACTTGGGCCGGGGATCGATGGTGGGACAGGCGAGAGCGAGGTACGGTGAGGAGATTAGTGGCGGAGGAGCGGAGGCAAGTGATGGACCCAGAATTTGAACCCAAGTCCTCCGACTCCCAAGCCCGGGCTCTTACTACGAAGACCATACCGCTTCCAAAATTGGACTTGCGATGCGTACTCCTGAAGTTGGCTGAAGATCTGAGTGAAAGTCAGCAGAGGGCATCACAAGCCAGCGCTGAGACCTGGGGTTTCTGTCACTGTCGCAGCCAAACTTCAGAATGAGGACGGGGAACCGGCTGAGCCCGTGGCAGAGAATTATTTCCCCTCAATCGCTCAGCTGGGTCTGAGGAAGATTTCTGTGAAATCAATCAATCAATCAATCGTATCTATTGAGCACTTACTGTGTGCAGAGCACTGTACTAAGCGCTTGGGAAGTACACGTTGGCAACATATAGAGACAGTCCCTACCACAGTCTAGAAGATATGCCAGCTATCCAGTCTGGGCGCGGAGAAGCAAACAGTACTGGATTGGCATCTGGGTCAGGCTCTCCCACACTCTTGCATGGGACAGCTTCCCAGGTACCATTTGGATGATGATGTTTTCCATTGTAGATAGTCGAGGGGTTTGCTTAGCACACTCAGCCCCTGTCCTCATACCCTTTGTTATCCAATTTTTTTAATGGTATTTGTTAAGTGCTTACTATGTGCTAGGAACTGTACATTTTAAATGCTGGCATAGGTACAGCCAAATCAGGTTAGACAAAGCCCTTGTCTCACATGGAGTTCACAGTCTTAATCCCCATTTTACAGATGAGGGAACTGAGGCACAGAGAAGTGAAGTAACTTGCCCAAGGTCACACAGCAGCATGGCGTAGTGGATAGAGCACGGACCTGAGAGACAGAAAGTCCCGAGTTCTAATTCCAGCTCTACCGCTGGCCTGCTGTGTGACCTTGGGTAAGTCGCTTCACTTCTCTGGGCCTCAGTTCTGCAAAATGGGGGTTGAAACTGTGAGCCCCACATGGGGCAGGACTGTGTCCAACCCGATTTGCTTGTATCTACCCCAGTGCTTAGTACGGTGCCTGTCACATAATAAGCACTTAAATACTTTCATTAAGACAGCAGACAAGTGGAAGAGCCAGGATTAGAACCCAGGTGCATCTGACTCCCAAGCCTTTGCTGTATCCACTAGGTCATGCTGCTTCTCTCAGTCGTTCTTTCCTCCCAATTCCCCCATGCCCACACTCTGCCCGACTGGAGAAGAAGAGGCCGATGAGAGTCTGAATGGCCTAGGGGCTCCCTCTCCAGCCGGGCAGATGCCGCAGCCCAGAGGTAAAGTCGCAAGCTGGGGTCTGACTCTCCAATTCCGAGACTCGGGCCTTTACTCTCGCCTGAAATAGCCTCCCTTCCTCAACTTCACCAAACCATATCCCTCCCCTTATTCCAATCCCCAATAACAAGCCACCTCCTCTAGAAGGCCTTCCATGATTAATACCCACACTTCTCTGGTCACGCTATCCTGTCAGCCTCCTCGGCACTCGTGTCTTTAGCTGTTTATTTATTTGACTTTTAGTCACTTATTCACTTCTTGATTGATTGAATGATTGAATGATTTCCCAGTTTGTCTTTCCCACATTAAATAATAAACCTCTTGAAAGCACAGATCGCACTGCTTACTTCTCCATATGTTCCTAAGCTTCTGGGAGAGCGCTCCGTGCATGCTGCTGTTGATGCCGACACCCTAAAAATAACTGCTCCTACTTAGGCAGCAGCAGTGGTGAGTGGATAGGGTCAAATGCGCCCTGGAAGGAATTGTCAGCCGGGTTACTCAGGCCGCAACCAGGGGACAGGATTGGGATCCCCCAGCCAGGCTTCAGTCTTTTCACCCTCCCTCTCATCTCATCCCTGGTGAACATCTGTTAGAGACTCTTCTTCTAAGAGGAAAGACAGCCCTTGAGACATGCTAACACAAGAAGCCGTGTGGCCTGGTGGATAAAACACCAGACTGGGAGTCCGAGGACCTGCCTTTTTAATCCTGGTTCTGCCCATTTACCTGCTGGGTAACCTAGAGCAAGTCACTTCACTTCTCTGTGCCTCATTTGCCTCGTCAGTAAAATGGGGATTAAGACCTGGGCCTCATGTGGGACAATGTCCAACCTAATTATCTTGTATTTACCTCAGTGCTTAGTACAGTACCAGACACACAGTAAGTGTTTAACAAATACTATTTAAAAAAAAATACACATCCGCAAGCTAAATATCCAGGATGCTGTGGCCATTTGCCTAAATACTGGGAATGCAGCAGCTCCTGGTTGTTCCTACTTCATAGTTACACAGTTGAAGCAGGTTCTATATCAAAGGCCTTTGTGTAGTGGAAAGCGGGAAGTCCTTCTGCAATGAGAGGTGATTGTTCCAAGACTCCAAGGATTGTTCCCTTCCCTCCTAGAGCCATGGAGCTGACAAGAACACTCTTTATCCCATTGTATCAGTGTTTGAGACAATCATATGACCCCTTCTGCCAATACAATGACAAAGATCTGCAGCCACACAGTTGACACAATAAACAATGGAAAGTTGATGTAACCACATTTTTGTTAATTGCATGAAAAATCAGGGGCATTAGCAAAGCAGGTTTCAAAGGAGTTTAATATTGGAAAATAATTGACTTAATTGCCCATGGGGCAGAGTGTATAATAAAGGACAGTTTGGGCCCAGACAGATAGAGGACAACAGCATTTACCTTCAGTGAAATTTTAAATATCCTGTAAAGAATTTCTACAGTGGACCATCACAAAAATATATAAGAAAAATATGAAAGCAGAGTTGTACGGTCATCGGACAGTATCATCTCCTTTTACTTTACATAGCTATTATTATTTTGATTTCCATTTTTCAGATGTTTGGCTACATAGAATTATTTTAATTTGGACACATCCCGATTAAAATATAACCTCCCTCCTCCTAGATACACTATCTCTCTCCTCCCCCCTCCACCACCCCCTGCCTTGGTTTCTGCCTCACCAAGTGATCGCCTCAGTGCCTCAGAGTGGCAGAGTAAAATGGGAGAAGGGGGCTGCGGGCAATGCTAATGACAGTAGAGGCTGCGGGGAGGCTTGGCAAGCGCACAGCCTTTCCCCACCCCGGCCCCATGTGGGCAGGAGCGATGCCCCACTGCCCCTCTGCAGGCTCCATCACTGGTGCCTTATTGCCCTGGGCTCCCTTCCCTCAACTCTCTTGTCCCTCTCGCCCCTGACCTCTTGCTCACTGGGCCGACCACTTCCTCAGATCCTCCATCCAGCCTGGAACTCCTTCCCCCTTTGCATGGGGCAGACCACTGTTCTCCCCGTCTTAGAAGCACCTCTGAAACGACATCTCCTCCAGGAGGCCTCCCCTGATTCATCTCTCATCTCCCCTCCCAATTTGTCCCCTCCTGCCACTTCAGTACCTCTGCATCACCTAGGCATTTGGGTACTCATAATCTCCAATCAATCAGCCAATCAATGGTATTTACTGAGCACTTCCTGTGTACAGAGCACTGTACTAAAGAACTTGGGAGAGTGCAGTACAATAGATGTGGTAGATACCATCTGTGCCCTAAAGGAGCCTATGATCTAACTGGGGAGGCAGACAATAAAATAAATTGCAGATCACTTAAGTCCATACCTAAAACTCTATTGCTTTCCTCTAGATGTAATTTATTTCATTTTCTCTCTCCCCACCTAGATTGTGACCTCCTTGAGGGTAGGGATCATGCTTACTAACTCTGTTGCATTCTCCCAAGCACTTAGTATGATGCTCTGCACAGAATAAGTATTCAATAAATACTAGTGATTGATTGAATGATTGATTTCCTGAGTTAGGAATCCACAGATCATGCCATTCAGCCTGAATCTTACCTCATGGTCCCCCTCAGAAAGAGCTGAAGGACAACTGAGCTCGAACAATATTATTCCTGACTGGTTCCTTCCCTCTTGGGGCTTGGCTGTTTTCCCACTGTTTTTCCTGTGCAGTGTGTGATCACACGGTTCTCCAGCTGACAGTATTTCTGAGCTGGACTTTCAGAAGCTTGTATTCGGGAATGTCTCATGTCTGGCAGGGGAGGCTGCCTGGCCAGAGATTCTGGTTTTCACTCTTTGTGCCAGTGTCTTGGTGAGGTAAAGTGGGTTTGGATATTGCAAACCCATTTTCTTGGAATCACCTGCATGCTGTATAATAATAATAATACTAACGGCATTTATTAAGTGCTTACTATGTGCAAAGCACCGTTCTAAGCGCTGGGGAGGTTACAAGGTGATCAGGTTGTCCCACGGAGGCTCACAGTCTTAATCTCCATTTTACAGATGAGGTAACTGAGGCACAGAGAAGTTAAGTGACTTGCCCAAAGTCAAACAGCTGACAATTGGCGGAGCCGGGATTTGAACCCATGACCTTGGACTCCAAAGCCCAGGCTCTTTCCACTGGGCTTTCCACGCTGCTTCTCTTATGTTGACTTGCCAATTATTTCAGGGCAAGAGGACCCATCCCAGGACCAAATCACTGGCCTGGGAGCAAGGCAGGGGCCTCCCCAAGGCTTTACAGCCATTATTTCTCTGACCAGAAAGGGCTCAGTGACTCTCGCCTGGACCCTCTTCACCTTTTGAAGTCCTCAGGGAATAGGCCGAACGAAGCAGTATAAGCCCAAGAATAACTACACTACGAAGCTCTGTAAACTGGAATCGGGAAGGCTGCACGGCCCCACCCTGTAGCTTTCTCTGAGGCCCCTTTATTGTGCCCCAGTTTTGGAGTGAAAAGGCTTTTCTCTCACAGGATGGGCATTTTGGTGGCATTTTGGTTGCATTTTATAAACATCAGGGATGCTCTTTGGAAGTTGAAGATTTCCATCAGAGGCTTTGGCCAGATTCCAGCATTTCCTACTGACCAGGAGGAGGAGGGGGCCGGGCCTCCAGCCTGGCCTCAGAAAGCTGCCCTGGGCCTACAGCTCTGTTTGTGTCTGGTCTGCCACCCGTGGGCCCGGCACAATGGAAATGCTGCAGTCAGCAGGGTCCAACTGGACGGGTTGGTGGGTGCCATGAAAATGAGACTATAGACTGTGATTATGGGCTCAGAGGTGGGATGAATCCTCCTAATCCCATGATATGAACCAGTGTCACCACTGATTATAAAGCAGCAGAGTGCCCAGCTCTTCGAGGAATAGAAGAGATGACTGCTGCACTTTTAAGTGTTTGTCCCAATAAGCCGAGCATGGGCATTTTAGAAAACAAGGGGAAAATAAAGTTAAAATAATTGCAAGTGTTTTCAGTCAAAGTTGCATCTCAGAAAACATGTTTTCTTTTTTTCCCCAATAATAAAGGTAATTGTGATATTTGTTAAATGCTTACAATGTGTCAAGCACCATAGTGGGCACTGGGTTAGATCCTCGATAATCAGGCTGCACAGAGTCCCTGGGCCACTTTGGGCTCCCATTTTAAGTAGGTGGGAGATTGCGTGTTCATATCTTTTACCATTTTGTATGTATATTGATGTTTGCAGTGGACTGTGGGAAGATCACTGCAGCAGGCAGGCAGGCAGCCTCGTGGGTGGTGGCCGGGAGAAGGCCTGGGCCACAGGGCCACCTGGGATTCATGGGTGAGGTGTGGGTCCTTGAATGGGAAAGTAGCAGGAGAAAAATTTGCTCCACAGAAATTCTGGGCTTGGAGTTGTTCTTGTCTGTGACTGTGGGGCAGGGAAGGGCCAAATGGGCGTGGGATAATTAAATATGGATGTTTACATCTGGGAGTGAGGGGCCAGTTGGCTCTAGTCCAAGCCATGAACCCCCCCAGGAAGGTCCAGTCCCCTACCATGGACACTCAGTCTGAGCACTGGCACACCAACCCAGACAGACAGCTGGATTCATTCATTCAATCGTATTTGAATCGTATTTGATGCATCCTAGACATGGATGGGTGGACAGACACCTACTGTATGGACAGAATTGAACTTTCACGGGGAAGACATGTCCACCCTCTGGCTTCTGGAGCCACCATCAGAAATGATGGGAATACAGGAAGAGAGAGGCATCTCAAGAAAAAAAGGTCTATTTGAAGAGAGATTTTTTTTTTTTCCTCTGCTGATTCCTTCCAGTCTCCTAAGTCTGGCCTCTCCTCTAGGTCTGGCCTCTCCCCTGAGCCTGGCCTCTCTCCCAGGTCTGGCCTCTCCCCTCAGTCTAGCCTCCCCTTTAGGTCTAGCATCTCCCCGAGGTCTGGCCTCCAGCAAGCACTTAGCTCAGCAGTAGCTCCAGTACACAGGGGAAGCTGATTGCCACCACTCTTGGCAGGATCTGCTGCATTCCTTCTCCACTGACCTCAGGTTCCCTCCTCTCCCAAAGAGGTGAGTGAGGGTATTTTTAAGCTGGAGGTGCTGTGGTATGGATGCCCTCTGCTGTTGCTTCAGAGCAGATGGAAAGCTTGTTGGCAAAAGGGAGTGTGAGTCCAAAGCACGTATGGGCAAAGTTGGCAAACCCCAGGCACTGCCAGCATGAAAAACCCATCCAGGGAATTTGTACCCAGCACAGGGCATGAAGTAAATCGCTTCAAAATTGAAACTCCTGCCTGCCACTCCACTCTGCTCCTTGTTCAAAGCACCCTGCATACATTAGGCAGACAGTTCAGTGCCCTCACACAATAGTAGCTCAATAAATACCATTGATTCATGGATGGACTAATTACCTACAGTTCATTTTGGTTTAGTTTAAAAAATGAGCCCAAGCAACCTCTTTCCCACTGACTCCCCAAATAGCTCCTTGCCAGCTGTCATCGTCCTTCTTCTCAGCAACCCTCCCTCCCTTTCCCAGGTAACATCTTCCTCCAAAGATCCCTTAATGGTTTTCAATTAACCAGTCGATCGATATTTATCGAGCACTTACTATGTACAGAGAATATTATTAACCTCTCCCACTCTGTTCTTCAGAGTGTCTAGTGTATCTATTGAGTATAACCATATGCTTAATAATAATAATAATAATTGTGGTATTAGTAAAGCACTTAGTATGTGCCAGGCACTGTACTAAGTGCTGGGGTAGATACAAGGTAATCAGGTTGGACACAGTCCCTGTCCCATATAGGCCTCATGGTCTTAATCCCCATTTTACAGATGATGGAACTGCAGCACAGAAAAGTGAAGTGACTAGCCCAAAGTCCACCCAGCAGACACATGACAGACCTGGGATTAGAACCCAGATCCTTCTAACTCTCAGGCCCATCTTTTATCCATTAGGTCACACTGCATAGTGCGCTGCATTCCAGTGGATGCTCTGCAAATACCATTACAATTACCTGTAGACACTGTTCCCTCAAGACTCCTATGTGATTAGCTGGAGCTAATCCCAGTTGGTAGGCCCTGGACCCCCCTTCCACCTTCAAGCCAGCTCCATGGGGTTAAGTCCAACGACCATTCCCAAAGAGCAGTTTCTAATGGTCATGGGAGGAGGGTTTGGCCTCTCCCATTGCAGGGATGAACTCTGGACAGGGCCCCTGTCTTCAAGCCAGAAGCAACTGGCACAGTCTGTGCCTCACTTAGAAAATGTTTCTAATGCCAGGACTTTGAAAAGCTTTAAACACTCTAGAGGCAGGTCAAAGGCCTTTTCAGCTACTGAATATGAAAGAATTATTTCCAGTCTCGACTGACAAAGCCAAATGAATCACTTTCAAAATCTTCCTAGTCTTATCAGTTGTGCGGTGTTCTACCAAAGCTTTGCCCTTTGTAGGACATTGAGATAATGAAACACTGTAAGGCCCAGTGGGGCCAACATTTTGAAAGAGATCTTAATTTCTTCCACAATAAAAGAACTGGCCTGGCACAACTAGTCATCGTTCCATCCAAGGCCTCACCCCCAGCTCAATACCCAGATGGTGCTGATGTTATGTTATCATTTCTGTAGCAGGGCGACTTGGGTGTGTCACCACACTCACAACCAAGACACACAACCACACAACCGAAATCATTCCCTCTCCGGGAAGCAACATCGCAAACACCGAGCTGAGCTGGAAATTCTCTCCATGACCCCGTCTTGGGAATTATTGGGATGATCTGAAGTTGTGGAGGGGCCCAAACCAGCTGTCCAAGGGGTCCCCACTCTCCAGACCTCCACCTTGACATGGGGGAGGGAGTCCCCAGGTTGCCATCCAGAGAGGGGCCGGTTTCGAGGGAATGCGGCACTGCAGCAGGGGGATGGCTCCTTATAATGACTTTCCTCTGACCCTCACTCCGTCCTTCACCCCACTGACCCTCAATCCCTCCTATCTAGTAGGCACCCAGGACAGCACACTGCCCACGTGAAATGCCCAGTACAATGCTCTGTACAGAGGGAGTACCTGTTTTCACTGTCTGAAAATGATTTCTGTCTCTTTTATTAGATCATAAGCTCCTTGAGGGCAGGAAATATGTATTTGTTACTGTTGTATTCTCTTTGTCACTCAGTAGTGCTCTGTGAATGTCATTGCTCGACTCAATGATGGATTTGTTCTGGCAAGCCCCAGAACCAGTATCTATCATTCTCTTTCATGTGTTCCCTGTGTCCAACCCGATTAGTTTGTATCCACCCCAGTGCTTAGAACAGTGTTTGACACACAGTGAGTGCTTAATATACTACTACTACTACTAATAATAATGAAAATAATAAAGAATAATAACTAAAGTTTGCAGAAGTGTCTGTCCTCAGTCCTGGGATTCCAATGTTCTTCCCCTTCATTGACCACCTGGAAGCAGTCCTGGGGGAGAGCAGTAGGAAGCAGCTAGTCCTTAGAGGCAGCACAGGGCTTGTCGTGGTCCGACAGCCACAACAGGCCAGTGCCAGGCTAACACTGTTGCCTCTACCCTGAATTCTGGATGGCTGTAAGACTGTGCCACCTTGTTTTGCTTCTGAATTTTATGAAAATCCCACTGTGGCTTGTTTATGATCTCTAGTATTTGTCTATTTTTGAAAACCAATCAATGGTATTTATTGAGCACTTACTGGGTGCAAAGTACTGTACTAAGCACTTGGGAGAGTACAGTACAACAGAATTAGTGGACACATTCCCTGCCCAAAAGAGCTTACAGACTAGAGGATCGAGTCTTAAATGGCTACTGAGGGCCCAAGTGCTTCTTTGCATCAGAGTACTTTTCCCAAAATCATGATCCAGAAATGCTTCAAATAAAATTTTTGTTTGCTTCCCAACCACAGGAGGCTGTATCAAGCCAACATTGATTGCAAAGGGCAGTTGTCAGCTGTGTGACTTTGGGCAAGTCACTTAACTTCTCTGTGCCTCAGTTACCTCATCTGTAAAATGGGGATTAAGACTGTGAGCTCCCCGTGGGACAACCTTATCAACTTGTCCCCAGTGCTTAAAACAGTGCTTTGCACATAGTAAGCACTTAATAAATGCCATCATTATTATTATTGAATAACTGAACTTGAAACAAGGCTCCTACAGCCTGGAAGCGGCCATCAGCTGCCAGGCATGGTGGTCAGTAATTAGAGACTCTGCCAGGCTAGGAGCGGGCCTCCTGCTTAGAAAACCAAGCATTTGCAAAATAGATTCCTGCACCATTTTCTCTTAGAAGGGAATATAAAATCCCATCAGTCATGGGCTAAATTCTTTGAATATGATTTTATTCTGGAACTTGCACTCTGATTTGAAAAGAGCATGTTGATTATCAAGAAGCTTGATAATCCACAAATTATGAAGAGGACTATTTCATTGCTAAGCTCAAGTTTTAGTCCATTCTGAATGGGTCTGTTACTCGCCCGCCACCCGTGCCATAATAATGATGGCATCCAAGAAGCCCTTACTATGTTCAAACACTAACCACTTGGGCTCAGTCCCTCCTTTTCTCCTGCTGTTGTTCTCTTGGAGTCTGTGGGACTGTGGGCTAGGAGAGATGGAAAGAATGTTCAGGTCAGTGTGGGGGGTGCTCAGTCAGCGTGACCTTTGAACTGAACCCCTGGACTCAGGAGAATGGGATCGTCTACCATAGAGTCAACACCATTGACCATCAGGAGTGTTCTGGGAAGGTTCTGCTGCCCCAAAGAACCCCCAGTTAGAAAATGAAGGTCTCCCAAGGGTGCCTAACCTTACCAGTGCTAGATAAACCAGGAGGACAACTCTGGTCTCTACCCTGTGAAGTCACCTGGAAATTTTTTTTTCTCTCATGTTCTGCCAGGCATATCAGAAGCAGAAAAGGAAGAGTTACTGCTTCGTTCTGCACTGTACTGGGCACCTACTTTACGGAGGGCACTAAACTGGGCACATACAATAAAAGTAAAAGATATGAAACCTGCACTCTAGGAGCTGCTAATCTACTGAGATAGCAGAATGACCCTATAAATCCAGTTCGTAGTATATAAATGCAAAAACAAGAGTAAAATCAGAGATGTAACAGATACAAAACAAAGGAAAAAATGGCTAAGTAAACCAATATTCAGGTGTTAAGTTGGCTGATTGAATGACTTGATCCAAGGGGTGGAGGTTAATTAGGGAAGGCCTCCTTCCTCTCTTGGGAGGAAGTGGCTTTTAAGTAGGACCTATGTTCTGGGGAGAGCATGCTTATCTGGATTTGAGGAGGAAGGAGTCCAGGTCCCTTTTGGGAGAGCTAAGAATCCCTTGGGATCCCCTGAATTGGATAATTTCCATCACTGGAGTCAATGTAAGGATGCTGGGGATCTCTAAGCCAAGGATACCCACCACTACAGCTCCCTAGGACCACTCCAGTTTAGAAATAATCTGGCTCCATCTGGAGGTGGCAGGGGAGTGGGGGGGGTGGGGGGGAGGGTCTTCCTGGGAAGGGAAGAAGTAAACCTGATTTCTTCAAGTCTTCTCCTACCAGCCTCACTCTGTATAGTCCTGGGTACTCCACTAACGGTGAGGAGGAGGCTCAGCCATTGGAGGGGTTGGCAGGGGAGAGGGGGCCCTTGGTTAAACGTGGGGGTGGGGAGGGGGTTGACCATGCTTGAACGCCCGAGGGAGTCCCCAAAGGAGGGTTGCTACCTTTCGATCATGTGTGACTGATGCAAGGTGGCCAGGGAGGAGGGTGGTCAAGGTGGCCAGGGAGGAGGGAAGTCACCTGAAATGCGAGACAAGGTGTTGAGGGAAGGTGTCCTCGTGATCTGGGGCTGTTTCTCTTTGTAAAACGTGCCATGAATCACCCTTACATAAGACTCATGAGCGAGTGTGAAAGTCCTTAACTTCCAATTTCAATAAGATAATGCTTTTGATTCCACTTTCAGTGCCACTAATCTCAGTGAGGCAACATTAGGGTACAAAATGTTTATTTAGTTTTGGAAAACATTTGAGGTAAACGAGCACATCAGTTGCTTCTTACAGAATTGAATACAAAGGCACTTTCCAATTGCAGCTAGAAAGAAGGGGGACTGGTCCCTTGCCATGGGTGGCTGATGATGCCCAAGCTGGGCTGGATGATCATCCAGCTGGCCGGCCCAGGCTGCCTGCCTTCAGCCTCCAGTTTCCGCAGGGTAAAGAGCCAAACCCACATTTGGGCCCAACAGTGGACTGGGCCAGCCAACCTGGTCTTTCCCTGAAGAGGAGAGATCTTGACTACGGGAAGAAATGGTAATGTCTTCCTTTCAGTAACTGTCTAGGCAATCCCATCCTTTAGAATACCTTGGAGTCAGGAATAGAATATTTCATTTCTCTTTTCAAAATAGTTTTGGTTTTTTTTCCAGTTCAGGATTTTCCTTCAAGCATTGATGTAGCGCTGCATTCAGAACTCAATTCTGAATAGTCTGTCTGAGCAGGCCCTGTAACTTATTTTGACTCCTGAACATGCGAATGTTCATGATTTGAAAAATTCACTTTTTGCCCGTAAAACTTGGTTAGCGCCTCTCAGAAACTGTTGGTACAGAGAACTACCAAAGGTGGGTCTCTCCTCTAGCCTCCTGGGAGCCCTGTAACATGGTGTAGTGGATAAGGCAGGGGCCTGGGAGACAGCAGGTTATGGGTTCTAATTCCAGTTCCACCACTTGTCTGCTGTATGACCTTAGGCAAGTCACTTCACTTCTCTGTGCCTCAGTTACCTCATCTGTAAAATGGGGTCTGAGACTGTGAGCCCTCCATGGGACAGGGACCATCAAACCCAACTTCCTTGTATCCACCCCAGTGCTTAGTACAGTGTCTGGTACATAGTAAGCACTTAACAAAATACCACAAATATTATTATTATTTTCAACCACTTTGTTTTGGGAGTCACATGCGGGCAGTCCACTGACCATCAGAACTTCATATACCCAAAGGAAATTTACTGCCCAGTGATCCTGGCTGGAATGGGCAGTTTGGAGACCAAAAACTGAATGCAAATTTCATCAATCCAGCACACCCGTCACCAAGGGGACCCCAGTGGGTGAAACAGCCATTGTACGTCGGCTTCCAGGGGTGGGCCCGATGGCCGGAGACTGACTCTGGAAGCCGCCCAATGCCATTTTGTCAGAAATTCAGCCCGGAGAGCAGGACAGGGAGAGCGAGTGAGTGGGAGGGGGCGAGGGAGAACCAGGACCGGTTCCCCATTCCCTGGCCCGGTCATAGGCTAAAAGCTGCCGGGGCAGGGGGACTCACTGAGCTCGGAGGCTGCGGGAGGGGGCGCATAGAGCATGGCCTAGTAGATAAGAGCATGGGCCCAGGAGTCAGAAGGTCATGGGTTCTAATCCCTGCTCCTCCACTTGTCTGCTGTCAGGGCAAGTCAATTCTTTTTTTTTTTTTTCCTAAAACTGATGAAATACAAAAATGCAACCAGGCTGCTTATGTAAAACAAAAACAAAAAGCAGGTATCTCTCACACATGCTTTCAAACACTGAAATAGGCATCTTTTTAGCTTAATCCAATCCCTGCCCAGATACCAAAAATAAAATACCAAACTACTGTAAACTCACTGGCATGATGATGAATCGAGGCAGATATGCACAAAATCCAGCTTTTCAAAAGTTGTTTTTTTTAAAAGTACAACTAAAGTACTGTTCCCCCACTCAAGAATAAAGGATGGGCAAGTAGGAAGCGTCAGTTTTTTACAGCAGTTAATGCAGCAGTACCTGAGACTGCGGCTGCTTGGCTTTGCTCTATTAGCCCCCTCTCCCCAGTACAACGCGGCTTCCTCACTGCATTTCCAAGAGTTTTAGTGGATGTAAGGAGGCTCTTAAAGCAGATTTCTTAAGGCTAAATGAAGAATTTAGTCTCCCCAGGCCTATAAGATTGACTTTTTTCCAGGTCTGGCTGCATCCAACACAATGCCATGAAATTACCTGAACCAGAATAATTCCATATATTAAGATGAAAATTGGTCAGTTAAATTATTTTCCCCAGATTCTAGTAAGCAATAACTCTTCTTCTCATACCCAGTGCCTGAACCCAGAATAGACCCTGTGAAATGGCATGCAGTCTTTTACCATGAATCACCTTCTAATCATCACAAGTAAAAAGGCAAAAGGAGTGTGGCAGCTCCAGCCGGGGGAGAAAAGATCCACACTGGAGACCCACTGCAGCCCATGATCGGCCCCTGGGGCCCTGAGCGACACCCCCCACTTCCCCACCCCGCGATCCCCACGGCACCCCCATTTCCGCAGGCTGGCCCCTTCTGCAGCCGTTGGCAGTTATTTGCGTCTAAATCAGCCCCACCACAGCTATTAGTTGTTACCCACCTATAGAAAATCCATTTTAATTCTATAATATTTGCCATTTCTGCTCTCAAAACATGAGAACATTTTTATATATGTTTTAAAAATCAAGTGTTGGGTCCATGAAGAATGATTACAACTATTTTGGCAATATTGAACATTTTAGCTTTTGATTCACACATTTTAGCCATGAAAAGTTTTAAAAATGTTCTTAATTTTCTTCTCTAATATCATGCATCCTCCTGAAATGAACTGACTCTGAAGTGGGTGGTTTAGGAGGAAAAAGGATTACCACTTAACCATAGAAAATTTTTATACTCCTACATTTTTTTAAAAGATCAAACATTGGCCATCGGTGGATGAATATAGAGTTTACTGGTGCTTAAATTCTTATTTTTATTCTTAAATTTCAAAAAGGCAAAAGCCACCAATTCCACCATTAGGTCAGCCTTTCTGGCAGATACAAAGCTGTCATTTTCCTGCTTTCTCCCCGCTCACACTGAGGCCTCGAGCGGATGATCCCTCAGTCACCTGGAGACAAACTGCCTTTGCCACAGATGGCCAAAGTTGAGTCCCAGTGCCTCCTTAGAGTCTGGTAATGATATCACAATAGGCACTTTTACACTATTTTGGTCAAAGGCAGAAAACATTTGCTCCAGATCAAACCCAGCAGTCTCCTTCCTGGGGAATCAACTCCAGGTGAAACCAGATGTTCCAACCTGCCTTTTTGTGACTTCACCACAGACTGTGACCCACCTGAGGCCTGGCAGAGCACAGGGTCCCAAATGCCTCAAAACTAAACCCGATCATAACCGCCTCATTGTCATATGGCAGCTGAGGGCTACACCCTTCTCCTTGATAAGTCTAACAAGTTGTCCAAGGGACAGACACTCCAGGGGTCAGGCCTCCTTCTCCCTTCCCCCCCCGCTCCCCCCCCCCACCAAACACACACCATTTTCTGTCAAATTCCCAACCCTGGTCTCAGGAGGCAAAAACCCACAGCAGGGGCACCAGGAATTTCAGGGTGCCAGGGAGGGACAATCCCAGGCTTTGAAGAGCAGCCCTGCCTCTCTACAACCAGACAGCCCTGTGGGGACTGTGAGCCCGGCCTGGGAGAACAGTTGGCCTAGGCCCAACCCAGTCTGCCATCCAGGCCCAAGCTGCAAGTTACCAGGACAGTCCCTGCCCTCGATTTACTACTGTTGATGTTATTCCCACTACAACCCACAGAGTGTAAGAGCAGCAAGCTTGAAAATGTGGAAATCTGACCACATCCTCTGTGGCCTTCCTCCTCCTCATCTTCCTCCCACTCCTCCCCCTCCCTTGCCCCTCACCTTCCTCCCCTTTCTCCTCCCCCAGGTTTCCCCATCTCTAACCCTGTGCCTGCTGTGATTGATTGCTTCGAGAATAACTGTTCCTTTAGAATCCCCTCAGAGATGAGTGTCTGAAGAGAAGGGCACTAAATGGCCAAGTCGTCTGATCTGGCTCGACAGCTGCTGGCCTTGCTGGCCTTGCTGAGCCGCCTCAGGTCCAGGAGGAGCAGCGGGGACTCATGGATCTCCACGCGGGTGGTCCCAGGCCACTCCTCCCTGGCCTCCGCCTCGCCACCACTGCCACCTCCCAAGCTCCCGCCGTTCACCAGCAACAGGGGAGCCTCGCTACCCTCACCTCTTCCCCCCACCTCCGGGGGGTTCTGCTGAGGGCTGCTTGGGGAGGGTGGGGTGCCGGGGGCAGCGGGGGACTTCTGCTCGAGGGTCTGCTGCTCGGCCTCCTGGTTGGCCCAGTTCTGCTCTGCTGTCAGGATGTGCTGGTTGCTGCTAAAAGCCTGGGCAGAGGCGGCCCGGCTGCGCTCCTTGGGCAGCCCTGCCATTTTGAACTCTGCTGGGGGCTCTGGGGCCCCGGGGTAGCCCGAGGGGGTAGCCTGCCCCAGGGAGGAAGAAGACTGGCTGTAAAATGGGGGGAACCCAATGGTCAAGGTGGGGGGTGGGGGAGCATGGGAAGGCAGGAGGAAAGGGCTGAGCTGGCCCAGCCTCGCTAGTCCCGGCTGGGCCTTGGGGGAGTTGGGGCTGTAGTGGTTGGTCATACCCTGCTTAAACTTCTTCCAGCCCAAGTGGTAGATCTCCAGTATGTTGAGCAGCAGGGACACGCAGGCCACGGCCAGCATGAAAACGATGAAGATGGTCTTCTCGGTGGGCCTGGAGATGAAGCAGTCCACGGTGTTGGGGCAGGGCCAGCGGCTGCACCGGTAGAGGGGCTTCAACTCGAAACCGTACAGGAAGTACTGCCCCACGATGAAGCCCACTTCAAACAGGGTCTTGAAGACGATGTTGAAGACGTAGGTGCGGAGCAGGGCACCGGCAATGCGGACCTTGCCCCACTCATCCCGCACCGGCAACCTCTCCTCGCCCCCACCAGCCGCCTCCCTCCCGAGAAGTGGCTCACGGGGGCTTCTGGGAATTCCCTGGCCCCCGGCCCCGGCCCGCAGATCGGCCTTCTTCAGCAGCTCCTCCTCCTTCTCCTTCTTCTTCTCCTCCATTCGCACAATGTGCAGCACATGGCCCAGGTAAATGAGTGATGGTGTGGATACAAAGATGATCTGCAGCACCCAGAAGCGGATGTGTGAAATGGGGAAGGCCTCATCGTAGCACACGTTTTCGCAACCGGGCTGCTGCGTGTTGCACATGAAGTCCGATTGTTCATCCCCCCAGACCTCCTCGGCCGCAGCCCCCAGTACCAGGATCCTGAAGATGAACAGCACTGTCAGCCACACCTTGCCAATGACCGTGGAGTGCTCCTGGGCATTCTCTAGCAGGCGCCCCAAAAAGCTCCAGTCGCCCATTGCTTCTGGCTCCTAACCTGGAAGAAGAACGTCGTTGGGGTTGTTAATGAGCAAATTCAATTCGGAGATTGTATCCACGGAGTGCCTACTCTATGCGGAGCACAGTACTAAGTGCTGGGTGGAGGGCAATAGAGCTAACAGACACCATTCCCAACCTCAGGGAGTTGAGAGTCTAGAGGGGGAGACGGACCCTAAAACCAAGTAGCGGCAGGAGAGAACAACAAAGTAGACAACGTAGGTCCTGGAGGTCGCAGGAAGCACGGATGAAAGGACTACTAGAGCTCCTCCTGCTCAGGGCCAGCCAGCTTTCAGGGGGGTATCTAGCCTGTGTCTACATGTGGATGCTTCCTGGAATGTCCAAACAAACTCAGTGATCCACTGAGGCCTGGCAGAACCTTCCCCTGCCTGCCCAGGCCTGAGATTAAAGCAATTTCAGTGGTTCGGTTCCAGGGCCATCATGTTCCTGAAAAGCTAGTGTAGGCACACTTTCAAGCCAACTCCTGAAATGCTGGTGTAGATGCTCCTTTAAACCATGTCCTGATATGTTGGTGTAAACACACCTTCGAACCAACTCCTGAAATGCTAGTATAGATGTATTTAGAATCAGCCCCCGCCATTCCCAAAATGATTCTATCAGTTTTGGGTTGGTAATTTTGGAGAATTAGAATGGGCTCTTGGCAGGCTTAAATATGAGAGAAGCGGCGTGGCTTAGAGGAAAGAGCACGGGCTTGGGAGTCAGAGGCCGTGGGTTCTAATCCTAGCTCTGCCACCTGGCAGCTATGTGACCTTGGGCAAGTCACTTAACTTCTCAGTGCTTCAGTTACTTCATCTGTAAAATGGCAATTAAGACCGTGTGCCCCATGTGGGACAACCTGATTACCTGTTTTCTAGCCCAGTGCTTGGCACATAGTAAGCACTTAACAAATACCATCATTATTGTTATTATTATTATTATATCATCATCATCATCATCAATCATATTTATTGAGCGCTTACTGTGTGCAGAGCACTGTACTAAGTGCTTGGGAAGTACAAGTTGGCAACATATAGAGACAGTCCCTACCCAACAGTGGGCTCACAGTCTAAAAGGGGGAGACAGAGAACAAAACCAAACATACTAACAAAATAAAATAAATAGAGCCTTCTCTAAGTGGCTTAGAGAAGCAGTGTGGCTCAGTGGAAAGAGCACAGGCTTTGGAGTCAGGGGTCATGGGTTTGAATCCCACCTCTGCCAATTGTCAGCTGGGTGACTTTGGGCAAGTCACCTCTCTGGGCCTCAGTTCCCTCATCTGGAAAATGGGGAATGAGACTGTGAGCCCCCCATGGGACAACCTGATCTCCTTGTAACCTCCCCAACACTTAGAACAGTGCCTTGCACATAGTAAGCACCCAATAAATGCCATCATTATTATTATTAACAGGCCAGGCCCGGGCCCAAGCCATACGCTCCCAGTGAGGCGACAGCGGGAGGATGTAAAAACAGCTATGACACCGGGGGACAGCCCGATCGAGTCACCGAGGGCATGGGGAGGGAAAGGTGCCCCTTGGCCCACTTGGAGAGGGGGCACATGGCGGGATGGAGCCAACTCCTGCCCTCATCCCGTCACTCATATCGCCAGGCCCACCTGTAACTGACTGTGAACAATCAATGGAGATAACTCACTACCTTCGCAGAGCACGGTGAGCGGGAAGGGGGCACGGGAGACTAGATGTGTCAACTAAGGCCAATTTTCAAACTGAACTCTTGGCATCCAGAGCGGAGTGTTTCCTGCCATGGTCACAGTACCGACCATTTTGATTGAGGCTGAAACTGCCCTCCACCTCCTGATTATACCTCTTTGATCATCCCTGGAGAAGAGTTAACCATCAGCCAGTTAGGTGAATTATGGAAAACCAACATTCTAGATGCCTAATTCTGAACTTCCCTTTACCTGGTAGACTGAGCCCAGGTTGTGAGAATCTTCTCTCTCTTAATTCCTAATCTCCCCCACCTACCTAGATCTTTGGACAAAGAAAAGTCCCAGTGTATGAAATATCTGTAATTGAGGGGATTTAATCTCATAGAGAAAAATGAGGATGGCTGGCCCTGGGGTGCTCAAACACGGTTTTCTAATATCTGTTTGCGAGGAAAAAGTCAGAGTCCTGTAGAAGAACACGAAGGAAGAAAAAGCTTGATATCTTTTGACATTTGTTCTCTTCAGAAGAGATAATTCACTGGCAGTCACACAGACTTCTACCCACACTTCCATAAAGAGCACATGGACCAAGTGGGACTTTCTAAGGTTTGTATGTGTGGGTGAAAATATTAAGACCATTCCTTCATGATGCAAAAGTCCTTTCATTTTCCATGTTTGCCTACACCCACTACACTCAGAGATACTGAGCAGATAACACAGTTATAATTCCATCAGAAGTATCCAGGATCCTTTCACCAGGTCTAACTCACTGCTGGCATTGCTCTGGGGTGAAGACACGCACAGAATTTCAGAAAAGATCATCCTCTCCTTTGCCCTTGTAGGATGATTTCCTCGGGTGAGGTGGGTTAATGGACCCACAGCTGGACTCCCAGCTTTGCTCATCCCAGATCTCTGACAAGACCTGAGAGTTTCTTATCAGGGCTGGGAAAGCCTCAAACTGCAGCTTTCCAGCCTGGTTGCTTTTTGAAGCCAGCCCCCACCCTTCAACCCCCTAAAGTCCTTCCTCCCCCACTGCCCCCCGCCACACACCCTCTAGACTGTAAGCTCCCTGTGGCCAGTTAATGTGTCCATAATATTGTTATACTCTCCCAAGTTCTTAGCACAGTGTTCTGCACAGAGTAATAC
Organism: Tachyglossus aculeatus; assembly: GCF_015852505.1. Lineage (NCBI taxonomy): Eukaryota > Metazoa > Chordata > Mammalia > Monotremata > Tachyglossidae > Tachyglossus > Tachyglossus aculeatus. Next base: position 321,979 of record NC_052085.1, read on the forward strand.
TCAAATGTGACTGACTGATGCACCATGCAATGCTGGCATCTATGGCCACAGCCATTTCTAACACTTTTTCTACTCCTACTACTTTACTACTATTTTTTTGGCACATAGTAAGCACTTAACAAGAACCATCATTATTATTATTTTGCAACCGATGGACTTTGATTCTTCAGCCAACTAACGGGAGAGGCAGCCCACTTCCCCCCTACTCCCGGTCCGCCCCAACTCAGTTCTCCCACTCCCTTCCACTCAGTTTTTCTGCAGTCAAAAAAAAAGTGTTAGAGTTGTAAAACATTCTTCTCCTTTCTTCTCAATCCTTCCTATATATAGATTCTAAATATTGCTCACAGAAAATAGTTCTTCATAATCAGTCTAAATTTTTCATTTTAAAATGTCATCTCAATATTCCTAGTGCATTTCCCTAAATAATTCCTTTCCCTCTCTGGTGGCTCGACCTTTAGGATATATATAGAGGATCTGTATATGCCCGTTAGTTCTCATATCATCAAACATATATAGCTTAGACATAGATGAAAAGCAATAAAGGAAAACCCTAATGATTCCCGACCCCATGATCCAACATCACTGGCACTTCACCAGTTTTTTAAAGTTTTATCAGAACTGAACAAGAAAGCTTTAGTGAGAGTCACTTTTTAATCGGGGAAGTTTGAAAGCAAAAACTTAGAACTGCACCAGTTCATCACTATAACCAGAGTTTTTGGCTGGATGACAGAGTCCATTCAGAATGGGGATGAGTTTAACCACTATGGCCTTTGGGGACTTTGCCACATAAATGAGATATTTTTCTCAGTATTGCTTTACGGATTTGATTTTTGCTGAATAACAAATATTATTTAGACCCGATGTTTTCAGGTAGAGTTTTAAACAGATTTTGGAAAATACTCTTTGATCAGTATTTTCTGAAGGAAGACACCAGAGGGATAACAGACACCACAGATATCATCATCCTGAAGCACAATTCTGAAAACACCAAAAACATTTTCCCCTCAGATATAAACTAAGCACAAAAGCATCACGGAAGAGTGATGTAAAATACCATGAGCCTATTAGAGAATTCCAGCCTCCTTTATTAGAATTAGTGGTCTCCTAAAGACCCGGGTGGCATTACATCTTATTATTGCCCCATTAGCCAGTAGCCTCTGCCCATTAGATTAATTTCAAAATTAATCTTCAAAGTTCCAACAATCTAGTGAATATTTTAGCCTTGTTATAACACTCCCTTTACTTTAAAATAGAACTTACCAGTGTCTCACTGGGCGACGGTGTAGCCAACGGTGACTGATTCGAATTCTGGGACAATCAAAATGCTTCAGACTGCAAATTAACTCATCTCCCTTTCAAAGTGACTGAAGCACAATGAACCGTCTCGCAGAGGGACCAAAGGGAAGCAGGCACCAAGGCTTGATGCATTCGATCAAGCCACCATTCCTGTTTGACCAGCTGGCCCACTGAACTGAATTTTGATTTTTTTTTTTTAATTCAGGCACAGATCTTGAGGAGTGGGATTTGGTTTTCCAGAGGAGGAAAGCAGGGTAGTTTGGCAAGGGAAGGGTCCGGGGTGTACTCCTGAGGGCACTCATGAAGTTTGCCACTCCCTCCCCGAGGGCAACATATACACTGCGACTCAATAATGATCAGTGCCAAGGGTCTAGGACGGTTGTCGGGTTTGAAATGAATTTCATCTTTACTGGCTCGACTGTGACACAGAACCCAGCTTCTTCTCTTCATCGGGGACGCTGCTGGTAAGGAAATTCGTTCCATCGGCATCAAAGAGATACTCTCGAGGAGATGCAAGTCAAATCTTGACTACCATTCAACTTGCCGTTATTCTTCTCCAGAAACGTTATCTTGCCTCCAGCTAAAGATAAAGCACTTATTTTTACAAATTCAGGCTAAGAAATAAATGGAAGATGTGACAACACAAGCCTTCCACATTCTGAAGACGGGAGTCAGAATTAAAATTAGATGACACTTTGTCACTGATTACTTGCGTTGAAACTGATACACTGAAAATGATACTAAACACACACACCTATTTATAGGCCTCCCTCTCTCGTCTCTATACATTTGTGTACATATATACACACACCACACACACGCACATATATATAATATGTATATATTATACAAAAAGGAGACCGAGACCCAATAGGAAGAGACCTAATCTCCTACAGTACTCTCTGGGGAAAGGGGACTGGATCATTTGGAGAGGTAGGAGGGATTTGAAGAAGAACATTTTCCCTGGAGGCAATGCTCTGCAGTTAACTTTTCTCTTTGAGCCGCAAAGCTCAGCTCCAGGTATTCTTGGGGCCCGAGACAGTTTTCTTTACCACCAACCCCCACCTCGTCATTGTCTGCCTCCTCGGGCAATGGATATGGAAATATGTTTGATTTTGTGAGAGGGGAGACAAGAGTTCTGAAAAAGTAGCTTCTCTATTCTCTTCATACCGTATTTACAGAGCAGAGTTGCTGCCTATAAATACACAAAAAGAACCAATTTTGTGTTATTTTGAGAGCATTCCAAATGCGGAAGCTTCTGAAACCACAGACTACTGTGTTGTGTCTAAAACTAAACTTCATTCAGTTGGCTTTTCAGCATGGCTTAGTGGAAAAGGCACGGGCTTGGGAGTCAGACGACGTGGGCTCTAATCCCGGCTCTGCCACTTGTCTGCTGTGTGACCTTGGGCAAGACACTTAACGTCTCTGTGCCCAGTTACCTCATCTGTAAACTGGGGCTTAAGACTGTGAGACCCACAGGGGCCACCTGATTCCCTTGTATCTATCCCAGCGCTTACAACGGTGCTTGGCACATAGTAGGCACTTAACAAATACCGTTATTATTATTATTTTCCTAATAAAACTGCAGCTTTAGAGTCATTCAATGTTCCTGTTTCTGGGGTTGGTTCTGCAGCTCTTGAATGTTGCAGGGTCAGCAGGATCGTCCCAGCAGGGCCCGATCCCGGCTCTGAGCCTGCGTGACCCGGGGGCCCCAGTGGCCAGCGGATCACTCACTGTTTCCGTCTGTCACCTTCAGCCTCTCCCCTCATAATAACAATAATTGTGGTATTTGTTAAACGCTTACTATGTGTCAAGCACTGTTCTATGCGCTGGGGTAGACACAAGGTAATCAGGTTGTCCCACGAGGGGCTCTCAGTCTTCACCCCCATTTTACAGATGAGGTAACCGAGGCACAGACAAGTGACTTGCACAAGGTCACAGAGCAGATAACTGCCCAGTGCTTTGTTTTGCCCTCCTGCTTTGTCTGCAGCAGCAGGAGGCCCGACCGCGGGGTTGAACCCGTTCGGCAAAAGGGCTCTGAAGGGGAGGGCGGGGGTCAGGGCAGCAACTGAGCCCTGGGCACGACTCTCTCGCGGGGACTTTCTCCGCGCTGTTTATTAAGAAAAACCGACTGCACGTGTTTTCGGTTTTGCCCATTCGAATCGGAACCGCCTCACCAGTCTTCATTCAATCTTAAACACGTGCACAACAGACTCGGCTTAGCCCTTCAGAACAGGACGTGGCCAGAAGCAACACGTGAACAGGCCTGAAAGCCAGGGTCCCCCATGACAGGGCCCCCTGCAAAAGGCTACTTGTGAAACGCACCAAAGACGACGATCTCTCTGGGCAAACGATCGCCGAGACCTCCAGTTGGACTCCTTTCTCCTCAAACCCTCCCCAAGCGGCCCGAAGGGTCGAGGGCTCAGTGTCCAGGGCAGACAGCCTTCAGCCTTGCCCTCATGGTCCAGTCCAAAACCTTCCATCATTTAACTGCGGCCTGGCCACCCCTCCCGGTGGTCACACATGGGGGGATTGGTTTCCCTCAGGGATGATCAGGCGGGGCCCTGGGGGCCAAGGCAACCCAAATCGGATAAATCACTCCCCCGACCCTGGTTTGGGCTCCAGCCCAAACTTCTGGGTTCTAATCCCGGCTCTGGCCCTTGCCTGCTGTGTGACCTTGGGCAAGTCACATCACTTCTCTGCTCCTCTGTTACCTCATCTGTAAAATGGGGATGAGGACCGCGAGCCCCATGTGGGACATGGACTGTGTTCAACCTGATTAGCTTGTCTCTACCTCAGCGCTTAGTACAGTGCCTGGCACACAGACAACATTTAGCAAATACCATTTTTAAAAACCCAGAGAAGCAGCGTGGCTTAGTGGAAAGAGCCCGGGCTTAGGAGTCTGAGGTCATGGGTTCTAATACTGCCTCTGTCACTTGTCAGCTGTGTGACTTTGGGCAAGTCACTTCACTTCTCTGTGACCTCATCTGGAAAATGGGGATGAAGACTGTGAGCCCCACGTGGGGCAACCTGATGATGATGGTATTTGTTAAGCACTTACTATGTGCAAAGCACTGTTCTAAGTGCTGGGGAGTTTACAAGATGATCAGGTTGTCCCATGGGGGCTCACAGTTTTAATCCCCATTTTAATAATAATAATAATAATTATGATAGCATTTATTAAGCGCTTACTCTGTGCAAAGCACTGTTCTAAGCGCTGGGGAGGTTACAAGGTGATCAGGCTGTCCCATGTGGGGCTCACAGTCTCAATCCCCATTTTACAGATGAGGTAACTGAGGCCCAGAGAAGTTAAGTGACTTGCCCAAAGTCACACAGCTGACAGTTGGCGGCGCTGGGATTTGAACCCATGACCTCAGACTCCAAAGCCCGGGCTCTTCTCCACTGAGCCACGCTGCTTCTCTAATTTTCAAATTCTCATTTTCTAATAATTCTCATTTTACAGATGAGGTAACTGAGGCCCAGAGAAGTTAGGAGACTTGGCCAAAGCCACACAGCTGACAGGTGGCGGGGTGGGATTTGAACCCATGACCTCAGACTCCACAAAGCCCAGGCTCTTTCCACTGAGCCACGCTGCTTCTCGTGCTTCTGATCACCTTGTATCCACCCCAGCGCTTGGCACCTAGTATTGCTTAACAGAAGCCATCATTATTATCACCATCATCATCATCATCATCAATCGTATTTATTGAGCACTTACTGTGTGCAGAGCACTGTACTAAGCACTTGGGAAGTCCAAGCTGGCAACATATAGAGACAGTCCCTACCCAACAGTGGGCTCACGGTCTAAAAGGGGGAGACAGAGAACAAAACCAAACATACTAACAAAATAAAATAAATAGAATAGATATGTACAAGTAAAATAAATAGATAAATAAATATCATCATCATCAATCGTACTGATTGAGCGCTTACTGTGTGCAGAGCACTGTCCTAAGCGCTTGGGAAGTCCAAGCTGGCAACATATAGAGACAGTCCCTACCCAACAGTGGGCTCACCGTCTAAAAGGGGGAGACAGAGAACAAAACCACACATATTAACAAAATAAAATAAATAGAATAGATATGTACAAGTAAAATAAATAGATAAATAAATATCATCATCAATCGTATTGACTGAGCGCTTACAGTGTGCAGAGCACTGTACTAAGCGCTTGGGACGTCCAACATCTAGAGACAGTCCCTACCCAACAGTGGGCTCACGGTCTAAAAGGGGGAGACAGAGAACAAAACCAAACATACTAACAAAATAAAATGAATGGATTATTTGTAATAAATTATAATTATATAAATTATAATAAATTATTCAGCAACAACCCCAACGACAAAACAACCCTGCGGGGGTCGCGGAAGGGAAGGAGGGAAGAAGGAAGGGTCCGGAAGGAAGCGGCCACGGGAGTTGTTAGCCCCGGGCTGTGGCTTTCCTTGGCTTTCCTTGTCCCCTCTGTCCCCTTGCCCCGGGCCCCGCTTGGCTCTTCCCGCTTACCCCACCGCGCTGGGGGCGGCGTCCGGCTGGGCCCCCCTTGACCCGGCGCCCCCGGCCCTGGCCCGGCCGCCGGACCCTCTCTCAGGGTCCGGACACACCGGGGGCCTCCTCCTCCCACAGCCCCGCGACCCCCGCCCCGCCCACCGGCGACTGACCCCCGCCCCCTCCCGAAGGCCCGGCCGGGCTGGCCACTCCCCCTGCCCCGATGCAGCGTGGCCCGGTGGAAATCAATCAATCAATCAATCGTATTCATTGAGCGCTTACTGTGTGCAGAGCACTGGACTAAGCGCTTGGGCAGTACAAGTTGGCAACACATAGAGACGGTCCCTACCCAACAGTGGGCTCACGGTCTAGAAGGGGGAGACATGGAACAAAACCAAACGTACTAACAAAATAAAATAAATAGAATAGATATGTACAAATAAAATAAATAATCAATCAATCAATCGTGTTTATTGAGCGCTTGCTGTGTGCAGAGCACTGTACTGAGCACTTGGGAAGTACTAGATGGCAACATATAGAGACAGTCCCTACCCAACAGTGGGCTCACAGTCTAGAAGGGGGAGACATGGAACAAAAGCAAACGTACTAACAAAATAAAATAAATAGAATAGATATGTACAAGTAAAATAAATAATCAATCCATCAATCGTGTTTATTGAGCGCTTACTGTGTGCAGAGCACTGTACTGAGCGCTTGGGAAGTCCAAGCTGGCAACACATAGAGACAGTCCCTACCCAACAGTGGGCTCACAGTCTAGAAGGGGGAGACGGAGAACAAAACCAAATGTACTAACAAAATAAAATAAATAGAATAGATATGTACAAGTAAAATAAATAATCAATCAATCAATCATATTTATTGAGCACTTACTGTGTGCAGAACACTGTACTAAGCGCTTGGGAAGTACAAGATGGCAACACATAAAGACAGTCCCTACCCAACGGTGGGCTCACAGTCTAAAAGGGGGAGACAGAGAACAAAACCAAACATACTAACAAAATAAAATAAATAGAATAGATATGTATAAGTAAAATAAATAAATAGAGTAATAAATATGTACAGACATATATACATATATACAGGTGTTGTGGGGAAGGGAAGGAGGTAAGATGGGGGGATGGAGAGGGGGACGAGGGGGAGAGGAAGGAAGGGGCTCAGTCTGGGAAGGCCTCCTGGAGGAGGTGAGCTCTCAGTAGGACCTTGAAGGGAGGAAGAGAGCTAGTTTGGCGGATGGGCAGAGGGAGGGCATTCCAGGCCGGGGGATGACGTGGGCCGGGGGTCGGTGGCGGGACAGGTGAGAACGAGGCACGGTGAGGTCGTGGGTTCAGATCCAACTCCGCCACTTGTCAGCTGTGTGACTTTGGGCAAGTCACTTCACTTCCCTGGGCGTCATCTGTAAAATGGGGATGAAGACTGTGAGCCCCACGTGGGACAACTTGATTACCTTGTATCAGCGTGGCACAGTGGAAAGAGCTTGGGCTTTGGAGTCAGAGGTCGTGGGTTCAAATCTTGCTCCACTAATTGTCAGCTGTGTGACTTTGGGCAAGTCACTTCACTTCTCTGTGCCTCAGTCACTTCATCTGTAAAATGGGGATTAAGACTGTGAACCCCCCGTGGGACAACCTGATCACCTTGTAACCTTCCCAGCGCTTAGAACAGTGCTTTGCACATAGTAAGTACTTAATAAATGCCATCATTATTATTATTACCCCAGCGTTTAGAACAGTGCTTGGCACATAGTAAGCGCTTAACAGATACCAACATTATTATCAGCCTACTGTTGAGTAGGGACCGTCTCTATATTCATTCATTCATTCAATCGTATTTATTGAGCGCTTACTGTGTGCAGAGCACTGTACTAAGCGCTTGGGAAGTACAAGTTGGCAACATACAGAGACGGCCCCTACCCAACAGTGGGCTCACAGTCTAGAAGGGGGAGACAGAGAACTAAACAAAACATATTAACAAAATAAAATAAATAGAATAAATATGTACAGATAAAATAGAGTAATAAATATGTACAAACATATATATGTATACGTATATGTTAATCCCCACTTTACTGAGAAGCAGCATGGCTCAGTGGAAAGAGCCCGGGCTTTGGAGTCGGTGGTCATGGGTTCGAATCCCGGCTCCGCCACATGTCTGCTGTGTGACCTTGGGCAAATCACTTAACTTCTCAATGAATACGACTGAATGAATCGAATGAATCCCCTTGGCCGCCGCGGCGGGGGCAGCCCGGGACCCCTCCCCGCCTCGCCCCGGGGGCGTCACCAGACTGGGAGCCGCCAGGGGAGGGGCGCCCCCAATTTATTTGTTGCAATTCATTCATTCAATCCTATTTATTGAGCGCTTACTGTGTGCAGAGCACTGTACTAAGCGCTTGGGAAGTACAAGTTGGCAACATATAGAGACGGTCCCTACCCAACAACGGGCTCACAGTCTAGAAGGGGGAGACAGACAACAAAACAAAACATGCAGACGGGTGTCAAAGTCATCAGAACAAATAGAATTAAAGCTATATGCACATCATGAACAAAATAAATAGAATAGTAAATATGTACAAGTAAAATAGAGTAATAAATCGGTACAAATATATATACAAGGGCTGTGGGGAAGGGAAGGAGGTGGGGGGGATGGGGAGGAGGAGAGGAAAAGGGGGGCTCAATCTGGGAAGGCCTCTTGGAGGAGGTGAGCTCTCAGTAGGGCTTTGACTGGAGGAAGAGATTATAATAAAATAAAATGACACCATTGTTATTATTACTATTATTCGGTGGCGACTGTTCCGTCCAAACTCTCTCCACGGGCCGCCTGACCAATGCAGGACCCGGGGCGGCGGCGGGGGGCGATTGGAAGGGGCTCGGCTGGGGGAGAGGAGGGTCCTGAGGATTTGCTGCTAAGAAGGGTGAGGGGCTGCCCCAGAGACAGGTCCTGTTCATTCAGTCATTCAGTCATATTTATTGAGCGCTTAACTGGGTGCAGAACACTGTACTAAGCGCTCGGGAAAGGAATGATAATAATAATAATTGTGGCATTTGTTAAGCGCTTACTAGGTGCCAAGGTAATCAGGTTGGACACAGTCGCTGTCCCACATGGGGCTCACAGTCTTAATCCCCACTTTACAGATGAGGAACTAAGATTCAGAGAAGTCAAGTGACTTGCCCAAGGTCACACAGCAGACAACTGGCGGAGTCGGGATTAGAACCCATGACCTTCTGACTCCCAGGCTCGTGCTCTACCCACTCACCATGCTACTTCTCATACTGTACAAAACAGCACAATACTGCAATAAAGAGAGACAAAACCCTGCCCACATCAGCTCACAACCCAGAGGGGTTTCCGTTGAGGGGCTGGGGGGTGGGGGGGCAGGAGGAGGGGAAGGGGCTTGATAAGGGGGTTGGGTTCGGAGGTCTCAGGGAAGGACCCTTCAACAACTAAGGGAACCCAATCACTGTTGAAGAGCTTAGAACAGTGCTTGGCGCTTAACAAATATTATTATTATATATTATTAGATAATATATATTATTCCTTCCTCTCCCCCTCGTCCCCCTCTCCATCCCCCCATCTTACCTCCTTCCCTTCTCCACAGCACCTGTATATATGTATATACGTTTGTACTTATTTATTACTCTATTTATTTTACCTGTACGTATCTATTCTATTTATTTTGTTTTGTTAGTATGTTTGGTTTTGTTCTCTGTCTCCCCCTTTTAGACTGTGAGCCCACTGTTGGGTGGGGACTGTCTCTATATGTTGCCAACTTGTACTTCCCAAGCACTTAGTACAGTGCTCTGCACACAGTAAGCACTCAATAAAAACGATTGATTGATTGATTGATTGATTGATTATTGTTTAAGGGGGAAGCGGGGCCGAGGAGGTCTGAGAAGTGCCCCCGAAGGATGCCCGGGCCCGGTTCTTGAGCGCTGCTGCTGCCCACGGGAGACGGTCCGTCCTGCATAGTGACTTTCGGGCCCTGCACGGTCCACACTGGCTCTTCCCGCGCAGGGCCTCTCGCACGGCTTCCTCCCACCCATCCCCTCCCACCCATCTGCATCACCAGTGCTTCCAATAACTTCCTATTTCAAACAGCCACAAGTAGTGTGTGTTAAAAAAAAAATAGATGTAGGATTTCAGCTAAAAACAGAGGAGATCATGAGAAGGGTGGCCACAGGAGTGACTTGGGGACAGAATGTAAGGGACAGAACCCTAATGGGTGGGTAAAAAAAGTGAATGGAGAGATGCATTTTTTCCCATTCTCAAGCATCGTATTTTAGAGAGACCGAAAGCTCCAGGGTTGGGGACAGGCGGTTAATATTTAGGCTAAGAGCATATACTGCTTTTAATCCCAAGAACTGGGAATAACTGTGCAAATAGATCTGGGGGTTAATGTTTTGGAGTGAGTCAGATTGAGGGACTGTTCACCTGGGCTACAGTGGACAGGAAACGACATAGAGGGCAAAGGGCCAATGGGAAAAGGTGGCAGGAAAAGAAGGAGAGTGGACTTGCTTTTCAAAAGATTTTAATGGAAGTTTGCCTGAGTGACTGTTTTATTGGAAGATTTTAGGGATATCAAATAAAGATGAAGTCTCTTCTTCAGGCAGATGAATCCCAATTGCTGCCACTTCTACAAAACAGTGTGGTCTCGTGAATCGAGCCATGGGCTTGGGAATCATGAGAACCTGGGCTCTAATCCTGGCTTCACTACTTGTCTGCTGTGTGACCTTAGACAAGTCACTTAACTTCTCTGGGCCTCAGTTACCTCATCTGTGAAAGAGGGAATAAGACTGTGAGCTCTGTGTGGGACAGGGACTGTCCAACCTGATTATATTCATTCATTCATTCATTCAATTGTATTTATTAAGCGCTTACTGTGTGCAGAGCACTGTACTAAGCACTTGGGAAGTACAAGTTTGCAACATATAGAGACGGTCCCTACCCAACAGCGGGCTCACAGTCTAGAAGGGCGAGGCAGACAACAAAACAAAACATATAAACCAAATAAAATGAATAGAATGAATATGTACAAGTAGAATAAATAAATAGAGCAATAAATATGTACAAACATATATACATATATACAGGTGCTGTGGGAAGGGGAAGGAGGTAAGGCGGGGGGATGGGGAGGGAGAGTAGGGGGAGAGGAAGGAGGGGGCTCAGTCTGGGAAGGCCTCCTGGAGGAGGTGAGTTCTCAGTAGGGCTTGAAGGGAGGAAGAGAGCTAGCTTGGAGGATGTGAGGAAGGAGGGCATTCTCCCCTTGGATGCTGTCTGCCTTCTTTGCTGGTATCCTCCACAGCGCTTAGTACGCTGCCTGACCCTTAGTGAGCACTTAATACCATCATTATTATTATTATTATCCTCTTGGATGCTGTCTGCCTTTGGTCCATCTTGCAGATGAACCGTTCCATCCCAGAGGCTGGAGAAGTGACTGGAAAAAGACAAAACTCTAGTCGGTTGTGCTACTTGCTGGCAACTCGAGAAATTTTTGCTTCTCTGAGAATTTCATTGATTTAGCCCTGAATCTCTTTATTGTAGGAAACAGGAGACTGAGTGACTATTATTCTGTATGGATTTCAGGAGAGGTCCCAACTTAACCCAACCTCTACCACCCAAATGAAGATACAACCTCCCCTGCAAAAAAGCCCATGAGCAATTTTTTTTTAGTTGTTAAATCCATTTTGACAGTAAAACTCTCAATGCAAACTTGGTTTGCGAATTATATATTAATCCTACCAGACATCTTAAGCAAATTTAGCCCATTGGTTGCTGAATGACTGCCATCATCACATAGGGGGTTTAAGCAATTTAAATTGTCTGTTCTGCTCCTGCCCCTCCCCTGGCCACTCTGTAAGAATCTGGGCTTCCCTTGGGCAGATGACAATAGAAATGTTTGGGGTTTTTTTTGCTGCTCTCTTGTGAGACTCTCCCTGCTCCAACAACTTTGTGAGTCCAAGGTTGGTCCTGCCCCATTAGGACTGGCCTGAAGTCTGAGCCCTAAGGGAACCCGGACTATTGGCACACTCCTTTCCTGTGTCATCTTTCAGCACCAGCAAGAGGTCACACAACTCAAGAACCAACTTGCAGGGGTTGTCAAGCCTGAGTCATAAGCATAGAAGCCAAAATAAACCCCGGATTTTATCTGAATTTAAGAACCAACTCGGTAACTCTCCACTGAAATATACGTCCTTTGACCCCACCTCCTCCCCCGATCCAGATCTTAAACCTGCCTGCCTTACTGCTGAGCTCAGGAGTCAGTGACCCTCAGTCTGAGCTGTGGTAATAATAACAATAATAATAATAACAGTGATGGTATTTGTTAAGCGCTTACTATGTGTCAAGCACTGTCCTAAGCACTGGTGCCAGGGTATGCTGTGTTCTCTTATCAGGAGGGAATCCCAGAGGGTTGGGGGCCTCAGGGACTCTCCTTAGTGATGGTGACGGGGTCTCCAATCGGGAAGATTGAGTGAGCCTCGGGCTGAGACCTACTGTCCTCGGCGCAGAGACCCTGAGCAAAGGAATGGACGATGGGCTGGTGATTTGCACATTGCCACTTGTATGCTTTCTTCCCAGCTGATCAGGTTCCTGTTAGGGCACAGAGCTCCTCTGCCTCTTCTCTGCCTCTCTCTCCCCTTCTCTCTTCTCTGTCTCTTTCTCCCTCCCTTTCTTTTCCTCCCCCATCTCTCCCCTTCCTCTGTTTCTTTCCTCTCTCTGCCTCTCTCAAATCCCCACCTTGGTTTGGTTCAACACTTACTCAGCAACGGGCAAGTCCTGGGCTGAGTCACCTTCACTTCCTCCAACACCCCACCTCACTCCAGGCCCTGACTCGCATGGCAAGAACTTGGGTGGTGGCAGGGGCCCAGCTGGGTTGAACTAGGGAGCCTGAGTTTCCTTTCATGAAGATTCCGGCCTGCCAGACCTGCCCGTGATTCGCTTTCTCCCATCGCGAGGAAATGGGTGCACCCTCTGGCAAGAAGTGAAATAACTGGAATCTGCAGTGACACATTTGCCTTGACCCATTTCCTTGCATAAGTGCATCTTCTCACATGAGAAGGGAGGAAGGAAGGAAGGAAGGAAGGAAGGAAGGAAGGAAGGAAGGAAGGAAGGAAGGAAGGAAGGAAGGAAGGAAGGAAGGAAGGAGAGGAGGGAAGGAGAGGAGGGAAAGAGAGGAGGGAAGGAGAGGAGGGAAGGAGGGAGTAACACTGGAAAGAGGGTGGGAGAGGAGGTGTCCCAGACAGGGAGAATGGTGTGGGCTGCAGCTCAGAATGGAGAGAATTGTAAGTGTGGAGTGAAGAGAGAAGAGGGTGTCCTGGACCTGAACAGGGGGTAGGGAAGGGAGAGGCAGTTGGATGTGAAGAAAACCAGCTGGTAGAGGCCTTGCCATACTGGCTAAGAACGTCGGCTTGACTAGGTGGGGCCCAGAGACCACAGAGGAGATGATCAACGTTTTTAGGAAGGTGATTCTGACTGTTGCCTAGAGGACAGATTGGAGCCTGGCCGGCGGGCTGGAAAAGCTGGACAGGGACGAGGGTGGCTAGCGAGACGAGTGCTCAGGAGTTTGTGGACAGTGCTCAAGGGTCATGCTGGTCGGTGCCTGGTACAGAGAAGGGGAGTCCAGACACCGTGAGGATTCTGGGACCTCTATCCCTGCAGCCTGGACTGTCCATGTGCTCTGGGTTGATGGGTTGATTACTGATACCAGTTCTCAGGAGCTACCCAGGGTCTGGAGAGTGGCAGCAGCATCTCCCAGTGGCAAAGGGCACAGCCACACTGGTGCTTGGCGAGGCCTCCACTTCACTGCTCCAGGTAAGCCTGAGCCATGGTCCCTCCAGGCTGGACATTGCTGAGAGGAGCAGTGGAGTGGTGGAGCAGTGGAAGAATAGAGCCAACCTACTCACTGTACCTCAATGTCATCTAGCTCACCAGCAACCTCTCGCCCACATCGTGTCTCTAGCCTGGAACACCCTCTCTCGTCATATCTGACAGATGATCACTTGCCCCACCTTCAAAGCCTTATTAAGAGCACACCTCCCCCAAAGGCCTTCCCCAGCTAGGCCCTTACTCACTGTTCTCCCACTCCCTTCTGTGTTGCCCTTACACTTGGATTTTCACCCTTTATTTACCCCTCCCTCAGCTCCACAGCACTTATGTATATAACTGTAATTTACGTTTTTTTTATTTATGGTAATATCTGTCTCTCCCTCTAGACTGAAAGCTTATTGTTGGCGGGGACCATAACTACCAACTCTGTTATGCTGCACTCTCCTGAGCATTGTATTAAGTGCTCGGGAGCGTACAATAATAATTATAATAATGATTGTATTTGTTAAGCACTTACTATGTGCCAAGCACTTTTCTAAGCACTGGGGCAGATACAAGGTAATCAGGTTGTCCCCTGTAGGGCTCACAGTCTTAATCCCCATTTTAAAGATGAGATAACTGAGGTACAGAGAAGTTAAGTGACTTGCCTGAAGTCACACAGCTGACAAGTGGCGGAGCTGGAAAGAAATGAACAGTGGGACAGTGAAGCAGAGGAAAAGTGGAGTAGTGGGGCAGTGGAGCAGTGGAAGAGTGTTCTCCCGGCATGAATAGGGTGGAAACCCATCACACCTGGAGGCCCCAAAAGCTGCAGAAGTCAGCATCCACCGTGGCTGCAGAGTGACTCACCGCCGGGCAAGGTCGTAAAGACTCCCGACTGGCGCCAGCGCTGAGAGCCCGTGGCGATCAGGCACTGGTGCTCTGGGGCCCAGAACATCCTACATCAGCTGCCCTGTTACGAGTGATGCAACTCCCACCCTGAAAGACTTCCCAGGGGCTGAGCCGGTGTGAAGAGGGCCTCTGGAGTCACTCAGTTCAGTGCCATCCACTCCCATGGGCTTTCACAACTTCAGCCTCTCCCCCAACTCCCAGAAACAGAAACCCATTTTGGGTTGAATCCACAAGGACTGGGTGAGGTGGTGTGTGGACAGGCACTGCACAGGGCCTACACTGGACTTTCAAAGGGCCTACTCCGGCGCTCCAGTTCCAGGATCCCACCCAGTGAAGCAGGCAGACCCTGGTGTCAAGCGTCCCTGTGCCTGCCACCTGCTCTCCACGGGGAAGGACGACACATCCCTGAGCCTTCACCCTCCTCTTTCCGGGGTGGGCGGGCCCATCAGGACCTTCTCCTCCAGCCCCTGCACTGTCTCAACTAGATCTCGCTGCAGAATCGGTGAGAGCTTTGTAAAAGAAAACCAAGAAGCCATGGTCCCTGCCCTCAGGAATCTTACAATCTATTAGGGGGAGTCAGGCACACATAAAAACTCAACCTGAAATTGGACCACAGCTGGAAAGTCAAAGATATAAAACCCAAGAGCACAAATATTAGAAACTATCCATTATAGGGTAACAGCATGGTGTGGTGGAAAAAGCCTGGACCTGGGATTCAGAAGGACCTGAATCCAATCTTGACCTCACACTAGTCTGCTGTGTGACCTTGGACAAATTACTTACCTTCTCTGTGCCTCAGTTACCTCATCTCTAAAATGGGGACTAAAACTGTGAGCCCCAGTGGGACATGGACTGTGTCCAACTTGATTAGCCTGTATCTACCACAGCACTTAGAACAGTGCCTGGCACATAGTAAGTGCTTGACAAATACCATTAAAAAAGAGAGATTCCTGGATATGCATACAGAAAGGTGGAGGCAAGGCAGAGATGAAGGGCCCTTGATTTGCTCAGGAAAGGCCACCGTCATTACTCCTACTGCTGCTGTCACAACTTTCAGTGGTGGCTACTCCCAGCAGTTATAGGGTCTTACACCACCCATCTCCTGTAGTGGACAAAGACTGCGATTTGGAAAAAAACCCTAAAGACTTTGGTGCCTTGACCAATAGTAGGGGAACTTTGTTTGTAATTTACTTTTGCATCTGTCTCACCTGCTCGACCACAAGCTCCCTGAGGGCAGGGATCATGTCTACTGACTCTATTATATTCTCCCAAGTGGTTAGTACTGTACTCTGTACACGGTAGACACCTGATCTATCGTCTTAGGGATTTTCTATTTCTCTTTCATTTTTCCGATTTTATTTTCTATTTCCTGCCTTTGTCTCACTTTGCCTCAGCCTTTGCTCTGTCTCCCTTACAGCCATTTTTTGAGGGGCAAAGTTGTTTGAGTGAAAGAAAAATGGAAACGGTGAAAGCCTTAGGGAGAGCTTTATTACAGTCTTAGTCAGACTGGAGTTCGTGTAAAATGAGCTGGAAGTTAGAAGCTGGTGAGACTGGGGCAGAATTGTGTGGCCATGGCCCAAGGGAAAGCTGTACTCCTCCCCTCCCCACTTCACCTCCCTCCGCCCATCTCCCGTTCTCCTTAGTGCTGTGTACATCAAGTGGGAAAGATTACTTTCCTCTTGTGCTATTTCTGGCCTTGCTCTGATCCAAGCCTTGTGGAGCTGGGGAGAGATCCCAGGTCCTTCTCCAACTCCGGGAGTCTTGTCGTGCTGTGTGAACCCTGGCTCCTCCTCCTACTGCATGAACCTTAGCTCCCCCCCTTAAACCGTGGCTCCCCCATGTGCTGTGTGAACCGTGGCTCCCCTTCATGCTGCCACTGCATCCCCTGCTCTTTCTCCCATCAAGTGGAGAGACACGAGAGACTTATCGGTCTTGGAGGGTTTTGGATTGTTTTTGTCTTGGAGGTGAGAACACGCAGTAAAACTGGGCAGCTTCTCCAAATTTCAGTACCTCCATGAGATATATATATATAGGTTGGACAAATCAGTAAGGCTTAGGGTGACCCCCAAGACACACATACACACTCACACACGCCACACACACACACACACACACACACACACACACTCACGGAGCTACAAAGGACTGATCTGTCTGGTTTATTTCCCACGGAAATGCACACCAAGGAACAGAAAGGGGTTGCATAAACCAGCTTGGATTACATAGAAATATACAGAAAGAGAGCCTGAAGAAAGCACGCCTCGCTGGTTCCAGCTCTGGCCTGGCCTATCCCCACCACGGACCCCGTCTCGGTTTCACAATCGTTGTGACTAAGGGCCTCTCGCATCAGATGACGCGTTTGCAATCTGCACAACCTACATTGGCAAACAATTTCAGATCCCAAAACGACCTGACTCGGCTGGACTCCTCCAAGATGCAAACTTTTGGGCCTCAGCCCTCGGGCTGCTGCCTCTTTTGTCGCCGCCTCGTGGCACATGAGGGCATAAGCGCTTAGTACAGTGCTCTGCACACAGTAAGCGCTCAATAAATACGATTGATTGATTGACAGAGGGACCGGACTCAGACCACCCTCCCTCCAGCAGCATTTCCCATTTGGACAATCGGTATGAAATGTAAAAGATCAGGGTAATAGTATACAAAATACCCGTCTATACCTCTCGGTTCTTATTAAAAATTGTACGAGATTTTAAATAGCCATTTGCCTGACTCGAACTCCCACACATTTTGTGAAATCTCCTGTCCTGTATAATCGTTTTCACTGTGCTCTCTTGATGAGGGAAAACTCTGGCTGCTCAGCGGGTTTTGCCCCGCCAGAGCTGATGACAGGAAAGAGCTGGTTCTCATTGTACCGAGCTGCGTGAAGGTGTTCAGGGGTCCAGGTGAGATCAGGGGTCCGTTTGCCCGAGCCGGTCAGCTGAGTATCACTTCCCAACCCCAGCAGGGACATAGGAGTGGAAAGGGATCTCTGGCTTCACATGTGCTTGTGTTTCAGACCATGCTAAAGCCTTTGAAGTTTGGCAGGCTTCATGGGCTTTATTGGTCCAAACTGGTTTGAGGCTGGTCCTCCCACCAACCGCTCTACTCCAGCCACCCCACTACCAGCTTCCCTGAGGCCCTAAGGGATTTCCATCCTTAAATGGAAACTTTTCCTAGGGGCTGCACCTTCCCCAGAAGCAAACAGACGTCTGGATTGGTGAGACCTCTGCCCCCTCACGCCAGCCCCCAGCTGCTCCTTCCTTCCCCAGCTTCGCCAGGGCCAGGGCGGCCAAGGCCTTGGCCGGCTGGCAGCCCTAGGCCACATCACACCTCAGTCTGGGAGTGCCAGACAGGAGCAGAGCGTGTCTCCCTGCAGCTGCCTCCCAAGGGAGGAGCAATGAAGGGAGGAAGGGAGGGGAGACAGGGAGGAAGGAAGGAAAAGAAGGAGGGAGGGATCGGGCGGGGTGGGGAGGGAGGAAGGGAGGGAGGTCCTGGCATGTGGACGCACGTTGCTGCTAGGTTAGAGTTCCTTTCTGCTTCAGCAAAAAATATTAATGACTAAAAAAAAAGTCTCTTTAATGAAGGTACAACTAAGGTTCGGCAGCTAGCTGCCGGCAATTTACTTCTCAGTCTGGACCTGTGGAAAAGGAGGAATACAAAATATTGACATTTCAAGACATTGTGCAAAGCAAAGCTAAATAAGAAAATATGTCTTAACATGATTTTATAATTGTGGATTGACATTTGTAGCATGGGGGTAACTTTGCTAGATGCTAGAAATTCAAGCTCCCAAATGCCACAGCTTTTGAAAAGGAAATCCTATCTGAATCACTCTAATCTAACACTGACCTGTGAAGTCACCCCAGGGAAATGAGGCACTCCAGGGCTCTCCCCAACCTCCCAACCAGATGGAAGAATCTGGCTCTCTCGCCCCAAACCCTCCTTCAGCCCGGGGGGGGCGGGGGGGGGGGGTTGCGGGGAGAGGTGAGGTGCTCCCTTGGCCCTGGTAGAAAAGTTCTGCTAAGCTAGCAATGGTAGAAACAGGCTTTCGTTTGCAGAGTTAAGAAAGCGGTACTCCATTTTGGGAGTGACTTTCCAAATCATCATCGATGCGTTATTAGATTAAGGTTCCAGGTGAGAACGGAGTGTGAAGTCGATTCACGCCCTAGAAAGTTTGCTCTTTTTTTGCCTTGTCCTTGGAAATACCGGTGACTGGGTCTTGACAGCTCTGAGAGTGACTTTGTCCATCTGGGGCTGTCTACTTTTCTCTCATGTCTGGGCACTGCTCTACACGGGCTTTTTGGACTTTCCAGAGCAGTATCTGATCATAAGGTAGCACAGCTCAACGATATTTAGCAATATGCAGATTCCAGACACGGAGATCATGAAGACCGTAAACACGGTCTTCTCGGTGGGTCTGGACACGAAACAGTCCACTGTGTTGGGGCAGGGCCAGGCATTACACTTCACCACCCGGGTCATGGAAAACCCGTTGTACATGAAGTAGAACACGTACATGAAGACCGCCTCGAAGATGGCTCTGAAGAAAATGCTGCTGGTGTAGGTCCACCACAAGGCTCCCTCGATCCGGACCTTCTGCCTCTTGATCTCCTCAATATCTTTGAACTCGTTCTTTGTCTCGCCCCTGATGAACTTCCTCTTCTTCTCGTGTCTCCGGTAGGCGATGTGCATGGCAACCAGCAGGGCCGGGGTGGAGACAAAGATGAGCTGCAGAGCCCACAGGCGGATGTGCGAGATGGGGAAGACGTGGTCGTAGCACACGTTCTTGCACCCCGGCTGCAGGGTGTTGCAGATGAAGTCGGCCTGCTCATCCCCCCACACTTCCTTTGCGGCCACCACCAGGATCATAATTCGGAAGATGAAGAGGACGGTCAGCCAGATCTTCCCGATGCTGGTGGAGTGCTTGTTGACGCCTCCCAAAATGGTCTGCAGTGTTCCCCAATCCATCTTCTCTCACAGGTGTGGGCCCTACAGAGATAAAAGGAATGGAGGAGAGTCAACAATCATCCACCAGTCAATCCGTGGGGTGCACTGAGCGTGGAACTCTGGGATCCTTGTCCCAGATCCTCAGTTGGACAATAATTACACAGTGAGTGGGAACAGGGGAAGGAACAAGGATGCAGCGGGAACCCGTACAAGTGAGTCAGGGGGGTGAAAGAGCTGAATCAGTAATGGAATTCCCTCTAGACTGTAAGCTCTTTGTGGGCAGGGAACGTGTCTACCACCTCTGTTGAACTGTACTCTCCCAAGCACTTAGTTTAGTGCTCGGCACACAAGAAGTGCTCAATAAATACCACTGATTCATTGATTGGAATGAACAGATCCCAGGATGGAGCCCTAAGCCTGAAGAAAGTCCAGGTCTCTAATCCAGGCTTCTTCATGCAAACCTTGGATCTCGGGCTAAAGGAGGATTAGGTAGCATGTCTACCAATAACTCTGTTACACTGTGCTCTCCCAAGTGCTTGGTCCAAAGCTTGGCACTCAATAAATACCATCGATTGATATAGTTGTCCTCAATATTCAAAGAAGACACCACTGATTGTGACATTCACCTATAAGTGCAGGATTTGTGTGTCTGAAAAGACCAAAGTCCTGGCCACGTTTTATACCCAAAGAGGCTGTCCCTTGTTTGATTCTGTTCACAGCTTGCAGTGCCTGGCACTGTTTTCTCTTTCACCTCTTTGTCTCTCGTTTCTTAAGGAGCATTTGCTCCAAGAGAGCCACTCCTTTCTTGAGAGTCCAAGCACAGTAGCAGCTGTTTTCACCATCTTGGAAGAAAACCAGCTCAGTAGCAAACACAAGCCGCCAATGCGTGTGCCGTCAGAATGGAAGGTCTGGTGTCCGATGGGCTCCGGGGACCACAGTGGGTGCTGGAGGCTTGACCTCAATCAATTGCATTTATTGAGTGCCTACTGTGTGCAGAGCACTGTACTAAGTGCTTGGCATGGCTCTGCTGAGTCAAGTCATTGGGCCAGCTTTCCTCCCAGGGGAAACCTCAGCCAGTACAGGTTGGCAAAGGGGCTCTGAGGCACCTGAGGGGAACTCACTGGGCATTGGGGTAGCCCCACCCTGCCTAGCTGCAGAGGGCTGCAAAGTTCACCTTGCTCAGCACGGGAAGGGCTCAGGCTGGTCTTGCCCACTGGAGCCCCACAGCCGGGCTCGCCGACTTGGCCTGGGGCTCGGGGGGGTCGCTGGGGGGGCCCAGGACTGGGGCCCCCAGGACCAGGGGACCACGAGGAGGAGATGGAAGGGCGGAAATCGGAGGGGTGTTGGGCACCCCTCCCGGGAAACAATTCCATCGGTATTGCAGTTCAGATTGAGCCGCTTCGGATACTCGCCACAGCGCGTCGGGGCATTAGGGAACGTTCTTCCTGCAACGCGGGGCTGGGAGCCACAGTTGTACACGCCAGGGCGGCGTCCGGCTCGGGGAGGGCTGCAGCCCCAGGCTCCTAAGCACGACTAGTGGCTAGTCCAGAACCTGGCCGGCTCGAAACGAGGAACTGACTGACCGGACCAGTTCCCTGGAGGCCTGGGAGAGGGCGGCCCCGGGTGAGCTCGCGGTCATGAAATGGTGCCTCTGTCATTACCCGGCCCTCATCATAAAGCCCTACTTCTGGGAACCAGCTGTACCGGACATGTGACCCACAAGGAGCCCTGGCAATCCCCTGGCCCAGCCGATGCCCTGGGCCAGGCCAGGGCCCCGGGGCAAGGGGCGCTAGGAGCTGAGGCCTACTCATGTTTACAAAGACATGAAAATGCAGCATCTGCTCGTTCGTTGTCTCCCCCTCCCCCCTCCCGCGGCCCCAGCTAGACTGTGAGGTCATTGTGGGCAGGAAATGTCTCTATTACTGTATTGTACTCTCCCAAGCGCTTAGTACCGTGCTCTGAACACAGTAAGTGCTCAGTGAACCCGAGTGAATGAATGAATGAATGAGTTTGGAGCAACCTCCACAAGGAAGTAGGAAAGGGGGAGGCCGGGGACAACTTGTCCGCTCTCGCCCTACCCCACCGATCCGCCGGAGGAAAACCCAGCGACTGTCAGTCTGTCTGTCTGTCTCGGCCTGGGTCCATCTGTCCCTGTCTTCTGTCTCTGCCCACCCCTGCCCGGGTCTGGCCCTGCCCTTGCCCCAGAGTTCCTATCCCGAGCGGCCTGACAGACAGTCCCCAGGGGAGCACCGGCAACCCATTTCAGCAAACAAACAGGAGGAAGCTTAGGCGAGCCGGGAATCCGGCCAGTCCGCGCGTCCTGCCCGGGTCCAGGTGGGGATCCGGCAGCCCCGCAACAGCCGTCAGCGGGCTCCTCGGACAGGCCGCTCCGGGCGGCTCCTTTTGGGCCCAAGTTCTGGGAGGCCGGAGGCGGATCGGGAAGGGAGGGGAATGTAAGGGGCCAGCCGCCAGGGCTCTGCGGATGCGGGAGATGGAATTGGGGAATCCAGAAGGTTTGCTGAGTCACCGCAGTCCGCCCTCTTCCAAGGCCTCCCCTCCCTCGGTCTCCCTCGGCCTCCCTCGGCCTCCCTGAGAACCCAGCGACGATCGCCGTCGAGCGCAGCTCTGGGAAAGGGCCCAGGACTGGGCCAGGTGGGACTACTTCTCCAGAGATCCCGACCCACCACCCCGGGCTCTCACCCCCGCCCCCCCCCGCTAACCTCCGGGACCCTCCCCAGAATTTCCGTGGACCCCCGGGTCCTCCAAGGCCGCCCCTAACCCCCAAACCCCCGAGTAACCCCAGAGCCCTCGTGCTGTCCTGGTCGCCGGTACCCCAGGGTCTCCCTGATCTCCTCGTGGCCCCCCGCGTCTCCCCCAAACCCCGGCCCCGACTTGTCCCAGAACTTCCATGGGTTTGCCTGTATTCATTCATTCATTCAATCATATTTATTGAGCACTGACTGTGTGCACAGCACTGTACTGAGCGCTTGGGAAGTACAAATCGACAACATGTAGAGACGGTCCCTACCTCAGCGCTTAGTACAGCGCCTGGCCCATAGTAAGTGCTTAACGAATACCACAGTTATGATGATAATCATAATAAAATGTTGGTACTTGTTAAGCGCTTACTATATGTCAAGCACTGTTCTAAGCGCTGGGGAGGTTACAAGGTGATCAGGTTGTCCCACGGGAGGGGCTCACAGTCTTCATCCCCATTTTACAGATGAGGGAACTGAGGCCCAGAGAAGTGAAGTGACTTGCCCAAGGCCACACAGCTGACAAGCGGCGAAGCTAGGATTAGAACCCATAACCTCTGACTCCCAAGCCCGGGCTCTTTCCACTAAACCACGCTCCTTCTCTAATGATGATGATGATGAGAAGCAGCGTGACTCGGTGGAAAGAGCCCGGGCTTTGGAGTCCCAGGTCATGGGTTCAAATCCCGACTCTGCCAATTGTCAGTTGTGTGACTTCGGGCAAGTCACAACTTCTCCGTGCCTCAGTTACCTCACCTTTAAAATGGGGATGAAGACTGTGAGCCCCCCGTGGGACAACCTGGTCACCTTGTAACCTCCCCAGCGCTTAGAACAGTGCTTTGCACATAGTAAGCGCTTAATAAATGCTATCATCATTATGATGACCCCGGGACTATTTGGTAGGCAGGGAAGAGCCGAACCTGTAGGGCAGTTTGTCGGGGAGCGGGTAAATCCCAGCCTGTTCCCCGGGTCGCTCCATAGGGGCCCGCGGTCAGTGTCCGGACACAGGGGGCACATGGGGGCCGCGCTGTCCCTCGCCCCTCCAGCCTCGCACAACCGCTGCCGAATATTTGTGCCACTCGCTCTCTCGGGCGCTCGAGGACTGAAGTTCCCGGGGACTTTCCCGGAGACGAAATAATAACCTGAGCGGGAAAGTCGCAAGCCGGCCGATAAGGCTCTTCCCGTCTGGAGGGGCAGGTTGGTTAACGTGCCCCTGACCGCGGGTGAGCCCCCTGTTTTGGACGGGCGGGGACCACTCTTCTCTGCCTCCAGGAGGCCTTCCCAGATTGAGCCCCTTCCTTCCTCTCCCCCTCTCCATCCCCCCCATCATACCTCCTTCCCTTCCCCACAGCCCCTGTATATGTGTTTGTACATATTTATGACTCTATTTATTTATCTATATGTTGCCAATTTGTACTTCCCAAGCGCTTAGTACAGTGCTCTGCACATAGTAAGCGCTCAATAAATACGATTGATGATGATGATGATGATTTATTTCACTTGTACCTATCCATTCTATTTATTTTATTTTGTTAGTATGTTTGGGTTTGTTCTCCGTCTCCCCCTTTTAGACTGTGAGCCCACTGTTGGGTAGGGACTGTCTCTGTATGTGGCCGACTTCATCATCATCAATCGTATTTATTGAGCGCTTTCTATGTGCAGAGCACTGTACTAAGCGCTTGGGAAGTACAAATTGGCAACATATAGAGACAGTCTCTGTATGTCGCCAACTTCATCATTATCAATCGTATTTATTGAGCGCTTACTATGTGCAGAGCACTGTACTAAGCGCTTGGGAAGTACAAATTGGCCACATACAGAGACAGTCCCTACCCAACAGTGGGCTCACAGTCTAAAAGGGGGAGACAGAGAACAAAACCAAACATACTAACAAAATAAAATAGAATAGATATGTACAAGTAAAATAAATAAATAGAGTAATTAATATGTACAAACATATATACATATATACAGGTGTTGTGGGGAAGGGAAGGGGGTAAGATGGGGGGATGGAGGGGGGGCGAGGGGGAGAGGAAGGAGCGCTTAGTACAGTGCTCTGCACACAGTAAGCGCTCAATAAATACGATTGATATTGATTGATTGCCTGCAAACCCAACTCACCGCCCTGAAGTTCCCCAGGGGAAGCCCGAAGCCCGCAGACCGACACCAGCTTGCGCCTCCCGGGCGGCCTGGAGCAACAGGGCAGGGGCCAGGGGACGGAGCGGGGGCACAGGCAGGGGAGGTACTTACTGAGCGCCTCCTGAGGGCACCGCACGGTAGCGAGCGCTGGGGCCGGGCCCGAGCCACCCTTCCCCTGCCCCTCCTCGGACCCGGCCCGCCCTGCCGCCCCCTGCCCCCAAACTGAGGCCTCGGGGGATTCCGAGGGGTCGCGGGAATAATAGTAATAATAATAATAATGGTATTTGCTAAGCGCTTACTATGTGCGAAGCACTGTTCTAACCGCTGAGGTAGATACAAGGCAATCAGGTTGTCCCACGTGGGGCTCACAGCCTTCCTCCCCATTTTCCGGATGAGGTAACTGAGGCCCAGAGAAGTGAAGTGGCTTACCCGAGGTCACACAGCTGACGAGTGGCCGAGCCGGGATTCGAACCCGCAGCCCGGGTGCCCCCCACAACCGCAACTACAGGAACCAGAGGAACCCAGCGCGGCTCAGTGGAAAAGAGCCCGGGCTTTGGAGTCAGAGGTCACGGGTTCAAATCCCGGCTCCACCAATTGTCAGCTGTGTGACTTTGGGCAAGTCACTTCACTTCTCCGTGCCTCAGTTCCCTCATCTGTCAAATGGGGATGAAGACTGTGAGCCCCACGTGGGGCCATCTAATCACCTTGTAGCCACCCCAGCGCTTAGAACAGTGCTTCGCGCATAGTAAGCGCTTAACAAATGCCATTATTATTATTATTATTATTAGAGAAGCAGTGTGGCTCCGTGGAAAGAGCACAGGCTTTGGAGTCAGAGGTCATGGGGTCGAATCCTGACTCCACCACATCATCATCAATCGTATTTATTGAGCGCTTACTATGTGCCGAACACTGTACTAAGCGCTTGGGAAGTACAAATTGGCAACATATAGAGACAGATCCCTACCCAACAGTGGGCTCACAGTCTGCGGTGTGACCTTGGGCGAGTCACTTCAGTTCTCTGAGCCTCAGTTCCCTCATCTGTAAAACGAGGGTGAAGACTGTGAGCCCCCCGTGGGACAACCTGATCACCTTGTATCCCCCCAGCGCTTAGAGCAGTGCTTTGCAACGTAGTAAGCGCTTAACCAATGCCATCATTATTATCATTTACCTTGCAACCTCCCCAGCGCTTAGAACAGTGCTTTGAACATTGTAAGCGCTTAGTAAATGCCATCATTATTATTATTATTATTAGCCCCACCGCGCAGCCCCCCGCCCCGTCCTCCGGGCTTTCCAGGGCGGGAGAGCAATCCGGTGTTACCGGTTTGGCGAAGAGGCCGGACAGGGGAGAAGTCTTACCGGTGCGGGAGCCCCTCCGGACGGGGAGAAGGGAGCGGGGAGCGGGGAGCGGGGTCCGGTCCGGTCCGAGACGGGATGGGCGAGTCGGGCTGCCGGGGCGCCGAGCGCTTTTGAAGGCTCCACACCTGGTCCGCCAGCAGGGCCTTTAAACAGCGCCCCGCACCCCGCCCCGCACCCCGCCCCGCACCCCGCCCCTTCCCCGGAGCGCTTTGGAAAGTGCAGGAGTCGGGGGAGGGAGAAGGCCGCCCTCACCCACCCCCCCAAAGTCGTCAGTGGGGAGGGGAAAAACGGGAAGCCCCCCGCACCCCGTCCCGGAGGCCCAGGCCGAGCCTCCCCGCCTCCTCGGAGGGGCAGGGAATGACAGGCAAGGACGGGAGGGAGAGCCGGAGTCGGGACCCCCTTCGCCCCCCACCAAAAAATGCCCCTCGACTAACCGACCTCCAGGAAAAGGCCGGAGAGGAGGGAGGAAACGACCGCTCAAATCTCCCCTCCAGACTGTAAGCTTCTGGTGGGCAGGGAACGTGTCTATCTCTGGTAGAGCGTACTCTTTCAACAGTGTCCTGCACACAGTACGGGCCCAATAAATGATGATGATGATGATGATGATGGCATTTGTTAAGCGCTTACTATGTGCAAAGCACTGTTCTAAGCGCTGGGGGAGGTTATAAGGTGATCAAGTTGTCCCACGTGGGGCTCACAGTTTGAATCCCCATTTCACAGATGAGGTAACTGAGGCACAGAGAAGTTAAGTGACTTGCCCAAAGTCACACAGCTGACAGCAGAGCCGGGATTTGAACCCATGATCTTTGACTCCAAAGCCCGGGCTCTTTCCACTGAGCCACGCTGCTAAATACGATTACAATTGATCCACCCGCACCCCATAGCCCCAAACCCTGAGGGTTTCCTTTGACTCCTATCCAGGAGGCCTTCCCAGACTGAGCCCCTTCCTTCCTCTTCCCCTCGTCCCCCTCTCCATCCCCCCCATCTTACCTCCTTCCCTTCCCCACAGCACCTGTATATATGTATATATGTTTGTACATATTTATTACTCATTTATTTATTTATTTATTTATCTTACTTGTACACATCTATTCTATTTATTTTATTTTGTTAGTATGTTTGATTTTGTTCTCTGTCTCCCCCTTCTAGAATGTGAGCCCGCTGTTGGGTAGGGACTGTCTCTATGTGTTGCCGACTTGTACTTCCCAAGCGCTTAGTACAGTGCTCTGCACACAGAAAACGCTCAATAAATACGATTGATTGATTGATTGATTGGTAGAGTGTACTCTTTCAAACGCTTAGTACAGTGCCCTGCACACAGTACGGGCCCAATAAATACGATTGCTATTGATCCACCCGCACCCCATAGCCCCAAACCCTGCGGGTTTCCTTTGACTCCTATCTTGAGGCCCTGCCCCGTCCCTGGTTGCCCCCTTCCCCGGCCCGCACAGCTAGCGGAAAAGAGCACAAGCTTGGGAGGAAAAGGACGTGGGTTCTAATCCCTACTCTGCCACTCGTCTGTAGTGTGACCTACCTTGGGCAAGTCACTTCACGTCTCTGTGGCTCAGTTACCTTATCTGTAAAATGGAGATTAAGACCGTGAGCCCTATGTGGGACGTGGACTGTGCCCAACCTGATTAGCTTGTACCTATCACAGCACTTAGTGCCTGGCACATAGCAAGCGCTTAACAAATACTATTATTATTATTATTATTATTATTCTCTGGTCTGGAACTTCTCCCCTTCCCCTCCTGCCCCCACCCCCTCCTCTAAAGGATGCCCGCATCGCAGCCCCCCAGAGAAGTCTTGTGGGGGGTGTTGCAGGAGGCTGGGTGCAGTCGCAGACTCTCTGTCCCCAGGATCGATTTAATCTCCCAGTTTTTGGAATTCTGGGCGGGGGCCCCAGGCTCTGGATGAGAGCGATTCTCCACCCAGCGCCTCCTGGGGTCATGCCTCACAGCTCTTTCCTTGGCAGGATCTTTTTTTAATGGTCTTTGTTAAGCACTTAACTGGGCGCCAGACATTGTACTTAGCGCTGGGGTAGATACAAACTAATCAGGTTGGACATAGCCCATGTCCCATGTCCCACAGTTTTAATCCCCATTTTCCAGATGAGGTAACCAAGCCATAGGGAAGTTAAGTGACTTGCTCAAGGTCACCCAGCAGACAAGTGGTGGAACCGGAACTAGTACCTAGGTCTTTTTGACTCCCAGTCCCGTGCTCTATGCATTAGGCCATGCTACTTCTTTGGGATGCCCAAAATGTGCTGGACATATTTTCCCAATGGAAGGAAGGAGCACATTACTTGGTGAAGGTGGAAGGCAGAGGTGGAGGTGGTGGTAGTGGAGTTCTCCACTAGCTATAACTATAGAAGTTAGCTAACTATATGTTAGCTATAACTCTATTTATTCTGATGGTACTGACACCTATTTGTTTGGTTGTCTGTCTCCCCTTCTAGACTGTGAGCCCGTTGTTGGGTAGGGACCGTCTCTATATGCTGCCGATTTGTACTTCCCAAGCGCTTAGTACAGTGCTCTGCACACAGTAAGTGCTCAATAAATATGATCGAATGATTGAATGAATGGAGTCTGAGTTGGAGGTGGAGGCTGTGATGGAGGCAGAGGCAGAGGATGTGATGGAGGTGGAGAGAGAGGCTGTGATGGAGGTGGAGGTGGAGTCTCTGTTGGAGGTGGAAGCGGAGGCAGTGGCAGTAGACAGACTATAAACTGGCTAAGGCCATTGAACATCGATGTTGAGTCTTGGAGCCATGGCCACCTACAACTCTGTAGAGCTCAGATTTTCTCCTTCCTTTCCTTAGAAGCCCATCTGGGCAGGTGGGAAGTGTAGTGATCACTCTCTCGGAAGGGGAAGCCAGCCACCCCTTACCAGCAGCAGCAGGACAAATTCCTCATTTATGAGGCCATCACGCTCACCACTCTGGAGAGGGTGTTTAACTTATGCAAGCAGGTGTGAGGGCAGACTGACAAGGCAATGCCACCCCTGATGCAGTCCACTGCCCACCCTACCCCCTCCTTACCGTCTCCCTTCAGCTGCTGCCTCCAGCAACTGTAGTGATGCTCTCTGTTGAGCACCCACTGGGTAAAGCACATTAAAATGACGCTATTGACAGGCAGCAGAACCAGAATCCATACATGCTGAATGGTCAGCTGATTAGACATACCTATGCAAGTGCTGAAGATGGGTATACACACCCAAGTATTGGAGGTCGTATCGGTTAGGCGGATACAACTTAAAGAGTTGGCAAATTAGAAGACCTTTGAAGGTGGGGAGGGCTGAGGTTGGTGTGGTGAGTGGGATGGAAAATTCTAGACAAGTGGAGACTGCATGACCCAGGGGCCCAAGGCAGATGAGACAAGAACAAAGTATAATTAGAAGTTTGGCTTGGGAGGAGCGAAGAAAGCAAGCTGGAGAATAGGATGATATAGAAGTTGGAAGAGTACAGTGCTCTGCACACAGTAAGCGCTCAATAAATACGATTGATGATGGAGGTAATCCGACAGCTTTGAAGCCAATGCTCAGGAGTTTCTGTTAGTTCCACTCTTTGTAGTGCCTTAATAATAGTGATATTTATTTAGCACTTACTATGTGCCAAGAATTGTGCTGAGCAGTGTGATGGATGCCAGAGGATCAGCTCTGACATACTCCTTGTCCTTCAGTGGGCTCGGAGTCTGAGAGGGAGGCAGAACAGCATGTCTTAATGGAAATCAATCAATCAATCATATTTATTGAGCGCTTACTGTGTGCAGAGCACTGTACTAAGCACTTGGGAAGTACAAGTTGGCAACATATAGAGACAGTCCCTACCCAACAGTGGGCTCACAGTCTAGAAGAGCCCAGGTCTGAGAGTCGGAGGACCTGGGATCCAATCCCTGCTCTGCCACTTGTCTGCTGTGTGACCTTGATCAGATAACAACTTCTCTGTGTCTCAGTTTCCTCAAATGTAAAATGGGGATTCAGTACCTGTTCTCCCTCGTACTTAGATTGAGCCCCGTGTGGGACAGGGACTGTGTCTGACCTGCTTGACTTGTTTCTACCTCAGCACTTAGAACAGTGCTTGACACATAGTAATCACTTAACAAATGCCATTATTATTATTATTATTGTAAGATATTTTATCTCCATTTTACAGATGAGAAAATTGCAGCCCAGCAGGTCAATGAATGGCTAGGTGTTTCTTTGGGTTCTGTAGTGTGAAGAGCTGCTGGTTTTTCACCCTCAGTGGCTGCCGTGGTCCCTGCCAGATTCATATCACTAGCAGGGGAGCACTGCTAGTGAAAATAACAAGGAAAAACAGTGGTTGCTCCTCTCCTAGTTGAATAATTTCCAAGTTTGGTCAGATTCCAGCGACAGAGCTGAGGGGAGGCACAGACAGCAGTTTGTCAGGGCAATGCCTGCAGTGGACCACTGCCCCGGGGTCTCCGCCGTGGACTCAGCACTCACCTGCAAACACGTGAGCCCTGGGCAGTGTAGTAGTAGTAAAGGTATTTATTAAGCACTTACTCTGAGTGGGGCCATTGTACTAAGCCACAATGTGGCCCATGATTTTTCTGTTGTGGAAATCTATTTCTTTTAATATTGGTAAATGAGGAATCTGCAAGAAACTCTTTTATTTTCCCTTTTAAACATTCACAGCTAATGAGTAATTTCTGTAGAATGCCTCTGGTGCACAGCACTGTCCTAAGCTCTTGGGAGAGTACGATAGAGTTAGAATGCCTGCGCACAAGGAACAGTCTAGTAAATAAGATGGCACTTAGAAAATTACAGATAGGAGGAAGTAATAGAGTATTTAAGATTTCATTGACTTTGAAATGTTTAAACTACTTTTTTGACCGCAAATGAATGGTGTTTTGTTACCAAAGTTCCCTTTCTTCCCTTAACTTATTTTTCTAGGGACAGGTCTGCAGCAATGGTTTTAAAGGCTGAAATGCGTCCAGATCAACTGTTGCCTCAAGATTAGCCTTCTCCCCCGAAGCTTTCTCTCCCCAGAGCTCCATCTTCCTATCAGAATGTTTCCTTGATCTCTTCGGACTACTCAAGAAGTTCTTCTGGAGAAATCTTCCGAAGTCGCCCAAAGTTTCCCCCATCAAATGATTCCAAAAGAAACTCGCTTCCAAAGGGCAAAGATAATCTGTGGCTAGAAGGACACAGCCTGGGTCAGGAGAAGCGAGAGTCCAGCCATGCCAGCCCCCGCCTGCCTGTCGGGCTGCTGCTTTCGCTGCCCGCCTCCTGCAATCAATCAATCAATCAATCGTATTTATTGAGCGCTTACTGTGTGCAGAGCACTTTACTAAGCGCTTGGGAAGTACAAGTTGGCAGCATATAGAGGCAGTCCCAACCCAACAGTGGGCTCACAGTCACAGTCCTGCAGCAAGCTCCCAGTCCTCCAACACCCTCCACTCTGCCTGACGTCTGTCCCTCCCCAGCCCCCAGCCCCTCCACCCCCCAGACGCTCGCCTAATGACTTCTAAATGGCCACTGACCGAGGCACCGTGGCCCAGCCTAGCCATACTTGGGGCAAGCGATGTTCAGGGCCCCGAGTCTCTCCTGCCACCTGACTCTGACCCTAGCTAGCCCTGACCCTCCTGGTCCTAATCCTCACCCTAATCCTGACTCTCATTCTAAATCCTGACTCTCCTAGTCCTGATCCAGACCCTAAGTTCTGACCCCCTTGGTTCTGAGCCTGATTCTGCTCCTGACCCAGTCAATCAATCAGTCGTATTTATTGAGCGCTTACTGTGTGCAGAGCACTGTCCTAAGCGCTTGGGAAGTACAAGTTGGCAACATATAGAAACAGTCCCTACCCAACAGTGGGCTTGCAGTGTAAAAGGGGAAGACGGAGAGCAAAACCAAACATACTAACAAAATAAAATAAATAGAATAGATATGTACAAGTAAAATAAATAAATAAATAGAGTAATAAATATGTACAAACATGTATACATATATACAGGTGCTGTGGGGAAGGGAAGGAGGTACCATCCTGGTCCTGACGGTGACCCTCTCTGGGGGGATTCACTCGGAGCCCTTCCCAGCCTCGGGCGCAGGAGCCGCGGAGGAGCCGCGGAAGAA
The DNA here is from genome assembly GCF_015852505.1 of Tachyglossus aculeatus. Classification (NCBI taxonomy): domain Eukaryota; kingdom Metazoa; phylum Chordata; class Mammalia; order Monotremata; family Tachyglossidae; genus Tachyglossus; species Tachyglossus aculeatus. Next base: position 353,766 of record NC_052085.1, read on the forward strand.
CCGCGGGGGACCACCCTGGGCCTGCAATCCCTCCGGGAGCCAGCAGGTGGCAGCCGCCGCCTCGCCTGTCTTGGTCCCCGGGCGGGGTGAAGAGGCGGGGGCAGGTGCTGTTTTTCTTCCTAAAAGTCAGGAGAATCACTCGTGAGTGCTTCTGGTTTATCCTCCCCCGAAGGTGATCCTAACCAAGTCCAGCTAGGTCAGGGTCAAGGCGCAGTGCGATCAGATTGGACCTACCAGCAGTCCCCGGCCTAGTCACAGCTCAATCAATCAATCAATCAATCGCATTTATTGAGTGCTTACTGTGTGCAGAGCACTGTACTAAGCGCTTGGGAAGTACAAGTTGGCAACATATAGAGACGGTCCCTACCCAACCACGGGCTCACAGTCTAGCCTCAGTCCTCCAAGAAGCGCTTTTCCCTGCAGAAAGCAGACTCTGCGGCTGGCAAGGCCAAGGTCAGGGGCCCTCCTGCCAGCACCCACTCCTGCTTCCCAGGGGCTTGCGTCTCCTGGACAAAGGCTTGGATGGACCTGGGTCCCGGAAACTAGGGATAACCTCTGGCATTCAAAGGGCAGAATTAACTGGTGTCCAAGGTAGCACAGGCTCTGGGTTAGTTTTGGTCCATTCTGCTATGCCTGCATACAGGTGCAAATGTGCTACAGATGGGAGCTGCTGGAGACCCAGAGACAGTGTGTCAGTTTCTCTCTGCCCTTTTGGTCACAGGTGCTAGTGATACCTGTTGGCGTGAGCCCAAGCCACCAGCCTTGACCCTTTCATCAGCCCAATAGAACAGGGTCTGATCAGGCCAATTGATGATCTGTTGCTGAATTGTACTTTCCAAGCACTTAATACAGTGCTCTGCCCACAGTAAGCACTCAATAAATATGATTGAATGAATGATGATCAAAAAGCCTGGATCAGCTATTTTCCCCCACTGAGGAATCCAGGAACCAGTCTGGAGGATGGACAGGAATCAAATTAATAACAAAACACTCTCTCTCTCTCTCTCTTTATCCATAGCATGGGATATTGTCCACAATATATGCATTGAACCTGGCCATTCGGCCCAACCCAATCTGGTCCTATCAATCAATCAATCAATCAATCATATTTATTGAGCGCTTACTGTGTGCAGAGCACTGTACTAAGCGCTTGGGAAGTACAAGTTGGCAACACTTGGTGCCTACTCACTCCCCAACCCCCAGCCCTTCTCCCACACCCCCACTCCAGCCCTACTCACTCTTCCTTCATTCACCTTCCCTCCCTCCCTCCCAGGGCCCATAAGCACTCAAGTTCTCACTCTTCAAAGCCCAAGGTTCTGGGAGGGACTGGGGGAGAGCTGTAATTTATGGAGGTATCTGTAATTTATTTATTTATATTAATGCCTGTCTTCCCCCTCTAGGCTCTAAGCTTGTTGTGGGCAGAGCATTTGTCTGTTATAATTGCTCTATTGTGCTCTCCTAAGTGCTTAGTACAGAGCACTGCACACAGAGCTCTGCATGTGATTGATAGATTGATTCATCCCAGGGCCAAGCAGGGACAGGGCTGCTGGGGGAAGATGGAAGCTAGGGCAGAGGGAGTTAGGTCTAGATCCCAGGGATCTCAGACTGGGGAATTCCCATTTTGGAACATACCTGCAGTGGGTTCACTTTGTGAGACTTGGTTCTAGTGTGGGGGTCATTCAATAGATCAATCAGTGGTGATATTGAATGAGGGGGGTCTGAGTGACTATTGAGTGCAGAGCAATGTACTAAGAGCTTGGGGGTGGGGTACAACAGTTCAACAGAAGCAAAACCCACGGCCACTGATCTCAAGAAACTTTCACTCCAGGGGTCCCAGCACAAAATGTCTTTCTGTCCTTTCATTCATTCATTCATTCAATCATATTTATTGAGGGCTTACTGTGTGCAGAGCACTGTACTAAGCGCTTGGGAAGTACAAGTTGGCAGCATACAGAGACGGTCCCTACCCAACAACGGGCTCACAGTCTAGAAGGGGGAGACAGACAACAAAACAAAACATCTGGACAGGTGTCAAGTCATCAGAATAAATAGAAGTAAAGCTAGATGCACATCATTAACAAAATAAATAGAATAGTAAATATGTACAAGTAAAATAGAGTAATAAATCTGTACAAACATATACAGGTGCTGTGGGGAGGGGAAGGAGGTAGGGCAGCATGGCTCACTGGAAAGATCACGGGCTTTGGAGTCAGAGGTCATGGGTTCAAATCCCAGCTCCACCAACTGTCAGCTGTGTGACTTTGGGCAAGTCACTTAACTTCTCTGTGCCTCAGTTTCCTCATCTGTAAAATGGGGATTGACTGTGAGCCCCCCGTGGGACAACCTGATCACCTTTTAGCCTCCCCAGTGCTTAGAACAGTGCTTTGCACATAGTTAGCGCTTAAGAAATGCTATCATTATTATTATTAGGGCGGGGGGATGGAGAGAGGGAGAGGAAAGAGGGGGCTCAGTCTGGGAAGGCCTCCTGGAGGAGGTGAGCTCTCAGTAGGGCTTTGAGGGAGGAAGAGAGCTAGCTTGGCGGATGGGCAGAGGGAGGGCATTCCAGGCCAGGGGGAGGACGTGGCCGGGGGTCAACAGCGGGACAGGTGAGAACAAGGCACAGTGAGGAGATTAGCGGCAGAGGAGCGGAGGGTGTGGGCTGGGCTGGAGAAGGACAGAAGGGAGGTGAGGTAGGAGGGGGCGAGGGGATGGACAGCCTTGAAGCCCAGGGTGAGGAGTTTTTGCCTGATGTGTAAGTTGACTGGTAGCTAATGGAGATTTTTGAGGAGGGGAGTAACATGCCCAGAGTGTTTCTGCACAAAGATGATCCAGGCTGCAGCGTGAAGTATAGACTGAAGTGAGGAGAGACAGGAGGTTGGGAGATCGGACAGGAGGCTGATGCAGTGATCCAGTCGGGATAGGATGAGAGATTGAACGAGTAGGGTAGTGGTTTGGATGGAGAGGAAAGGGCGGATCTTGGCGATATTGCGGAGGTGAGACCAGCAGGTTTTGGTGACGGATTGGATGTGAGGGGTGAACGAGAGAGCAGAGTCAAGGATGACACCAAGTTTGCGGGCTTGTGAGACGAGAGGGATAGTAGTGCCGTATACAGTGATGGGAAAGTCAGGGAGAGGACAGGATTTGGGAGGGATGATAAGGAGTTCAGTCTTGGACATATTGCGTTTTAGATGGTGGGCAGACATCCAGATGGAGATGTCCTGAAAGCAGGAGGAGACATGAGCCTGAAGGAAGGGAGAGAGAGGAGGGGCAGAGATGTAGATTTGGGTGTCATCAGCGTAGAGATGATAGTTGAAGCCATGGGAGCGAATGAGTTCACCAAGGGAGTGAGTGTAGATAGAGAACAGAAGGGGACCAAGAACTGACCCTTGAGGAACCCCTACAGTAAGGGGATGGGAATGGGAGGAGGAGCCCGCAAAGGAGATTGAGAATGAACAGCCTTCCTGCTCTCCTTCCTCCTCTCATCTATTTATCCCGGCTTCCTACAATGAGCCGCCTTACCCCAGCCCCAGTCCATTTTACACCTGCTCCTTACACTCAGCTCAAATCCCAACTCTTTATGGGAGCCTTTCTCGATTAGCCCAAGGACACCTTCCCCCCAAGACCATCCTACTGCATCCAGTTCTACCCACGCTCCTGGGATCAGGTATTGGCCCACAGGATGTCATTCACCCATTCTGGGACCCCTATATATTGTCCGATGACTCTAGGAAGCCATTCTATTTGCAGGAGCTCCAAACCCATACATTCCTGGGTTTCCTTCTGACCTGGATTGACCAGCCACCCCCGAGGCCGGGGACCGCATCGGGCCTGTGCTCTGTGAGTGTCACAGGGCCGGGCTGGCTGCCAGGAGTGCGTGGGAATCGTGTGCTGATCATAGGGTTGACAGAGCCCGTGCCTGTGGTGATTAGCCATGATTAACTTCACCCACATTGTACCAATCCACCTCCTCCTCTGGCAGGCCCCACCCACCACTTCCTACCGATTCAAAGCAGTGTCTGCCCAAGGGTTTCCTGAATATGTGGTTTGGTGAACACTGGGCCCAGGGCTTAGGGTTGGGAAGGATCTGAATCTCTGGGCCAAGCTCAGGATCTAGTTGCTTAGCTAGCTCCCTGTGCTGCTCCCTTCCCCCTGGGGCAGGGGCAGATGAGGGAGACTGATGGTGGTCGGTCACTGGATGGCCGGCGTGGAGGAGGGGACAGGTGGCTGATTGGGGGTGGGGGGAAGAGGGGACTGTCCCAGATGGGCAGCTCCCCTGCCACAGGTGAAATGCTAAAAGAAACTCCTGCATTTTGCATCATCCCTATCCTGCCTCCTGGCTGCTGGTGGGGTCCATAAATGCCACCCACTAATTGATTGAGTGAGTGACACTAATTGCTGGTAGAGGGAGAGTGCAGAGAGAGGCCACACCAGCCACAGCTACTGCAGTGCCCTCCACCCACGGGAAAGCATTGGGAGAGGACAAGGGGCAGGTACTACCATGCTGTGGGACCCTTAGCTCTCAGCCTAACTTCTATTTCCCCGGCAACATGGAGCAGACAGGGAGGAGTTACATTCTGGGGATCTGGGGTGGGGAGAGCCACAGCAAGGTACCATCAGAGGTGTTGCACATGGAGTTGTCAGCTCCCAAATCCCTCCCTTCCTCCTCGCTCCTGGAAACATTTCTTCTCCCAGCCAGGGGAAGGCACCGGAACCCATTCCAATGGGGACCCCTATATGTTGCCAACTTGTACTTCCCAAGCGCTCAGTACAATGCTCTGCACACTGTAAGCGCTCAATAAATATGATCCCCCTCGCCTGCCCTCCATCCCCCCGTCTTACCTCCTTCCCTTCCCCGCAGCACCTGTATATATGTATATATGTTTGTACATATTTATTACTCTATTTATTTATTTATTTTACTTGTGCTTATGTATTCCATTTATTTTATTTTGTTAATATGTTTGGTTTTGTTCTCTGTCTCCCCCTTCTAGACTGTGAGCCCACTGTTGGGTAGGGACTGTCTCTATATGTTGCCAATTTGTACTTCCCAAGCACTTAGTACAGTGCTCTGCACACAGTAAGCGCTCAATAAATATGATTGATTGATTGATTGATTGATTGACCCGTGCAGATGGAAACAGTAGTGGGGCAGAAGGATTGGGAAGAACCATGGGTGAGGAGGGATCCCCGGGGGAATGCTGTGTTCCATAGGCCGACTGCTTTTTAATGGTATTTGTTAAGCACTTACTAAGTGCCAAACGCTGTTCTAAGCACTAGGGTAGATACAACTACATTAGGTTGGACAGTCCCTGTCTCACAGCCTAAGAAAGAGGAAGTAGGATTTAATTTCCATTTTACAGTTGAGTAAGCAGACACAGACAAGTGAAGGGACACTTGCCCAAGGTCACACATCAAGCCCTGGGCAGAGTCAGGATTCGAACCCAAGTCTTCGGACTCCTAGGTCCCTGCTCTTTCCACTAGGCCATACTGCTTCTCAGGTTGCCAGCCATGTTTGGGGAGGCAGGCAGAGATGTGGGGTAAAGGACAGGAGTGAGGGACATTCCCCTCTCCCATTCTCTTCACTCTCCCTGCCCTCCCTGCCAGTTCTCTGCAGGGGTGCAGACTGGTTTCTGATGGGAGTGGGCAGCATTGGAGCCAGAAATAGGGCATTTCTGTTCCCAAATCCCCTTTCACCAGGATGAGGTTCAATACATATAGCAGGAAACACCTCCAGGCTACAGGTGGTAAGCAACAGAATTCATTGTTCAGGTACAAGTGGAAGTTTGCTAGATCAGGGAGGAGTTATCGTGGCTCAGTGGAAAGAGCACGGGCTTTGGAGTCAGAAGTCATGGGTTCAAATCCCAGCTCTACCATTTGTCAATTGTGCGACTTTGGGCAAGTCACTTAACTTCTCTATGCCTCAGTTACCTCATCTGTAAAATGGGGATTAAGACTGTGAGCCCCATGTGGGACAACCTGATTACCTTGGAACCTCCCCAGTGCTTAGAACAGTGCATTGCACATAGTAAGCGCTTAATAAATGCCATCAAAAAAAAAACAGGTCACTAGAGGAGAATGGTGATGTTGGTCAGGCCATTGCTAGTCCTGAGGGTTCTCTGGACAAAAGGACAGAGCTGGGGTCCGGAGCAGGTGAGTGTGTACGATCAACTCCCACCAAGTGCAGGTCAAGAATGCCGGCCCCTGCGCAGCCACTCAGTGGCAGAGGAGGAGAATCGAGCCACTGATGATGATGCCAGGGGCAACCTAGAAGAATGAGGGCAGGGCCTACTGGCTGAGGGCCCCAACTCCTAACCTGAGGAGCTCTGCAGGAACCTGGAGGCTGGGCAGGAGCTGCAGCATGGCCTAGTGGCAAGAGCACGGGCTTGGGAGTCAGAGGATGTGGTTTCTAATCCCGGCTCCACCACTTGTCTGCTGCGTGCCCTTGGGCAAGTCGCTTGACTTCTCTGTGCTTCAGTTACCTCATCTGTAAAATGGGGATTAAGACTGTGAGCCCCACGTGAGACAACCTGATTACCTTGTATCCACCTCAGTGCTTAGAACAGTGCTTGGCACATTGTAAGCACTTAACAAATATTATTATTATTGTTATTATTATTAACAGACCCCTTCCGTTGGGCTGGGCTGCCTCCTGACTTTTCTTTCAAACAACCAGGCCTGAGCCTTAGGCCGGATCTCTCAATCGTCTGGACACTAGTTCCCCTCCCCCTCACTTTTTGGGCTGGGGAAAGCCACTCTAGCTGGGCCATCACACTGCTATCACAGTTTGGGAAGTGGCCTCAAATTCCAAATGCACGTGTGGCCAACCATGTGTGTTTTGTTAGTATGTTTGGTTTTGTTCTCTGTCTCCCCCTTTTAGACTGTGAGCCCACTGTTGGGTAGGGACTGTCTCTATATGTTGCCAACTTGTACTTCCCAAGCGCTTAGTACAGTGCTCTGCACACAGTAAGCGCTCAATAAATACGATTGATTGATTGTGATACTCCACCTCCAGCCCCATAGCACTTAAGAACATATTCTTAAGTACATACACAAAACTCTACTGCTTCCTCTACTTAACAGTATTTTAATGTCTGCCTGCCCCACTAGATTGTAGGCTCCTTGAGGGCAGGGATTGTGTTTAGCAATTGTATTGAATCAATCAGATTTATTGAGTACTTATTGTGTGCACAGCACTGCCCTAAATGCTTGGGAGAGTACAATATGAGTTGGTACTCTCCCAAGTGCTTAGTACAAGGATCTGCTCTCAATAAGTGCTCAATACATATCATCGATTGATCGACTGAGGGGGACACTGAGTCCATTTAGCTTGAACCAGAAGCAAAGCTGAAAATGTGGAGAAAAACTAACACAGGAAGACATGGCACCTAACATGTGACATTTTATCGGGTCAGTGTCGGTCTTTAAATTCAGTGGTCACGCTGCCAGGAGGTTAAAATATTTACCGGACAAGCTTTCTGGGACTTGAAAGTTGGGATACTTGCAGTACCATTTTATTTTTTAGGCAAGACTACAGAAGCTCTTTTTAATGACTCAGCTTTGCACTACAAAACTCTTCACATGGAATACCAAGTACTAAAAAAAAAAATACTTTTTACCCAAGTTTGTACTCAAAAGTAATCAGTTCGATAAAAACGGCTCTCATTGTGGATGTTGCTAGACCGAGCCAAATATCCACGACCCCCGCATCGGGCCGGGAGGGACCCCTGTCCCTTCGAAGATACTGGATGATCAGCTTCTCGTTCTGAGCGGCCTCTGTCCCGGAGCTGCAGGCTCACGGATCTCCTGCCCTGCCGGAGCTGGGCTAGGCTGGCTACAGAGACTCGCCTATGGTGTTACGAGTTTAGTTTGTGGCTTTAAAAGCCAGAAACCCCCCGCAGAAACAAGGCCATGTACCGTTCTAACCCATTCTGTTCATGGGGGGCATGGAGCCGGGGGATGGGGAGGAAAGGCCTCGGATGGGCGGAGGAACAAAGCTCCCCTCTAACTCGGGAAGCCTGGAATGGCATTCGACGCGCCCTCCGCAATCAGCTCGTTCATCTCGTTCTGCTTGGCCTCCTTCGTGGGCGGGCCTGAGTGGCTCCTCTGGGCCTGAGCCCGCTTGGACTGCCTGAAGCAGACCTTCATCAGCAGGTAGCAGAGCTCCGCCACATTCAGCAGCATGCAGATCACCGAGGCCGAGACCATGAAGATGGTGAAGACGGTCTTCTCAGTGGGCCGCGAGATGAAGCAGTCCACGACGTTGGGGCAGGGGTCGGCGCTGCACTTCAACACCCACGGCAGGTTGTAGCCGTTGTACAGGAAGTAGAACACGTACATGAAGGATGCCTCGAAGAGGATTCTGAAGAAAATGCTGCTGGTGTAGGTCCACCACAAGGCTCCCTCGATCCGGACCTTCTGCCTCTTGATCTCCTCAATATCTTTGAACTCGCTCTTCTTCTCTCCCCGCCTGAACTTCCTGGCCTTCTCATGCCGGCTGTAGGCCACGTGCATGGCCACCAGCAGGGCCGGGGTGGAGACGAAGATGAGCTGCAGAGCCCACAGACGGATGTGCGACACGGGGAAGAAGTGGTCGTAGCACACGTTCTTGCACCCCGGCTGCAGCGTGTTACAGACAAAGTCCTCTTGCTCGTCCCCCCACACTTCTTCGGCCGCCACGACCAGGATCATCACGCGGAAGATGAAGAGGACGGTGATCCAGATCTTTCCGATGCTGGTGGAGTACTTGTTGACGCCTCCGATGAAGGTGTGCAGCGTGCTCCAGTCCATGGTGGTGTCGGTGGGCTAGTCCCCGCTGATGGGAGAGAGACACAGAAGCAGTAGAAAACCATTAGGTCTCAGAAAAACGAGGCAGTCTTATCTGTGAAATGTCAGTGCTACAGAGGTACCCAACCTAGCCGCTCTCTTCCTCGCCCAGCCCGCTCTCCAGGCTCGAGGTCTGCATGCTCACTCTGTGATAAGTCAGTTGATGATTAATAACAGTGATAACAATAATTGTGGTATTTGTTAAGCACTTCCTAACACTGCCAAACACTGTAGTAGATCACAGCTGATCAGATCAGATCTAGTCCTTATCCCACCAACTCTATTGTATCATTCTCTCCCAAGCCCTTGGTACAGTGCTCTGCACAGAGGAAGTGTTCAATAATATATGACTGATTAATCCCATCTGGATCCCAGAGTCTAAGGGGGAAGGAAAACAGGTATCTTACCCCCATTTCACTGAGGAGACTAAGGCACAGAGAAATTAAGTGAGACTTGCCTGAAGTCACATAGCAGGTTAGTGGCAGAGCTGGCTTACATCTACCCCAGTGCTTAGTACGGTGCCTGGCACATAGTAAGTGTTTAACAAACACCATTTTAAAACAAGGTTTTCTGAATCCCACTCCTCTAAGACCACTCTGCTTCTCACACAGAAGCAGCATTAAACAGGAGATAAAAATTTGACGGTCATTTTGCCGGCTAAGTGTTTGGGGTCAAATAAAGACGTCTCTTTTGAATGAAATTGCCAGACATCCATTCTTCGGGTCAGAGGTCCTGCTGAGTGAGTAAGGAGAAGAGAAGGTGAAATCTGATGTACTCGGATGCCGGTGCTCTTTCTAGCCCTGAAGGACAAAGACTCCTCCGTGATTCGCTTTGCCTGAGCTACAGTTTTCAACTGAGTGAGTTTCAGGCAGCTGGGGTGCTCCAAGCAAGTTGCTCAGAGTGAATTTTGGCCTTGCTCCCCTCCGGCACCCCCTTGTAGGTGACCCAGGGTCCAACGCTTCCTGCCCTGCGTCCCCATGTCCTGTGACCTGGAGCCTGTCACAGACAAGGCATTGGGAGGGGAGGGTAAGGGGAGGGTAAGGGGAGGGCAGTCCCTGCGCCTGGGATAGGAGTCCTGCCCTCAAGGGTCAGCAAAGGGATGGGGGAACAGGCCCCTCTCTTCTGGCTTTGCGTTGAAGGAACCCCTGAAGCCACCCTGCCTAGTGAGTGTTCTGCTGGCCCCTGCCCCACCCCAGGCCTTCACCTTCTCAGCCCAGTGTCAATCATTCCCAGTAACACCTGCTCCTCTTCTCTCTTAAGCTGGGAGCTCCCGGGGGAGTGGGGGTGGTCCCTGAACCAATTTCTTTGTATCCTCCACTCCAGAGTTTAGCCCAGTGCAAGTGCCAAGTACCATCATAACAGTATTATTAATAAGAAAATTAATAAAAATTAAATACAGAAAGCTCAAGCTAGAAGATGTTCAGAGGTCAAGACTAGCTCTGAAGGTGGGCTGTCTCCCAAGACATAGAAATAGGTGGTTGGACACAACCATCAGGTCCCGAAGATACCCCGGACTCTGCCACCCCTCTGACCCAACGATGTGATTGTGAGTGTGACAGAGTCCGTGCCATGCCGCAGGGTCTCTGGGCCCCAGAACCGCCCCTCCCAACCCCCAACCCACCTCAAATCACTGTTCTCCACAAGCTGGGGGCAGCACCCAAACCTTCAGCCACCTGGTTTCTCAGCTCCTCTAAGTGGGAGATGGTCCGTCCACCTACTGTCAGTGAGAGTGCTGGGCACTGGTGGGCTCTGCCAAGCCCAGAGTTATTAGACACTTCAAAGAGAACATCATGCGAGATCCAGGTTCCAGGCCACTCCCCGCACGAGGCTGACTGACCCCAGTCCAAGTCCCACCAGGGCCAGGCTGTTGGGAAGAGGACAGTGCGCTCCATTCCCGGATTGGTGAGGGAGCGGGAGTGGATGGAATCGTGGATCCACTGAGCAAGCAGGATTGGACGGAATAGTTGTGGATCCATCGCCTCTGGAGGCTCCTGGCTCTCCTGCCCTTCACTTCCCAGACGTGGCAGCCCCCACAGGCAGGAGGGAGGGAGGGAGAGAAGAAAGAAGGGAGGAGGGAGGGAGAGAAGAAAAAAGGGAGGGAGGGAAGGAGGGAGGGTCAGACCCCACAGGCAGGCGGGACACACAGGTAGATGAAATGGCCTTGCTGAAGAGATTATGCAGCAAAGCTAGTTGAGCTTCCTCTGATGGCCCAATCTTAACTGGGTGCAGGGGACGGACTGGATGGGTGTGGAGAAGTGGGGTGGAGGAAGAGATGAAAAGACAAGTCTACAACATTTAGAGTGTGCACACATATGCACACCATTATATGGTGATCTTTTCCAAATAATCTGATTTGGAAGACTTTCAGGTTAAATACATTCATCAAATTCTCCTTCTGCTTCCATTTCCAGTAAAAAAAAATCCAGCAATAAATAGCATGAAATCAGGGCCCTTGACAATTTCATTAAACAAAACATGGAGAATCAGTCTGTTCCTCAAAAAACCTATTTCAGTCAATAGGCAAAATATTAACTCTGTCTAAACAAATTTATCCAAGAGGTTCATTTTAACTAATAATTTTCAGTTTCTCCCTGAGGAAAATGAGCACACGTGCTTGAAGAAGTCAGCTCACAAGAATGTAGGTGCATTTGAGATGAAAAAGATAAAAGAATTTTCTTGGTAATATATAATTACCACAGGTAACTCAGTGTCAAAACCCATTATTAAAGCCTCAGGACTATTCTAAACACCTTAATCTTGAAAAATTCCATGGCTTCCTTGGGGAGAGAATAAAATGGAATAAAATGATTCAGGAGGCAGGCAGGGAGGAAGAACGTTGGGGTTCATAGCTTGGTCTACTATGGTTTTGTCCCCACTTCCTCTGAAGTGTCTGAGTGATGCTTAATACCTCGATTCATTCTTTTCCTGAAGAGTTTTGTCATGAGTGCTTGCCAGAATAACACTATTTAGATCATTAGATGAAAGGCTCCAGAGGAGTCTAGAACACATTAAGAACACCTTATTAACCTTCACTGCTCCCCAGGGGGTGAGGGTGGGGGAGATGAACCTGGATGATTCTAGTCTAGTCAGTGTGATTATTTTCTCTTTACAAATAGAGAAACTGAGTCAGGAAGTATTGCGATTATCCAAGGCCACGGACTGGGCAGGGGCAGAGGAGCGGGTCTGGTGTCCAGCACCCAGCTCACAGGTCCCCTGGGCTGCAGAGATTGAAGGCTGTGGGTAAGAGGAACAGCGCCAAAAAACCATTCCTTGCAGAGGCTTTTCCAAAGTGATTTCTATGAAATCTCAGAGCACCAGGCTCAGAGACATAACCAACAGTGCCCTCAGCCCCACAACACGTAAGTACCTATCTAAAATTTATTTTAATGTCCGAGTCCCTCTCTAGACTGTGAGCTCCTTGTGGGCAGGGAACGTGTCTTGCCACCGTTAGACTGTACTCTCCCAAGCGCTTAGTACAGTGCTTTGCAGACAGTAAGTGCTCAATAAATACAATTGATTGAGGTCTTGCTTCTGATCCTCCGCCCCTGCCTAACACTCAGGGAGCCAGCCAGCTGCCCCCTTCCCCTGCATGTATGGCTTCAGCAGGCACCACCCGTTGAGGGAGGAACAACCCAAGTCCATTTTGCAAAATCATTTTAGCGCAGTTTTGAGCCTCTCCTACTCCACAACTCCAGAGCCATGAAAAGGAAATTTTAGGGCCACCTTCCAGATTTCTTTAAGCACCACTCAAATGCACCAGAAATCAGGAGATTCCATGGAAGCAGTGTGGCTTAGTGAACACAAGACAAGAGAGTCAGGAGACCTGAGTTCTAATCTGAGTTGCCACTTTCCCTTTTGTGATTTTGGGCAAGTCATTTAACTACTCTGTTGCTCAGTTTTCTCATTTGTAAAGTGGGGATTAAACATCTGTTCACCCGTCCCGCTTAGACTGTGAGTCCTATGTACAGCAGGGACTGTGTCTGATCTGCATATCTTGTATCTTTCCCAGCACTTAGTAAATTGTTTGGCACATAGCAAGCGGTAAATATCATTATTTTCATTATTATTATTATTTGTCTTTTTAAGATTACCAAGTACTAGTTTAAAATGCAGCTGTTAATTCTCATGAAAAAGTCAACATCAAAAATCCTTCAATAAACAGGTTTCTTGGTCGAGCCACTTAATGACAGACTTCTAATTCTTGTGTCTTAAGGAGCTTTAAATGGTCAAAATTCTCTGCTGAAAAATAATTAAAAGGGAGAAAACCTCATATATTTATGAAAACTTCCCCTTCCCTTCCACTCCAAACAATACTTTTCCACTGCCCAAGTCCTTGAATAAGGGAGAGCTCGCCCCACAAAAAGAGACCTAAGAACCTCATGAAGTTTAAAAGTTGAACCTAACCACTGAACCTAAAGTTACACAACTATTTTCTGATGTGCCTAATGGGTGCATCTTAGAGCACTTAGGCCATGTCTCAGCCTCCAAGCAAGATGGTCTCTCAGCTGTTTTGGGTGACAGGGCTGAATGACCGTGGCAAGGGAGAAAGAGGAAGGAGAGGCCCCAGGCAGGCAGAAGTCAAGCTAGACTGTGATGCGGGCAGCATGACCTGATCTTCAGGAAGTCTTCACAGCCAGGCCTTCCGGAGATGGAGACGGGACCAAAGCAAGCTGTGAGAGCCCTTCAAAGGCCCAACGTCCTTCTGCCCCACTGTTGCTCTGGAGGTCTCACTCTATTTGGGGTGGGGGCTGGGGGTGAGGGAGGCAAGCAGAGGTGAGGAGGTGGGGTTTTCCGAGAGTCCTTCAGGCCAGATTCCCATCCCTCTATCCCAGACTTATCAAGCACCAGATGAGGGAAGAGTTAGAAAGTGACAGAAGCCAGGCTCAAAAGGACTGTTGAAGCACTTTGTGCCGTGCGTTGTACCCAGCGGATGCTCCCTAACATGAGCCCGTTGTTGGGTAGGACCGTCTCTATATGCTGCCGACTTGTACTTCCCAAACGCTTAGTACAGTGTTCTGCACACAGTAAGCGCTCAACAAATACGACTGACTGAATGAATGAATGGTTATTACCACTACTCCTGTTTAGCTTCAGGATCCACGTGGAACCATCCCAAAGGCAGGTGACTCCTCCGTGGATTGGAGGGGGTGGTGGTGAGTGGCAGTAGGGTCTGTGCCTCGGTTTCCCAGCTGTATCCCCTTTCCCTCGGCTCAGTTCGATCCTTCCCTCTCGGGCCCCTGGGCCTCGCTGGAATAGCAGCCTCGGAGCGGCCGGTCTCCGGCCACTAACAGAGGGCACCAGGGGACTGGTTCCAAGTGGACTCTGGATCTGCAGTCCTGCGGCGCCAGGCTGGCTGGACCTAGCCCCCTGTTCCCCTTCCTCCCATCCCCCCTGGGAGCCATGGCCCACTTTCATGGAGAATCAGTCGGGCCAACAGAGTGAAAACTGCCCTGACAGCCTTCCCCCAGCCTCCTGGCCCTCACCTGGACCGGGGAAGGCTTCAGGCCTGCAGCCACGGCTTCATCCCAGCTCCTTAAGGAAGTGGCGGGAAACACCTGATCCAGGTGTGACCTGGGGTGGACAGGCCTGACCTCACCATCGCCTGGGGAGCCCTGGGTGCGAGTCCTGCTCCCCTCGCCTTCCCCCCAACTGGGGTGCCAACAGTTACCTATAACTGCAGGTGTCCTGGCTCCGCAGGCCCTTGGTCCCCAGCTGGGCTTCACGGGGGGTGACCGTCCCACTCTGGGGCCCCGGTCCCACTCTCCTCCCTCCGGGGAGGTCTGGTCCCCCTGTTTGGTCAGCGTGGGGCGGGCAGAGAGGGGACAGAGGAGGAAGAGGAGGAGGAAGGAGTCACACACACGTCCCGGGAGGCTCGCAAACAACACGCGCGGGAAACCTGTTGTGCAAGTCCATTAGCAGCAGCAGCCAGCCGGGTTCACAGCCAACCGAGTCCCCCGCCTTCTGCACCGCATCTGGCCGGGGAGCCCGGGGTCGATAGCTCGGGGGTGGGAGGTGGGGGTCGATAGCCCGGGGCTGCCGGTCACGGGGCCCGGGAAGAAGAGGCCAGAGGAGGAAATAGGTCACTTGTGGTTGGGGGGGAGGTCAGTGCAGTGGGGTTGAATCTGGAGGCCTCCCCTCCTCCCTCTGGGGACCCCCCGCCCCTCGGACTGGGGGTGTGGGGCGGGAGGCGCCGTGGCCACCTCGCTGACCCCGGGGGCGAGCTCCCGGGGCACGGGTAGGGCCAGCTATAGGGCCACCACTTTTCTCCAGCGGCGTGGAGGAGGCTTACCTGGGCGGCGGGCCGGGGGTCAGTTGGGCAGCATGGGGCGGGGGGGGGGGCGCTCTGGGGGGTGGGGGGCTCTGGGGCCCCGTGTGACCCCGGGCTCGGCGGGAGAAGGCCGGTCCCGCGGCTCCAGGCTAAGGCTGGCGGCCCCCACCGGCACCGCCTTTTAACCGCCCCACCCCGCCCCCTGACGCGGCCCGCGGACCCGCGGAGGAGGCGGTGCAATTAGCTGGTTTCGCTCCGGCCCCAGGGAGAGGACCGGCCGCCGGGCCCCGGACCCTGTCCTTGTCCCGGCCCCGGCCCCGGCCCCGGCCCCTATACCAGTCCCTGCCCGTGCCCCTGCACCTGCAAGTGCTCCTGCATCTGCCCGTGTTCCTGCCCCAGCCCCAGCCCCTAATCCTGTACCTGCCCCTGCACCATCCCCGGCCTCTGTCCCTGGACCGGCCCCGGCCCCTGCCCCTACACCTGTCCCTGTACCTGCCCCTGCCCCGGCCCCTGCACCTGTAAGTGCCCCTGTATCTGTCCCTGCCCGTGCCCCTGCACCTCTAAGTGCCCCTATACCTTCCCCTACCCGTGCCTCTGCACCTGTAAGTGCCCCTGTATCTGTCCCTACCCGTGCCCCTGCACCTGTAAGTGCCCCTGTATCTGTCCCTACCCGTGCCCCTGCAAGTGCCCATGTATCTGTCCCTACCCGTGCCCCCGTACCTGTAAGTGCCCCTGTATCTGTCCCTACCCGTGCCCCTGTACCTGTAAGTGCCCCTATATCTGCGTGCCCCTGCACCTGTAAGTGCCCCTGAATCTGTCCCTACCCGTGCCCCTGCACCTCTAAGTGCCCCTATACCTGTCCCTGCCCGTGCCCCTGCACCTGTAAGTGCCCCTGTATCTGTCCCTACCCGTGCCCCTGCACCTCTAAGTTGCCCCTATACCTGTCCCTACCCGTGTCCCTGTACCTGCAAGTGCCCCTGTATCTGTCCCTACCCGTGCCCCCGCGCCTGTAAGTGCCCCTGTATCTGTCCCTACCCGTGCCCCTGCACCTGTAAGTGCCCTGTATCTGTCCCTACCCGTGCCCCTGCACCTGTAAGTGCCCCTGTATCTGTCCCTACCCGTGCCCCTGCACCTGTAAGTGCCCCTACCCCAGACCCTGATTCTGTACCTGCCCCTGCCCCTGCCCCAGCCCCGGCCTCTGCCCCCGTACCTGCTCCTGCCCCTGCACCTGTCCCTGCCCGTGCCTCTGCACCTGTAAGTGCCCCTGCCGCTGCCCCCCGCATCCTTCTAGACCGCTCACTTCTAGACTGTGAGCCCACTGTTGGGTAGGGACTGTCTCTATATGTTGCCAACTTGTACTTCCCAAGCGCTTAGTACAGTGCTCTGCACACAGTAAGCGCTCAATAAATACGATTTAAAAAGGCTCCTCCCCAGCCTTCTCCTCCTCCGCTTCTCCACTCCGTGTGACTTTTGTGACTTGAGGACCGGCCACTCCCGGATTCTCTCTCAGGCCCCGGTTCTGGGGGCACTGTCCTCTCCTGGGCTCCTCTTCCTACCTCTCCAGCCGCTCCTCCTCAGCCTCCTTTGCCGGCACTTCTTCCCCCTCCGCCGCACCCCCTCCCTGGTGGGGGTCCCACAAGGCTCAGTCCTTGGTCCCCTTCTCTTCTCACTTTATACTCGCTCCCTCAGGGAGCTCATCCGCACTTGCGGCTTCAGCCAACGCCTCTATGCGGAAGACTCCCAAATCTGCCTCTCACCTAATCTACAATCCCACATTTCCTCTTGCCTTCAGGACACCTCCACCTACATGGTTTGTTGACGAATTAAGCTTAAGTACCTGAATCTAAATTTCTTTCCTCCCCGCCCCCACATCCTCTCTGTTCCACCCTACACCACCGTCCGGGACCCACAGGCTTGCAGTCTGACTGCCTTCTTGGGTTCCTCCCTTCCCTTTGCCCCCACAGTCAATTGGTCTCTAAATCCTTTAGTTAGTCCTCAATATTCCACAGATCCACCCTTTCCTCTCCATTTCCAACTATGCTCGTGCACAAGAAGCACAAGTCTTCTCCTAGATGGATTATTGCAACAGCCTCCTCACCAACCTCCCTACTCCAGCTTCTTACCCTTCAGCTTCACCTCCTTCCACATCCTCACAGATCTCCTTGCTTCCAGCCTCACCTCAGTAGCCTCCTTACCAATCCCCTTCCCTTCATATCCTCCAAAGGAATGCCTCCCTCTTCAGCCTCACTGGACCATGGTTCTCCCCAAAGTTCTCCTAAGAAGCTTCTTCCTCCAAGGAGTCTCTAGCCACCCTCAGTCCTCCACTAGGCTCACATCCTCAGCCCCTGGAGACTCCTACGTACTGATGTTTATATTCCATATCCACTTTACCAATGTTCATGTGCAGCCTTTGAGAGTTCATCTTATGTGTGTTTTTCTTCAAGAAGAAAGTTACCTAGTAGAAAGAGTACACACCTGGGAGTCCGAGGAACTGGGTTCTAATTCCTGCTCTGCACTTGTCTGCTGTGTGACCTTAGTTTAATTAAGTCACTTTTAACTTCTCTGTGCCTCAGTTCCCTTATATGCAAAATGGGGATTCAATATCCGTTCTCTCTCCTACTTAGGTCTGCGAGCCCCATATAATCCCTGATTATCTTGTATCTACTCCATTGCTTAGTACAGTGCTTGGCAGATAGTAAATGCTTTAAAATACCATTATTATTATTAATAATAACTCCCCCCTTGAGGCTGACCTCCTGGAGGGCAGGGCAGGGCAGTGGGTTTTACTAAGCCCTGTTTAATGCTCAGTGCACAGCAGAGCTTACCACAGCCTGTCGGGGAGGAAGGTGACACTGATGCCCAGAGAGGATCTTCCCCAAGTGATGACTTGCCCAGAGTTTTCTGGGCATTTACGGATTTATGGAAGGAGAAGGAATTTGGGGAGGAAGGTGTGTGTGTGCATGCATGTGTGCATGTGTGTGTGTGTGTGTGTGTGTATGCATGCACACACGCACATAGAGAGAAAGTGAGGCTGGGCAGTGGGGAAGGCAGGCTTTTTGAGACAGAAATGGGGTTCAGTAACCCGGTCCCCCTGCTCCCCACTCCCTCTGATGCTGGCTCATTTTCTTGCACAGGAAGAGCAGATCAGTCCAAAGCCAGCCCAGCTCCAGGCTAGAACCAAGAAAACCAAATTCTTGGTCCTGGTATGCTTGGGGAGGTGGGAAAGTCCCCAGGAAAGGATTAAACTGCAGGGTTTAGAGCTGGACTTTGGACTGAAGGTGACACAGGTTGCAGACTCCTCTGGCTGCAGTGGTGCATTTGCTGTGCTAAAGGCTTGGTGCAATTAGGTCACCTTGGAGTCCTACCTATCCAAGCTGCAGCCCTGTGGCCACCTCCTCATTTCTGCCTGCTGCCCACTGCCCATTGCCCGCTGCCCGCCCCAACATTGCTTCCCAGCTTCCTGCTCCAGGGCCACATCGTTTGAGGTTTTGCTTTGTTGTGCCTCTAAAGTGTTTCCTCTGAATGTCGTGTTTCTGGTTACCCCAGGCATGTCCAACTCATTCCTGTGGACAGCCGCTGTGGGCTGCTTGCTCGCCCCTGGGCTGCGAACTGCTAATAAATACCTCACCGCCTGCCCATGACTCTTGGCTTGTAGAGCTGACTCAAAGATTTTGCTGCAGAGCCAGTATTTGGGTGGAGCTCCATCGGGGGAAGGACCATGTTCTGGGATTTGGCTTGGAAAGGTAGGAAAGGGAAAGAGAAGAAGGTCAGGGATAAAGACAGAGACTTGTGAGGAGGCAGAGACTGACAGAAACATAAAGGCAGAAATAGATGAGAGACCTAGGCAGAGACAGAGAGAGAATCAGGACACAGAGAGACCCAGTTGAAAGTAGGCACGTGTGCATGCATGCATGTGCACGCATGCACACGCACACACACACACACACACAAATATATGTCCCTGTTACTTCTGCTGATAAGACTGGCTTGGGGATGATACTGAGGCTATTGCTCTTCTTCAGGCTTCTGGGAGGAGGCAAGGGGGGATTTGGGGCTGAGCAGTATATGGGGTTGGTCCCAAGCACAGTGGAAGCTGAGTTGTTGACAATCCTTGCCTGCACTCACACAAAGATGAACTGGCTCCATTTGAGAATCCAGAAGGGGCTGGGAGTGGGCTGAGGTGCCCTCTGCTTCACTGGTGGGGGGAGAGAGGGGAAAGGAGATGGAAGGGTGAGGCAGCAGCATGACCTGACTGATTGACTGACTGAAATTATCAAGGTCTATAGGTGGAGACAACTCTGGATCCCATTTATTAATACTACTTTTACTATTAAAAGTGGTTTTTGTTAGGCACTTTCTGTGCGTTACGTGCTGGGGTAGATACGATGTAATCAAATCAGACACGGTCTCTGTCCCACATGGGGTTCACAGTCTTAAAGGGGAGGGAGAACAGGGCAGGGATTGTCAGTCTTTATTGTGGTATTTTACTTTCCCACGTGCTTAGTACAGTGCTCTGCACACAGTGTTTAATAAATACAGTCGAATGAATGAATGAACAGTATTTTATCTTCATTTTACAGGTGAGGAAACTGAGGCACCGAGAGCTTAAATGACTTGCCATTAGTCACACAGCAGTAGTGTGGTGGAGCCGGGATTAGAACCCGGGTCTCCTGACTCTCAGTCCTGCACTCTCTCCAGTAGACCATGCTGCTTCTCTGTCCTTTGTGTTCACCATGGCATTGGCTGTCACCTCCCTTGGTCAGGGCTGGGCGGAGGCCACCAAGCACTCATTCATTCATTCAATCATTCAGTTGTATGTACTGAGCGCTTACTGTGTGAAGAGCACTGTACTAGGTGTTTGGGAAAGTACACTACAACAATAAACAGTGACATTCCCTACCTTCAACGAGCTTCGGTTCGAAGCCCTCGGGCAGTGAACGTGAAAATGCCAACTTTGAAGGAGACTGAATTCTGGGACCACACTCCCATCCCAGGCTTCCTCCATGCAGGAGTTATCAGGCCTGAGTTCCGTGTTTTGATTTCTTTCTTGGCCAACCCACAAAAACAGGTGTCACACAATGACAGTAGAACAATTGAGAAGGAGCCGGTGACCACAGGATGAATCTAGAGGCTCAGCCCACCTGGGGCAAACAAAGCATTCCGCTGCAGGGTGGGTGGTGGTGGGTTGGAGACTGGAAGGGAGACTTTACCTCTGATGTTGGGCAGGCCTGGGGAGAGGACAGCAGAGGAACAAGAGGAAAAGTTAAGCAGGATTCTGCCGAAATCCAGGTCTCCTTTTCTCCTTCCGGACTGAGGCCTGGGGAATCTTGTCCAACCTCCTCTCCTCTGTGCCCTTCTCAATTTGGTTCACTGGCCCCTTAGGTTGGCCTAGTGGCCAGTTTTTCTGCCCCTGACATTTTTGGCTCCTCCCTGTTGACATTCCCTTGCAGGGCCTGGGATCTGTCTTCCCCGGGGCATGGCAGCTCAGGAAGGCCAGGGGGTCCATGGTTTTATGGATGGGCACAGGGGTAAAGAGAGAAAGTCCATGGGGGCAAACAGGGCTTGGGGATGAGGAAGGGTATAGGGCTGGGAGGGGTCAGGGTGAGGAAGGGGTTTGGGAGATTAAGTGGTTCCTGGGGAAGTGAAGGGAGGGTCTCGCCCTCCTCTCTGACTCATGTGACCCCTCTCTGTCTTCCCACCCCTTCTCGTGGGTTTCCCTTAGCTTTGTTGCTTTATCTTTCCCCCACTAGTGCCAGGAAACTCCCCAACCCACCTCTGCTTTGACTCTGTCTAGCTTTTCTGAACAGACCCCAGGCAAGACCAGAAGGTCTGGTTGTCTGCGTGGAGGGCCAGTGGCAGAGTCTGGCCTAAACTGGAGAGGATATCAATCCCCCAGGCCTCTTGTTTGCTCCTGTGACTCTCAGTCACTCGGTCCCGCAGCCTGGCTTCAAATCTGGGGTATTTGGTTCCGTTGTCTTTCTTAACATGCAGACATTCAATCAATCAATCCTATTTATTGAGCACTTACTGCATGCAGAGCACTGTACTAAATGTTTGGGAGAGTACACAATAGCAGAGTTGGTAGGCACATTCCCTGCCTTTAAAGTGTTTACAGTCTAGAGGATTCCAGACAGGGGAGGAACCCCATGCTAAGGAGAACTCATGCTCAGGGAGTACTGGGTCCAATGGCAGAAGCATGTGCACAACTTTTACTTTCCACACTGCGAGCATGTGCACAACCATTTCTTCCAACTCGATGTCACAAGGAGCTTGTGCTCTGGGGAAGTACACACTTTGGATCTGTGCATCATTTCCAAGCCAACAAGCCCAAAGTCATTCTTGAGTGAACAAGCCAGAGTCATTCCTGGGCAAACAAGCCCAGAGTTATTCCCAAGCCAATGAGCTGGAGTCATTCCCGAGACAACAAACCCAGAGCTAACGAACCTGGAGTTCTTCCCGAGCCAATGTTAGCTGGAGTTAGTGCTTACATGGATGGGCAGAAATGCAGCGATCCAGGACCTGTACAGCATTGCAGGTCTTAATTAGCTTGAACTAGATAGACAGTACATATGAACCCGGGCCATGCAGCCACCCATGGGACCAGAGAAGCCCTGGGACCGGGGTCCTTGGGGGGCACTGGCATTGGGGTCCCAGAGGCACCGGGATGGCAGATAGGGCTCTTTTGGGAGGCACTTGGGAGTGATAATGGGAATTGAAACCACTGGAGCCTCCAGCAAGAAGGAGGCTATGGAAAAGCCCCAGAAAGGAGCAACATGATTGGGCCTGAGTCTACAAGAATAGAACCTTTTAGGGGGCAAACCGACCAGGTGCCCGGATGCCGTGGTTAGACCATCACAGTTCTGCCATGGGTGGCTGGTCCAGCCTCACCGCACCAGTCTCAACGGAGCAGGGCACGTCGGGCCAGCCAGGTAGGCAGAGCAGCCGAGTAACTGTTTGCATTAGCCATGGGCCGCGAGGCCAGCAGAGTCAGCTGGAGTGTTGGGACATCACCCGAGTGGTTCTGGCTGGAGCTGCCTGTCCGAGGCCTAACTGACATGAGCGTGGACGTGGCCCGGAGCTCCTGCTCCAGGGACAGCAATGCTCTGAATGAATCACAGGGATGGTCAGAGAAATGCTCACCCACACACGGGCTGGGCTCAAACTTCCACCAAACCTGGGCTGGAGAGGCCCCGGGGCATGGGTGCAGCGGAACAGGGGCTTGTGGGGGCTGCTGGAGAGGGTGCTGGTTGGGGGCCAATGGGGTGGATGCTGGTAGGGTGGGAGCCGGTGGGTATTTGGGAGTCTGGGGATGAGTTTGAGTTCCCCATGATCTTGAAAGGGAGGAGCTTTGAGGTGGACTCCATCACCGTGCCCCCTCCTACCTCACCTCGCTTCTCTCCTTCTACAACCCAGCCCACATACTTAGCTCTTCTGCTGCTAACCTTCTCACTGTGCCTCGATCTCATCTGTCTCGCTGCCAACCCCTGGCCCACATCCTGCCTCTGGCCTGGAATGCCCTCCCTCCTCAAATCTGCCAGACAGTTACACTCCCCCCTCACCTTCAAAGCCTTATTGAAGACACATCTCCTCCAAGAGGCCTTCCCAGTCTAAGCCCTACTTTTCCTTATCTCCCAGTCCCTTCTACATCCCCTGACTTGCTCCCTTTGCTCTTACTCCCCCTCCCAGCCCACAGCACTTACTAATATAGCTGTAATTTTATTTATTTGTATTGATGTCTATCTCCCCCCGCTCTAGACTATGAGCTCATTTTGGGCAGGGATTGTTACTGTTTATTGTTGTATTGTACTTTCCCAAGTGCTTAGTACAGTGCTCTGCCCACAGTAAGCGCTTAATAAATATGATTAAATGAAATGAATTGAATAGACACTAAAACTCTGAAGCTCTGGCTTGGGTTGCATGGCCAAGCCTGGCTGCCAGTGTGACACCGGAACAAGTTTACCAAGGAAGCCGTCGACTGACTCCGGCCTGGGTCGGTGCTCTGCATGAAGAGCAAGTCCACTCTTGGCCAGGTCAGGAGCTATCTTATTACTCTATTTATTTATTTATTTATTTTACCTGTACATATCTATTCTATTTATTTTATTTTGTTGGTATGTTTGGTTTTGTTCTGTCTCCCCCTTTTAGACTGTGGGTCCACTGTTGGGTAGGGACTGTCTCTATATGTTGCCAACTTGTACTTCCCAAGCGCTTAGTACAGTGCTCTGCACACAGTAAGCGCTCAATAAATACGATTGACTGATTGATTGCTTTCTTCTCTGAAGATTCCCACATGGTCAGCAGCCTCTGGACTCCCTAGATCATTCAGCTTCTGCTGCCTCCAAGCGCCTCGTAAGCGCCTCATGTTCCCTGGACCAACTCACCCACCCCGCTGCAGGGCCCAGATTAACTCAGGGATGTGGGGGCGGGAGGGGGATTCAGCCTCCTCCACAGTGCGCCAGGGAAGGGTGGAGGCATCTGGGTCCCTGCACAGTGTTTTCCTGGAGCAGCTTAAAGTCCTGCCCTGATTAGCTTCCTTATCTCTCCTGCTGAGAGTGTAGGCTTGCTGAATTGTAACCAGCTTTCTTGTTCTGATTCCATCCCCATTATTCTGGGGCAGAGGTGCCCTGTCCCCACTTCCACCCTCACCACTGGAATAACGAATAACTTAAAGCGATTACAGTTTATAGCTTAGACTGTAAGCTCATTGTGGGCAGGGAATGTGCCTGTTTATTGTTGTATTGGATTCTCCCAAGTGCTTAGTACAGTGCTCTGCACACAGTACGATTGAATGTACGGACTGAAATGATATAATAATAATAACGATATAATTACTATTATTCCTATTATATTTGTTAAGCATTCACTATGTGCCACGCAGTGTACTAAGTGCTGGGGTAGATCCACAGTCATCAAGTCAGGCACAGTCCTTGTTCCACGTGGGGCTCACAGTTTAAATGCGAGGGAGGATAGGTAGTATATGCCCATTTACAGATGAGGAAACTGAGGCACAAAGAAGTTAAGTGCCTTGCCCAAGGCCAGCCAGCATGCAAGCCACGAGCCACCTCCCAGTTCTGTACTTTTCCCACTAGGCCATGCTGCTTCTCTAAAAGTTAGAATGTTGGGGGCCGGCATTAACCCTCCAGACTACATCCTCACAACTCTGGGGCTCTGCCCTCCTGCTTCAGCTTTGGTGGCCCAGTGTCCCAAATTCCTGTTTTGGCTGAATGTCACATGACTGTCAAGCCCCAGGACATGCTGAGGGCTCTCCAGCACTGGCTAAATCCCAACAAACTTTCCCCACAATAACTGCGTCTTGGGCATTTACCACAATGCTCAGGAGTCAATCGATCAATCAATCATTCATTCATTCAGAGGAATTTACTGAGTGCTTACCGTGTTCAGGGCACTGTGTTAACCACTTGAACAATGCTTGGCCTTGATTGAGTGCTCATTACGTACCAGAGTGCTCTGCTGAGGACAGTCACGGGATGATGCGGCTTGGACTGAGGCTGCTACCTCAGCAAGCTGGGTTGAACCTCTGGGTTGGGGTTGTTGTCTGTTCTGGAAAAGGGGGAAGGGAGGAGAGGAGAATCAGGTGGGTGGCAGCCTTATTCATTCATTCATTCAATCGTATTTATTGAGCGCTTACTGTGTGCAGAGCACTGTACTAAGCACTTGGGAAGTACAAGTTGGCAACATCTAGAGACGGTCCCTACCCAACAGCGGGCTCACAGTCTAGAAGGGAGAGTCAAAGAACAAAACAAAACATATGAACAAAATAAAATAAATAGAATGAATATGTACAAATTAAATAAATAGAGTAATAAATTCGTACAAACATATATACAGAGGGAGGGAGGGGGATCATTCTCTAAATCATATATATTTGATAACAATAATAATACTTTTAGTATTTGTTAAGCGCTTACTATGCGCCAGGCTTTGTACTAAGCCTGGCTACAAGCAGCTCAGGTTGGACACAGTCCCTGTCCCCCGTGGGGCTCGCTGTCTCAATCTCCATTTTCCAGAGGAGGTAACCGAGGCCCAGAGAAGTGAAATGACTGGCCCAAGGCCACCCAGCAGGGAAGTGGAGGAGCCAGGATTAGAACCCATGACCTTCTGATTCCCGGGCCCATGCGCTATCCACCGTCTGTGGAGGAGGGTTATCATCACCTTCTGCTTCGTGGTCTTTCCGTGTTCTTTCATATCCATATGCAGGCAATCACAAAATCCTTCCTCTGCAATATTTCCCAGATTTGCCTCTTCCAGCCACCACCTGAGTTCAGGCTCTCATCATCTCCAGGCTGGATGACCACAGAAGCCTCTCTACTGGTGCCCTGCCTCCAGCCTCTCCCCCTCCAGGGTTCTTAGCATGGGGCAGTTGTGGCTCATCCTCTTAAAACCCCTGTCCTGACTCAGCGAGGAAAAGGAAAGTCTATTTAGAGTGGCAGGTCCGGTGCAAACAGGAAATTAGGTGGGAGAAAAAGGAGTTTAGTTTCAAGACAATCAGTATTCTCCCTCCTACTTCAATCAGTGAATCAGGGGTATTTATTGAGTGCTTAATCTGTGCAGAGCACTGTAGTAAGAGTTTGGGAGAGTGCAATACAAGAGTTGGTGGACCCGTTCTTTGCCCACAAGAGCTTACAGTCTAGAGGGTGCCATATTGGCACTGCATTCTTTCTGTCAGTCTCCTAAAGGGTAGGTTGGCTGGCCCTCTTGATTCAGTTTTCTTTGACTATCAATCAATCAATAACATTAATTGAGTGCCTACTCCTTGAAGAGCACTGTTAAGCACTTGGAAGACTGCAAGAGTGCTAAAAGACATGATTCCTGAACTGAAGGAGCTTATAGTCTGGCAAGGAAGACAGTCATTAAAATAAATTACAAATAGGGGGAGTATCACTGAGCAATGTGCAGCTGATGTAGCAAAATCCAGTGGTGTCTTTCAGCTGTCTATGATGGGAGATCCTTATTTGGGTGCAGGGTATGCCAGGCTGGTACTCAACCTCAGGCTACTCTGCTGGAGATGGAGAAGGTCCCTAAAACAATGCCCTAAATAAGTTCCTTCTATTAAAACAGTACTAAGCCTCTTAATTCACCAGAGAATCTCAACTCCTCAACCTCTTCAAACTCAAACTCATTTTTCTCTCTTCACTGCAGTTAAAAAAAAGCCCAAACCTAAAACCATTGGTGAAGAGTCAGTTGAGCATGGTTGCCAAGTGGCTGTACTCTGCAGGCATAAAAAACACTGTTGACAGTGATACTGATGAGAATGATGAATAAACAAACAGAAAACAGTGAACAGAATGAAAAGATGAAAACTGGCATTTTGAGGAAAGGGTGAAGGGGGTGTGACTATTCTTCGCAACGGTGGTAAAAATGGCACAGGAAAGTGCAGGTTGGGATGTTGGGAGAGGGCAAGATCACCTTTGAACTTCTCCAGGCAAAGGAGTTCTGCACAGCTGGTGAGAAACTGTGGCTCATTTTGGCAGTTGTTTCACTTTGGAAGCAGAAGGGCATTGCATGATCTTCTTCCCAGGCACAGTTCTGCCACTGCCCAGGCTGGAGCAGCTGGGTGTGGAAGGGCAGAGATAAAAAGTGTGTCCAAGTGGATAGAGCACAGGCCCGGGACTCAGAAAGACCTGGGTTCCCAATCCTGACTCCATCACTTGCCTGCTGTGTGACCTTGGGCAAGTCACTTAAACTTCTCTAAGCCTCTGTTCCCTCATCTGTAAAATGGGGATTAAGACTCTTAGCCCCAAGTGGGATATGGACTGTTGTCCAACTTGATTATCTTGTATCTATCTATGTAACTATGCCAGTGACTGGCACATAGTAAGTGCTTAACGAAAAGCCATAAAAAAAGAGAGAGCTGCAGGGTCTCAGCAGTCAAGGAATTCTGAAATTGGAGGATTCCGATCCTCTTGTCGGGGCCCTGCTGTCAGTCTACCGGACTATAGGCAGACTGGTGGCCAGGCCAGTAGCTCTTAGCCCATCCCAGAATCCTTGGGGGTGGAGCTGTTCCCTCTCAGTGCTGCACATGGAAACTGAGGGCAGGGCACTGGTCCCTCCTCTCCCCCAAGTTACTGGAAATATGCCTATGCCTGGGGACTCAGGACAGCAGCCCTTTCTGAACTGACCTGAATGGCTGTCCCACTGGCCACAGCAGGCAGGAGGGTATAGTGGGAGATGAGAATGGATGAGTGAAGGAGAGACGGTGGGAGGTGGGGAACATGGTGGACGGGGAAAGAAGGGTGATATGTGTCCTCGCTGCGGCCAGCCGCTTTGTTTCCCAGTGGACTGAAATGGCTGAGGAGTAACAAGGACACAATAGGGTGTTCAGAAGGAAGACACAGAGTCCTCATTGTCCTGGAGTGCCCTGTCCCAGACCAGGATCTTGGGAAGCTACGGTGGAGCATCCGCTCCCAGTCTGAAGGAAGCCAGGAACGCTGTGTGAGGGACTTTGTATTTAGGGGATTAGAACTGGAGTTAATTCTGGATTCCGAGAACCAAGATCCCTTAGAACAACAAAGGGAGGGGAGCTCGCAGGGAACGTTTTGGCTAAGCTCAGGATCACACTTCCTTTATCAGATACATTTCTCCCTCTCAAACCTGAACCTATCACTGACATGAGGTGATGAGTGATGCTGTTCCTACCTTGCAGGCTGGGGAAACAGAGGCATAAAGCTTTCAGCCCAAGGTCCCACAGTGATTTTGTTGCCTGACCTCAAGGCCAAACTCTGAACTCTGGTCTGGCAGCAGCAGTGGGCCTGCCTCGACCCAATGCCCCGGGCTCTGAGGATCTGACATTATGCACTTTGAGTTGCAAAATGGAGCCAGCGACATGTTTAGTGGAAAGCTGAATTTTGCCTTCTAAGGACAAAAGAAGGACCCAGGACCCCTCCCAGGGAGGTGGAGGTTTTGCTACCCTGGGACACCCCATGGCCTCTCCCACCAGTGTTCATCATTTGCCCCATTTCCATGAGGGGCCAACTGGCCCAAAACCTCCAGCCCAGGATGGACGCTAATCCTGAAGACGCTTGTTCATTCACTCACTCACTCAATCAATAGTATTTATTGAGCACCTACTCTGTTCAGAGAACTGTATTAAGTACATAATATTTATTTACATTAATGCCTGCCTTCCCCTCTAGACTGTAAGCTTGTTATGTGCAGGAAATGTGTCTGTTAATTGTTGTATTTAAGTGCTTAACAGAGTGCTCTGCGCACAGTAAGTGCTTAGTGAATATGATTGATTACTGTACTCTCCCAAGTGCTTAGTACAGTGCTCTGCACATAGTGTTTGATAAATACCATGGATTGATTGATTGGTTGAGAGTGCAATGGTTATCAGACATGATCTCTGACCTCAAGGAGCTTACAGTCAAGTTGGGGAGACAGGCATAAAAATAAATGACAGGCAGGGGGAAGCAACTGAGTTAAGCGCTTAGTACAGTGCTCTGCACACAGTAAGCGCTCAATAAATAGGATTGATTGAGTGAATGAATGAACCGAATATAAACCTAGGGACATACATACTACAGGGGCATGGCTGGGGTTAGGGTCATGTCCGATCAGTGAGCTTGCCTCCATCCTGCCCCTGGCACCCAGCACAGCTCAGTAGACCCCATACTGGGTGCAGCTCTTCTCCTGCTACCCCAGTTTCCTGCCCTGGGAGACCCATTTCAAACATGGCTACAAAGGGACCACTGTCCCCTTGAAGGCAGGAACATGCAGGGGCCCCATTGAGCCAGGATGTCTAAGGCATCTCAGCCTGTAGCACTCCCCATGAGGTACCAGAAAAAGCCACCCACTCCAGGCCTGCACTGGCTGTTCCAAGGACCCACTGGGGATGAGAGCCATTCAGCGACTGGGTGAGCAGGAGGGTGAGCTGGGGATGAGACAGGGTCCTACCCTCTCTCTAGTCCCAGTCCAGCAGAGGAAAGTCTAGGCACTCTGGATCCTGTTTTGGCCACCGGCAGCCACTTACCTCCTGAGTCACCAGCATGGCAGACTGCAAAATGCATAGAAAGCAGGGTGGGAGGTTCCCTCAGCCACACGCGAGCCTGTCCCTCCTCAGGCATTAGCCAGGCCAAAAATCTTTCAAGGCACAAAAGAAACTCTTGTGCTTGTCAGGTTTAGCTTCTTTTTGGGGACTTCCCACCTTCTCCCTCCCCACCCCCCCGCCAACACCCCTTCTTTCTGGTGAGTGATTAGTACTGACACCCTGTCAAGGAACAACTGTGGGTGCGGGGAGAGAGACGCCCCATCACTAACCAGAGGCCGAGACTTGTAAAGGCAGACTCAAGTGGCCCCGATATCTATGGAGACATTCCCGGTTGAACTGTGGGCCTATCACTTGAACTTCCTTTACAAACAGGTTATTTCTGACAGAGAAGAAACCAAAGGGAGTAGGTAAATGCAGGAGACACTTCCCCAGGGAGCAGACCAATGGTTCACCCTGCCACATACCCTGAGGATGTCCCCAGGGAGTGTTCGGACAGACGGTAGGGTGGCATTCTCCCCTTATCATCCTTGTGTTAATCAATCAATCAATCGTATTTATTGAGCGCTTACTGTGTGCAGAGCACTGTACTAAGTGCTTGGGAAGTACAAGTTGCCAACATATAGAGACATTCCCTACCCAACAGTGGGCTCACAGTCTAGAAGGGGGAGACAGAGAACAAAACCAAACATATTAACAAAATAAAATAAATAGAATAGATATGTACAAGTAAAATAAATAGAGTAATAAATATGTACAAACATATATACATATATGCAGGTGTTGTGGGGAAGGGAAGGAGGTAAGATGGGGGATGGAGAGGGGGGCAAGGGGGAGAGGAAGGAGGGGGCTCAGTGTGGGAAGGCCTCCTGGAGGAGGTGAGCTCTCAGTAGGGCCTTGAAGGGAGGAAGAGAGCTAGCTTGGCGGATGTTGGGAGGGAGTGCATTCCAGGCCCGGGGGATGATGTGGGCCAGGTGTCCACGGCGCGACAGGCTAGAACGAGGCACGGTGAGGTGATTTTCTTGCACTCCAAACTGCCTTCCAGTAACTCAGTATGTAAGATCATTCCTGAGTTGAACCAGGCCCCTCCTTAGCTGGTCTAACTTACATGGCCTGCCCCTCTATCATCCCTGGTCTTTCCATCCCATGACCAACAGGGGCTACTTCATCCCCATACTAATTTCCCTCGGGGTTGGATGCCAGGGAGGGCATCGTGATGATACTGTTCATCCAGGCAGCTGGTTGGCACTAACAGAGACCCACACTAACTAGGTGGCAGTTGTCTGGCCATGAATATGTCTAATTCCTATGTGTATATTCTTTCCTAGTGTTAAGTACAGTGTTTTGCATGCAGTAAGTGCTTAAAAACACTACTATTTCTACCACTACTACTACTACTAAGGGCACCCCTTCTGTTCTCCTGCAGGGCAACATCCCATAGGACCTGTTGCGGTTGTGTCTGGTTGCCTTCAAGCTCCATGTGTCTGTGCTGTACGCATTGGCATAAGCACAGTCCAGTGCCTGATCCAGGATTTCCTCTGCCTGGACCCCAGGAAGAATGTCTTCAAGGGGAATGGAAACAGTGGGTGGGGTGACACATTCCCATTGTGCATTTACTTGGAGATGCTGAAGGCTCTTGGAGCACTTTGAAAGAGAGAAAGTGGTGTTGCCCCTCTGCGGGATGATGTGAGACTGGCAGCACCACGATGACTCCCTCGTTAACCCTGCCCACGTTTCTACACCCCTATTCATCCTGGCCCTGATGCTGACTTCGCAATGATGTCATTTTGGACGGTCGCCGAGGTAGAACTGAACTGTCTGTCTATGGTCTGTTTGTTGATCTGCCTGTCTGCCTGGGCAGATGTTTGTCAAACTGGTTGATGGGGTGGACATCCCACGTCCACTCCAGCTCTCGGCCCACAGGCAGGTTGGCCCCATCCAGGACACCTTACCCTCTCGCTGCTTCTGTTTCGCAAACCTTGAAAGGACAGGGCTCTCACCACCTATCTGGATGCCTCCCACAGTGGGCTCAGGCCCTGAGATAAGGCCGGAGGAGGCTTGTGAGATCATTGTTTGGAATAGAGAGCAGGAACGCCAAACACCGTGACCCCTTGACCTGACCTGCCTGGGAGGCGGTGGCTGGGCCGCCCGTTCCCAAGAGGCAGCGCCAGAGCTAGGCTGAGACAGCAGAAGCAGGAGCAGCAGCAGCAGTCCTGTGGAGGGGCTCAGAGAGGGGCTGGCCAAGAGGGAGGAGTCATTAAACTACCACAGCTGGGACCTTCAGTCTGGTTAAGCAGGGTTTCAACACACACAGAGCTTTCAGAGTTTTGACTTTTGCACCCTGGGCTGTGGCCACTGTCCCCCACACTTCCTCCCCCGTGGACGGTTTGTGTGAGAGAGCCAGAGGTGGGCAAATGATCTCGAATAAATTTGGATCTGGAAATATGCGTTCTGATGGGCGGGGGAGAACAATCTGTTTTTGAGTGTTCAGTTGATGCTTGTGAGATTGGAAGATCCCTTTAAATTAGGCACTAGTTATGATTTAGTATTCAATGAAATGACTAATCTCTTTGGTTAATTGGGCAATGTAACAAATAGTGGTTGTAATGATCACTTATATTTGTTTAGTGTCACCTGCTAGGTTTGACTTCCGGAATTGGTTCCTTGAACTGTTTAGTGTCTGCTTTCTGTTTGTCCGCTCCCTTTCCTGTTCCTCCGCTTTCTGTTTTTATCTCCCATCTCATGCTCATCCTTCATTTCTACCCCTCTGCCCTCCCAGCCTCTCCCCCAGAATTCCCTCCTGGGTGTCATGGCTTGCTGGTGAGTAGGTGAGTGGAGTTCCCTCTGCTCCTACTCCTCTCGCTAGCCCACCTCCGGCTACACCAGAAGAGAAGTGTGGCTTCATCACAGGTGCCATGGGATGAAGAAAAGGAGCTGGAAGTGCTTCGGGGTGGACACAGCCTTGAGTTGGGAAATTTCCAATCAGGTACAGCTAAAACCACTGAAAATGGCTTTTGTCACCAATGCTGCCACCACAGCCATCAGCTGCGCGGACAACCCGGGTGAGTCCCTCATGCGGGATTGACATTGCCATGCCAGTGAAAGCCTAGAGCTGGAGAGAAGACAGACGTCTGCCCTGAGCGTAGAGTACATTAGTGCGGCATTGCCTTGGACCACATTGCCACAGGTCAGAGGGCACAGCCTCAGCAGGCACGGCCACTGGCCGGCAGGCACAGCAACAGTAGGACTAGCTGCAGGTCATGGGCACAGCCACAGCAGGCACAACCACAGGCCAGCGGACCCACCTGCACAGGGCACAGCCTCAGAGGGCAGTAATGCAGGCCAGTGGGCACAACCAGAGGCCAGCAGGAACAGCCTCAGTGAGCACAGCCATGAGTCAGTGAGCAAAGGCAGCCCTTTGATGCTCCTTTCTTACACTGTTTAAACAACCAGAATTGAGGAAATGCTCTGGGCTATGGCCTAAGCAGCATGATCTGATGGAAAGAGCACTGAACTGGAAGACAGAAGACGCAGGTTTTAGTCCCAGCTTTGCCCCTGGACTTCTGTGTGAACTGTTCCAGCTCACTTAACCTCTCTGGCCCTCAAGTTTCTCATCTGAAAAATAGGGATAGGATCCCTGCACTCTCCCTCTGTGAAACTCTACGGGGCATAGATGGGGTCTGATTTGCTAATCCCTTATCCATCCTAGTGCTTAGCATGCAGCGAGGGCTGAATGGATCACCATTTTTGTAAACACCTCTACTGGGCATGTTCCCCGTATGTTCTAGTAGGGTGGAGGGGAACCAACCTCTCCCTTCCAACAGTCCCTTCTCTATTTTCGTTAGCTTAATCATGCCGCTTGGCCTGCTGAGCGGCATCGCCTAGCAGCATCCGTTCTTCCAGGCCAAAGGGAGCTTTCTGGCCCTGGGACGAGGCCCGACTTGGCAATTCCTGGGGAGAATTGAATCAAAGCTTCAAATTTGCCCCAAGCAACGCCTCTTGCACCCTGAGTCTCCTGGAGCAAGTCACCCCCCCACCCCCCCACACACACTCGGAGGGAGGGAGAGTACAAAGAAACAGCCTGTCCTGCTGCCCTGCCCCTAGGACCCACCAGCAGGCAGGCTGACGTGCTCAGACTCCTGGGAATTGGATGTGTCGCTCCTGGTGGCTCCCTGGTTTGGCAGAGTTGCCATCAGGCCAGCAGCCGGCTCAGGCCACTCTCCGGAGTAGGGACGTTGCCTCCTCCGGCAGACCGTTTCCTAGGAGTGGAAATTGAGCCAAGATGGTTTCTGCTTGAGCGGAGATCTCTGTGCCTCTTGGGACCAGCCCTTCAGGGCTATGGAGTTCACCCTGCTGGGAGCAGGCCTGTTACCAGGCACCAGTTATCTGCATTTGCTCTTTGGGACATCCACCGGTTAGCTTTGTGGGGCTCCAGCCCCCCACTGCTCTCTGCAGTGTAGCTGCTGACTCATGAATAGGTGCCTTGGGTACTGCCACTTGGTGCTAACACCCCTCCCCAAGAGCTGCCTTGCCAGGCCGTGACTGTTCATGGCCCTGGCCTATGCCCGGGGCTCTTAGAGCCCGATGGGCAGCTCCAGAACCATGCCACAAAGCAAAAATACCAAATGGAAAGCAAATATCAAGCCAGTCTCCTGGGACAGAGTGTATCCTGGACAGGGAGTTCACAGGGAAAATTAGTCTTGGGGCTGAATCCAACCC
The DNA here is from genome assembly GCF_015852505.1 of Tachyglossus aculeatus. Taxonomy (NCBI): domain Eukaryota; kingdom Metazoa; phylum Chordata; class Mammalia; order Monotremata; family Tachyglossidae; genus Tachyglossus; species Tachyglossus aculeatus. The sequence continues at coordinate 387,581 of NC_052085.1, forward strand.
CACACTAAGCAGTGCCAAGAGGCACTACCTCAAGTACCCAAGAGGGAAAGGGACGGGCACCCAGGAGAGACAAGGCTGGGCACTCCCTTGCTCCCAGCTGACATTGTCATCTTTTCTGTGGGAGCAGCAGGGTTGGGTCAGTTTGGCAGAGGGGGAATTGGCAGCCAAGAGAAAAGGGACTTTGCTGAGGTCAGGGGGGAATTGGCAGTAGATGATTTACTAAAACCCCAGGTTCCCTGGCGCTCATTCCTGTTCCCTTAGCAAAAATCTCTTTCCAACAAGAAGTTGTGAGTCCAGCTTGCTGCCCTAGCCATGCCTCCCTGCAGGGAGGCCTTACCTGTTCCCAGTGGGCCCTGTGGTCTGTTCACGGTGGGAGCGGCCCAGGATTCAGGGGTGGGGTGAGCGTAGAAATACACACTCTGGCCTCATCCAAATTTCAAGTATGGGTCTGACTCTTCCTGCTTTCCAAATAGGGTGGTGAGGCCTTGGTTTTATGCTTGCTAAGAAAGCAATCGCTGTTTTCTTTCTGCTGTGTGTGTGTGTGTGTGCGTGCACGTGCTCTCTCTCTCTCTCTCTCTCTCTCTTTCTCTTTGTCCCTTCCTTCCTCCCCCACCTCCTTCAACTTAATTCTCTGGCCAGCAGCAGGGCTGAAACTCACCATTTGAGCACCGTTCGAGGCTGCAAAACACATGGGGTTTACCGTATCCTCCTGCTGGGACTCAGGAGCAAACAACAGCTTCTCTTGCCTCCTTGAATGGAGCCCCATGAGGGCCAAGGCAGGGGCCAGGTCCCATCTGATTATCTTTAGTACAGGGCTTGGCACATAGGAAGTGCTTTACAAATACCATTATTGATAATTATTCAATGCCATCACTGGCTAACTAGCTGCCCTCCAGAGGGTGACCAGGGATTGGAAAATTCAACCTGCTAAGAAGTGTCCTTTCCACAGGGTCAGCCCCACTGGGGGTTGGGAAGGAATTCAAGTCGCATGCCACCCTGCCCCCCACAGCCGCCTCTCCTCCCCCAACTCACCACACCTCCATATTTCTGCCTGGGTTGGCAGAGGCCCAAGTCCCCAGAGCCTGCGTTTCTCCCTGCTATGGCTTTGGCCTCCGAGTGGTCCCGTGGCTTTCAGAAGAGAGTGATTGTTCTAACGGTGGCTGACAAGGCCTGACAGTGCTGAGGGTCCAGGGGCTGAAGCCCTGGCCCAAGTGCCAGTCAGCCTGGGGCATCCTCCTGGGACAAGGATTCCCTGGGACCTCCATGCGGTCCAAGATCTCAGGAGAGATTTGATTCCACTGGGTTGACCAAGGCTGAGGAGCTCTCCAATGGATCCAGTCTATGACAAATTAATTGATGCCAGCCTTTTCCTTATTTAAAACAAAATGATCAAAATTCTGACAGCGAAGCGATTAATGCCATTCCAGCATCAAGTTGTTTGGTGGTTACATTTCAGTATTTAACCTGCAGAATTGGGTTTTTAATACAAAATAGTCCTCACCTTACATCAAGCACACAGAGCCAGCGGAAGCGATAAGAATGGGCACATGATTGGATTTTGTCATGTGACTATTATAATCAGGAAACTGTTGTGCCAGTAAAATGAATTTTACCTACCCCAAACCATAGATCATACATTTTCCTTATTTATACATGTAGTTTTGTTCATGAACATAATTATAGCTTTATGTTTGAAGAGAGCTTCCCTCCACCAACCTCCCAACTCCTTTGCCTAAGATACTGGGCTGCAGCCATTAAACCACCGCATGAATCCAGCTCTCTGGTCAAGCCCATCGATCAGCAGCTGGACCATATTGAGGCCTGCCAGACCAGGGATGATCCTTGACGAGAACGAACAGTCCCTGCGTCCACCAACGCTTCCTGGCCTGGATCTGGCTGTGGTTCCCTGCGGATCCCATTCCTCCCTTGGGGGCCAGAATGTTTTCAGCTGGAAACCATCCCAGGTTCCCTGTGGGCTCAGATTGCTCCCTACCCATCTGGCTTCATAGCTGGGCTACTGCTAGGAAAGCGTCGCCATCTCAAGCTCAACATGTCCAAAACTGAACTCCTCACCTTCCCTCCCAAAACTCTTCTTCTGCCTCACTTTCCCACCTCAGTTGGTGAACCACCCTCGCTCCCTGTCTCTCAAGCCCACAACCTTGGCATTATCCATCTCCTTCCTCTCTTTCAACCTTCATATTCGGTCTGCTGCCAGATTCCATCAGATCTTCCCTGCCAACATTTCCAGGATCTGCCTGTTCCTCCACATGCAAATGGCCCCCACACCTATCTAGGCATTCGCCATATCCTAGTTTGACTGCTGCATCAGCCTCCTCGTTGGTCTCTCTCTCCTCACCCATGACTTCCCAGTTTAGACTCTTTGCTCCTTCAAAGCTAACCTCACTGTACCTCCCTGTTGACTCTCTCACCTCCAAACCCTCTCTCTTAGCCTTCTCCCTGCCTGGAGCTCCCTTCCTGACCCAACCCACTAGACCTCAGCTCTCCCCCTATTCAAAATCTTTCTGAAATAATTACGGTACTTGTTAAGTGCTTACTAATTGCTAAGTACTGTTCTAAGTTCTGGGGTAGATACAAGTAAATCACATTGGACACAGTCCCTGTTCCACCTGGAGCTCACAGGTCAGAAGGAGTAAGTCCCTTTTTACAGATGAGGTAACTGAGGTACAGAGAAGTGAAGTGACTTGCCCAAGGTCACACAGCAGACATGTGGCAGGGTTGGCATTAGGACACAGGTCCTCTGACACCCAGGCCTGAGCTCTTCCCACTAGGCCACATTGCTCCCACCTCTTCCAGGTCTTCCCCAATTTCCTGCAGGAGAGGAGGGGGAAAGGGCAGTAGGAGAGAGACAGTGGAACAGGGAGGTGACAAGTAGGAAAAGGGTTATGGAATGAGGGAGAGAAGGAGATGATGAGAAGCAATGTGGCTCAGTGGAAAAAGCCCGGGCTTGGGAGTCAGAGGTCGTGGGTTCTAATCCTGGCTCTGCCACTGATCAGCTGTGTGACTTTAGGCAAGTCACTTGACTTCTCTGTGCCTCAGTTACCTCATCTGTAAAATGGGGATGAAGACCGTGAGCCCCATGCGGGACAACCTGATGACCTTGAATCATCCCCAGCGCTTAGAACAGTGCTCGGCACATAGTAAGCGCTTAACAAATGCCATTATTATTGTTATTATTATGAGACAAGCACGGTGAAGGAATGAGGAGAAAAGGGGGAGTGGAGGAGAGGAGCAAGAGAGGGAGGATAAGTGCAGTCTTTTAACACAGGTGCCAATGTTTCAGCACAGGGCAAACAACGGGCAGGCCTTCCGGGGGAGGTGAGGCAGGGTAGGGAGGCGAGGCCCAGCCAGAGACCACAGACAGAGAGCCCTGGGGCACACCCGGAGACCCACCCAAAGACCGCAGGTAGAGACCGTAGCCAGGGACCGCAGTGAGAGAGCCCTGAAGGCACAACCAAGAGTCCCACCCAGAGACTGAGTTAGAGGCTGAGACCTGGAGAGAAGCATGAAAACAGAGCCCTAAGGAAACAGAGCGCAGGAGAGGAAAGGAGGGAGAAGACAGTAAAACAACAGAGGGGCCGAGAAACTCAAGAGGAGACAGAGATACGAGGTGGGAGAACGATGAAAGTAAAGAGAGACACAGAAAGAGGAGAGGAGGTTAGAGAACAGAGACAGGAAACAAACCTCTTACTTCTCAATCAATAATCACTTACTGAGTACCTACTGGGCCCAGAGCGCTGAGTTGGGCACCTACTGTATGCAGAATGCTGTACTAAATGCTTGGGACCGTACAAAAGGGGTAAGGCACTGTCTCTGCCCTTATCTAAGGGAGTCAGGAAGGCACAAAATCATTTACAGTTAGGAGGGAAAGCAGAGATGCGACTAGTTTGAGCAGGAAAATGGAGAGAGGGAAAAGTGCACCAACAGGACAGCCTGCAAGCCCGGGCTTTGGAGTCAGAGGTCATGGGTTCAAATCCCGGCTCCGCCAATTGTCAGCTGTGTGACTTTGGGCAAGTCACTTAACTTCTCTGTGCCTCAGTTCCCTCATCTGTAAAATGGGGATGAAGACTGTGAGCCCCCCATGGGACAACCTGATCACCTTGTAACTTCCCCAGCGCTTAGAACAGTGCTTTGCACATAGTAAGCACTTAATAAATGCTATTATTATTATTATCTGTACATTTGTCTCCTGGCATCTGGGCCTCAAGTGGGGGACCCCTGGTATTTGCAACAGGTACAAATTGCTACTAGAACACCCCCAACTCAATTCTCTGACACTGTGCATCAGATTCCAGGTCTCCCCACCTCAGTCTGGGTAGACTGGGGACTGGGTCTGATATGATGTATACCATCTCCGCTCCAGTGCTTAGCACATAGTAAACATTAAAGAAATACCACAATTAAAGCTTATACAGCAATTGATGACATTTTCCCTTATTCTCCCCACATCTCTGTTGTTAGTTCTGTTGATGATACTCGTTTTCCAAATGACTCAGCATACCCATAGCCATAAAAAAGGAGCAAAACTGAACAGCAGTTTTGACCCCGAGACACCAGGTCACTGAGTCCCCGGGTCGCCAGTCCAGGTAGCCTTGAGAATCCGTGTATTTGCAGTAGCTTCTCTGTGAGCTGAGGGTTTGTTTTCAGGGCTACTCTTTAAGCACTTGGTGGCTTACTTTGTGAAATTAACTACACATGACTAGACACGCTTTGCCCTCAACCTCTTGTTCTGATCTTTGCATCCTGCTGCTGGCCCCAGGGCTCTACAGTGGACCCTAAACCAATGATCTTTGACCTCCTGAATCTTCTTTTTTGTATTTCGGAGATTAAAGTGTATCTTTCCATCTCCTACTGGATACTGCAGCTTTGACCTGGTCAAAGCAAGCCGGGAGGACAGCCATTCCCTCCCTGGGGGCAGTGTTAAGGGGAGAGAAAAGAGAGTGATTTGAAGAGGTTAGAGCACGGTTTCCATTGGAGTAATCCGGAGCTGGGGGTGGAAGGAAGAACGGGCTCGGGCTCGGGCTCTGGCTCCAGGGGTGGGCCAGAACACTCCAGCCTGTGCCCACCTCCTGTACCCCTTCAGTCAGGTGTTGCTTGGGCAGCCACGCACCTCAGGGCAGCCCGACCACCCACACCCCATGGCTTCAGGGTCCTGGAGCCCAGTGCTCTGTGTGCCCAGGGAACCAAGGGGGTAACGTGTGGCTGGGAGCACAGTGTGTGTGGAGGGGGAGTGGGGAGGAAGAGGAAGGGGATTGCAGAAGAAGCCCCTGCCTTCCTTTCCCTCCTGGAGGCAAATTCCTGCTGAGCAGAGACTTGTTGCTCAGGAGATTTTCTCCTGCTCTGCTCCTGCCAGGCACGGAATTGGACACCACCACAGGAGGGCATCAATCAATGGTATTTACTGAGTGTCTACCCTGTGCAGTGCACTGTATTAAGTGCTTGGAAGAGAGCAATGGAATCAGTAGAGATGAACCCTGCTCTTAAACACCTTAGAACAGCAGAAGAGTGCAGCACAGATTAGTGAAGAGCACAACAGAGCAGAGTAGCATAGAATAGCTTCAGGCAGAGCAGGGCAGTAGAGACATCCTGGGGGCGGGGGGCAGGTGCCAGGAGTTTGTTCCCTAATAATAATAATAATAATGGCATTTATTAAGCGCTTACTATGTGCAAAGCACTGTTCTAAGCGCTGGAGAGGTTACAAGGTGATCAGCTTGTCCCATGTGGGGCTCACAGTCTTCATCCCCATTTCACAGATGAGGTAACTGAGGCTCAGAGAAGTGAAGTGACTTGCCCAAAGTCACACAGTTGACAAGTGGCCGTGCTGGGATTTGAACCCATGACCTCTGACTCCAAAGCCCGGCCTCTTTCCACTGAGCCACGCTGCTCCCTATGCCTGGCGGTTGTATTCTTTCTCTTCCCCCATCTCAGGCCCTCAACTCACCCATTCTCTCCTGCATGGGGAAGGGGTCACACAGAATCAGCACTTACTTGTATATCTGTAATTGTATTTATTTGTATTGATGCTTGTCTGCCCCGCCCTCCCAGACTATGAGCTCTTTGTGGGCAGGGATTGTCACTGTTTAATGTTGTTCTTTCCCAAGCACTTAGTACAGTGCCCTGCACATTGTAAGCACTTAAACACAATTGAATCAATTGAATCAATGAGTGAATCAGGCTCAGCCCGGGCTGGAATAGGTCAATCAATCAATGGTATTTATGAATGCTTATTGTGTGCAGAGCACTGTACTAGACACTTAGGAAAGAACCATAGAATTAGTAGATATGATCCCTGCCCACAAGGAGTTTACAGTCTACCGGGGGAAACAGGCATTAAAATAAATTATGGTCTCTTGGGCTGGGGCATCAAAATGCTTTAAGGGGTACACAGCCAAGTAATAATAATAATAATAATAATAATAATAATAATAATAATAATGGCATTTATTAAGTGCTATATGTAAAGCACTGTTCTAAGCGCTGGGGAGGTTACAAGGTGATCAGGTTGTCCCACGGGGGGCTCACAGTCTTAATCCCCATTTTACAGATGAGGTAACTGAGGCTTAGAGAAGTTAAGTGACTTGCCCAAAGTCACACAGCTGACAAGTGGTGGAGCTGGGATTTGAACCCATGACCTCTGCCTCCAAAGCCCGTGCTCTTTCCACTGAGCCACGCTATTTCTCTACATAGGTGACCCAGAGGAAAGAATGGTTAGGGGAAATATGGGCTTAATCAAGAAAGGCCTCTTGGAGGAGAGTGATTTTGGGAATTTTGAAGGTGGGAAGAGTGACGGATGGTTAGAAATAAAGTGGGAGGGAGTTCTAGACCCGAAGGAGGATGTGCTCAAGGGATTACTGGCAGGACGGAGATTAAGGTACAGAGAATAGGCAGGAATCACAAGTGTGGAATGTATGGACTGGGTTGTAATGGTAAATTCACGAGTTAAGGTAGGAGGGAGTTAGCTGATTGAGTGCTTTAAGCCAATGGTAGGTAGTTTCCATTTGAGGCAGAGGTGAGCCCGTTGTTTGGTAGGGATTGTCTCTATCCATTGCCAAATTGTACTTTCCAAGTGCTTAGTACAGTGCTCTGCACACAGTAAGTGCTCAATAAATACAATTGAGTGAATGAATGAACCTGAGAAATCCCTGGAGGCTTTTGAGGAGTGGAGATAGGAACTGGATGGTTCTTCAGAAAAATGATCCTGCTAGCAGAATGAAGCATGGACTGGGAGAGGGAAGAGACAGAAGGCAGGGAGGGCAGGAAGGAGACTGATACAGTAGTCAAGTTGGGAAACAAGTGTTTGGATCAGCCTGATAGCAATTTGGATGGAAAGGATAAAGCAGATAGATTCCAGCCATGTTGTGAAGGTAGATCCAACAGAATTTCATGAAATTGACTGTGAGGATTAAACAAAAAAGTAAGCCTAGGACAGTGCTGAGGTTACAGGCTTGTTGAGACACGGAGGATGGTAGTACTGTCTATTGTGATAGAAAAGTCAGGGGAAGGACAGGGTTTGGGTGGGAAGAAGAGGAGGTCTGTTTTGGATATGTTAAGTTAAGGTGCCGGCGGGACATCCAGGTAGAGATGTCTGGAAAGCAGGTGAGGATGATTGACTGCCCTTAGGTGGAGAAACCTAGGTTCTCTCACTCCACGAATCTCTGTATAGGTCAAACGTTGCCCTGCTTAACCCATTCTGGCAACCATCAGGGAAAACAGGAGAGTCTTCACAGAAATTAATCTTTATTAGAAAAGACTTCAGAACGGCCCAGCCAGTCATCCTGAGCCTAGCATGTGGGGAGCCTGCGGAGGTGAGTTGAGGGGCTGAGTGCTGGGAGGAGGAAGCCTCCCTGCTCTGGGCCCATGCAATCAGAACAACTCACAAAGCTGAACTCATGTGCCTTTCTGGTATGAAAAAACTAAGTCCATTATGAAGAAATCAACCATTTGATGTATTAAAGAAGATTTCAATAGGGGTCAAAGGATAATCAAACTAAGATATAATTAGGCCTGGTATGTTACAGTATAAGATGGCAGTTTTCAAAATGGATCAAAGGTAGCTGAAAATGGGCTTTGTTGCCAGGAGTTCCAGGGCCCTGTGCTCCCTGGATCCATAGTCCCCTGCATCCATATTCCCCTGCAAACCCAAGGCACAGGAGTCCCTCCTCCCTCCCGACCATCCCCATACCATTCCCCCCCCTAGCCCAAAAATCAGGTGCCCCCCTCCCCCCAACTCCAGGCCTTAGAATGTCAGGGTGGCTCAGGCCTCCCGACTTCTGTTCTGAGAGCTTGGAAGGCCCATCCCATGCTGCTGAACACACTCAGCTTGGCCTGGATGCAGGTTTTCCTGCCATGGTTTGGATTGGATGCTTTTAAAGAATCAGAGGATGTTCTTTTGGCAATGGGCATCTGAGGACAGAGGGCAGCACGGTGTTGGAGACCCGGCTGGGCTCAAGGCCTCGTCACTACAGCGTGGCTTTTCATTTCCACGGGTCTCCAGGTATATGCTTCCGGAGAGCTGGGTTGACAGATGATCATGATGGTTAAACTATGGAATCGGTCACGGTTTGCGGACATAGAGACAGAGGCTCCAGGAATCCAGCCCTTGGTCCCTGGCCCTTCACTGGGTCTGTCTCTTGGCTTTCAGCTTGGCCAGCTCCATCAGGCACTCATCTCTCCATTGCCGCCTGGCGTCCAGGTGCTCGGGGTCTGCGGGGGTGTTTTCGCACAAGGCCTGAAACGACAGAGGAAGAAGCAGGGAGGTGAGTGACACTGGAGGAACCGGCTCCCACTCACCTTCGCCTCCTGCGGTCCTCCCAGCCTTGCTGTGGGTGTAAGCAAGAGGAGTGTGGATGCCCCAAGTGTCCCGGGGGTAGGGGGAATCCAGATGGGAACCTTCCCAAGAAACGTCAGCTCAAGTTTCCAAGAGAACCAAAAGCTCTTCCCTGATACTTTACCAACACGTGTGTCATCGATCATCCCTGGCCATCAGGCCCACAAGCCTCTACCCCAGCCACATCCGAGATCCCTGTGCCACCCGCCACCCTGGGGCCAGATTGAGGGAGAAAGGCAGGGGCTGACAGGAATCTAGACAAGGGGAGTTGTGAGTACAGTCCACCTTTAGACTGTAAGCTCCTTCTGTGTGGGGAACGTGTGTGTGAGTGTGTGTACTCTCCCCCAAGCACTTAGTATGGTGCTCTGTACAAAGTAAGTGCTCAATAAATACCACTCTACCACTGATTAATTGATAATCAGAGGGGAGTCTTTAGGACATCACAGATAACCACTTTTTTCACAAACCTGATGAATTTTCTGTACAGTTTCTCCTGAAAACTCTGGAACAGGTCCAAATGTTTTCAGGACATGCTTCATGCCTTCACTATACTGCTCACAATAGCTCAACATTCCTAAAATCATCAAAGAGACACAGAGGATTCCCTTGATCAGTGACACAAATATCATAAAACAACATAAGTTCCCAACAGTAAGTTTTGTGGGTAGTAAGTTCTGACATTGGTCAATTACGGTATTTATCAGGGTTTACTATGTTCTGAGTGAGCATTGTGCTAAACGCTGGGGTAGACACGAGACAATCTGATCACGGACAGCCCCACATGAGGCTCATGGTCTAAAAAATTAGGTGACTACTCTCAAGAAATTAAGACAGTAGTAAGAAATATGAGGAAAGGGACTTGCCCATGGTCACAAAGCAGGCAGTGGCAGATTTGGGATTAGAATCTAGGTCTCCTGGCTCCTCATCCCAGGCTCCTTCTACTATTCCCTGTTGCGTCGCAGGCCCTTTGACAACCTAAACGTACTCTGCCTCCTGGTTCCCCTCTTTACACACACCTGTGGATGCCTTCAAAGAACTCCGGCAGATTAGTGAGGCTCAACTACCCTGGAATGAAACCACTTTCTTCCCTTGACTGTTGTACTTTCCCATGTGCAGCCTGCTCCTGAACTTAATTGCTGATTCCCCTGATTGTCAGGCATAGATGTGAGACTCTGCACCCTGATTCTCAGGTGAGTTCCAGAACACGTCTCACTGACCGTGGCTCCTTTTAATCCACACCATAACCTCCGCACACAGTAGGTGCTGAATAAATTCTATTGATTAAGCCTCATAAATTCACTGCTACTTCCCCATAATGTAGCTAACCTAAAAAAAAAAGATTAGAATAAAATGAAAAAGTGGCCAGAAAAGTTGGTGGCTATAGCTAGCTAGACAAGTTATTTGTATATCAAGAAATTGCCTGTATGATTGAAATCATCATTTTAAAAGGACAGAAACATCATGGCTCTGCTCAGGGCTCCTAGTCAATCATTTTCCTGAGAAAAACAACCTGTTCAATGAAGCTCAATCTCCAATCCCAAGAGCTACATGATCAGAAGACCAGTCTTCAGGAAGAGATGTGGTAAGACAGGAGAAAGCCCCACACTTCAGTCTTGATAAATGCCATTTTCGCACAAAGCAGTTCAGCAATACTCCACTCTGCATTTTTGGAACTAACTGAAGTTGTGATTCACATACAGTCATCACTACGGTGTCAAGTCAATACTGTGTCTAACTTGATTAGCTTGTATCCACCCCAGCACGTAGTACAGTGCCTGGCACACAGTAAGCACCTAACAAATACTCTTAAAAATTACATTAATCACACTTCAGGGGATTTAACCCAGTACACGTCTCTTTCCTGACTGCTCCACATCATTCAGTCCTCAGGTTTCCAGAGTCCTTGGCTCCTAGCAGGGTGAGTTTGGAAGTCGATAACTACAACTGATTGACTCTAGCAGAATTAGTTCAGAAATCACATTGCATTCGATTCTCTTCCCTAAACAATTCCTAGGGACACGGCAGGTGGCTATATTTCCCTAGGGAAAGTGAACATTTAAAATGGTGAAATGATGCTGGGCAGTCCTTTATATTACCAAATGGTTAGACTGAGGATAACACTAAGTTGGTTATTTCCCCTTTGAAAATTGACCCTAGAGAGTACAGAAGGCTACTGTTCCAGCCAACAGCAGAAAGCTAGACTTTCTCTTCCAAACATACGGCTGTTCTCAGCTGAAAGTTCACCGCCGCCCTCTGTCAGCGGACCAGACAGACTGTGAACACGCCCACAACAGGACCTGTCCGCTCCTTGGCTACTAATAACCCTGATTTGAAACAGCCTCCCTAGCTCACTGGGAGAACAAAGCTGAACATAGCAGCTCAATTCCTGCCTCTCTGGGTCCCAGAGCACCATATCAGGTTTCAGATGAAGCTTCGCAGGGCCGGGTCACGAGGGGAAACAGACGGGTTCCGCACACTAAGTAACTCCTGAGCTTGAGGCCAGCCCTGGCCCAGGATCTCATTTGTCCATTCTCCAACCCTTCAGAGAGGAATTTACATTTTGCTCCCTGTAAGAAACTGCACTAACTGCACAGTATAGGGGCTCTGTTCTTCGAGGATCTGTGCTAAGGGAAACCTATGCTGCGGTACTTGCCCTGTCCACCTCCGGGAGCCCGACTGTTTCCTTGGACACCGTGGAGTGTGGCCTCCTGATGGGCTCATGAGATTGGACTCACGCTCCCTAGTTTTGGACCATGTTTTGGCCAAGGTGGGCTGGGGAAACCCGAGCACTGGGAGGACCGACCACATCAAGCCCCAAGCAGTCGCCCTGCGAGTATCCACTGGGAGAAGACAGTACCTTGTGCGTTGAGGTGCATGGTTTCCAGGGGCCCTAGGAACGCGTAGCGCATCCCCAGCCCGTGAGACATCACGGTGTCAAGGTCGGAGGGTGACACTATTCCTTCCTGCACAGAGAAAGGGAGAGGAGGGAGGTGAGTGCTCGGAAGCTTATTTTGACATTTTGGGTCAAGTTTCTAACTGAAGAGAAAACCAATCACCGGCTTTGGCCCTTAGTGGTGGGAACAGGGTGGGAGGCGGTACGTCGGTGGAGGATGGCGAGACTGGCAGGCAGGAAGATGCTGGTTTGGGTCGTTTGGGTGGACATTGAGATGGGCAGGAGATGGGTTGGGCAGGTAACACCCTACTGGCTCTAGATGCACACAGCAGAGTCCATGCTGCTCTGATTTAGTCCCGCAACCTGGTGTGAATTAGTGAATTTGAATAATTGAGTTGAAAAATATATATCTGCCACAGTTCTCTCCACCTCAGCCCCAAATTAGGCATTTTCTGATCAAGCTGAGCTTCCGACCACGAATCTCATTTACCAAGAAGGTGTACCTGGATGATGCGCCACAGGAAGCCGACTGCTCCAGTTTAGAACGAGCTGGGCTGCGTGGTCCCGGACTGACCCACCACGCCTCGCGGGCAGGCGGCCCTGACACCCACCTTTGACATTTCAACTTTCGTCAGAGCAGCGGTCGGAGAAGTGGGACCTATCTATATGCCACCAAGACAGAGTGAACGCTAGATCCCCGTTCGTATCCTCCCCTCTAATCTCCAGGATGGTGGATCCCAATGCAAACAGCCGTTCCCTGGGAGCGGGAGCCGCCTGCCCCCAGACCAGCCCGGACAGGACCCTGTGAGAATCTTCGCTTCCTTTTGGGGACAGGCCCTGCCCCGCCCCAGCTGGGGCTTCTCCCTGTTGCTCCATTCAGTGCCACCAGCACAGAGCCGACGTACCCCGGTTCACCAGCTCCCTGGCTGGCAGGGGACTTAACCGCTGTCGACCGACACAGAAAGCCTCTCGGAGGAGAACCGAGCCCACAGGGGCACGCCCTCCCAGGGCACATTTCCAGGCGGCACAGCCCACACCCCGCCGGCAGGCCCCAACCTGCTCTACTGCAGGTTCCAGGACAAATCCTATAGGCTTTCCCTGAAAGGACTGTTGATTGTACCTTAACAGGGTGGGGAGAGATTCCCAGCCATGGCCACTCAGCACCCTTCTTCCAGCCCCAACCCTGCAGGACAGCCACAGCCCACTGCGGTGAGTGGCCAGTGCTCTTCCCTGCCCATGCCGCGGGCCTTGGGAGACTCCTCCTCGCCCGCCTGCGGGCCCGCTGGGGAGGGGGTGAATCTTTAGGCTCTCCGGGAATACCACGGAGAAGGAATATCAGAGCTCCCTCTGCTGTCTCTGCTCCTGGCAACACTGCCAAATCCCTCAGGAGCCCGGGGAATAGTTCTAAATAATAATAATAATAATAATAACAATAATAGCATTTGTTAAGCGCTTACTACGTGCCAAGCACTGTTCTAAGAGCTAGGGGGGATACAAGGTGATCAGGTTTGTACTTCCCAAGCGCCTAGTGCAGTGCTCTGCACACAGTAAGCGCTCAATAAATACGACTGAATGAATGAGGGGGATGGAAGGAGGGACTGTCTCTTGGCCCACTCTTCCTCCCAAATGGGGAGGGCAGATATTCTCCAGCTCACTAAGCAGAGGCCAGAGGGAAGGGAGAGTGGGCCCTGACCACTCAAAATAATAATAATCATGGTTCTTGTTAAGTGTTTTGTTCCCCTTCTAGACTATGAGCCTGTTGTTGGGTAGGGACCGTCTCTGTTGCCGACTTGTCCTTCCCTATTTATTTATTTAACTCTATTTTACTTGTACATATCTATTCTATTTATTTTATTTTGTTAATATGTTTTGTTTTGTTCTCTGTCTCCCACTTCTAGACTGTGAGACCACTGCTGGGTAGGGACCGTCTCTATGTGTTGCCAACTTGTACTTCCCAAGCACTTAGTATAGTGCTCTGCACACAGTAAGCGCTCAATAAATATGATCAATTGACTGATTGATTGATTGGGTTGTCCCACGTGGGGCTCACAGTCTTAATCCCCCATTTTACAGATGAGGGAACCGAGGCTCAGAGAAGTGAAGTGACTTGCCCAAGGTCACACAGCAGACATGTGGCGGAGTCGGGATTAGGCCTCATGACCTCTGACTCCCAAGCCCGTGCTCTTTCTACCGAGCCATGCTGCTTCTCTAATAATATTAATAATAATAGTATTTGTTAAGCGCTTACTACGGGCCCAGCACTTTTCCAAGCGCTGAGGTAATCAGGTTGTCCCACGCGGGACTCACAGTCCCCAACCCCGTTTTACAGATGAGGTCACTGAGTCCCTCACTGAGCACCAGTCCTGTGCGCAGCACTGAACCAAGTGCTGGGAACAAATACATACAGTGAGGATTATTATTAATGATAAGAATAATAATAATAAAGACAATAGCATTTGTTAAGCACTTACTATGTGCCAAGCACTGTACTAAGTGCTGGGGTGGATTCAAGCAAATCGAGTTGGACACCGTTCCTGTTCCAGGTGGGGCTCACAGTCTTAATCCGCATTTTACAGATGAGGTAACAGGCCCAGAGAAGTGAAGTGACTTGCCCAAGGTCACCCAGCAGACAAGTGATGGAGCTGGGATTAGAACCCATGACCTTCTGAATCCTAGGCCCATGCTTTATCCACTATGCCAGGCTGCACCCTTCACTTTCCCCTTCAGGATTATTGTCCGTACTATTATGAATAATAATAGTAATGGCATTTTTAAGCACTTACTAGGTGCCCAGCTCTGTGCTGAGCAGATAATTGGATTACACACAGTCCCTGTTCCATGAGGCTCACAATCTAAGAAGTAGGGAGATAGTATTATCCTTAATTTTGTTGTTACAGTTCAGGTACTGACTGACAGTAGAGTGAGTGCCAAGCTCGAGGCTAAGGGCTGGGCAGAACAGGATAATTGGGGATTGTTGGAAAAAGGCCTGCCCATCCCCGGCTCTTGGAAGATGGAAAGTTGAAGAGAACTGGGGCAGGGAAGTTCCATATCCTCGTTGGTGTAGGGGGTGAAAGAGGAATTTTCCCTCCTTTCATTCATTCAATCGTATTTATTGAGCACTTACTGTGTGCAGAGCACTGTACTAAGCACTGAAAGTACATTTCAGCAATAGAGACAATCCCTGCCCACACAGGGCTTACAGTCTAGAAGGGGGAGACAGACATAAAAACAAGTAAACAGGCATCAATATAAATAAATAAAAATATACATATATACATAAATACATAAGTGCTGTGGGGTGGGGGGGAGAGCAAAGGGAGTGAGTTGAGGTAATGCAGACGGGAGGGGGAGTTAAGAAAAAGGGGGGCATAGTCTGGGAAGGCCTCTTGGAGGAGGTGAACCTTCAGTAGGGCTTTGAAGGGGGGAAGAGTGATCTTTTGGGGGATTTGAGGAGGGAGGGCAGGGAGAGCAGGGAGCCTTCCTTGGGCTTGCAGAACTGTCCTCCAAAACAGCGTCCAAGTTCCTTGGGGGTCATGGAGGAGGATGAGGAAGGGCAGGAGAAGGAGGAGGGGAGAGTGGTTGCCAGGGAAGGGGCTCCTCCTGCTCCCTAACACCAAACCCAACTGACTACTCATTGCCCTGGAACAGGGGCAGAAGCAAGGTCAGATACCACCCCAAGCTTCCAGCTTCAACAGTGACCTCATCTCCCCCTCCATGCCACCCACTGGGATGGCACCCCCACCTGCTTGGGATTCCCTTCCTTCCTTACTCTGGCCACCATTGCCCACCAATGCCCAGCCATACCTCCTTGCAGGACGGAGGAGGGGTAGCAGCGGTCATAAATAGGGAGGCCAGCGTGCCTGCTGGGGCTGAGCTGTCAGTGGTTATGTTTTTTAATCCAAGAACCGCTGAGGGGGGAGGGGGGTCTGCAAGTTGGTGAGGCAGGCAGGAATCCCAAAACACAGCTGGCTGATGCGGGGGGCGGTGGTGGCGGGGGGGGGGGGGGCGGTCCACAGGAAGAGACCCAGGGTAAAGTGAACCTGAGGCCAGGAGAAGCCTCAGGACAATTCCACTGTCAGGGGTCCTACCCACCCCTTCTCCCCACGAGGCCCAGGAACGTGTGCCCGATCAGGGTGGGTCCCTGGAGAAACCAGGAGGCTACCGTAGGCCATGTGGGGTGCCATGTCCAGGACCCCAGACTGCTCCCGCCAAGGGCTTGGTGGGGGTGTCTGGGAACCGAGATGCAGGGGACTCTGGGTTGGTGGGGGAGGGGGTCTCCCTGTTGCTTCACCCGTGCTTGGTTCTCAGACTGGCGGGACTAGCACAAATAACGATGAGCGTTTAAAACCAGAAGGGGTGACAGTAAGTCAGCCCTTCCCCAGCAGTGAGGACGCCTTTAGGGTTACCTGGGTGCTTGGAGAAAACAACTTAACCACAAGAGCAGGGTCCCATGCAGCCCCTTGATTTTGAAAAGCCTCAAACCCTGCCCTTTCCCATCCCCACTGTCCAACCCCTTCCAGGCACAGCCTGAACTAGCCCACTAGGTCTTGGCAACTTGCCAAGATGACACCACAGACTCCTGGAATGTCACCCAGACCTCTGCCGAGACACCCTAAGTCAGCAACGCAATGCCTGAAGCAGCATAAATGGGGACCGAGTCCGACCACCACCTGCTCCGGCACAGGTGCCTTAAAATCTGAAAGGGAAAATATTCAACTCCCCACCTTCCATCCAAATTCTAATTCCTGAAAGGTTTGGAGGCCAGGTTTCTAAAAGGCTTTTAAAGGTGGCTAACTTTTCCACTTTTTCTAACTGCACCGAGTTGGTGGTTAAGGCAGTACCACAGGGGCAAATGTTTTTTTAAAGCAAAGTGAGTATTGTGCCTGCACCCAATGCCATTTCTGCACGTCCCAGCTTGCCTGCGGGAGGCCGGCTGATGGCTGGGTTGGCACAGTGGGCATTTAATAAGTACTACTGCTACCACCATCCTGACTGCTGGGAGCTAATAATGCTGCCCTCCAATCAGAGAGCGGGAACACCAGGACCACATTCCCAGGAGGCAGCACCGGAGGCATCACAGCTGAGAGCACCTACTTCTGCTTAGTTCTGAACCAGAAATTGATCCTCTGCCCACATCAAGGAAGTGGACTGAGGAATCCCTCCCCCTCCAATGGTTTTCAGTTGCCTCAGTTCCCTCACTGCCCTCTCCCCAACCTGCTCTGTTTGGGAGCCCAGATTCTTTCAATAACCACCATCTATGACAAAAAGGAAGTCCAAATCATCTAGATGTCAGTAGGGCTTTCAACTCAATCCACTTCATCCAATGTCACAGAAGGTTTTGCCCACTACAAATATGCACTCATTTTCTATTTCACAAGGAGATTCTTATACTCATACACTCTAATATTTCCCCTATCCTTAAACTCTTTTAATGTCTTTCTCTCCCTATAGACTGCAAGTTCTTTGTGGGCAGGGCGGACTTCATCTACCAACTTTGTTGTATTTTACTTTCCCAAGTGATTAGTACAGTGCTCTGTACACAGTAAGTGTTCAATAAATACCACTGACTGACTGACTGATTGTCCTCACTAGATCTGTACACTCAGCCATGTCCACCACAGCCTCTGTCTTTCTCAATGTCAACTGAATTCTGTGGAGTTACTAGAACAAGACCAGGCACACAAATGTCTGATTAATATCATTCTGGGAGTGTAAGAATGTGTTTCTCATCCTCCAGGTTAAAAAAATTAGGATAGAACTCTTGGGTCCGGGAAGACACAGATTAAGGGAGCAAAATTAAAGTTATAAGAACACAGAGTGGGTGGATGGACAAACTGGAACCATTCCCCCATCCCGCAGCACCAGGATAAGGGGCCACCCACAGAAGCTGGAAACTGGTAGCTTCAAAAAACACCACAAAACCCTTCTTCACCCCATGGGTGGTGAGTACAGGATATGGAATTCATTCCCACAGGAAGTTGTGTGGCTTAAAAATACCAGCAGGCCCAGAGAGGTTTGGAGAAATGAATGAACTCTGGCATTCTGAGCCACAGCCAGGGTTGGGAGATAGTTTGAGCATTTTTTGAGAGAAGGGGTCCAGAGGGCAAACCTTACCCAGTTCTCCCAGCATCTGGGTGGTATGGGAGTCAGATCCCAGGCTGGATGGATTGCCCACCTAACCAGAAATGTGGTTCCTAGATTTTTCAAGAAAGTTTTTTTTTTTTCCCACAAATTTTTCATGGTATTTGTTAAGCCCTTAATATGTGTCAAGCACTGTATTAAGCACTGGGGTAGATACTAAATAATCAGGATGTCTCACACAGGGCTCACAGTCTAAATTGGAGGGAGGAGGATTTAATCCCCATTTTACAAATAAGATAACTGAAGCCCAGAGAAGTTAAGTGACTTGCCCAAGTGACTCAGAGCAGACAAGTGGCAGAGCCAGGATTAGAACCCAGGATGTCTGACTCCCAAGCCCACACTCTTTCCACTAGGTCACGCTGTTTCTCATTTTTAGAAAGTTTTGGGGGAAAGGGATTACACATGACTTTTTATTTTTTAGGACTAGCCGGTTCATAGCTGGGGAAAGCCTTGGAAGTGCAGCCCCTATGCATCGCGGGCCTGAGAGAACAGCAGGAGACTGAGCGGCGATTCAAAACCACAAATTGGAAGGGTCAGTTGGGAGCAGGAGCTTACTATTTCGCACAAGCAACAGGAGTTGGCCCTCCCCCAGCCCTCCCGCTGGTCAAAAAGGCCTGCGGACCCAAGGTGGAATGGTCCTCATGTGCAGAGGGCCAGGCTTGGCCATGGCCATTTCCATGAAAATGCTATGTCTCTGTCTCTCTCTCTCCCCCCTCCACTCCATCATACTGTTTCCAAACCCACTCGGGCTCATGGCCTCTCCCCTACGGAGCAATGTGGCTCTTGCCACAGTGCAACAATGGAGGCTTCTCCCTCTGCCCGGATAGATTACTACTCAGACAATCGTGGTTTGGTTTAAAATTGTTTTGTCTGTTGCCAGAACCTACACAACTCCAAGGGGGCAGGACTCAACATTCCTGAACGCTTGGTCATGGGCATTTTGCTCACCAGTAAAAGTCGTCACTGGCTATAACTCTGAGCTGATGCAACGAGGCACTGAATCATTCCTGGAAAATGATTACGTTGGGAAAAGTCTTCCACTTATTGCTGATCCATGCCAACTATGGAAAAATGGAGGACAGCCGGGGGAAGCGAGGGGAAAGGAGCAATAATACATTTTGTTGCTTGACTCATTCGCCTTGCCCCCTCCAATCTTACCTCTCTGATTTCCTACTACAACCCGGCACGTTCACTTCACTCTTCTAACGCCAACCTCCTCACTGTACCTTGATCTTATCTCTCTCACTGGTCGACTCCTTGCCCACATCCTGCTTCTGGCCTGGAACGCCCTCCCCTCCATAGCCAACAGACCTCAAGTCTTATTAAAATTACACCTCCTCCAAGAGGCCTTCCCCAACAAGGCCTTCATTTCCCCTACTCCCTCTCCCTTTTGCATCACCTTTGCACTTGGATTTGTAACCTTTATTCACCCCACCCTCAGCTCCACAGCATTTAAATACATATCTGTAATTTATTTTAATGTCTGCCTCCCCCTCTAGAATATAAGCACTTTGTGGGCAGGGAATGTGTCTGCCAACTCTGTTATACTGTACTCTCCCAAGCACTGAGTACAGTGCTCTGCATTCATTCATTCAATCATATTTATTGAGCACTTACTGTGTGCAGAGCACTGTACTAAGCACTTGGAAAATACGATTCAGCAGTAAAGAGAGACAATCCCTACTCACAATGGGCTTAGAATCTAGAAGGGGGGAGACGGACATGGAAACAAGAAAACAGGCATCAATAGCATCAGTATAAATACATAGAATTATAAATATATACACATCAAAACAAGTAAACAGGCATTAATATAAATAAATAGAATTATAGATTCGTACATCTTTACACAAGTGCTGTGGGGTCAGGCGGTAGAGCAAAGGTAGCGAGTCGGGGAGATGGGGAGGGGAGGGGGAGCTGAGGAAAAAGGGGACAGTCTGGGAAGGCCTCTTGGAGGAGGTAAGCCTTCAGTAGGGCTGTGAAGCGGGGAAGTGTGATTGTTTGGTGGATTTGAGGAGGGAGGGCATTCCAGGCCAGAGGTAGGACGTGGGCCAGGGGTCGACGGCAGGATAGGCGAGAACAAGGCACAGTAAGAAGGTTAGCACGAGAGGATTGGAGTGTGTGGGCTGGGATTTAGAGAGAGAGAGAGAAGAGAGGTGAGGTAGGAGGGGGCAAGGTGATGGAGAGCTTTGAAGCTTTCTAGACTGTGAGCCCGTTGTTGAGTAGGGACCGTCTCTATATGTTGCTGATTTGTACTTCCCAAGTGCTTAGTACAGTGCTCTGCACACAGTAAGCGCTCAATAAATACGACTGAATGAATGAATGAATGAAGCCAACAGGAGTTTTTACTGCACACAGTAAGTGCTCAGTAAATACGATTGATTGATAGAATAAATATGACTGATTGACTGTCCTGGTCACGGAAGCAGGGAACTTTATTAAATTTTGATTGATTATAATACCTTCTAGGAAAACTGAGGTAAAGGCTCACTTCCATTCACTTCCAGTTCTACGACCTATGTGCTCTAACCCATTGGCACTGAACTCCAATTGGAGAGAGAGCAGGTTCCTGACTTTATAGAACGCAATGTGTGCAGTGAAAGCTGCAGGTAAGGTGTTTCTGGCATGGAAAAGCACAGAGCTTCCTCCAGCCTATACGGGGAGAGACGGGTGACATCCAGTGACAGAAACTAGATTTGACAATCACTTGGTGGTGGTGGCAAGTGAGCACAACAGAGTTACCCCCAGAGCTCTCATCTGGGGGTGTAGGAAGACCATGGTGTCTCCCAGTGTGGAGGAGTTAGGGAAGGGGGAGAGGACACATAGCATGCCTGCCTTATCCACAGGAAGCTGGAGATGATGGGACAGAGCAGATGGGGAAGTCCTGTAGAGATTCCAAGAGACCTGGGACCGGAGCAGGGAAAGGTTCAAAGAGGTCAGAGAGGCTATGGTCCGGAAGCAGAAATGCCGAGGCTGAAGATGGCTGAAAGCTGTCATTCATTCATTCACTCATTCAATCGTATTTATTGAGTGCTTACTGTGTGCAGAGCACTGTACTAAGCACTTGGGAAGTACGAGTTGGCAACATATGGAGACGGTCCCTACCCAACAACGGGCTCACAGTCTAGAAGGGGGAGACGGACAATAAAACAAAACATGTGGTCAGGCGTCAAGTCATCAGAATAAATAGAGATAAAGCTTGATGCACATCACTGACAAAATTAATAGAATAGTAAATATGTACAGGAAAAATAAATAGAGTAGTAAATCTGTACAAACATATATACAGGTGCTGTGGGGAGGGGAAGGAGGTAGGGCGGGGGGGATGGGGAGGGGAAGAGGAAAAAGGGGGCTCAGTCTGGGAAGGCCTCCTGAAGGAGGTGAGCTCTCAGAAGGGCTTTGAAGGGAATAAATAGAGTGTGATAGCCCAGAAGCAGGAGACCTTGATTTGACCCCTGGGCAGGGGAGCCGGAGGAGTAATGGGAAAATCCAGGTCAGCATGTGTTGCCCTGGCTTGCCAAGGGCTCTTGCAGTAATGAGTTCACGAGTCTCAGCAAGGGCAGAACCTGCCATGGGTCTTGGCGGAGCTCCTGGGAACGGAAGAGATCTTGGTGGCCTGGAGATCTCTGCAGAGAGCAGGAATGGCCAGAACTGTCCCAGACATCCCAGGCCTAAAGAGCGTGAGGTCTCCCTCTGTCCCATGCAGGAACACGGACAAGAAGGTCGACCCACCGTTGCCTTCCGACCTGCCTGTGGGGGAAGGGGTTGGGGTGGTCCCTCCCATCGGAAAGGGGCCGGGGCCCCTCAGCTCCTGAGGATGGTGGCTCTCTCACTGCTCCACGAAGTGTGCTCTTGGTCTGGGAACAGACGCCCCCAGTCACCCCCTGTGTCTCTCCCCATGCTCAGCTCCTTGCTGCTGGACACAGTCCAGATCTGCGGTGGCCTGAGGCAGCCCGGAGTGATTTCAACCGCTCTCCATTACAGGAGAAACTCTGGAGAAAATTCACTTTCCTCCTATCTGGGCAGGCTGCTCTGAACATGCTCCCTCATGCTCATGTCTCTCTGCCCCTGGGACTCAGAGGTCTCCAAAACAAGGCTTCCACTCAATCCCTCTCACGGCTATCACACACACTCTGGATACAAGCCGGTGTCTGATTTCTACAGGGGTTCTTCCCCTATCCCATACACTGGGTAAGGTCCCCTGACCCGATCAGAGCAGCAGCCCATCTACCCCACTGCTCTCACCAAGACGCTCATCTGTCATAAACATAAACAAACCCAATGCCAACGTGGGCAGACCTGACCTAGAAAACACTGGTCTGGCAGGACACCCTCCCCGCACTGCCTCCTACCAACTCACTTCTCTCTAAACGCCCCCGCCCACATAAACCCCTTCAGTCCCCTGAAGTTGGGCAATTCTAGAAAAAGCAAAATGCACAAGGTAAGCACAAGGTTACTAGCTACTCCTCACCAAGGCCTGCGGACACAAGGAAACATGCTGACGGTCAGAAATTAGCTGTGAGTGAATCACTCACACCATCATCGTACATCACCATTTCACTGTGAAGAGCTTCACTACACACACCGGCACTACAAACACAAGCACTCCCAGCCAGGTGCCAAACAGTTTCTATATTGAGAGAACTGAAAGCTAATGCTCTAATGTATGTTAATACCTTAATGTGCAGGTATAAAAATCGATATGCTTATACAGGCCTCTGGCGAGACGCAAGTTCTGGAAGATTTCAAGGAAGGTAAGATCGGTGGCTTTCCTGCCATAAGAAACTCTGTGCCTGGGTCAGATCAATGGTGGCGCTCAGAGCCGGGAAACGTTCTGGTTGCTAATTCCTACCAACATTGCCTCTCTCTCCCATACCACCACAAGCACTGTTGAAGTCACACTCGGGTGCACACTCACATCTGAAGACGTGGTCCCTGGAAATGAAGGAGGTCTCATAGTGTCTGCCACAGCATGATGGACAGATGGGTTCGTGTGAACCCACTGGATTCTATGAAGTAGCACTGTGGCTCATTCAAAGGGGTGATCTTTGTGGGATCTGTCTAAATAACCAACAACCCCACTGTACACATTGGGGAAAGGGACTTTTGTGGACTAAGAAAGCTGTTGGGACAATTGTACAGCACCTGGAGGGTTAAAACATCCCTCACTGATCTCCGGCCCAGAGCTCAGCTAGGCAATGATCATAATTACCATAATTACCCATGCTGGTTCAGGACAGGGGTTGGAAATAATTACCATAATTACCCATACCAAGTTCAGGTCATGGGCTGGGCCTGCCCACCTCCTCCTCCTTCCTCCCCCCTCTCCTCTTGGCTGCCATGGGAGTCAGGGGAGAGGTGGAAGTCGCTCCCTCCAGCCGCCCCAGGCCCAAGCAGTCGGGCCCCACATTCCCCTCAGGCACAATCAAGATTCTGCAAATCCTGGAGCTGCGTCCAGCCTGCCTGCCGCTCACCCACTTTCCCTCTCGTCCACCCTCCTTTCTCCCATCCACCTACTCTCTCTTCTGCCTTCCCTCCCTGTGTCCTTCCGCTTTCCCTCCCATCCCTTCTCCCGCCCGCCCATCTCCCCTCTGCACCCAGAAACCTCCTGATCTGAGCGCTGCTGGTGGAGGAAATACAGGAGGGCTGTTCTGCCCCCACTCTGTGGAGTGGGCATTTGGGCTACCCTCCCCCTCAAGCCTTGAGGAGGGACCCCAGCTGGGCACAACACTTCCCTCAAAAGATCCCCCAGGGAGCAGTTGAAACTGCTACCTCCAAAGGGAAGGTTCACCTACCTCCACGAGCCTCCATGCCTCCCCGATGATGGCGTACTGGAGCCGGTTCAGGACGAATCCATCGATTTCCCTGGCAATCCTGACCGGTGACTGCCCAATCCTCCTCATTAGGGCGTGTGTCCTCTCCACTGTGGAGGGGGCCGTCTTGGGGTGGGGAACCAGCTCGACCAGCGGGATGTGATACGGTGGGTTGACCTAGAGCAGAGAGAGAGAGAGCGGGAGGTCTCAGAGGGGACCCACCCCCGAGGATCGGTCGGGGTGGCCTTTTGGAACAACAGGCCAGGCGGTCACCACACCAGGTTTGGGATGGACCCGCTTCTGGTGGCCTCGCTGTGCAGCACTAGCTGTGATGAAGATGACAGAAACCCCAGGAGTGTGAACCTCTGCTCTTCCCCTCCCTGCAAAGAATGTGGGGCCACATGGGCTTGAAATCTGGGTTTACACACAGAGACCATGTAGATTGCACCTTCCCATTTTTAGGTTTAGTTCATGAATCAACCAATCGATGCTATTTATTGAGTACTTACCGTGTGCCCAGAACTGTACTACGCACTCGGCAAAGCACAATACAGTAGATTTGGTAGACTGCCCGCAAGAAGCTTATAGTCTATGGGCCAACTAGCTGGGCCTGGGGTCAATTTAGGTATCACAGAAGCTTTGCTCCCTCGGCCAGGATGACGGATGGAAGTGGGCAAACACAAGGAAGACCCGGAGGTCAGCCGGTCTGTGTTAATGGCCACCATCCATCCCCAACGAAATCCCAAATTCTGGAGTTGCTGAACTCCAATTCCAACCCTTCCCCGTGACTGGCCAACGGGCCTAGGAAGTCCCAAACCGGGCTGGGTATGAACCCAGAGGACCCCTCCACCACCCTTTCCCTGTGCTGGGAAGCCTCCCCCAGCCAAGGGTGGGGAGGCCAGGGGCCCCTCCCTTTCCAGGTTTATAAAGTTAGGGGTGATAGGAGACACTAGATCCCAAATGTGCCTTTGGGCAGTTTAACTGTGGGGTGTTTTCCTGTTAAAAACTTTCGCAGTTGTGGAGAGCAGAGATTTCAGTTTGCATATGCTGGGCCATTCCCCCCTCCGCCTTGAAGGAAAGGATGGCCCTCATGGGCAGCGACTCCTCCCCGCCATGAAATCAGTGTCTACTTGGTAGCTCTGCCAGAACAGCCAATGTACAATTTCTCCTTCTCTCCCTGTGCTTCTCCCAGGTGTGACCTCACTCCCCCAATCCCTAACCCCCAACCTCATCCCTGTTCCCCACTCCTATTTTCCCTGCCCCGATTTCCCTCTTCCTAGGCTCTGACTGAGGGGAAGAAGCAGAGCGCGCCGGGATGGCTGACCCCAGTGGTGAACTGACCCTAGGCCCGGCTAGCTTGGGAAGGAGCAGGACTTTAAGGTGAAATGAGTCAGTCTACTTCATATGACCCCTCCTAGCAAGGCAGACTTGGCAAATGTCCCAAGCTGGCAGTATGGGTGGGTGGCGGGGGCCTCCGCAGGTGGGCAGGGCTGCAGGGAAACGGGAAAGGCGGGCCAGCCAGCAGCTGTTGAGGTAGTGCGGCATCTCTTGCACAATCGTTCTGCGAGGTGGTGTCGACCAGCACGCAGGCATCGGGCCCGCGGGTCCACCACTGACCTTGCTGACTCCGATCATTTCCGCTCAGCCAGACAGCAGGACGGATGTCACTGCAGCTGGCGGCCTATTTTGCCTACCTGGATAAAATGGTTCCGGGTAAAGGGGAAAGTAAGTTTGCCCTGCTCCCATGGAAGGAAAGTGCCCTGGGCCAGAGGCAGAGGCTGCTCCCTCCCAGAACTCAGTGAGCTCAATGTTCCTGTTCCATTCCTTTTCCCAGTGGAAGGGTTTGGGATGGGGGGAATTGGCCATGTTCAAATGGCCACTCCACAAGTCCTGGCCTCAAGCCAACCCCAGTGCAGCATTGCACCCTAATAATAATAATAATAATGGTATTTGTTAAGCACTTACTATGTGCCAAGCACTGTTCTAAGCGCTTGGGTAAATACAAGGCTATCATGTTGTCCCAAGTGGGGTTCACAGTTTTAATCCATATTTTACAGATGAGGTAACGGAGGCACAGAGAAGTTAAGTGACTTTCCCAAAGTCACAAAGCTGACAAGCGGCAGTCAGGATTAGAACCCACGACCTCTGACTCCCAAGCCCGTGCTCTTTCCGCTAAGCCACGCTGCTTTTCTAGAGTCAGCTGCCACCCTAGAATCAGCTGCCTTGGGACTGGCCGGGAATGGTGAGGTCCAGCCAAGGGAGGACAGTTGTGAGTGGAGAGGTGAAGAACAATGGTGCAGCATGAGCTGTGGGAAAGAACGGTGCAGTGTGAACGGGGAGGGGGGGTCCGCAGCAGTGTGGTGGTAGGGAGACAGCAGTGCACTGTGAGTGGGGGTGGGGGGTGGAGGGGCAGGACATAGAGCAGTCCCAGTCCTGTATTCATTTCCTGCACTCTAGTCCCAGTCCTGCAATCAAGTCTATCAGCCAGGACTTCGGAAGGGTAGTTTGCTCAAAGGGGAGCCTAAATCCTGAAGAGTCCGAAGGCTCCGTTTCAAAGGGCTGTCTCACCCCATCCTGCAGCAGCAGCCGTGGCAATGGCAGCAGAGTACTGAGCCCCTAGAATAGGCCAAGTTCTGTTCTAGGTGCTCAGGGAATGGCTAAGAATATGGACCCTTGCCCTCAAGGAGTTTACAGTCCATGGGGAAGATGATTTCAATGTCTGTCTCCCCTAGTGGATTGTTAATTCCTTCGGGGCAGGTATTATGGCTACTAATTCTAGTATACTCTCCCAAGTGCTTAGCATAGAGAAGCAGCATGGCCTGGTGTATACAGCACGAGACTGGGAGTCAGAAGAAGCTGGGTTCTAATCCTGGCACCTCCACTTGTCTGTTGTGTGGCCGTGGGAAAGTCACTTCACTCCTCTGGGCCTCAGTTACCTCATCAGTAAAATGGGGATTAAGACCGTGAGCACTAGGTGGAACAGGGACTGTACCCAACCTGATTAACTTGTATCTATCCCAGTGCTTAGTACAGTACATAGTAAGTGCTTAACACATACCATTAAAAACAAAATCTTAATAAATCCTATGGATTGATAATCAACCTTGAAATAGCAAGTAGATGAGGGAAAATAAATCCCTGGTGGGAACCAATAATAATTAATAATTATGGTATTTGTTAAGCGCTGACTGTGTGTCAAGCACTGGATTAGACACAAGTCATTCAGGTTGGACACAATCCCTGTCGCAAATGGGACTCACATCTTAATCCCCATTTTTCAGATGAGGTAACTGAGGCTGCCAGAGAAGTTAAATGACATGCTCAAGGTCAAACAACAGACATGTGGTGGAGAAAGGATTAGAACCCAGGTCCTTCTGATTTCCAGGCCCGTGCTCTATCCACTATGTCACGCTGCCAAGCATTGAGAGTCCGGAAGACAGTTCTGGAGTACCGAGAATGCTGTCATGCAGGGAAGAGCCTGGAGAGGGGAGGGAAGAGTGTAGCTTGGTTGGCCAAGTCAGGGGGCTAGAAGAGAGGGGAGGGACTGCTCAGTAACTGAGGAGCACCAGAGTCCACAGGGATCGGGCAGACCCCCAACTCTCTCCTCAGAAACCACCCCAAAAAAGTGAAGAGCAAGGACAAAGCCCACATGTCCCTGAGGAGAGGGCAGCAAGAGTTTAGGCTGGAACCAGACAAAGGGATTTGGACACGGGCCTTAGGGGGCCACCAGAACCCGGATGTTTTTGCCATGAAAGCTGACCTGCTCCACTGTCTGATAGAGAAGAAGAGGCTGAGGTCCTGGCCAAACGTTACTCATCTTCTTCAAGCATGTGCTGGCCTGTGTTAGTAATACCTGCTCTAGATTACGAGTCACCGTGTTTCACGCAAGAAGGCCCTTTATAAATCTTCAATGAAGTGTTCAAATCCTTGAGTGTATCTATGTTTCCCTAGTTCGGAGTCCAGGGTCCTGCCCAGAAGAGAAGAGGGCACAGGTCCGCCCGGTGCCAGAGATGAAGCACGGGTTGTTCCGGATCGCCCTCTCTCTCTCTGGTGGTGGCTCCACCTGTCACAGGGAAGTGTCAGAGTTTGCCCAACACTGCCACTCCCCTGTAGCAGTCCCAGAGTGGAACACGTCAATGGCAGAATGAATCCCATGGATCCAGTTGATTGCCACAGGCTCTGGGAAGGAGAGGCACCAGAAAGGATACAGAGGGTGACAAGCAAGTTCCTCGGCTGGGAAACCACGAGGGCCCTTCCTGAATGCTGGTCCTCCCAGGGTGCCAAATGGTGGTAGCAGAGGTGGCACACACCCTAGGCAGGTATGGGGCCCCAGGGACCCTTTCCGTTCAGAGGCTAGCTGGGGACTTGGAAAATCTGGCCTCTGGTGGTACTGGATCAAATGAGAACAAATGGCCCTGGGAAATAAATGCTGAGATACTCACAGGATGGGCCACAATACACTGCTTCACATGCTTCAGTCCGGTGAACATCTTTGAAGGCAAAAGGCAGGAACTCGAGCTGCTTATGATGATGTTATCATCCACAACCAGATCTAACTGAGCAAACACTTTCTTTTTCAAGTCTAGGTTTTCCGGAATGCATTCCTGGGAAGAGATGAGGCCAGAAACCAATTGACCAATTGCACCAATTGAAACCAATTGCACAAATGACATAGTGTGCAACCCCCAAAGGCCCCAAACTCTCTCCAACCTCCCCCTCCCATCCCCCGGCATCACCAAAGAGCTCCTGGAGGTGTTGTCACATGGAAAGGGGCTAGAAAACTTGCTTCTCTTCTCATCTATGCTGGCAGGGAAAAGGGGCCAAAATTTAGATTCCCACCCATACAAAGAATGATTATAAATTGCTCCTTTATCCTATGAACAGCACGACAGTAAGTAGCCCGGCTTCATCATAGGGGAAAACTCTTCATTCCTTCCAAAAGAAAAAGGCTCCCCGCTAAGGGCAAATGAAGTTTCAATTAGCTGTGTGAACATCGAATGACATGGTCAAATCAGGAAGCTTGCTGCGTAAACCCCAACAAGCCCAAGCCCCATCTCCACTTCTCCCCCACGTGGTCGGGAGTGAGTGATCACTTTTCTGAAAACATCAGGCTACAAGGAATTTTATTAAGAACGAAAGGTAATTAAAGAACTAGATTTCAAAGACAGAAAAAAAAATGGAGTTATTTAAGAACTGTAAAGCCCATTGTACCAAATCCCCTTATCAAAAAGGCTACAATACCCTGCTAGTCGCATTGAGCAATTCCTGGATCCGTTAAACTTGCAAGTTGGGTGAAGTTTAAATAGATCCTTTTAGTGAGGCCAGAGAGTAGGAAAGAGGTCGATTCTGTTCAAGCTAATAAAAGGGGAGGAATGAATGGCCTTATTGTCGGGTGTGTGCAGAGTCTCCCCTGAAATCATATACCCGTCTCTAGATGATGGGATAGCGAAGCGGGAAGAGCACTTCAAGCCGAAGGAAACCCAAGCCCCTTATGATTAAACAGGACTGTCAATGGCACATTTGCTGAGGTTCCTTTTAGAGGGGTCTGATTGTATTCCTGGTTGGAGCAGCCACATTGAGGCCTCTTTCCCTGGTTACCACCACTGCCACCGCAGAGTTACTTTTTCTGAAAAGGCAGAGATGTTCCTGACTCCCAGGGAGCAGGGCGGAAGCCAAGTCCCTAACACACCCTGGTGAAAAACCCATCGCTCATGGATGATTCCGAAGTTCTGAAGCCTGTGGTGCGTCGGTAGGCCCTGGAGTGGAGAGCCAGGCAAGAAAGCAGGGTATCAGAAACAGTGATGGACCTGTCTCCCAGACAGGCTCTGAGGGTGAGGACAATAGCTGAGCTCCTCAGCAGGATCAGTAACACTCTGAAAGCAGCTTG
This sequence comes from Tachyglossus aculeatus, assembly GCF_015852505.1. NCBI lineage: Eukaryota > Metazoa > Chordata > Mammalia > Monotremata > Tachyglossidae > Tachyglossus > Tachyglossus aculeatus. Next base: position 417,160 of record NC_052085.1, read on the forward strand.
ACTCCCGGGCTATTTTCTGCTGCAGATCAATGGCCTCTGCTACAGTGCCCACACCACCTCCCCAGTGCAGCCCCCTCGGTGGCTCACCCTCCCTGCTTCCCTTCCCCACTGCAGTCCCCCTTCCAACCCTTCCAAGGTGGGCAGAGCCCAACTCCCAACTTGATTAAACCAGCTCATGCCTCTCCCTGCTGTAGGGGAATAGCCAAAAGCCAAGAATGGATGGTCGATTTGTCGGCAGTGCTGGGGCAGGCAGGGCTAGGAACATCATCACTGCCAAGGTTTTTGCTTGCTGAGTGGAGAAGTGTGAACAAAGCAAAGGAAGAGCTGTCTGGGGCCTGGGCAGCCTCCATTGCAGCCTTTACCTGCATGGCAGCGTGGTCTAATGGATAAAGAACGGGCCTGGGAGTTAGAAGGTCATGGGGTCTAACCCCAGCTCTGCCACTTGTTTGCTGTGTGATCTTGGGCAAGTACCTTAACTTCTTTGGGGCCTCACTTACCTCATCCGTAAAATGGGGATAAGACTGTGAGCCCTATGTGGAATAGGCACGGTGTCCAGCCCGATTATCTTGTATCTATCCCACCACTTAGAACAGTGCCTGGCACATAGTAAGCATTTAACAAATACCATAATTATTATTCTCCTGGGGATGCATGTTCAATCCACACAAACTCCTTTGAAAAGCCCTTGCTGTGGTCCAATCCCCACCACTCACCGCCAAGGGGTTGTCTAGGAATGAACCCACAGTATCCTGGCCATATTTCCATTCCCAAACTTGGCTGGGGGATGGAATCGTTGTCAGAAGATGAGATTGCCGGGTGGGGTCGAGAGATGGGACTCGGGCTGCACATACAGGATGCACCCAGGCTCAGCTCCATACACCTGATATGAACCCTCAGGGAGATTCCGGGGTATCGATCAGCAGCTGAACTCAAGCAGCAGCCGACTGCCCAAAAAATCAACCGCTCTAGACGGAGCCTGTCAGGGTTAAGCCTGCCTGCTCCCCAAAGATGTCCTGGTTGCACATAACTACCTCTGCAGCAATCCAAAGGGAAGAAGCAGGCTTGGCACCCCACCTTAAAAACCCCCCACAAAAACTCACCCACAGCCCACTCTTGTTTAAGCAAACTTCTCGTGTTCAAGAATGTTTTAGGGCCATTTTGAATGTGATACTGAAACGGTTTTGGCACAATTTACGGAAACATTATAAATCCAGTCTCCTTGGGCCTGGACACCTGCCGGACATTGGAAAATGCCTGCCTTTCTGGAACCCAAGAAAAGTGCCAGCCCTGCCCCTCCTTGAACAACACTGTACACATTGCAGCTTGTATCTCAGTGTCTCTAAACACCAGGAACAATACTATGCTTGTTTCAAGTGGAAAGTAGTTACTTTCAATGAAAATGGTAGCTATATCTACACAGAACTGCATAAGATGTGGATGGTACAATACAGATGTTTCAGACTTGTGAGAATTTCAGATTTTTGAGAATCAGATTTAGGAAGTTGACTGTGTGACCAGTTTTCAGACTAAGAAGCAAGTTCTGTTGTTTCCTTAGGTTCCTTAATACAAGAAATTATTCTGAAAGATCAAGAAATAAACCTTTAAAAGTCATTGGTGCCTGGGAACCAAGGAGGAACTGCACCTTGTCCTCAACCAGGATCCCATTTCCCCTCCACGACCAGAAACTGTAGCCGACCTGGAAAATTGTCACCAAAGAAATCTAGGAAACCAAACCCAGTGCGTGTGCCAGACCCAGCTACCAGCCAGTGATTCCAAAGAGGGATATGCACGGTGAGGAGGAAGACTCTTTTTTGCTGAACAAAAAGCAACTGCCTTTTCTCTGGAGTCACCAACAGGCCGAGGAGGGATGGCCTGGGCCAGGACAGGGAGAGTGGGAGGTTTGCGTGCCCAAATCTCACTGCCTGATCACGGCTTCGACCATTTACTGCAGATTTTCCAGCCACTTATTCCGTGAGAATTGGGCCCCAACCCTCAACTGGAACACAAAGCACATTCTGGGACTAAACCAATTATGGGAAAGCTATTTCACTGCTTCCTCTCCTTGCAGTACTGTACTTAACACCTGTTTATATATGGGGCAAACAAACAGGAAGGAAATCATTAAATTTGGTGCAGAGCACCTGGTTAGCCCCAGGACCAGCCCAGGGAGTTTAGATCCCAAGCCAACGAAAAGACAGGCAGTTAAGGGCAGTTAGAGGATCACCCCTATTATGGCTATTTCATTCATTCAGTCGTATTTATTGAGCGCTTACTGTGTGTGAAGCACTGTATTAAGCGCTTGGGAAGTACAAGATGGCAACATACCCAACAACGGCTCACAGTCTTGAAGGGGGAGGCAGACAACAAAACAAAACATGTGGACAGGTGTCAAGTCATCAGAGCAAATAGAATTAATGCTAAATGCACATCATTAACAAAATAAATAGAAATATGTACAAGTAAAATAAATAGAGTAATAAATCTGTACAAACATATATACAGGTGCTGTGGGGAGGGGAAGGAGGTGGGGGGGGAATGGGGAAGGGGAGAGGAGAGAGGGCACTCAGTCTGGGAAGGCCTCTTGGAGGAGGTGAGCTCTCAGTAGGGCGTTGAAGGGAGGAAGAGAGCTAGCTTGGCGGATGTGTGGAGGGAGGGCATTCCAGGCCAGGGGAAGGACGTGGGCCTGGGGTCGATGGCGGGACAGGTGAGAACGAGGTACACTGAGGAGATTAGCAGCAGAGGAGCGGAGAGTGTGGGCTGGGCTGTAGAAGGACAGAAGGGAGGTGAGGTAGGAGGAGGCGAGGTGATGGAGAGCCTTGAAGCCGAGAGTGAGGAGTTTTTGCTTGATGCGTAGGTTGACAGGCAGCCACTGGAGATTATTTTTTTTGGAGATATCTGTCACCAACTCCCAAGGTGGGAACCAAGGAGCACCTCGGACTTCTAAATGAAACCGGATCTTGCTGGTTGAGCTACCAGAGACCTTGTGGGGGGGGAGGGGTGCGGAAGAAAATTATCCAGAGACAGAGTCGTTCGTTCTCCTGTGCTGATTACAGTTGCTCTTCCGGGGTCCGACACTTTTAATGCTGAGGATGCCAACTACTACTTTCTTTGCTTCTGAACTGCCCAGTAGAGTCATCCTTGTTCACATTCACAGTGCTACCAAACCTACCTGTTTGTCTCTCTCTCCCTGCTTACCCGGCCAATCATTCTGGTCTCCCAGAGCAGGCTGGGGCTCGATAAAAGCCAGACAGACAGGAGTCTGTCTCCCACGCTCCAGAGAGGAGTGATTGGCCCCAACTTAGCCTCTGGCTTGGGTCGTTGGGGGGGGGGGGGGGGGGGGGGGGGGGGGGGCTCTGGCCTGGAGCAGCGTGCAGACAGGGGAGGTGGAAACTGTGGCCTGGGCTGGAGTCGCCCATGAGGGAGTGGGTGGAGGCAGGTCAGGTCTGGAAACTCAAGGGGCCCCACCCACGGAGGGCCTGGGGCAGCTGCCCCACTACCCCTCCTTTGCCCTCCCCACCTTGAACCATTCCTGCTGAGCGTCTTTCTTCCTCCCAAACAATTCCTTCGGCAGAATCTCCTCCCCTATGGCGCGGCTCTCACCCCTTCCCTAATGATTTTGACACGGCTCTGGCATTTAGGGATTAGTTTTCCTAAATTAAAGAAGGAAGAACAAAAGCTTTCGCTCCCCCCGAGAGGCTTTCTGGAAGTATTAGTCGATGCTAGAGCCGAGCACGCAACGCACCCTTTCAGGCTTGGGAATGAGTTTCGGAGCAAGAGGCCTCCCTTGGACAAAGCCTTGGAAGCCTGAGTCATACATGTTAGTTTTTGCCTTATCCAAGAAGAAAGCAAATGGCTATGGGCACATCCACCTGGACCCGAGGGAGGAAAGATTCCCTTGGGTTCATTCAACCAATCATCAATCAATCAATTGTATTTATTGAGCGCTTACTGTATGCGCTTTGGAGAGTACGATATAACAGAGTTGGTGGAGACTTCTCTGCCAATGAGCTTCCAGTATAGAGGGGTACACAGACATTAATAGAAATAAATTATGGCTATGTACATAAGTTCTGTGGGGCTGAAGAAAGGGTGAATAAAGGGGCAAAACCAAGTGCAAGGGTGACACAGAAGGGAGTGGGGGAAGAATAAATGAGGACTTAGTCAGGGAAGGCTTCTTGGAGGAGATGTGCCTTCAATAAGGCTTTGAATGTGGGAATAAGGCTTACTGTAGTGTTCCCAGGGGTACAAGTCAATTGCCCAATCAACGGTATTGGCCGAGCGACTATTGTGTGCCGGGAGTGGGAATACCACGGAGTTAGAAGGCTCTATTCACAGGAGCTTAATATCTAACTGGGGAAGGGAGGCATTAAAGTAATTCACAGTCATGAGGAAGATGAGCAAGCCTCCATGGGCTCCTGTGGCCAGCAGTGGGAATGGTTTGTAGCCCAGGGCTGGGAGATGCCAGCCACAGGGACCCAACCTCCATGAATGATTAGACTGTGAACGAGCAATGGGGCTGGTCAGCCCCAGGAGAGACGAGAGGGTCAAAGTGGTGAGATCTGTGTCAATCAGTCAATCAGAACTCAGTGAAGCTTGGGGTGATAAGAGGGTTCCCATGACTTTTCGGAAAGCTCTTCCTTGGAACTATTTCCCTCAGACCACAGTCTGGCCGGGAAAATCCCCAAAATGACACTTTGGAGTTCACCTTACATTTCAGGATCCCCAGAAAGGCTCAGACCATGAGGACGATGACCCAGCCCCCAGCCCCGAGGAACCAACTTGGACCCGCGGTGGGGGTGGAGGGGAGGATAGCAGGCTGGCGGGAATGTAAGTGGAGTACGGGATGCGGTCGGCCATGTCCCTCCTTGCTCGGCCTATATAGGCGATGGCAGGTGATGTCCTGCTTTTTGGAAGGTCCGGCTGCTTGGGCATCTCCAGCCACAGTGTGGCTATGGGGCCGTACTGTGGGGCCCTTTTCAGCAGCAGCAGAGCCAAGCTCATCGTCTGATGGGTCCTTCATGCCCAGCCTAACCCAGGCTACTGGATATTCACCAGCAAAGAGGTACACATGGCAGTCAGCCTAGCAAAACTAGTTTGCAGTCTAGACAGCTAAAAGTCTGCGTGCATGCACGCACACACAAGCACACAATCTGCTTTGTCTGGAAGGTGTAGCAACAAAGTGAAATTCAGTGTTGCATGTTGCAACAGTCACCAGTGCACGAAGCAACGTTAGAGCACAACTCTGGGAGCAGGATGAGTTCTGGCTATCGGGATAGCCCTCTCCACAGCCCACAGGGAGATACCCATCGGCTTCCTCATCTTGACACGTTGGCACTAGGGCTCTTTTTGTTATGGTATTTGTTAAGTGCTTCCTGTGTGCCAGGCAGCGTGGCTCCATTTGGACCAGGGCAATGATTGTGCTGGTCAGAACTTTTCCAAGACCACAGCAAACTGCACGACAGGACACGGGCTTGATTAAAGCAAGAAGGGTTTTGGTCAGATGTGAGGAAGACTCTAGGGGTAAGAAGTTAAGATAGGGGATCACGAGAGGTTGAGGATTCAAGAAGCCAGGGCCAGTGGACCTGTTGGAAATCTGCATCTCGTCAACACAGCTGGTTCAGACAGCAAAAAGTACAGGGAGAAAAATGCCAACGGCTCAACTAGGAGCCAGGAAGAACTGCACCTCCTGCAGAGCTTTAAGCCACTGTCGACCCTGAAGTGTGAGATAAAGCTGAACCAAGTTGGGAGTTTGAGAGCTTTCCTCTTCGAATATTTCTCAGGGCAGTGGCAAGGTAACCCTCGATGGATTTCAATTCCATAGAATATTGTGTTTTCCATTTTCCAAAAGGCTAGGTTAAACCATTCTGTCGGTACTGTAGAAACAGAATTTTGACAGTCGCCAGTGGAGGCTCGCCCTGCCTTTATAAACAACAGCCGGTAAAAGTGAGTGCCCAGTGATGCAATGTTTTCATAGAGCAGGCTTGCAGGGAGACGTAAAAAGCCTACCAGCCCTTCAAACTTGTCACCAGCCTGCTAGAACATTTCAGTCTCCTCCCCTCGCACTTTCCTCCTGCTCTCCCCACCCAAGGCTCTTCCATTACAAGTAGATTCTGTCTTGAAGAATTCTGTCCCTCCCTCCCTCTGCCCAGTGACCCTGGACCGCTCCGAAAAACAGAAGCAGCAGTAGCAGCCGCTTCCACCATGCTTCGAGCTCTTCAGACAATGGGGGAAAGCACCAGACCGACACACAAGCTGAAAGCTGGAAGGGCTTTCGAGGTTCGGATTCTGGTCGACTGCCAATGCTGGAGGCCCCAGATACCATTCCTTCCCAGAGATAGACGGCACAGGCCTGGGCACCTCTAGCAGGCTGCAGAAAGCTTGCCTACAGGGAGGTGGATGTTAGGAGCATCATTTCAGCACTCAAGTAGCTGTGTGGTTGGAATTAATGACCAAATAAACCAGTGCTCTGAGACCCAGCTCGCCAAATACTTCCCGTCAATCCTGATGGGCTCCAGCACTGCTCCAGGGGCCTGGTGCTGGCCAAGTCTTCCGAAGAGGGATTGAGACTCTAATTAATTTACCTGTGGGAATCTTTTCTTGGCCACATCCTTCAGCTTGGGTGCAGAGTGCCCATTACATACCAGCCAGGCATGTTAACGGCCTCCACTGAAAATAATTACGCCATTATTTCACACTTGGCCGTGGACTGCATTTTCAGGGCGAGCAGACAAGTTTCATTGCCTGGATTGGATTCAGACCCCTGGCTGCTGCCTGAACACGATGATCTCCTCTTTGAAGAGTGCTCGGGGCGTATTGTCCAACTTGGTGGCTAAACCTCAGAGTACAAAACCCTTTCTGCCCCAGCTGACCCCCAGGCCAGAATCACGGATCCCAAGCTGTGCTCAGACACTGCTCGGAGATGCTGGTCAATCACCCAGAAATGGTCTTTTTGGGTAAAATCTTAAGGAGAGCTAGGTGAAATGGGGAGCACCGAGAAATTACAAAATCCATGTCTGCCCAATGCACCAATGAGAGTCCCACACAAAACATGAGAGGCAGCAGAGGGTGGCCGAGTGGTCCAGTTCCCAAGATGCTGACCCAGGGGGAACTCCAGGGAACGGGGTGGAAATGTGAGTGGTGCCAAGGGTCAGGTCTGTAAGGGCTGCCTAAATTTAGAGGGTGGGGCAAAGGGAGGAAGGAAAGGTTTATTAGCTGGCATCACAGCTCACCCCCAACCACTAGAGAAGGGAAGTTAATCAATCAATGATACTTACTGAGCATTTACTGTGTGCAGAGCACTGTTCTGAATGCTTAAGTCAGTTGTCCACCTACCCACGAACCACTGGCCTGATTGCCTCAAGAGTACAGAAGCCTTGGAAGAAAACTGAGGAGTAATGGTTTTTCTACATAGTGTAGAATGCTTAGTTGTATTGACATGCTTTGGTTGGTTCATCTCTACTAGTCATTATTTTAAAAAGAAGGGTCAGAAGGGGCCCACACAGGCAGTTGTAGCAACATTTTCTTCAAAAATGACCGCTACAGGCCACAGTACACCCAGGAAAGCTGTTCTGAAATGAATATGGCTTTGGTGTTGGCAACTGAACTTGGTTCCAGAACCTCAGTATAATTTTGTCTTGTCATTTGATATTAAAGACAGCACATAAGTGATGCTTATGCAACAGCTCAAGGGACTGCAGTGACACATTGTGGGAGGGGTCCAGGTCCCTCAAAGATCTAATAAACTGATTAGCACTACAACTAAGTAGACCTTCAGTATCAACGCTTGATGCCACGCTGTTATCACAATCTGTAGGAATTTTTCATAACAAACAAGGGGGCCTTCTTGAGTTGCTCTTCTACCGTTTTTGTCTTTTGAGGCATCACAGGGCAGGGTACTGTTTAGGTAGCATAATTCTACTGTTGCGGAAGAATCTCTGGTGAATGTCAGGTTTCCCAGGTTTGCTTATTTCCTTCACACTCGCTGTCCTTATAGAAAGAGAGAAAGAAGTGTGAAGGGAGACAAACACCCACACATGCTCAGGTCTCTTACAGCACGCGGGTTGTATTCCTGAAGAAACCCACATTGATGGTAACTTGTGCTACAGTGCACGGGCCTTGATTGGTGCTGTGCATATGTGCACAACCTTCTCTTCCAACATCACAAACATGTTCTAGCAAGACAGACCCACATTGCTGAAAGAGGGTTCCCTAATTCCCTAACAACAGTCAATCCAAAATGCACAGTAAACGCACACTTTATGGAAGAATGCGTATGTGCGTATGAATACACACAGTAAATACGTATTTCACAGTCAGTATAGGCATCCTTGAAAACAAAGGATAGGAGAAAGAGCTACACTTTCATTATTTTTGAAGATGATGCCACTGAACGATCCTATCTAAATCCATAGAGGTATACACACAACTGTTATTACACACACGCACACACACCACCCACAGTCATTCCTGCTACAAGTGATAGTTGCGTTCCTGAAAGCCCCTACCTTAAAAAAGATCATGTTGTGTCAACCACTATTTCAGTGGTAAACAAGAGAAAGACGGTTTCAACACAACTGACAATACACACAGTTGGTTAGCAATTGGCGGCTTCTGCTGCTCAAGTTTACTTAAGGCGCCTGCATTGTTTCTGAATCAGAAACACTACAGAAATTTATTATCATTTTAAAATAACTAATCTTTTATTGTTTAAAGTTTACTGTTTCCATTGGACATATGGTAACAGAGAACTTTAAACACTGACAATCAGTCAAGTCCTCCATACAATGTGAAAGAACTGATAGTTTCTAATTCAGAAACACAATGCATCGGATAAGTCTGAAGTCACTGCCCTGTTATGACCCTGTCTCCCTGCTTCTTCCATCGCACTCTATCCAGCTTGCGTGCTAAGAGGTTGCATTACATCAGGAATGACTGGCTAAGGCGAGAAAGAACATGCGGAGAGAGAGCTTGCATGAATATACTTCTCTTACAAGTGCATTAAACAATGCCAGTCATTTAATATGGCGGTGAGAAAGAACATGTGGAGAGCCTACATCAACATACTTATTTTACAGAGCATTAAACAATGCCAACCATTCAATATGGCAGTGCCCGCAAAAAGACAAACCATGACCAGGTGCCAACTATTAACCCGCACAACAGAGTCCAAATATGCTGAACTGGGAGGCAAGGTCAGTATTGCCAAGCCTTGCCTAGCTATTCTTCTTGTCTATCTTTAAACGGGGGCGTGCATTATCTCCGTGACTGGGGTGGTACCGATAAAGACTCAGCCCAGGAGACACTTTGGTACCTGCAAGGATTGGGAAAGAAGAGGAGCGGACTCGGGGGCAGAAAGCCTAGGGCCCTTTCTGAGTCCTAGCAGCCTCTTAGGGTGAGGCCTGACGAACTGGCCATGTGAGATGGAGGTCATGGAGAGGAGGAGACACGGCAAAGGGGAAACAACAGGGAAGAGTGGAGGATGACCAGGGTGGAAAGAGCACATACTGGAGAATCAGAGGACATGCATTCTACTCCCCACTGCAACTTTTCTGCTGTGTGACCTTGGGCAAATCAGTCAGCCCCAGGAGTGCCAGTGAGGACTCCTGAGGCAGGCTTCTAACTGAGGGGAGTCCTTGGTCAGTAGCAGCAGCCCCTTTGGGGCATCAGACTGTTTATACGGTCAGTTTGGCTGGAGATTGGGTCTTCACAGTGCCCTCTATCTAGGGTGCGGTGGCAGAATTCTTCTGCCAACATTCACCCTCCTGGATACGTGCTCCATGGTGAGGAAGAAATGGTTGTGTGTGAGCTAGCGGAGGTGGACATGGAGAGTCCCAGAGTGTGACTTTTCCTTAGTGCACATTCCGTGTGAGCGTGGCCGCCGTGCACAGTCTGTGTGAGTGCGGCCCCTGTGCTCTGGTACTGGGCATGCTATTCCACACTCAAATACCAAACATGGTTTCAGCCAACTCCTTACCCTCAAAAGAGGAGCTGCAATGCTGGGGGCACATCCCCTCCAGGGCTTCTTGGGTTCCCTTCCAGACATTCAGCCCTGCCTTCCACAGTCCTTTCCCTCCGGTCTCTGGCCTGGTCTTGGAGGGGACTTATGCCGACAAAGCTAGGCTCCCCTCAGCGATGGCCCCAGAGCCCATGACAGCCCTCTGTGCTACTCAAGGCTCCCATTTTATGTACCTAGTTCTCCTCTGAACCTCCTCTCCAGGAACCCCTTCTTAACTAATCATTGAAGAAAGCAGAAGCCAGAGGCTAGTTCCACTCTTCCTGCTGAAGTTCTCCATCTTCCCTAGGCACTGCTCCAGGTGGCCCCAAATGGGCCCTGGGCCTCCAAATCCAGGATGGCCAGCCCACGGTTCTCAGTCCAACTATTGCTGTGGACCCACTGGGTGTAGCTCAGCCCCCTTTAGATCAAATGAGGTGTGTTTAGACTGCTTCAGGGAGGAATCTCTTGCGTGTTCTTGAAGACCTGACATGCGAGAACTTGTGGTAGGCTTTGCCAATATGTGACAAAGTCATTTAACTTCTCTGTGTCTCAGCTACCTCATCTGTAAAATGGGGCTTAGGACTGCGAGCCCCATGTGGGACAGGGACTATGTCCAACCTGACTTTCTTGTACCTACCCCAGCACTTAGTACACTGCCTGGCACAGAGTAAGCACTTAACAAATACCATTAAAAACAAAACAAAAAACCACATAGACTTCTCCTTGGGTGAGAGGGTCTTCAATCGATTGTATTCTTTGAGTGCTTACTGTGTGCAGAGCATTGTATTAAGCACTTGGAGGAGTAGAATATAACAGAATTGGCAGACACGTTCCCTGTCCACAATGAGCTTAGAGACTTGAAGATGAGCTTACAGCCCAGTGGAGTCTTCAGGAGAACATCAGCTGCAGGCGGGAAGTGTTGTGGGAAGGGAAGACCTGAGGCTATTCCCCCGGGTGTTCTAATACAAGCCAACACCCAGCCATGTTTCCCATCCACGAGAGAGACCCATGTACCCACCATAAGGAGGGGGTGGGAGGCAGAGTGGGGGCACAGTCTGAGAGACACTGAGAGACAGCAAAAGCGATGAGGAACCCCTGCAGCGGGTCAGGTCATGTCTACCCCGCGGAGCACAGCCCCCTGGAAGGTGAAAGCAGGAGGCTGCCCCTTCTGCACCTGGCATTGCGCCGAGAGGCCTGGCAAGAGGCCAGCGCACAGGCAGAGTCGGGTTTCGCCCATGCAGAGAGAGATCTGTCGGGAAGGTTGGGGGGGTTGATTTCCCATTGCTTGGGATGGCAGATTTGCATATTCTGTGCAGCTGGAGTTAGTCAGCGGCAGGGCGGCGGGCAGTGGGTGGTGGGCGGGGGTGCAGGAAGTGACTAACATGGGGCATAACCAGCTCTGCTGGGCTGGGATCTGAGGGCAGAGCTTCCCCCCAGAGAAGGGTCAGAGGGAGGCAGGGCCCGCCCGCTTCCCTCCCGGCCGTCAAGCTGCCGGCTAACTCGGGAGCCCCTGCCCCTCACACCGTTTTTCCCTCCAAGAGAGGCTTTGGCTGAACCAACCCTGGCAGATTCAGGTTGCCTGGTCACTGAGCAGGGATGGCTCAGGCTGAGAATTCTGGGTCGGCTTTGCACATTCTGTACAGCAAAGCGCCCACGACACCTCCGGCCAGGACAGGGTCATCTCAAGCAGCCAGATGATGGGGGGAAGCCTAGGTTTTCTTCCACCTTGGCCGGAAGGCAGAAGGGGTGATGGGGTGGCAAGGCCGTCCAGTCTCCTTCTCTTGGGCATGGTGGTCTCAGTGGGCTGCACTGAAGGATCAAGCATCCGTGACGGCCCACCTAAAGCAGGACATGTGGCAATGTTAGCCCAGGCCCCCGCCCTCGTCCACACACTTTCAGGGAGAGTTGATGAAGATGTGAGTGGGGGGCAGGGGCAGAATGGGATGAAACTATCTGAGAACCACTGGTGAGAACAAATGCATTTCTGATAAATTTACTTAACTGGAAAAGGGGAGAGTGAGGGTTTCCCTTTCTGAGTTTAATTATGGTGGGAGAAACCAAGAATTTTTGTTTCATTTTTCCTTAAAAGCTCCCACTTGATACTGAAAAATAGTTCTCAATCTTTCAAGCCATGCCCTGACTGGAGGGAGATTTACCCAAGGCAGAGCCCACCGAAAAGCAGGCACTGGCAGACCAAGTTAGTCTGACAGCTTCAACTCTGTGCTGTGGGTTCAGGTTCTTGGAGATGGGCTGTTAATTAATACTAAATTCCTCCCCCCCCCCCCCCACTTCTATCAGGTTGTGGCTCTCCCTTCTCCTCCCTTCCCACTTCCTCTCCTCCCTTCCCTTGCCATAAAAGAGCAAGTGGAATAAAGCGCGGGAGCTGCCTCCAGAGCCAATGGGAAGGAAACAGCTCTGGAGGGTCTAGAATGCATTCATTCCTTCCAACTCCCAAGAAGGACTCTGTGCTGGTCAGGAGCCCAAGGGCCAAGAGTGATTTCCACAGCTCAGCTCTGCCCAGAGGCCTCACAGCTTGACTCTGGAAAAGCAAGGTTCAGACACTCCAAGTGATTTTGGATGATTTGGGTTCTGGGGGTCTCAAACAGCGCAATGGCACCAATTCCTTGACTATCCAATTCCTAATTAAAACAAAAACACCACAGCCGAAACTGTTGTACTTACTGCTTGTTTCCCTAAGACCTTTCTGGCTTCATAATGTTTATCCTTTTTCCCCAGAGCTCCTAATACCCGATACCCAGAGTTGCTGTTTCTCTGGGGTCAGCGCTGGTTTATTCCCTGATCTTTATGAAATTGGACCTGCCGTACCTAGGTGGGAGGAGGGGAGAAGACCTTCTTCCCGAAGCACTGCTCGACCCCAACTGCGCACTGCTCACAATCCTCCACCCGCTCCCCAGGTTCCTCCGCATCATGCCAAAGCCCTTCACAACTGGCTTCGAGGCTCTCCTTCAACTCACCCTACTTCACCTGTCTGCTCTTCACCCACTGTTGCCCAGCTTGCTCTCTTCACTGTTCCCAAGCTCACCTTCTAACTATACTTCACTCTTGCCTCTCCCACCTCCATCCCCTCACTCACACGTGCCCCTGGCCTGGAACTCCCTCCCTCCTCAAATCCAACAGACCACAGCTCTTTCCATATTCAAAACTCTCATAAAATCCCACCTCCTCCAATAAGCCTTTCCCAATTCTCAAAGCCCTGGGCTGGAAAAACCCATTAGCCATCTCTAGCACTTATGAACTTATTTATATCCACCTTCAGCAATTCTGTATATTTCCTCAACTGCTCATTTATTACAACTGCAGTTAAACGTGTGTGTGTGGTATTAATAAGAACCTGTGGCAGGTCAGCTGAGTTCAGAGAAGCAGCGTGGCTCAGTGGACAGAGCACAGGCTTTGGAGTCAGAAGTCGTGGTTTTGAATCCCAGCTCCGCCATATGTCTGCTGTGTGACCTTGGGCAAGTTACTTAACTTCTCGGTTATCTCATCTGTAAAAATGGGGACGATGACTGTGAGCCCCACGCGGGACAACCTGATCACCTTGTATCCCCCCAGTGCTTAGAACAGTGCTTTGCACATAGTAAGCACTTAACAAATGCCATTATTATTATTATTATTATTAATTTACTAAATATATTTACTTGTGGAGAGGGAGAGAGGTTATTACCTATTGAATCCTTGTTCTTCCTCCAATTTCTTCTATTTGTACATCATTCATGTCCACGTCTCTCCCCTTAGCCCCTGAGGTTAGTAACTGTGCCTTTTGTCTCTAGTGAACTCTCTGCACTTGACATAAAGACACATAATATCAAGAACGAGTGTGACTATGCAGGGCTTAAGATGTGCTCTGGCCAGATCTTTGTCCCTGTCCAAACTCCTTGACGGGGCCTCATACGACTACTACCTTCACTTTCTCTCCACCACCTGTGTCCTTGACCTATTGCAGTCTAGTTTCTGGTCCCTTTACTCTTCTGGGACTGTTTTCTCCAAAGTCAGCAACAACCTCCCCTTAGCCAAGTCCAACATCTTGAAACTCTGTTTTGGGTCCCCTATTCTTTTCGCTCTACTGTCTTTTGGGGATTTCCTCGGCTCACATGGCTTCAGCCACCACCTCTCTGGAGATGACTCCCAAATCTACCTTACTAGCCCCAATCTCTCACATGCTTTACAATCTCAGACTTCCTCCTGCCTCTGGATAGCTCCACTTGCATGCCCCACTGGGCACCTCAGACTCAACCTACTAAAACTGAACTCTTCAGCTTCCCTGCTAAATAATAGTAATACTACTAATAATGATGATAATACTAACAATTGTGGGATTTGTTAAGCGCCTACTACATGCCAAGCACTGTACTAAGCACTTGGATACATACACAATGTTCAGGTCCCACAAGGGGCTCACAGTCTAAGTAGGAAGGAGAACAGGTACTGAATGCCCATTTTGCAGATGAAGGGAAGTGAGGTGACTTGCTCTAGGTCACAGAGCAGGTAAGTGGTGGAGCCGGAATTAGAACCCAGATCCTCTTAGCATCAGGCCCATGCTCTTTCCACTAGGCCATGCTGCTTCCCATCGCCAAACTTTCCCACTGCCGTCACCACCACCGATCCTCCCTGACCCAGAGGCTCATGACCTTGGTGTCATCCTTGACTCTTCCCTGTCTTTCACCCCTCACATTCGGTCAGCCACTAAATCCTATCAGCCTACTCAAACATTTCCTGGATCCACCCCTCCCGCTCCACCCTTACAACCACCTCCTTGGTCCGAGGCCCCGTCATCGCTTGGCTGTGTTACTGTATCAGCCTCCTCCCTGAAAGCCCCCTACCTCCAGCCATGTGGTCCCCTAAGCCATCCTTACCACTCATGGGTACAACATCCTATTGGCATACTTTTGTTTCCATTATTTCAATTTCTACTCTTACTCTTACCTAGGCCATATTTGCAATTTCTGCCTCCCCCATTAGACTGCCAGCTCCCTGAGGACAGGGATCATCTCTTTTATTGTGTTTCCCTAGTATCCAGTACAGCATCCTGCACCCAGTGGGTACCCCAAAAATCCTGCCCCTGAGGATGGAGAAGAAACTGGAAGAAATGCATACTGACCCCCGCTCTGAAGTTTGAGTTGCCTCAGTTTTATGACTGACATCCGTTCAAGAGACTTTATTTTATATTCCACGGAAATACCCAAGTAAAATACCGTGCACAGCTACCAAATCCCAACCTCATTAAGTACAATAACAAGTGTTAGTGCCTGGGCATGAGTAGTTTCCCCAGCCCCTGAATGGGCTGGTTCTTTACTTCCTTTCTCTAGATTTGACCCAGAATTCCCACTAGCTGAGCTCTTCCCACATGGCCGGGCAGCAGGAAGACTCTACAGTTCAAGTTACAGCTTGCGCTGCTCCCCACACCTACGTGTCAGCAAGGCAGCACCGGATAAAGGAGGGAGGAAGGGTCATGCTGCCCAGGGAACCAGGACCTGAGACTCAGGAAGGGAAACTTCTCTGTTTCAAAACGGCCGGTGGATCTGGAGAATCGAGGATGAGTCTTCATGCAAATGGACAGGCTGCCCGAGTCAATCTGAAAGAGATTTCTCAAGTATACAAATAACACTCTCCTTGAGAAATCCATTGAGTTTTCAATGTAACCCTGAGAGTCTTTTCATTTGCATGAAGACCCACCCTTGGTCCTTTGCGGAGGGACAATGGCCAAGACCATGGATCCCTCACACGCACCCAAAGGTAAATTTCATCATCAGGGCTATCACATCTGGTACAAGGAACTAAAAATGAAGCATTATCTATATAGCAAGAGAAATATTAAACTTTAGCAATAGAGCTACCACATGGCTTTTCAAAAAAATCACAAAGTATACCGGCTGTTGTCCTGGATTTCCAATTCACAGCCACAATTTTCAATAAATCTACTGAGATCTAAAATTCCAGTGATTTGATAGGGTCTTTGCAGTCCTTGTTACTTTGAAAAATCCAAACTCTAGGGGAACATTCCAGAATGAGCCTGTGTTTGGGATAAGTAACGAGGAGTGTTTTCTTGCCAGACAAGATTCAGTTTGCAAAATGGTAGTGAGTTCTGGAAATTCAGGTTTCCCTCCTGCATACACCTCCATTTCAAGCAAAGCATTAGGAAACGTTCTGACCCTGGCCCTGCCCGGGGCCTCTGCCCTGACCCCTGCCCCACCCATGAGCTTTGTGTGGGTCCTTGGCCCCAGACGCCCCGGGATCCTCCCCATCATGACCTCCCATCTGCCCCGCCCCCTCGGTACACACCATCACCATGGGATCAGTGCTTGGCACATAGTAAGTGCTTAACAAATACCATCATCATCATCAACAACTTATCCTGAGGACTCTGGCTCCCACTTTGGGCTGATTCCTTGCAGAACCTCAAGGAACAGCAATGGTGCCTTTCCCCTTGTTGATAATTTCCTAACCAGGTAGCTGAAATGAGCAAAGGACAAGAGAGGGGCATTAGACGATCCAAAAGCACGGAGCTTTAGAGTTCCAGAGGCCAGTGAGTGGACCCCAGAAATGGATGGAGAGTCAGAAACACAAGCTCACCACCATGGAAGACCGGGGCAGTGCTTCAGCTGTGGCCCTTAGGGAGGGCCAAGATTCCCAGACACACAGTTCGACTACTCTTTCTCCTGGGCCCACAACTAGGCCTGACATTTTAGGCTCAAGAGCCCAGCTCAGACTGCATCTCTCACTCCCCCTACACCGCTCCCTTTCTTCCTCACAGGCTTTTTGTTCTTCACTCTGTACCGAATCGGGGGAAGGGGATTGATGCTGGAGGGTGGTGTGCTCATGCGTGTGCGCGCGCGCACATACACACACTCTCCTCTCCGTGTGCCAGCCTCCTTTTTGTCTCCTGGTGCCCAGATGAACAGTGACCCTCTGAGAATAGGAGACAGAAACTGAAGAGGCAGGGACCGATATGACTGCTATTGCCTCACCCCAATGCAAACATGCCCCACGGCCCCCGGACCACCACCAATGGAGCAGGGCAGAGCCCCGCCGAGAATGACAACTGACATCTGCTACGACACACTCTTGTCTCTGCCAGTACCCGGAACCAGGCAGGGTCCCCTGTAACCCCCCTAATCAGAACAGTTCCCATGGCCCCCAGTCAGGCTACCAACATGTTACCACTCTTCCTCATCACTGCAGTCAGAAACCCAACCACCCTGGCCAGACCAAACGCAGACACCCCCAATGTAAACACAGGCTAAGTCACTATAGATACTGTAGCTAAAGACCTCGTAAAATATTTCTCAAGCACTTAGTACAGTGGTCTACACACAATAAATTCCATTGATTTATTCAAATTCAAAGAAGCTGTCCCATCTCCCCTTGCCCCAGAGGAAAGAGAAGTAGTGTGGTCTAGTGGATAAAGCATGGGCCCAGAAGCCACAATGACCTGGGTTCTAACCCCAGCTCCGCCACTTGTCTGCTAGGTGAACTTGGGCAAGTCACTAACTTCTCAGTACCTCAGTTACCTCATCTGCAAAATGGGGACTAAGACTGTGAGCCCCATGTGGACCTGGACTGTGTCCAAATTGATTAGCTTTCATCTACTCCAGTGCTTAGAACAGTGTCTGACACATGGCAAGCGGTTAATAAATATCATTTAAAAAAAAACAAAAAAACCCAACACCCAAAAACTCCCCCAGAAACCAAGGTGTTATTACTCATGGGAGAAAGCAATCAGCATACTTAATGGGACTTCCCAGGACTCTTCTATCTCTAAATATACAGGACTGTTCCCAGCTCCTACCTCCTTTGTCAGCAAAAGGACAAAGAGAGAAGAGGAGGAGGGAAGAGAAGGAGGCCTACGTCACACTACTTGCCAATTTGGTAGCAACAGTAGTAGCAGCATTTAGTGAATGCCCACTCGGGTAGTGCACCAGGGGAAAAATAGAATAAAGAAGTAACAGGTTCGCTGTCCACAGGATCTTACACTTTAATGGGAGTTTCACTGGAAAAATGAGTGTACATGAGCACTAAGAACGGTGTAAATAAGTACCTACGGGCTAGAGCTGGCTGCAGAGTGCTGAGAAACAAATGGAGGAAAGCTCACTGGAGGTGGTGGGATTCCCACTGGAGCACTATTCTGACTCAGGGTCCGAAGTACCATGAATGCAGGCAGAGGTGGAAGAGCATGCTCAGAGTCCAGGGTCTAAGGGAGGCGGCCTGGGTCAAACAGTATCTAAACAAGTCATTTTGGGGGCCATTTGGTGGCCCTGGGCAGGAGCCTTGAGAGAAGAATGATGTTTGTCCAATATGTGGAGACTTTCATTAGGGGAAAATGAAGGTTTAAAGACCAAAGCAGAAAACAGGGATCAAAAGAAGGTATGGTTGATCGGAGCGGAGATAGAGAGCAAGAACTGCAGTAGGAGAGCTGTGGCAAAGAGGAGGAGAGTCCAAATTGGAAGGGGCAGCAAGGGAGAGTCAGCAGTGGGAAGTGGGTGAAGCAGTTCCTCCTGGCGGGGCTCCAGGTGGACTGGGAAAGGGGAAAGAAGGTGGCCAAGGAGCCAGCGAGTGGAGCCCATGATCTAGGTAGAACGGGTCTGTCAGTCAATCGACAAGTCGTTACTGAGAACCCACCAAATGCTCCACACTAAGCATGTGAATAAATATGATTCAATACAACCCCAGCGGTAAAGAAAGGAAGGGGGCCGGGGGAGGTATTTAACCACGGGAAGCATCATGGTGAAGGTGTCCTGTGAGGGGTGGTTGGTTGTGCCAGCCGACCACCAGCAGACTCTCACTTGCCTCTTCTCCAACTACATGTGGCCTTAAGGTCTCTGTGCCTCTCAAACGGGCTTCCTCTTAAACGGGCTCAATTCTCCCACCTCCGTCCCACACTTCAAGCCGTGTTCCTCGCCTGGCACAATCTCCCACCTTAGCATCTCCAAAGCCCATCTATCCCTCCTCCAAACTCTTCTAAAAATTCCTCAGGGTCTCCACTGGCTGATCTCGTCAATACCTCTGCCAGGCCGCACCCTCAGCCACTTCTGCACTCTTGTCTCCTCTTCGGTTTTCATCTATTATTTGTTCATTCACCCACTTACCCTTGCTATTTGATCTGTGCCCCAAAAACCTTAGTTATGGTACATTCATCATCTAGGAAAGCCAGTCTGTTTCCTGTACTTCCTTGTCCATTCCCGGGGCTCCTAGCAGCGTCCTACGCAGTGGACTCCCCAGTGAGTCAACTGCTCGGCAGAGAAGACACTGCACAAGGTTCTGCCCAACATTTTCCACAACAGGAAGCCAACCCAGGCCCCAGGGGACACACAGCTGCTTATGAACAATTCCTGGGAAGGCCGGTATGGCACACCTGTCTTTAATTCCTCCCACCAGAGAAGACACTGATGCTTGTACAGTGCTATACAGTGCAGAGATACCATTAGTTAAGTCTACTACCATAAGTCACTGGAGAGCCCAGCAAGTCCAAGGGTGTGGGAAGGCTTCATAAGGGAGGTGGAAGGGGTCACAGTCTCAGCTTTGCCTTTGTAGGGAGAGCATTCTGCCAGGGAAGAGGTATGTGCCTGGTTTTGTCTTTGTAGGGACAGCATTCTGCCAGGGAAGAGGTGTGTGCCCCCTACACTTTCTATCTTAGGTCAGGAAAAAAAATCTATTATATAGTATTAAGAAATTAAAATGGATTAAATAAGACATCACTCTAAACTTAGTAAACAGTTGATTCAAAGCTGAACACTCAACAGCGTCAATTATGAAAGAAACATAACATCACGCCCAGAATTTTGGGTTTGCTCCCAAAGGCTCGGCCTGAGTGCATGGCAGTAGGGGAGTGTTCACTGATGTGTAAATGGGCATGTCGGGATTTGGTTGAGTCCACTCATCCATGAGAGCAAACATACCAGGTTCCAACAAGGACGTCGGCTTTCCCTGGACCACATAAAGTGGATCGAATCCCAAAGGGTCTCACTGTGTGTGCTGGGGTGAGAACGGGGCAGAGATTGGGAGGAGGTGGGGTCAGGCTTCCAAGAGGGACCAGGCAGAGATGTGCCATTTTGGGTCTTTCAACCCCAACTGGAATCACTCAGGTCTGGTCAGAGGGCTGGAGTGAGTGTTGCTGCTGGGAGTCCAGCTCACAATGCTGCGGAGACCATCACCCCCAAGGAGTGGGCACCAACGTTTGTAATGAGCTTACAGAGAACAAAAATAAAGATGGCGTGAAGTGAAAGGGAAAGGTTGGCCTTTAGTGAGACAAGACTGACAAGAGCTTTCAGAGTCAAATAATAACAGAAGGAAACTTTGCTACTACCAAAGAAAGTTATGTGAACCTAGGAAATACTCAAATGTAGGGAAACAATTACTAGTGCAAAATAGCTGGGGCAAAAACTACCTGGGCCCTGACTTCTTAAAGAACTTTTCCCAATAAAACAAAACAAAACAAAACAAACAAACAAAAAACCAGAATCCAAGCCTGCTGATCATTAGAAGTCACTCATTTCATAAAGTGACAATTCATCTTCTCTTTTTTAGGGGAAAAGAAAAATACCAATGTGAAATCCTGGGAATGCTTGCTTGGCAAAAGTGACGCATGAAGGTGATCTTTACTGGATTATTTTTCATAATCAAATGATTAAAGCTTTAACGTTCTTGAGAAGTTACATTATGTACTGGGTTGGAGTATTTTCATTAGAACATTCTGAAACTTGGGGTTCTTAAAGTCAGACTGCTCCATTTATTTTTGGGCTCAGGGCTGTGTTCCCATCTTCTCTATGTCTGAACTGGGTGTGGACCAAAGCCAGCTTCCAGGAAAGTTAGATCACAGTCACTCTCAGACCATGATAAAAAAATAAAATCAAGACATCCCCCAGCACCACATTACTGTAATAATAATAATAATAATAATAATAATAATAATAATAATAGTATTTGTTAAGCACTTATACTATGTGCCAAGCACTCTTCTAAGTGCTGGGGTAGATACAAGGTAATCAGGTTGTCCCAATGTGGGGCTCACAGCCTTCATCCCCATTTAACAGGTGAAGTAACAGGCACAGAGAAGTTAAGTGGTTTCTCCAAGGTCACACAGCAGACAAGTGGCAGAGCAGGGATTAGAATCTATGTCCTCTGACTCCCAAGCCTGTGCTCTTTCCATGAAGCCCGCTGCTTCTCTTAAAGAGTGTTCTTTAAGGAACATGGACACTTCAGAGGAGCAAAATTTTATTTCTCACACTAGAGAAGCAGCGTGGAGTCAGAGGTCATGGGTTCAAATCCCAGCTCTGCCAATTTTCAGCTGTGTCACTTTGGGCAAGTCACTTCACTTCTCTGGGCCTGTTACCTCATCTGTAAAATGGGGATTAAGACTGTGAGCCCCCCCAGGACAACCTGATCACCTTGTAACCTCCCCAGCACTTAGAACAGTGCTTTGCACATAGTAAGCACTTAATAAATGCCATTATTATTATTATTAATCAGCTCTCTGAGAAGCATGGGCACAGTTGCCAGGTGAAACCAGCGTGGCTCAGTGGGGAGAAGCAGCGTGGCTCAGTGGAAAGAGCCCAGGCTTTGGAGTCAAAGGTCATGGGTTCAAATCCTGGCTCCACCACTTAAGTGGGTAAGTCACTTAACTTCTCTGTGCCTCAGTTACCTCATCCATAAAATGGGGATGAAGACTGTGAGCCCCCGTGGGATAACCCGATCACACTGTACCCTCCCCAGTGCTTAGAACAGTGCTTGGCACATAGTAAGCGCTTAATAAATGTCATTATTATTATTATTATTAATGGGAAGCAGTGTAGCATAGTGGATAGAGCATGGGCCTGTATGTCAGAAGGACCTGGGTTTTAGTCCTAGTTCCGCAGCTTGTCTGCTGTGTGACCTTGGGCAAGTTATTTAACTCCTCTGTGCCTCATTTACCTTATTTACAAGATGGGGCTTAAGTGTGAGCCCAATGTGGGGCATGGACTGTGTCCAACCTGATTAGCATTTACCTACTCCAGTGCTTAGAACGGTTCCAGGCACACAGCAAGCGCTTAACAAATACCATTAAAAAAAAAAATGGGTCCTCAATTAAAGACCACATGTGGATTCCTCCTTTGCTACCTTTCGCACACCGCCAAATCATCATCATCATCATCATCATCAATCGTATTTATTGAGCGCTTACTATGTGCAGAGCACTGTACTAAGCGCTTGGGAAGTACAAATTGGCAACATATAGAGACAGTCCCTACCCAACAGTGGGCTCACAGTCTAAAAGGGGGAGACAGAGATCAAAACCAAACATACTAACAAAATAAAATAAATAGAATAGATATGTACAAGTAAAATAAATAGAGTAATAAATATGTACAAACATATATACAGGTGCTGTGGGGAAGGGAAGGAGGTAAGATGGGGGGGATGGAGGGGGGACGAAGGGGAGAGGAAGGAAGGGGCTCAGTCTGGGAAGGCCCCCACCACTTCCTTACGGTCAGTAATCAGCACCTCAGAGGACCTCCCTGGCAGGATGTTCGTTCTAGTCGTGTTAGTTCTCGTTGTCTCATTTGTTTCTCTGACATTTCTGTCTCTGCTCAGAGAAGGAGCAGGTTTTTCAGCTCACCTGTATGTGGATGGCTCCCTCTACTGCTGCTTCTATATCAGAACCACCACTGATGAGCGACAGCTGCTCCTGGGCACTCAAACTTCCCTTCAGCATGCCACGGCGTTCCAGCTCCTGCATCTGTTTCCTGGGGAAAACCAACAAGGAGCGTTCACAGAAGGTACCACCGCAATCCCAGCCCCTAAGATCCACTTTTCTTTAAGATGTGGTGCCCTGGAGCAGGCTCGGCAAAGCCACGTGTTCCTTTCAGGAGGTTTCTCGGGAAGCTCTCTACATGTTGCCGACTTGGACTTGGACTTGACAGTAAGCGCTCAATAAATACGATTGAATGAATGAATGTATATATGCATATATTATGTATTTATTACTCTATTTTATTTGTGCATATTTATTTAATTCATTTTATTTTGTTAATATGTTTTGTTTTGTTCTCTGTGTCCCCCTTCTAGACTGTGAGCCCACTGTTGGGTAGGGACCGTCTCTGTATGTTGCCAACTTGGACTTCCCAAGCGCTTCGTCCAGTGCTCTGCACACAGTAAGCGCTCAATAAATATGATTGAATGAATGTATATATGCATATATTGTGTATTTATTACTCTATTTTATTTGTGCATATTTATTCAATTCATTTTATTTTGTTAATAGGTTTTGTTTTGTTCTCTGTGTTCCCCTTCTAGACTGTGAGCCCACTGTTGGGTAGGGACCATCTCTCTAAGTTGCCAACTTGGACTTCCCAAGCGCTTAGTCCAGTGCTCTGCACACAGTAAGCGCTCAATAAATACGATTGAATGAATGAATGAATGTATATATGCATATATTATGTATTTATTACTCTATTTAATTTGTGCATATTTATTCAATTCATTTTATTTTGTTAATATGTTTTGTTTTGTTCTCTGTGTCCCCCTTCTAGACTGTGAGCCCACTGTTGGGTAGGGACCGTCTCTCTATGTTGACAACTTGGACTTCCCAAGCGCTTAGTACAGTAAGCGCTCAATAAATACGATTGAATGAATGAAAGCTCGGCCTATTCAGCATTTGTTAAACCCTTACTATGTGTCGGACATCTTACTAAGCACTGGGGTGAACAAAAGCAATCAGTTGGACACAGTCCGTGTCACACATGGGCCTCACAGTCTTAATCCCAAGTTTACAGATGAGGTCACTGTGGCACCGAGAAGTTAAGTGACTTGTCCAAGGTCACACAGGAGATAAGTGGTGGAGCTGGAACTAGAACCCGGGTCCTTCTTTCTGACTCCCAGGCTCTATCCACTAGGCCACGCTGTCTGCCACACTTCTGCAGGGATCCAAGACTCAGGGCTGCAGGAGAAATGTTCATCTCATCTGCTCACCTCAAGCATGAGCTGAAGACTCAAATGGCACATAGGAGGGCGGGCATGTGGGCAAAGAGTGCATGGAGAGAACCAGGAGGTGGCCAAACCAAACAGGCGCTTACTCTCAGCAAAGACAAGTGGTCCCTTGCCCCATGAGAGTAGTTTCTAAGCATCTTTCCCGGGCAGCTTGTCCAGCCCTGTTCTCTGGGGGAGAATTTTCAACACCAGGCCATGGAGCTATCACTTGACAGACCTCATCCTTTCCCCTCTTCACGCCCTTCTCCCCACCCTCACCTCAAATAGGGGCTAAAAGAGCCCTGGAACTCAGAGGGGAGTCATATAGAGAAGTGTGACACCTATAGACTGTGAGCCCACTGTTAGGTAGGGACCGTCTCTATATGTTGCCAAATTGTACTTCCCAAGCGCTTAGTACAGTGCTCTGCAAACAGTAAGCGCTCAATAAATACAATTGAATGAATGAAAGCGTGGCCTAATTCAAAGAGCACAGGCTTGGGATTAGAGGACCTGGGTTCTCATCCCGGCTCTGGCACCTCCTTGCTGTGTGACCTTGGCAAGTCACTTCACTTCTCTGCACCTCAGTTTCCTCATCTGTAAATGGGGCATAAATGCTACTTCCTCCTGCTTAGACTGAGAGCCCCATGTGGGATGGGGTATGTCCAACCTGATAATCTTGAATCTACCCCAGCTCTTAGTTCAGTGCTTGGCACATACAGTAAGCTCTTAAAAGTACCATAATTATTATTATTATTATTGGTATTTAGGGATGGAACAACTACCTCTACCGGTAGTGTTGTTCTTTGAACCATCCCACACACTGCCAACTCAACAAAGGAAAGCTTCCCCAAACTTCCTGGGCTGTCAAAGAGGGCAAGCCAGAGACATCAAAACGGTGCCCCTCTGGGGGTATGTGGCAGCTCTGCCATGTCTTTCTGCAATCTAGGGCCAAGGGTACACTGGGCTGGCCAGCATCTGGCAGTCCCTTACCAAAAGGGTGGGGTCCTGGAGGTAACCTCCCCCCCAGCCCCTGCCCCCATCTTTGCCGGGCATTGTCCATCAGGACAAAACAATGCCAGACCCTGGATCCGAATCTGGCATTACCTTTTGCTTCCTGACACTGGTGTCCCTGGGGGAAAGGGTTACACTCTCAGTACAGTGCCTGACACATAATAAGCACTTAACAAATACCATTAAAAAGCAAACAAACAAAAACCCTGAGCTCCCATTAGCTTTTGCATCACTGGCTTGGGTTCCAACCTGACTTTCATAAGGGAAAAAAATCAGAGGGAATTGAACAGGCATCTTGAATGCAAAAACCTCTTAATCTGGGTAGGAAGAGGGATTAGTCTCTGATGAGAACACCTTTGGAAATTCACGCTGGTTTCCTGGTACAAAGCTCTCAAGAACGAACTCCAGAAACTGGTAGAGATCTGATACCCAAACCAACTATCGTGAAACTGAATCCTCTCTGTGAATCCAGGGACTTATAAAGCAACTAAACCTACCTTCTTTCTTACTGCTTCCTTCTCCTGGTATTTATTTCAAGGGTTACGGAAAGAAGAACAAACATATGCAAGGACCCCACGAGGGTCAGGCTCTTGAGACCCCCTTGCCGCACCAGGGCAGAGCTGACCTCAGGCTTCATGTTTGTGAGTTACATCAATCAGTAGTATTTACTGAGCGCTTACTATGTGCAGAGGACTATATTAAGTGCTTAGCAGAGTACTGTAGCGTGGCTTAGTGGTAAGAGCCTGGGCTTGGGAGTCTGAGGACATGGATTCTAATCCCGGCTCTGCCATTTGTCTGCTGTGTGACCTTGGGCAAGTCATTTAACTTCTCTGTGCCTCAGTTACCTCATCAGTAAAATGGGGATTAAGACTGTGAGCCCCATATGGGACAACCTGATTACCTTGTATCCGCCCCCACAGTGCTCAGAACAGTGCTTGGCACATAGTAAGCACTTAACAAATGCCACCATTACAATAGAATTAGTGAACACGTTCCCTGTCCATAGAGAACTGACAGTCTAGAGGAGCAGCCCTTCTGCACAAGAGACACCTCTTGTGTGATTTTGTTCACACGGCTCATGGATCCTGGCTGGGAGCAGGGGAATAAGCCCCCACCCATCTAGAAGTGCCCAACGCCCCCAGGACAGGGTGACACCCACCAAGGGCAGCTCCAGGCCCTTGTTTTCCCACAGGAAAGTAGGTCCTTCGACAGAGAAGCCCTGGGGTGGGGCGGGACCCTGGCCAAGTGAGAGGGAGAAGAGGCCAGTCAATACACCCTGAAGGTGTTTTGCTAGGCAGCTTGCCGGCACGGGAGGAATTTCACGCTGCAGGAAGCAGGTGGTCAGTAAGAAGATTTCATAACAAAGCTGTATTTTCTTTTTCCCAAAAAGGCACAAGCAGCTCTACATCTGCAAGCTTTAAAATTCTGCTGAAATATAGATGGGTCACGAAAACAGAGTCTCTTCTGTCCGGAAAGAGTTGTTCTCTTTTTCCAGTTGGATTTGTGTACATGAATGCTGTTTATTGTCATAAAACACTCCAGGACAGAGGCAGAAGCACAGGGGGCCCTTTCTAGATCCAAAATAGAAAAGTTACCATCATCCAGGAATGAACGCTTGATGGTGTCTCAGAATACTAGTATTGGTAGGAGGTAAACTGTAGGCTGGTGGCTCAATTCCCCGGAGCTGGGAGGAGAAAGGGTATGAAAAGCAGTGACTACTTTCACCCAGTAAGCCCTCCAGTCTGACATTTCCCATCTGATTCAGAACACAATTTGTGCCCTTCAGCAACTCAGAAGCAAATTCCGGAACTGTCTCAGAGCAATTCAAATTCAGTCTCAGCTCTATTGAGGACAACTGTTAGGGTCAGGCCAGGCTGAGAGGCAGAGTTTGGTGTTTCCAGAGCCCTACTCTGTCCTCCTCCCACAGGGGGAGGGGGCACTAGAGGGGACAGAGGCAGCAGTGGGGACTGGGCACAGACACTCTGTCAACAAATGGAGCTTTCCTTGGGGCAGCTGGAAATCCCTGCGACAATCCGGAACTGTGAACTCGCTTGCTCGGGAGCAAGACTATATTGCACCCACTGCCTCTCTGGGTGATTGGAGCTCAGAGCTCCCCAGTACCCAACAACAAGTGGTTTATAGCTTCTGGCTCCTTTCTCTTAATGACTCTCTTTATCCAAAGGGAAACCATTGCCCTGAACTACCCCTGGAACCAAAAGAAAACAGCCTAGTCCTCTGGAGATATTTACTGAGGGTCATGAGTGGCATGCCAAGCACCAGGCCCTGGAGGCCCTGGCCCTACCCTTGAGCAGCTTATAGTCTAATAGCTGGTGCAGGGGCAACACAAGTGATAGTGATATAAAACCACAGACCAGATGACTAAACAAGCAGACCCAGCTAGAACTGCACAATGGATTCATTCACTCTCATTCAATCGTATTTATTGAGTGCTTACTGCATGCAGAGCACTGTACTAGAGCTTGGGAAGTACAAATCGGCAACATATAGAGACGGTCCCTACCCAACAACGGGCTTACAGTCTAGAAGGGGGAGACAGACATCGAAACAAAACAAGTAGACAGGTGACAAAACAGGGCAGTAGGGGCAAGGCCTTTCTTGGAATCAGGACAGCAGCACTTGGACCTAGTCTTCATTTGATTCTGGTTCCAAGAGTTTGTCAGAGGTCTTCCCTGCCTCATAAATTCCCTTTAACTTAGGGGACACCTATCATTCCATTCCTATCATTGCGAACTTGTACTTCCCAAGCGCTTAGTACAGTGCTCTGCACACAGTAAGTGCTCAGTAAATACGACTGAATGTATGAATGAATGAAATTATGTGGGGAGAGAGAGCTTTCTGGGCTGCAAGCTCCTTCCTTACTTCCTGAAAGCGGGGACCCCCGTTTTCACAGGGCTTGAGCCTGGCCGGCAGCCATGGTCCCCTAAGGCATGGTCTAGAGCTCCACACCCTGGTCTGTGCGCTTAGTCTTTTGAGGTGGCTGGTACAGGTGCTGCTGTTTGTGAATGGATTCTAGATGTGGTATTATGTTTGTCAGTTATTTTTTATGGTATTTTTTAAGTACTTACTATGTGCCAGGCATTGTACTAGGCAATAGATAGGATAGAAACAAGCTAGTCAGATTGGACCCAATCCACCTGGGGCTAACAATCTTAATTCCCACTTTACAGATGAGGTAACAAGGGCACAGAGAAGTGAAGTGACTTACCTAAGGTCACAGAGCAGAGAAGTCATGGAGCCAGGATTAAAATCTAGGTCCTTCTAACTCCGAGGCCTGGGTTCTATCCACTAGGCCTTGCTGCTTCCCTATTTCCCTATTTATTGAGCACTTAACAGGAGCTGACCACTGCATTAAACACTTGGGAGAGTATAGTACAAAAGAGTTGGTAGACACTTTCCTTGCCCACAAAAAGCTTACAGTCTAAAGCGAGGAATTTACAGTCTATGGTTTTTTTATTAAAAACCTGTTCCCTGTCTTGTGCTTCAACCCCGGCTGGTCTCTAAATCCAAGGACTGTGGCCCAGCGATGCAAGGCCCGACTGCTTGGGGACTGAACGGACTGACAGTCCAGCCATCAGAACAAATCAATCAGAACAAGGACCTGGTCCCAGAGGAAGGGTTACTCTCTGGAAGTGCTCCAGAGACCAGAAAGGATCAGTGGACAGGGGAGGGAGAGGAGGGAGCAGGGAGAAGAGGACCTAAGCTCAAAGGAAAGCCTGCCCGAGTTATCCCAAGATTGGGACAGACCGGACTTCAGTCTGGGGAGAGGGGGGCAGTGCAGAGACCTGCCCTACCACTGCCTGAAGCCCATCAGAGCCTTAAACTAACTCAAGGATTTGCCACCCATGATGAAAGGAACTGGATAAAGAAATAAACCAAGACACTTCTGGGGCAGCCAACTGCCGGCCTGGCAGTATGCAGTTCCGACTGCCTTTCCTGCTTGATTTACACTGAAAAAATTGGCTGGGTTGGGGGCGGGGGGCATGATGGGAGCGGGGAGGACACAGGAAACCCAAGTGCCCCAGGCACTGTTCTCTAAAATAACAGGTCCAGGGACAAGGCACATATTTCTTTAACTACTTGAGACTTGCTTTATTATAGCTAGGGCTCTTTCCATTTTCTACTCAGAAGTCAGCTGACATACCCAATACTCTCCAGGGCAGTGGTTATCTGCTGTTGTCCAATATCGTAAAGTTTCACCTTGAAGCCTCCACTGGCAAACAGCATGGCCCAGCTGCGGCCGATGAGTCCACTAAAAGAAAGAAAGAGAAAAATACTTACTGACATGTTGAATTTGAGAGCCCTACAAAAACACTTTGGGTAGCTTTATCCCCACCGTTTTGCTGAATTTATCACCTCAAAAAAGACAGTTTGGGTGGCTTCATTGATATTTATTTGGTAGAAGAAAGCATCTGCTATACTGTAAACACACTGTGAGCAGGGAACATCTCTGAAATCTGTTGTATTGTACGCTTCCAAGTGCTGAGCACAGGGCTCTGCATACAGCAAGCTATCGACTGGCCCTTTGTCTGGCTATGGAAGCTACCCCGTAACCGCCTGCTAGGTCACAGCACACACTTCCCACACATAAAACCCCTCTGTGTGCAGATTGCCTAAAAGGACTCAGGTCCCCAATGGGGACATGCCAGCAGGAAGAGGAGGGTAAGTGGCACTGCCCAAGATATCGGCACTAGAGTCAATTCCTCATGCCTGTCTCTGCTCTGAAGCCTTTGGGACTTAACTAAGGCTCATCAGTCATTCGTTTGTGAGGGGAGAGTACAACATCAAAGTCAAGGAGGGCAATCACTTCATTGTTCACCCATGTACATGGGGGAAGGAGTGGGGGGCACAAAGAGATGGCCACTTGCTCAGAGTCCTTTTTTCTCTAGCTCCCCAGCTTCACACTTCAAAGCCGTTTGGGAGGGTTTCAGGGCACTCTTGTCTTTTCAACAGGCATGGGGTTCAGCTCCTAGCACCAAAGTTTACTGCATACTTGACAGAGTCCACCCATCCTGCTCCTGATAGTCAACCCAAGAAGTTGAGCCCAGAAGTGAGCAGCTTCCTCTCTAGCTTCTAGAAAGCCAAGCCGGAGGGAAAAGTACTGCCAGCTTCAGAGGGAAAAGGAAATGAGAATTTACAAAGGAAGAAATCAGCATTTCTTTAAAGAAGCTTTCTCTCCTTTTCCTGCACTACAAGGGCTGATCCCATTCTATTTAACACAAACCGTGTTCCAAAAGCCTGTGAGTTCCCCGAATCAGTTCCAACCAGATGAGAGGACACCCCCCACACCCAGCCCCAGACTGCTCTGTGGCTCCTGAAACCCGCAGGAAGGGAACGAGCTGAACATAAGTGGCTTCTCCCTGGAACAGGCTGAACACCAGCAGCTTCTCCCTCAGGTCCTGCTTTAATTCCAATTCTGGCAAAACTGGAAGCCCAGAGAGACAAAGAACTGGAAAGTGCCATTTTTCAGATCTTGAGAAGGTCGATCTGTTTTCATAAGCAGCAATGCCCCTCAGTTCCTCCCCTCCCTCTTTCCACCAAGAGGTAGGTGGCTCTCTTTCCATTCCGCTCTCAGCAAGGCTTCTTATCTCTTGTTCTAAAGTTGAACTTGACAAAAAAATACTTTTCCAAAACTTGCTGGATCTCTGTCAACTCAGCAGGAACAGAAAGGACAACAAGCAAACCCTGCTGCACTTTAGAAGGGAGGGGTGTCCGTTTGGGTTTGGGCTGACAGAGGAAGTTACTGCACCCTGCAGTCTGCAAGGATATTTTAAAAACAAACATTTGAAAGAATAAGCATTTAATATATCAGGTAAAATAAAGTGATCACTGCAACCATGCCTTTAACAGTTCCACTGAACTGATGGCTTGACTTTTTAAAAAAATGAACAGGACGTTCTTTCTTCCTCACGAGGCCTCTTACATAATCAAACATTGGAACACTACTTTTAATACCCCCATCTGATGAAAAGTGACTTCTTGGTAAGGCAGCTTTTTCTCCTTATTTTTCAATTCAAGCACTAGGTTGGTAGATAAATGGCTGCCATAGAGCACCACCATTTCTAGGTGGGTTATTCACATGATAAAAGAGGGTCCACTGAAAGCACTTATGCTACTCCTGCTTAACTACCACATCAGCCTCCTTGCTGGCCTCCCTGCCTCCTGTCTCTCCCCACTCCAGTACACACTTCACTCTGC
Source organism: Tachyglossus aculeatus (assembly GCF_015852505.1). Lineage (NCBI taxonomy): Eukaryota > Metazoa > Chordata > Mammalia > Monotremata > Tachyglossidae > Tachyglossus > Tachyglossus aculeatus. The sequence goes on from NC_052085.1 coordinate 448,337, forward strand.
TGCCCGGATTATTTTTCTACAGAATGGTTCAGTCCATGTTTCCCTACTCCTCGAGAACCTCCAGCGGTTGCCCATCCACCTCCACATCAAAACAGAAACTCCGTACCACCCACTTTAAAGCACTCAATCACCTTGCCCCCTACCTTACCTTGCTGCTTTCCTACTACAACCCAGCCCGCACACTTTTATCCTCTAATGCCAACCTACTCACTGTACCTAGATGTTGTCTATCGCACTGCCAACCCCTCGCCCGCAACTCCTTCCCTCTTCATATCCAACAAACCACGACTCTCTCCACCTTCAAAGTCTTATTAAAAATCACATCTCTTCCAAGAGGTCTTCCCTAAGCCCTCCTTCTCCTACTTCCTCTTCCTTTTGGGTTACCCTTGAACTTGGATTTGTACCCTTTATTCACCCCACTCTCAGCCTCACACTATTTATGTTCATACCCACAATTTATTTTCATGTCTGCTTCCCCGTCTAGACTGTAAGTTCTTTGTGGGCAGAAACATGTCTACGTACTCTGCCACACTGTATTTTCCCAAATACTTAGTACAGTGCCTTGTTCACAGAAAGTACTCAATAAATATGCCTGAGTGATAGAAATGTGTGCTATTTTGCATTTTAGACAGCTAAAGCTGATTCTTTTCTTCCCTCTCTCTTTCCTGAAATGGGAAAAGAGTCTGTTCCCTGGTGCTCTCAGGATGACTTCGGGTCAGGGACTGATACCACATTATTTCCACCCTTGGCGTGGAAACTGAACTCCCCTCCCGTCCACTCATCATGAGAAACCACGTGGCCAAGTGGAAAGAGCATGCCTGTGAGTCGGATGACCTGGATTCTAATTCCAGCTCTGTCATTTTGCCTGCTGTGTGACCTTGGGCAAGCCACTCAACTTCTCTGAACTTCATCCTCATCCGTAAAATGTAGATTAAATACTTGTTCTTCCCTCCTACTTAAACTGTGAGCCCCATGTGGGACAGGAACTTGTGTCCAACCTGATTATCTTGTATCCACCCCACTGGCACATAGTAAGCACTTAATAAATACCACAGTTATTATTATTATCATGAAGGGAAGGAGCCCTGGGGCCTCCTTTGCCCAGAGCATATCTGGGGAGCTGCCGGTTGCAAGATGCCACCTTCAGGGCCAGAGCCAGCCAGAGCAGTTGCTCCTCTCCAATGCGACCAATCTACTGGATCAATACCGCACTTCTAGTTCATTTCCCACTCCTACAGCCTTTTGGGGGCTGGAGTATCACCATGTGTGGATGAGCTCAAGTGGCAGAGCACTAACTTGGCATGTTGGAGGTAGCGGGATTGTTGCCTGAATTCTCCAATCTATTTTTCCGTGCTTAGTACAGTGTTTGGCACATGGCAAGCTCTTAACAAATGCCAAAATTATTACTATTATTATTATCACGAGTAGATGACACTAGAGAGGTCACAGACCAGAAGAGGGGAGTGGTTTGGGGAGGCAAAGGTGGTGTCAGTCAACAACCCACCTATCAACTAAAGTTACAGGGTTGGGATTGGTGGAGAGTGCAGTGTGCAAAACTATCCAGCTTCTGGTGACTGACTTGCGGTGAGTGAATCAGTGCCAAAGATTCTCACGGCTTTCAGGAGACGGGGGAGTCCCCAAAAGCCAAGCTTAGTCACGGGTGGACAGGTGTCTTTCCCTTAGGCCTCTGGAGCTACAGAAAGCCCAGCCTGAGGCCTCAGAGCCAGAGCCCTAAATCAGTGACTTTTCTCACTGTCCAGCCCAGTCCCTGCTTTTACAAAGGACGTGGCAGATGGTCACCTTTGATAGCCTGCTCCTGGCAAGAGGTGGGCATGGCTCTGCCCTCCGGCCCTGTGTGGTCTCAGTTAATGTCCGGGTGGCGCTGGCACCAGACCAGCATCCCGAGGGGTTTGAGGATGCCAAAAGCTGGACGAAGCACCAAAACTAGTTGTGGCATCTTTCATCCCTCCACCTGCACATCCGGGGTGGTTCAATAGGACCTTCTGTAGAGTTCCTAGGCAAAGCAGATGTGACCTCACGCGGCTTCCTGTTCTCCCTCCAGCAGCTGGCAGGCACCATTATACTGTCATCTTGACTAAACTGTAACTATGCAACTCGACTGCCTCTGGGGAAGCCACTGCATGCAGTTGGAGACAATGGAAGCCGCGAGAAGCCTGGCAGCGATGAAACCTGTTAGGCTTTGGCTGAATTTGTGGTGGATTGTCAACACTTTTCCCACCTTTAAAATACACTGTGAAGGGTTTTAATTTAAAAAGTTGGCAATCAGAATTGATGAGCCTGCCTTTTCAAAGTTTAATCTTGAATACATGGAAGCTTATCTTATAAACTGATTACACTTTGTACGATAGGTCAACAATCTCCCTGAGGGCTCAAAGTTCTGACAAACTAAGAGGTCGCATGTATAAAACATAAATAGAAACCTAACACGAATATGCTCCCCCTGAACTATCCGGGGACTTTTATCCTCCCCTTGCCAGCTAAGACGGCAGTTCGTATTGAGCCAACAGACCCCAGGGGGGCAAATCTTTCCTGGTAGACCAAAGACCCCAACACAGTTTACTCGCTGGTGACCCGGTAAACCCAAAGCGGGCCCCGGGCACAAACACTCACTCAGCACAATTGGGAATTACAATGAGAGCCCCCTTCCCAGTTTACCAATTAGAAAAACAAACAAACAAAAAAATCAGCTAGATTTCGAAAGAAGGGCACAAGTGCCTCTGGGTAGGGATTCTAAATGGCGAACGTGTCACTTCTTTATTCGGTATAATCAATCGTATTTATTAAGCGCTTACTGTGTGCAGAGCACTGTACTAAGCGCTTGGGAAGTACAAGTTGGCAACATATAGAGACAGTCCCTACCCAACAGTGGGCTCACAGTCTAGAAGGGTATAAGCCAATCCCGGCTCCGCCACTTGTCTGCTGTGTGACCATGGGCAAGTCACTTCACTTCAATGTGCCTCAGTTACCTCATCTGTAAAATGGGGATTGACACCGTAACCCCACGTGGGACAGGGACTGCGTCCGACCCAATTTGCGAGTGTCCATTCCAGCGCCTAGTACAGTGCCTGGCACAGGGCAAGCGCTTCACAAACACCATTATCGTTATTGTTACGGTGCACTGCACTGAACGGGAGCACAATCAATAGTACTTCTAACTGCGGCTGCTGGAGTTTCTCTCATTCATTCAATCGTATTTATTGAGTGCTTACTGTGTGCAGAGCACTGTACTAAGCGCTTGGGAAGTACAAGTTGGCAACACATAGAGACAGTTCCTACCCAACAGTGGGCTCACAGTCTAGAATCAATCAATCAATCGTATTTATTGAGCGCTTACTGTGTGCAGAGCACTGTACTAAGCGCTTGGGAAGTACAAGTTGGCAACACATAGAGACGGTCCCTACCCAACAGTGGGCTCACAGTCTAGAAGGGGGAGACAGAGAACAAAACCAAACATATTAACAAAATAAAATAAATAGAATATGTACAAGTAAAAAAAATAGAGTAATAAATACATGCAAAAGATCACTATGGCTTAATTATGAAGTAGGATTTGTGCCCTGCCAAGCACAAAATGAGAGTCAAAGGTCAGAGTGGGGAAGCAGTGAGGCCTAGTGGAAATACCAAATGCCTGAGAGTCAGAGGACCTGATCCCAGTTCTGCCACTTGTCTGCTGTGTGACCTTGGGCAAGTCACTTGACTTTTCTGTGCCTCGGTTACCTCATCTGTAAAATCCGTTCTTGGATGCCCTCCTGTCACCTCAAATTTAGTAAGGCTAAAACTGAACTTCGTGTCTTCCCACCCAATTCCCTTCCTCCTGCTCACTTTCCCATCACTGTAGATGGCACCACCATCTCCCCAGAAGAGTGTGCGCGCGGGCGGGCGTCGTGCGGGCTTGCCTCCACGCCTGCACAGCCGAAGCTGGAGGCGGTGAATGCCAGACGACCCGCGGGCACCGTCCAGAGGTGCAACCCGGGCTTCTCGGCGGCGAAAACCCGGCTGGCCGGGGACGCGAGCCCAACGTTGGGTAGGGACTGTCTCTGTATGTTGCCAATTTGTACTTCCCAAGCGCTTAGTACAGTGCTCTGCACATAGTAAGCGCTCAATAAATACGATTGATGATGATGATGATGATGACGCCGGGACTTTACCTGCCAAAAATCACAACACTGTCATCCTGTGTCGAAGTCATTTTCTCCACCGCCGCGGTCTGCAGGGAGACCCGAGAAGGCCTCCTCCTCGGGGAAGGGACTCTTAAGCGCTTAGTACAGTGCTCTGCACACAGTAAGCGCTCAATAAATATGATTGATTGATTGATTAAAAGTGACTGCCGGGCTGCAGCTCGCACAACGTTCCCCTCGGCGAATGGGAGGAGCTCGGCCCGGCCGGCCCCGCCGCGAGCCGCGCTCTCATTGGCTCCCTCCCCTTCCAGGTCGCCCTGACGTCATTCAACCATCCGAAAGGAGCCCTGTGATAGGCTGGACGGAGAGGTCTCTCTCTGGGAAGCGTTACCACCCTCCAATGATCTTGGGCCGCAGCGGGCGGGCTGGCCAATCCGCGCCCGGGGACGTGAGCCGAGTGAGACAGGATTCTCCCCGCGGAGGGGTGGGCCGCTGGACCACTTAAAACAGGGGAGTAGGTTCCCAGCGTGGCTCGGTGGAAAGAGCAGGGGCTTTGGAGTCAATCAATCAATCAATCGTATTTATTGAGCGCTTACTGTGTGAAGAGCACTGTACTAAGCGCTTGGGAAGTACAAGTTGGAAACATCTAGAGACAGTTTCTACCCAACAGTGGGCTCACAGTCTAAAAGACAAAGTCTGGAATGTCCTCCCTCTGCCCATCCGCCAAGCCAGCTCTCGTCCTCCCTTCAAGGCCCTACTGAGAGCTCACCTCCTCCAGGAGGCCTTCCCACACTCAGCCCCTTCCTTCCTCTTTCCCACGTCCCCCTCTCCATCCCCCCATCTTAACTCCTTCCCTTCCCCACAGCACCTGTATATATGTTTGTACATATTTATTACTCTATTTTACTTGTACATATCTATTCTATTTATTTTATTTTGTTAGTATGTTTGGTTTTGTTCTCTGTCTCCCCCTTTTAGACTGTGAGCCCACTGTTGGGTAGGGACTGTCTCTATATGTTGCCAACTTGTACTTCCCAAGTGCTTAGTACAGTGCTCTGCACACAGTAAGCGCTCAATAAATACAATTGATGATGATGAGTCGGAGGCCATGAGTTTAAATCCCCACTCTGCCACATGTCTGCTGGGTGACCTTGGGCAAGTCACTTCACTTCCCCGAGCCTCAGTGACCTCATCTGTAAAATGGGGATTAAGACTGTGAACCCCACGTGGGACAAACTGATCACCTTGTATCCCCCCCAGCGCTTAGAACAGTGCTCTACACATAGTAAGTGCTTAACAAATGCCATCATCATTATTATTATTATTCCATACAGTGAGGAAACATATAATAATAATAATAATCCATCATCATTATTATTATTATTCCATACAGTAAGGAAACATACAATAATAATGGCATTAAGCACTTACTATGTGCAGAGCACTGTTCTAAACGCTGGGGGGATACAAGGTGATCAGTGGGGTTCTAAACATATAGGAAATGTCAATTTGCTTTAGGGAAAAAACCAAATGATAACTCAATCAATCAATCGTATTTATTGAGCGCTTACTGTGTGCAGAGCGCTGTACTAAGCACTTGGGAAGTACAAGTTGGGAACATATAGAGACAGTCCCTACCCAACAGTGGGCTCACAGTCTAAAGGGGGAGAATGAGAACAAAACCAAACATACTAAGTTGGGAACATATAGAGACAGTCCCTACCCAACAGTGGGCTCACAGTCTAAAGGGGGAGAATGAGAACAAAACCAAACATACTAACAAAATAAAATAAATAGAATAGATATGTACAAGTAAAATAAATAAATAAATAGATTAATAAATATGTACAAACATATATACATATATACAGGTGCTGCGGGGAAGGGAAGGAGGTAAGATGGGGGGATGGAGAGGGGGATGAGGGGGAGAGGAAGGAAGGCTTAGTTTAGGAATCCCCAGTGCTTAGAACAGTGCTCTGCACATAGTAAGCGCTTAACAAATGCCATCATCATTATTATTATTATTCCATATAGTGAGGAAACATATAGGAAATGTCAATTTGCTTTAGGGAAAAAAACAAATGATAACTCCTTCCTTTACACAATAAAGAGGCAGGGCGGCTCAATGAAGAGGTCACAGGACTGGGAGTCCGAAGGATTGGCTTCTAGTCTTAATCCTGCCCTCTGCTCTATGACTTTGGGCAAGTAAATCACTTAACCTCTCTCAGACTCGAAGCGGAACCGCGAGGGAGAGAAGCACCCCTCCCACCCACATTCATTAATTCATTAATTCAGTCGTATTTATTGAGCGCTTACTGTGTGCAGAGCACTGGACTAAGCGCTTGGGAAGTACAAGTCGGCAACATATAGAGACGGTCCCTAACCAACAACGGGCTAACGGTCTAGATGGGGGAAACGACAATAAAAACAGAACATGTAGACAGGTGTCAAAATCATCAGAACAAATAGAATTATAGCTATAAGCACATCATTAACAAAATAAATAGAATAGTAAATATGTACAAGTAAAATAGAGTAATATATCTGTACAAATATATACATAACATTTTAGTCATTGGGTCTTTCTCCCGTTCCTCACCCTTAGCTTTTCAGCCCCAATGCCCACCAACAATCTCTGTTGAGCCACTGCTGAGAAAAAAGTGAGTGGGCTGAGAAGCAGCATGGCCTGAGAATCGTCATCATCATCATCCTTAAAAGTGTTAAGTGCTTACTATGTGCCAAGCACTATACTAAATGTTGGGGTAGAAGCAAACCGGGTTGGACACAGTCCCGCTTAGGGCTCAAAGTCTCAATCTCCATTTTACAGATGAGGGAACTGAGGCACAGAGAAGTGACATGACTTAACAAAAGGACCCGAATTCTAATCCAAACTCTGCCACTTGTATGCTATGTGACCTAATTTATGTGCCTCAATTCCCTTATCTTTAAAATGGGCATTAAGACTGTGAGCCTCATGTGGAACTTGAGCCGGGTCCAACCTGAATAGCTTTATCCAGACTCTAGACTGTAAACTCATTATGGGCAGGGAACATGTCTGCTAATTCTCTGGTATTGTACTCTCCTATGTGCTTAGTACAGTGTTCTGCACATAGTAAGCATTCAATAAATACCATTCATTGATTGATCTACCCCAGGGTTTAATACAGTATAGTAGTAAGCACTTAACAAATATCATGAAAAAAAATCTTAGTCGCCTCAAAGGAAGCTGCCATTGCTGAGCTTTCCTGCTTTCCCGCACCAGATAAAGCCTTATGAACTACTTGGTGTTTCTTGCTGAACTTGCCCATTTTTACCAGCCATTAAGGGACTGGCACTTTCAGCACTTAAAACAGAGGAGCAGGTTCCCTACATTTTATTCCATACAGTGAGGAAACATATAGGAAATGTCAATTTGCTTTAGGGAAAAAACCAAATGATAACTCCTTCCTTTATACAATAAAGAGGCAGGGTGGCACAATGAAGAGGTCACAGGACTGGGAGTCCGAAGGGTTGGTTTCTAGTCTTAATCCTGCCCTCTGCTCTATGACTTTGGGCAAGTAAGTAAGTCACTTAACCTCTCTCAGACTCAGTTCCCTCCTCCGTAAAATAGGGATAAAACACCTATTCTCCCACCCTCTTATGCTGTAAGCTGTTGGGCATAAACTATTTCTATTATAACTAATTATGTATCATTCATTCATTCATTCAATCGTATTTATTGAGTGCCTACTGTGTGCAGAGCACTGTACTAAGCGCTATCCCAGTGCTTGGCACCATGTTCTGCTATAGTGAAATGCATAATCAATACTAACTCATAATAATTTGTAAAAAAAGAAGGGGGAATGGCCTCAGGGCCTGATGCCTGTGGTTCCACAGTGAGGCTCTAAAGGCAGAAATGTCAAGAAAAGCGAATGAGATTCTAGTCTTGGGCAAGTTCAAAAAGACCTACAAATGGTTCCCAGTTTAGCCGGTCCCTGGTAGAAAAACAAGCAAGGGATTAGAGTAAGATAAATATTCTATGAAGTAATTTCTTTCAGCTTTTCAGTTAGGAAGTGCTTTAAACATTCATTTTCTAACCTTTCAAGTAGCACTGTGTTGTCAGATACCCTGTTCTATTAATTTTATTAATGATATGTATAGATCTATAATGCTATTTATTTATATTGATGCTATTGATGCCTGCTTACTAGTTATGACGTCTGTCTCCCCCCTTCTAGACTGTGAGCCCGTTGTTGGGTAGGGACCGTCTCTATATGTTGCTGATTTGTACTTCCCAAACGTTTAGTACAGTGCTCTGCACACAGTAGGCGCTCAATAAATACGATTGAATTAATGAATGAATGAATGTTGGGTTGGGAAGAAGAACAGATATTGATCCTTGGGAGAATATCCTACCTGTAATTTATTTTAATGTCTGTTTCCCCCTCTAGACTGGAAGCTCCACTTGGTCAGGGCTTGTGTTTACCAACTCTACTATATTGTATTCTCCCAAACACTCAGTATGGTGCTCTGCATGCAGAAAGTGCTCAACAAGTACCACTGATTGATTGATGACCAGTGAAGGAGCATGACTTAGAGGTAGAAGCACAGAACTGGGGGCTGGGGGTCAGGATTCTGATTCCAGCTCCACCATTTACCTGTTGTGTGACCTTGGGCAAGTCACTTAACTTCTCTGGACTTAGGTTTCCTCATCTTCTGTACAATGGATATTAAAAGGTCATCTCCCTCCTCCTTCGACTCTGAGCCCACTGTATTGTATTGACCCCAGCACCTAGCACCGTGCTTGGCACAAAGTAAGCACTTAGCAAATACTGCACTTATTATTAGATGCCTCAGCTTCCTACTCCACTCTCAGTCTTTCATCTCATCAGTTCCCCTTCATCATCCTGCCAAAAGCCTGGAGCTCTTTTTGGATGTCAGGACAGAACCCTAGTATTTGTGACCATTCCACCTGGGACAAGCCCAATCCATGTGGCCCCATCTCTTATCAGAAGGCCTCGCTAGCGAATGGCACAAACTCCCCAGCTAAGTCCGCACGGGTCTGTGGTGCTCTTGTTCTCAGCTTGGGGCCTTCGCCCTGGCTGGAATGTGGCTCTTGGACAAGAACTCAATCAATCTTGGTTCCCATTCAAGGAGCTTCTGGCTCTACCCAAGCAAGAGGCACTTGATCTTGGTGTGGGACTGAAGCTCTTGGCTTGGCGGACTCTCTACGATCCCAAATCCAACTTGCAAAAGCTAAATTAGCCCTGGCAGCCAGGCCAACCCTAGAGCCAAGCCACAAATGGGGACCAAATGGGGCCCAGCTCCTACAGGGGTGACCGAAAAAAACCAGAACCCCTTTCCAAAGCAGAACCTTTGCTCCAGGCGACACTAGCCCAAAGTGGACTTGCTAAAGAAAGACTGGGCTCTCAGTTGCTTTTCTTGGCATTTCTACCACTGAAAATGTTGATTCATAATGGTGCTTCTTAAAAATTTGTTTTGTCTCCCCCTTTTCCTTCTCCGTAAATGATTTTCATGTCTGCCTCTTCTACTAGATAATAAACACTTTGAGGGCAGAGATTATGTCTACTAACTCTAATGTTCTCTCTAAAGCTCTTAGCACTATGTTCTGCACAGAGAGGGTCCTTAATAAATACTACTAATTGACTGTTTGATTTCAGGCCACCTCCTCACTTCCAGTGATTCTGGAATGGAGGTCTGCTGCCTGTGATATATATCTAACCTCAAGTAAAGGAAGGAAAAGTTTTTACCCAAATTGTCTAAAGCCAGGGGAAAACCAGAAATGACTGGAGTTTGTTTTGTACACATTACAGTATGTCCTTTTTTTAATGTATTAGACTTTGGCATAGAATTAAATGGTTCTAACAGTGGCACAGTGTGGGTGCAGCATCAATAGAAGAGTTATAGTGTGCCACCACCTGAAGAGGCTCTTTCATAAGTTCACAGTTTTGCTCAAAGCAGAAACATGATTAAATGAAACAAGATTTAAACACTTACTATAATGCAAACTTTTCCTTTTCCCAGAGTAATGGATTACATACTTTTATTCATTAGTGTATTTTTCCAATTTTGTCTTCTTTCTACTTTTCATCTCAGTCCCAGCCTCACTCAGATCACTCATTTCTTTCCATTTTTGAATACTGCTCTTAATTAGCTCAAAATAGGAATGGTAAGCCATATAGAGAAGAAGGAATCTGTGTAAAGTGGTCAAAAACTGCATTTGTCAGACTTTATAAAAATATTCTAAAGGTGATTTTTTTGGAGGAAATTCACTTTACTAATAATAGCAGTACTTTCTCTTGTACTTAGATCAGCCCTGCAAATTAGCACAAGCGTCATACATACAAGGGTCATAGTCACCAGTACCATCAAAATCAAAAGTATTTATTGATCACCTATTGTGTGCACGGCACTGTAATAGTTGCTTGGAGAAAATACCAAGTATCCAGAAGGCATACTTGCTCACAGGGCATTTACATCCTAATGGAGAAGATAAAACAAGATAAATCGATGAAATACAAGTTAAAGGCTGAGTAGTAAATGATAAATGTGGGTAAGTACCTAATGACAACAAAAAATGTAAGTGTAGGAGAGAGTACTGATGTTCAGTAAATGGTGTGAATGCCTAAGGGTATGAAGTGGCAGGAGAGAAGCAAGGAATCCTCTGTGGAGGAGGTGACTTTTTAAAGGAGTTTTGAAGGGGGGAAGGCAACTGGTTTGAGGAAATGAGTATAACATTCCTGATAGGGGAAAAACACGAACGGCAATCTGTCAATCCGTGGTATTTATTAATTAAGCACTTACCTTGTGCTAAAGGCTTGCACTTACTAAGTGCATACCTTGTGCTTGTGCTTATTAAGTGCTTGGGAGAGTGCAATACAGTCAGTAGGCACGATCCCTGCCCTAAAGGAGCTTACTACTTAATGGGGGAGGCAGACATTAAAATAAATTACAGGTAGGGGAAGCAACTGAGTACAAGGAGTGTACAGCACAGCACAGCACTGTACCTAAGTGTGTGGGCATGGAGGGGCACATTAAGTGTTTGTGGGTGGGACTAAGTGCACAGGAGAGAAGGGAAGCAAAATAGGGTGGGGGCCAAGACCTTAGTTCAGGAAGGCTTCCAGGAGGACCTACAATTTCAGTAGGAGTGCCAGGTAGAAGGGAGGGCGTGAGCAAGAGTTTGACAGTGGGTGAGGCAAAAGTGAGAGATAGGACCGAAGTGTGTAAATTGGGTTGTACTGAAGACAAGCACGGGGAATAGAGCAGACTGAGTGCTTTGAATCTGATAATGAGGAGTTTCTACTTGGTGGAGATATGGATTGGCAACCATTGGAGGCACTTGAGGAAGGGGGAGACGTGTACAGAACAAATTTTTAGAAAAATGATACAGGCAGCAGAATGGAGTAGAGACTGGAGCGATGTGACAAGTGTTCGAACCAGAGTGTTAGCATCTGGATGAAGACCAAAGAGCAAATTCTGGAGATGTACTGAGTATGTACGTTGAAAGAGGGAGGGGAGTCAAGGAAAATGCCAAGGTCGTGGGCTTGTGAATCAAGAATAGTGGTCAGAGGTGAGAGAGGCAAGAGGCAGGCACAGTTAGGGACTTTGCTTGGGGTGTGGCAAAAAAGGGAGCTGAAGAGTGCAAGCTTGGGTATTGTAGGGAAAGAGATCAGATATGCGTGGCAGTCTGTAAACATGTGATACTTGCTGCTAAACTCAAGAAAAGAAAGCAGAGTCAGTATGAAATCTTTTCACTATCTTCCATAAAAGCACTTCACTATGCTCCTGGAATTTACCTTTTTTTTTCAATCCTCCCTGACAAAATGCACTGCTATTACATAAGAGTCTTAAGAAATGTCACTAATTAACTTGGAGCAAAGGAGTCTCTTCACAGGATAAGAAGAAAGCTAAACAATTAAAATTTACCCATGTACAAGTGCTTAATTGAAATATCCCCAGAACAATTTGTTTTTGGACACGATTTAAACTACACAGTTAAAAAGTGCCATGGTCTTTTTAAAACATTTAACAGGCATTCATCTCCCTGCATCTGATGGTGTTTTCTTTTTAACTTGTTTATTTTTCCCTGTTCATATCCAGCAAAGAACAATCTGGGTAGCCATAGAGAAGGATACTCAGTGTGACCCTTGAATTACTTATTTAGTGAAGACAATGCTTTGCCTAACTCAAGAGGAATGATTTACTGTCAGAAGTATGGCTCAACATACTCAAAGCTGGGCTGGTGATAATTCCCATTCCTTCTTACATCTCCCTGTTTATGGGATAGCAGCAGCACCAAGCGATCAATCATATTTATTGAGTGCTTACTGTGTGCAGAGCGCTGTACTAACTGCTCGGGAGAGTAAAGTATAGGAGAATTGGTAGACGTGTTCCTTGCCCACAACGAGTTTGCAGTCCCGCAGAAGCAGGCAGCAGCAGCACACCCACAACATCAGCGTTTAGCACTCCCTCTCTCTCTCTCAGCTCTCTGTTCACACCCCTGTTTCTAGGTTGCAAGGACTGTGTCCAGCCTGATGTGGATGTATCCACCTCAGCGTGCCTGGCACATACTAAAAGCTTAACAAACACCACAATTATTATTATTGCTCAGTTGGGCTCTTGGATGGTTCTGATCGTGGCTGGAACCTACGTCTCTACACAAATTTGTCTTTCAAATCACACATTCCCTGAGATTCCAGGAGAAAGGGAAATGTGTATTAACAAGATCGCCAATCAAAAAATCCATCACCGATATTTTCTGAGCGCTTACTGTGTTCAAAGAACACTTTACCAAGCGCTTGGGAGAGTCCAATACAACAGAGTTGGTAGCCATGTACCTTGCTCACAACGGATGTCTTTAGCGCCAAAATGAATGCCCAAGTTTGGGTAACTGCCTAACTAAATAATAATAATAATAATAATGGCATTTATTAAGCGCTTACTATGTGCAAAACACTGTTCTAAGCGCTGGGGAGGTTACAAGGTGATCAGGTTGTCCCACGGGGGGCTCACAGTCTTAATCCCCATTTTACAGATGAGGGAACTGAGGCCCAGAGAAGTTAAGTGACTTGCCCAAAGCCACACAGCTGACGATTGGCGTAGCCGGGATTTGAACCCCTGACCTCTGACTCCAAAGCCCAGGCTCTTTCCATTGAGCCACGCTGCATCTCTAAATCAGGACAAAGGACCTGCTATAGAGGAAAAATAATAACTGTAGTATTTGTTGATGATGATGATGGTATTTGTGAAGCGCCTACTATGTGTCAGGCACTATTCTAAGTGCTGGGATAGATACAAATTAATCTGGTTGCAGACAGTCCCTTGTCCCACGGAGGGCTCACACTCTTCATCCCCATTTTACAGATGAGGTCGCTGAGGCCTGGAGTGAAGCAACTTGCCGATGAGTCACACAGTCGGGATGAAAATCCAGGTCCTACTGACTCCCGGGCTCTAGCCTGGATGCTCCTCTCGCCAACGAGGCTCTTCTAGGCTCCCAGACTAAGCCCCTCTTGTCCTCAGCTCCCACTCCCTTCACCACGACTCTCTCCGTTTGCTCTTCCCACCCCCCTCCCCGCCCCACAGCTCTTATGCTATAAATCTATAATTATAATTCTATTTATTTCTATTTATTTGTTTCGAGAAGCAGCGTGGTTTAGTGGAAAGAGCCCGGGCTTGGGAGTCCGAAGTCGTGGGTTCTAGTCCCGGCTCCGCCACTTGTCTGCTGTGTGACCTTGGGCAAGCCACTTAATTTCTCTGGGCCTCAGTTACCTCATCTGTCAAATGGGAATTAAGACTGTGAGCCTCACGCGGGACAACCTGATTACTTTGTATCTACCCCAGCGCTTAGAACAGTACTCGGCACATAGTAAGCGTTTAACAAATACCATCATCATCATTATTATTTTTTCTATTGATGCCTGTTTATCTATAATCCCATTTATTTCTACTGATGCCCGTTTACTTGTACTGAGGCCTGTTTCCTCCCCTCTAGACCATGAGCCCGTTGTGCGCAGCGATCGTCCCTACTGTTGTATTGTAATAATAATAATAATAATAATGATGGCATTTATTAAGCGCTTACTATGTGCAAAGCACTGTTCTAATCGCTGGGGAGGTTACATGGTGATCAGGTTGTCCCACGGGGGGAACTCACAATCTTAATCCCCATTTTACAGATGAGGTAACAGAGGCACAGAGAAGTTACAGAGAAGCATTGTGGCTCAGGGGAAAGAGCACGGGCTCTGGAGTCAGAGGTCATGGGTTCAAACCCCCGCTCTGCTGCTTGTCAGCTGTGTGACTTTGGGCAAGTCACTTAACTTCTCTGTGCCTCAGTTCCCTCATCTGTAAAATGGGGATTAAGACTGTGAGCCCCCCGTGGGACAACCTGATCACCTTGTAACTTCCCCCGCGCTTAGAACAGTGCTTTGTACATAGTAAGCGCTTAATCAATGCCATCATTGTTATTGTTGTTGTTTAACAAATACCACCATCATCATTATTATTATTTCTGTTGATGCCTGTTTATCTATAATCCCATTTATTTCTACTGATGTCTGTTTACTTGTACTGAGGCCTGTTTCCTCCCCTCTAGACGGTGAGCCCATTGTGGGCAGCGATTGTCCCTACTGTTGTATTGTACTTTCCAAGAGCTTAGTACATTCCTCGGCCCACACTAAACAGCTCAATAAATAAGACTGGATGAACTGGATGACTGAGCCCCTTCCTTCCTCTCCCCCTCGCCCCCCTCTCCATCCCCCCATCTTACCTCCTTCCCTTCCCCACAGCACCTGTATATATGTTTGTACATATTTATTACTCTATTTATCTTACTTGTACATATCTATTCTATTTATTTTATTTGTTAGTATGTTTGGTTTTGTTCTCCATCTCCCCCTTCTAGACTGTGAGCCCGCTGTTGGGTAGGGACTGCCTTTATGTGTTGCCGACTTGTACTTCCTAAGCGCTTAGTCCAAACCCCGGCTCTGCCAATTGTCAGCTGTGTGTGACTTTGGGCGAGTCACTTCACTTCTCTGGGCCTCAGTTAGCCCGCTGTTGGGTAGGGACTGCCTTTATGTGTTGCCGACTTGGACTTCCTAAGCGCTTAGTCCAAACCCCGGCTCTGCCAACTGTCAGCTGTGTGACTTTGGGCGAGTCACTTCACTTCTCCGGGCCTCAGTTAGCCCGCTGTTGGGTAGGGACTGCCTTTATGCGTTGCCGACTTGGACTTCTTAAGCGCTTAGTCCAAACCCCGGCTCTGCCAACTGTCAGCTGTGTGACTTTGGGCGAGTCACTCCGCTTCTCCGGGCCTCAGTTACCTCATCCGTAAAACGGGGATTGAGACTGTGAGCCCCACGTGGGACAACCTGATCACCTTGTCACCTCCCCAGCGCTTAGAACAGTGCTTTGCACATCGTAGGCGCTTAATAAATAATAATAATAATAATGTTGGTATTTGTTAAGCGCTTACCATTTGCAAAGCACTGTTCTAAGTGCTGGGGGGATACAAGGTGATCAGGTTGTCCCACGGGGGGCTCACAGTCTTCATCCCCATTTTACAGATGAGGTAACTGAGGCCCAGAGAAGTTAAGTGACTTGCCCAAAGTCACACAGCTGACACTTGGTGGGGCCGGGATTTGAACCCATGACCTCTGACTCCAAAGCCTGTGCTCTTTCCACTGAGCCACGCTGCTTCTCTAAGCAGCCATCATCAATAAATGCCATCATTATTATTATTAGTAGTAGTAGTAGTACATGCTCTGCACACAGTAAGCGCTCAATCAATACGACTGATTGATTGATTGAATGAATAGCGGGGATCGTTTGGGAGCTGGTATTTTCTGGCGCTCCGCCCCTCCCCCCATCGCCCCCCCCGTTCCTCCCGGGGCCCCTCCGGCGCGGGGCATTGTGGGAACGGCGGCCTTGGCTGCTCCCGTGGTGGCAACAAGAGAGGGGGCCCCGCCGTCGCCAACTCGCCCGCCGTGGCTAGCGGTAGGGAGGGTGGGCGACCGTCGGAGGGGGCCGGAGGGAGGGGGAGGGGCTGGCTGGCTGGGGCCCCAATGGAGGGCGGTCTCAGGGAGGGGGGGGGCGGAGGGAGGGGGCCTCGCGCCCCTTAGCAACCGTCGCTACCCGCGCGCCTCGCGCAGAGGGGGGGAGGGGAGCGTGGCCTCGCGCCTCCTTGGCCTCGCGCCGCCCCCTCCCCCACCCGCCTCACGCCTCCATCTTTCCCCGCCTCGTCGACGCCTCAGGGGGGGGATTTCGAAGCGTAATCAGGCCAAATGATGCAAAACGTCCACCTCGCCCCGGAAACGGATGAAGATGACCTTTATTCCGGCTATAATGACTATAACCCGACTTACGATACTGAGGTAAAAAAAAAAAGTCATTCATTCAGAAGTGTTTTAGACTGTTGGGTAGGGACTGTCTCTATGTGTTGCCAATTTGTACTTCCCAAGCGCTTAGTGCAGTGCCCTGCACATAGTAAGCGCTCAATAAACACGATTGATGATGATGATGAAGTGTTGATTGAGCGCTTATGGAAAAAACTTCGTTCATTTTTATATATTATATTTTTCTATAGAATATCGAATATAATATAATATTGAATATATATTCATTTTTACATATGATATTCATTTATATATTATTGTTTTATATGTGTGTATATGTTTGTACATTTTTATTACTCTATTTATTTAGACTGTGAGCCCACTGTTTGGTAGGGACTGTCTCTATGTCTTGCCAATTTGTACTTCCCAAGCGCTTAGTGCAGTGCTCTGCACATAGTAAGCGCTCAATAAATACGATTGATGGTGATGATGAAGTGTTGATTGAGCGCTTATGGAAAAAACTTCCTTCGTTCATTTTTATATATTATATTTTTCTATAGAATATTGAATATAATATAATATTGAATATGTATTCATATTATATATTATATTCATTTATATATTATTAATTTATATGTGTGTATATGTTTGTACATTTTTATTACTCTATTTATTTATTTAGACTGTGAGCCGGCTGTTGGGTAGGGACTGTCTCTATGTGTTGCCAGTTTGTACTTCCCAAGCGCTTAGTACAGTGCTCTGCACATAGTAAGCGCTCAATAAATACGATTGATGATGATGATGAAGTGTTGATTGAGCGCTTATGGAAAAAACTTCCTTCGTTCATTTTTATATATTATATTTTTCTATAGAATATTGAATATAATATAATATTGAATATATATTCATTTTGCATATTATATTCATTTGTATATTATTATTTTATATGTGTGTATATGTTTGTACATTTTTATTACTCTATTTATTTATTTAGACTGTGAGCCCGCTGTTGGGTAGGGACTGTCTCTATGTGTTGCCAATTTGTACTTCCCAAGCGCTTAGTACAGTGCTCTGCACGTAGTAAGCGCTCAATAAGTATGATTGATGATGATGATGACTGTTGGGTAGGGACTGTCTCTATATGTTGCCAATTTGTACTTCCCAAGCGCTTAGTACAGTGCTCTGCACATAGTAAGCGCTCAATAAATACGATTGATGATGATGATGATTTATTTTACTTGTACCTATCTATTCTATTTATTTTATTTTGTTAGTATGTTTGGTTTTGTTCTCTGGCTCCCCCTTCTAGACTGTGAGCCTACTGTTGGGTAGGGACTGTCTCTATATGTTGCCAGCTTGTACTTCCCAAGCGCTTAGTACAGTGCTCTGCACACAGTAAGCACTCAATAAATACGATTGATTGATTGATATTTATTATTATTAATAATAATAATAATGATGGCATCTCTAGACCGTGATCCCGCTGTTGGGTAAGGACTGTCTCTATGTGTTGCCGACTTGTACTTCCCAAGCGCTTAGCACAGTGCTCTGCACACAGTAAGCGCCCAATAAATACGATTGATTTGTTAAGCGCTTGCTATGCGCAAAGCACTGTTCCAAGCGCTGGGGGGATACAAGGTGATCAGGTTGTCCCACGTGGGGCTCACAGTCTTCATCCCCATTTTGCAGATGATGATGATGGCGTTTATTAAGTGCTTACTATGCGCAAAGCACTGTTCTAAGCGCTGGGGGGATACAAGGTGATCAGGTTGTCCCACGTGGGGCTCACAGTCTTAATCCCCATTTTACAGATGAGGTAGCTGAGGCTCAGAGAAGTGAAGTGACTTGCCCAAGGTCACACAGCAGACGTGGTGGAGCCAGAATTCAAACTCATGACCTCGGACTCCAAAGCCCCTGCTCTTTCCACTGAGCCACGTTGCGCCTACTGTGTGCAGAGCACTTTACTAAGCGCTTGGGAAGTACAAGTCGGCAACATATAGAGATGGACCCTACCAGCGCTTAGAACAGTGCCTTGCACAGAGTAAGCGCGTAACAAATACCATCATTATTATTACCCGACCACGGGCTCACAGTCTAGAAGGGGGAGACAGAAAGCAAAACAAAACATGCTGACAGGTGTAAAAATCGTCAGAACAAATAGAATTATAGCTCTATGCACATCATTAACTTGTACTTCCCAAGCGCTTTGTAGTGCTCTGCACACAGTAAGTGCTCAATAAATACGATTGAATGAATGAACAAAATAAATAGAATAGTAAATATGTACAAGTAAAATAAGTAGAATAATAAATCTGTACAAATATATACAAGTGCTGTGGGGAGGGGAAGGATTCAGTCGTGTTGATTGAGCGCTTACTGGGGGCAAGAGCACTGTGCTGAGCGCTTCGAAAGCACTTTTCAGCCGCAAAGAGCGACAGCCCCTGCCTACAACGGGCTCACGGTCTGGGGGTGGGGGGAGACAGACATCACAATAAGTAAACAGGCATTAGTAGCCTCTACAAAAATAAATAGAATCGGAGATATGTACACACACATCAGAACAAGTAAAACAGGCATTAATATAATTAAATAGAATGATAGATACGTGCATATGTACACAAGCACTGTGGACGGGGGTTTAATAATAATGATGGTGTTTATTAAGCGCTTACTATGTGCAAAGCACTGTTCTAAGCGCTGATAGAGGAAAGGGAGAGAGTCGGGGCGAGGTGGGAGGGGAGGGGGAGCTGAGGACCACCGGAGTCACTTGACCACTTCTGTACCGGTACGGTGCTGTGTGCCGAGCGCTGTTCTAAGCGCTGGGATAGATACAAGTTACATTCATTCGTTCAGTCGTATTTATTGAGTGCTTACTGTGTGCAGAGCACTGTAATAAGTGCATGGAAAGGACAATTCAGCAACAGAGACAATCCCTGCCCACAATGGGCTATGGAACAGTGCCTTGCACACAGTAAGCGCTTAATAAATGCCATCATTATTATTATTGTAATTATGGTATATGTTAAGCGCTTACTAGGTGCCAGGCACTGTGCTGAGTGTGCGCATGTAGATACGTGTACCGTACTGTACCGGTATGGTACAGCAGTTAGTACTCTACATCGACAATTGGTGCAGAAACTGGAGACTGTGCTCTGATATTAGCGTTTTTGTTTTTCGATGTGCCTATAATATTTCTGTTAGAAGATTGGTTGATAATTTATTTTCTCTCATGAAGCTCAATAGGCAGTAAGTCAATTGTATTACGCGCGTACTGTGTGCAGAGCACTGTACTAAGTGTTTGGGAGAGCACAGGGTAAAAATAGACATTCCGTGCCCACAACGAGCTTACTTCCAGCTCGCTACAGGCTACCAACGTTAATTTTGTATTCTCGACTGCCCCAAAATTATCTTCTGAAAACAAACAGTGTCAAGTTTAGGTTTGCTGAGAGGTACTCAGATGTGGGTTTTCTTTTCACATCCCGGGTTTAAAAGCCAGAGGCGGATTTGGAAGTAAACTAGAACGGGCCAGAATTTGTTTCCGGTGGAAGAAAAAGGCCTTGGATGGCTGCTAAGTATGATAATTATTTTGTCATAACCTCTGCTGACTCTGGGTTGCCCCACTCTGCGCTTCCCATTTTTAGGGATGCCCTGGGCTATCTGTCCAGTTTTTAGCATTCTGACTTTACCTGTATTTTCTGTAGCTGGCTGCCCCACGACTCCTTGCCCACTACTGGCAGGATGAAGCCCCCTGGGGAGGCAATCAGGAGCCTTTGTCTGGGAGCTGATCCCTTATGTCTTTAATGCCCCTGGGCAGAAACTGTGCCATTAGTAAATATTTGTGCCTTCACCCAGGTAGTTTGAGGGTGGCTGTTTTATTAAGATAATCAGTCTGAGGGATTTGGAAGTTACAAAACTCCAACGTTTTAAGCTCAGAAATTTTATGAACTGTTGCTGCTTCTGTGAATATAGAGAATGTATTTCTGTCTTCCCGTTGCAGTTGTTATTCTCATGAGTTAGATAATAATAATAATAATAATGACAGCATTTATTAAGCACTTACTATGTGCAAGGCACTGTTCTAAGCGCTGGGGAGGTTACAAAGTGATCAGGTTGTTCCACAGGGGGCTCACAGTCTTAATCCCCATTAAGAGAAAACGAGGCACAGAGAATAATAATAATAATGATGGCATTTGTTAAGCGCTTACTATGTGCAAAGCACTGTTCTAAGCGCTGGGGGATACAAGGTGATCAAGTTGTCCCACGCGGGATAATAATAGCATTTGAAAAGTGTTCCAGATGTGAGAGGGTCCACCACTGTGTGGTTGGAACTGTGGGTTCTGCATTGGCCCTTTCAGACGTATGCACTCATAGGTGAACTTCACTGTCATGATGTCTTCGAGTACACATGAAAGGTGTATGTATTCATGTACATATGCAAATTCAAAATTTGCCAAATGAATATCAGCCCACCCAGAGTAAACAAACTGAAGAATACAGCCACAAGATAGATGGTCCCCCGTGTTTTCTATTCAGTTGGTAGCCTTTTATATTGTCAATTTGATAAATTAACAAGATTATTTTTAAAAGGTAATTAAAATTAAAAGAAGGTAACCAAATAATTTTCTAGATTAAATGCCCCAAAAGTGAACATTTCCTATATATCAACAGTTTAAAAACTGTCCATTGGAGCTGTCAATGACCCAATTTTCCCTAATTCATCAGTAGCATTTAATAAGTGCCTGCTCTGTGCAGAGCACTGTACTAAAAACTTTGGAAAATATAATGGAAGTATATTTACAATCTAAAGGAGGAAATGGATACCACAGATTATTTCCAAGTAGCAGAAAGAGGAAAAAAATACAGATCTATCAATCAGTGATATTGAGCACTTGCTATGTGTAGAGCACTGTATTAAGCGCATGGAAGAGTTCATTTCAACAGAGTTAGCAGAGTTCCCTGCCCACAGTGAACTTACGGTCAGTCTAGGGAGGGAGACAGACATTAGTATAAATAAATAATTTTAACATGTAATTTAATATAAATACACAATTTATAATTATAATTTATAATTTTGAGAGTAAAGATAGATCAATAGGGTACTAAAAGGCCATACTTTCTTTATTATGTAGGGATATTGAATAAATCGATCAGTGGTACTTGTTTGGTGCTTACTGTGTGCAGAGCTCCTCTCCAAGTACTGAGAGAGTATAATGCAATAGATTAGGTAGATACGATTCCTTCCCACAAGGATCTTAAAGACTAGAGCGAAAGACACTAAAATAAATTACAGTTGGGTATGTACATAAGTATGGTGGAGCCGGGGGATATGTTAATATGCATAGTTTTCATTTTAGGACTTGGAGAATGACGCAGCTTTTCAACAGGCTGTGAAGACTAGCCATGGCAGACGACCTCCAGTAAGTGAAATTTTAAATGAATTGGAAGATTTTGTTGCACAAATTGCAATTGTAGACATTTGCAATGTAGACACAGGCTACTGTAAACATACATCCAGATTAGCCTGAACCATTAATTGCTGGAAGCACTTATTTTTTCAGTATTCCTGGGTTAGTTAGTTCTTTCTGGCGCATAAATGTACTTTTAGGGAGTAAGATAAGTACCTGTGGAAATACATTAGTTCCTTAAGAAAATTATAGCCAGAAATAGTAATGGCCAGTATCTAATTTCCTATTTGAGAATAATGTGCATTTTGGGAAGCTCTGACTACTTATGACATTGTCCTATATAAAAATGCCAGAAAATGGTTATTTTCAATGTCAGCAATTGATAGGATCAAGCTATTATCATGATTATCTTTGTCTGCCTGGATTATCTTTGTATAGAAATGCTCAGGGCGTGCCACTCCCTCCTCAAAAATCTCCAGTGGTTGCTTATCAACCTTTGAATCAAGCAAAAACTCCTCACTCCCGGCTTAAAGGCTCTCCATCCCCTCACCCCTTCTTAGCTCACCTCCCTTCTCTCCTACAGTCCCGCCTGTACACTCTGCTCTTCTGCCGCTAACCTCCTCACTGGGTCTCCTTCTTGCCTGTCCCGCCTTCGACCCCCCGCCCATGTCCTACCTCTGGTCTGGAATGCCCTCCCTCCACACATCTGCCAAACTAACTCTCTTACTCCCTTCAAAGCCCTACTGAGAGCTCACCTCCTCCAGGAGGCCTTCCCAGACTGAGCCCCCCTTTTTCCTCTCCTCCTTCCCTCTCCATTGCCCCCCTCCCTCCCTCTGCCCTACCTCCTTCCCCTCCCCACAGCACTTGTATATATTTATACATATTTATTACTCTATTTTATTTGTACATATTTATTACTGTTTATTAATGATGTGTATATAGCTATAATTCTATTTATTCTGAAGGTATT
This sequence comes from Tachyglossus aculeatus, assembly GCF_015852505.1. Lineage (NCBI taxonomy): Eukaryota > Metazoa > Chordata > Mammalia > Monotremata > Tachyglossidae > Tachyglossus > Tachyglossus aculeatus. Next base: position 471,177 of record NC_052085.1, read on the forward strand.
GACACTTGTCTACTTGTTTTGTTCTCTGTCTCCCCCTTCTAGATTGTGAGCCCGTTGTTGGGTAGGGACCGTCTCTATGTATTGCTGATTTGTACTTCCCAAGCGCTTAGTACAGTGCTCTGCACACAGTAAGTGCTCAATAAATACTGTTGATTGAATGAATGAATTATTTGAATCACTACTCTTGTAATTTTGCATATTAGGTCCTCTTTTTTACTAAGGAAGTACTTCGTGTATGGAAATCATTGGCTGATTACATTTCAGAGAATTAGTCACAGTGGTGTTTATTAAATGTCCCTTGGATGTACACACTGTACAAAAGGCTTGGAAAAGTACAACAGACTTTTGAAGTAAATTACCTGCCAACAAGAAGCTTTCACTCCAACAAGGAGAGACAGACATAAAGAATTTGTATTTACAAATAACAAAATGTATGTTAAAGAATGTATAGCATCTTTTAGTAACTAAAACCCGGGGATGTCAGCTAAACTTTGGTAATGGAAGAGCTATTATCATTCAGTGGTATCTGAATTACTGTGTGCAGAACTTTGTACTAAGCACTTGGGAGAATACAATACAACAGAGTTGGTAGAAATTGTCCCTGACCACAATGAGTTTACAGGTCAGCTATATGTGTCAAAACACATTATTTACAAAGGGTCATTTCTGTTTTAAATTGATGAAGATTTTAAAGTACACCTTCAAGGAACCATATTCATTATGTGGCTCTTTTTAAGGTCACAGCCAAAATTCCCATCACTGCAGCAGTTCGACCTCTAGCTACTGGGTTTGCGGTAAGTTTTAGTTCACTTTAACAAGGTTCTTGCCAAAATAAGATCTTATTTAGACCCGGTCCTAGCTTCCCACTTCTATCTCCCTGGGAAAATGAAATTGTCTGTGTCTTCTTTAACATTAGAAAATGATACACCAAAGCTGTATTCCTGTGTCCTATTTTCCTTCACCTTCCTTTCACCTCTTCTTTACCTCAAAGTTTTTCATTGTATGTATGCATCTGGTGTCTTTTCAGTTCATACTATGTAGCCTGTACTTGCCAATTCAAGCCTGTCGTATTCAGTCAGTCGTATTTGTTGAGCACTTACTTTGCGCAGAGCACTATACTTTGTGCTTGGGAAAGTACTTGACTTGGGCATATTTAACTTACAGTGCAAAGTACTGTACTAAGTGCTGGAGTAGAAACAAGGTAATCAGATCAAACACAGTCTCTGTCCCTCATAGTCTCTGCCAGTGTAGGAGGGAGAACATAGGAGCTAGACCAGAACCTTGAAGTCTTCATCTCAACATTTTACTAGAGTGAGAAGAGTGGTTTCCAGGAACCAAGGAGGCAGGAGAAAGTCACTAGCATTCACTGTGAAGGAGTGAGTGGCCACTGGCTGTAGACCTGGATCTGATGATGTATGTTCTGATGTATCTTGAACTCGCTAACCCACCCTGGCACAACTTTCTTTTTTGGAGCTAGTGTCTTTGGCAGAGACATGAAGAAATATGTTAGGAATTATGCACAGCTAGCATGATGGAAGTCTGGATGGAGTCTGATAACCTTTTATTGTCATTTCCGGCCTCATAACTCTCTGTGAACACATTTAAGAATGAATGCTTGTCAAGACTCAAAATTGTAAATAATTAAATTTTTCTGTTCATTAGTCCAAGACAACAACCCTGTCATCATCAATGGGGAGGCCAGTGACAGGAGCTGTACAGGTAATTCCATGTGCTTTGGCCCATCATCATTGTCAACAGCATTCATTGAGGGAGCTCACTCTGTGGATCTCTTTGTCATGTTCAGAATCTTGAGTTCATGGTTTTGTTTATAGTAAATATTAATCAGTTGTATTTTTTGAGTGCCTCCTGTGCACACAGAGCACTGTTCTAAATGCTTGGGAGAGTTTTGAAAGAAGTAAAGAAGTAAATTCCCTGCCTTCTAAGAAAGGAGACAGAATAAAAAGTGACCAGTAGAAAAGAGGGGTCACTGAATAAATAAGTGCTTAAATAGTAGAGTATGTAAATTGATATATTCAGAAATAGTACAGGTAGTTGGGAGTGCATGGGGCTGTGGTAGTTAGGATGATGGGACTTGGGGAGAAGAAAAACTAATTGGGGAAAGTTTCCTGGAAGAGGTGGAATTTCAGAAAGATCTTGAAGCTGGTGATAGATGAGATCAGGTAGATTTGAAGTTGAGCTATCAATTTCTCGTAGGACTACCTAAAATATAACTGCTAGTTATCAGTCAGTTGTATTTATCAATCAATCTTAGTTATTAAACGCTTACCGTGTGCAGAGCACTGTACTAAGTGCTTGGAAGAGTACAATATAAGACTGACAGGCCCTTTCCCTACCTACAGTGATCTTACAGTATAGTCCTGCATAGTGTTTGAACCTTAAAATGTCTAAAACTTAATTTCTAGAAAATTTTAAACTGCACTTATAGTGGCAAAACCGTAGAGTCTATTTTGGGATATTTTTGTAATCACCTTTAAGAATCTTCCTATAATGTTATTTATTTAAGGATGGGGTTGCTCGACCTATGACAGCAGTGAGAGCAGCTGGTTTCACTAAAGCAGCTGTGAGAGGTTAGTTTACCATCTCTTCCAATACATTATTTAATATATGGTCACGTATGTACACACATGCAGCCACATGGTGATTTTTTCTGATAAAACAAATCCCAGATTTCTGACTTACAGCCAAACCTGTCTCCTCTTCTGTCTATCTCCTTAGAATGTAAATGCTCCCATTCATATATAGGTACTGAATTCAAATCTTCTTTATTGTCTTTGATTCTATTAACTCTGCCAAATATTGGGATTTATTTTTCACTCGAAACAAACACATCTTTTGTTTAAAGAGTTCCTTTCATTTAAAGTGCTCAGATCCCCTTATTTGTGTCCTTACCCCTTCTGACATAAGTATCTAATGTTGTGCCCAGTAAACGACGACAAATGTGCAGGAGCACTGGGTTTTGAGGCGGTGCCAGAGCCGAGGTCCATCTCAGTATTTTGACCACTTAGCTGTCAATTTAAGACCAGCTCTTTATATTTTAACTCAGGTTCTGCATTTGACCCCCTTGGTCAGTCGCGAGGCCCTGCTCCTCCTTTGGAAACCAAAAATGAGGATAGGTATGCAGTTCTATTTTGAATTTTTCCTTTGCTTTTTAAAAAATAATAATAATCTGTTGTTGGGTAGGGACCGTCTATATGTTGCCGACTTGTAGTTCCCAAGCGCTTAGTACAGTGCTGTGCACACAGTAAGCGCTCAATAAATACTATTGAATGAATGAATGAATGAATAATAATAATAATAATTTGTGTTTTGGGGTTAGTGTATCCAGCAGCATGGTCAGGGAGTTTGGATTTTTTCTTAATTTTTTTTTTGTATATCAGGCTTTCCCCAGCATTGATTGATTGATTGAACCTCTTCTTTAAAGGATTTAAACTCTAAATATGTCAAAAATTGTGACAATCATGTGTCTTGAGACCAGCTTTAAAATTCTGTTCTAAAAATACATCAAATTTTCATACATTTTACTTTGTGACTAAAAGCTTTTAATTGTGTATTTTTCATTTTAGTCCAGAAGAAAAAATTCGACAGTTGGAAAAAAAGGTGAATGAATTAGTAGAAGAAAGCTGTATTGCCAACAGCTGTGGAGACCTAAAATTGGTAAGTTCACAGATTCCAGGACTCAAAGGGACCTTGAGAAGAGATTGAGTTTTTCTCTTGATTTGGAAGGATTGGTGCTTTTGATGGGTGGGCTCAGAGAAGACGGTCAGAGACCGAATCCAGGGTTTGGATGAGAGGCCAACCTGGCTTCACAGGCCCCTTGACTTTGGGTTGAGTTTTGTTTTATATTTTGTGACATCAAAGAAAAGTTGAGTATCCAGAACATTGTGATGAAAGCCAAACTTTGTTTCAGCCTCGAAAAACTTAGGATAGGAATTGAGCCAGCATGATAATCTACACTAATAATAATTATAATAATAGTGGTATTTGTTAAGCGCTTATTATGTGTCAGGCTGGGGTAATCAAGATAATCGGGTTGGACACAGTCCCTATATCACAAAGAGCTCACAGTCTTAATTTCCATTGTAAAGATGAGGGAACTGAGGCCCAGAGAAGTTACGTGATTTGCTCAAGGTCATCCAGCAGACAAGTTGTGGAACCGGAATTAGAACCTAGGTCCTTCTGACTCTACGAACTCTACAGTATGTAGAATAGTTTTACCTGGAGAAATCCCGACTAGTAGGGCTGCCAGGGTCCATTCTAAGGTGGTAAAGCCTTGGAGACCCTGGTCGGCCGAAGGGAACGGGCTTGTTGTGGTGCCAAACAAGGAGTCCTGAGGCGAGGATGCCTGCTGGGGAGAGGAGGCTCCTCCCCACAGGGACCAGCATGTGCTGAGAGTGCAGTGCTGCTGTAGGAGCTTTTTAGAGAACACTGTTGTCACTTTATTTGGAGTAGAGAATATGTATAAAATGCCTATTGATGTTCCCATTAACAGAGGATATAGACTATTAACTGAGAGGCAATTATCTGTTAAGGAAGATTAGCTTAGGGCTCTTTACTAAAAATCTAAGTTTCTTTTTAGTTTTATTATGTCCCTTTCAAGTTTAAAATTGTCTTTTTTCAGTCTTTCTTTAGTTCCTTTATTATTCTAGAGTAAACTGATCAGATATAGATTATTGCTATCGCCAGAAAGTTGATCGTATTATTACAAGGAAAATCAACATCCAGAATAATTGGACTATTTTGAGAATAACCACCTCTTTAAAATTTTCCCAGATATCTCATCTTGAATAAAATCAAACACCCTAGTGCATTGTTAACATTTCTAATACCCTGGATATGTAAACTAAAAACAGTAAATGGAAAAGCTCTTCCATGCTGGGAATGTGGTCTTTGTGTTGTTACTGTTCAAACAATAAACTTAAACTGTAGGTTGGGCTGTCATGTTCATTCTGTGCAGCTTCTGCTAATTGTCAGCTCTTCTTAAATTTAAGAAAAAAATGTGAAGAATCTGAGTTTGTAACTGATCATCACTCCTCTGCTCCTGCAGCCTTTCGGACCAGTAACTAATAACTAGAAGTTTCTCTGACCGTGTCTGTGGGTATCGAAGGAATGTTAATGGCTTTGGATGATGAAAAAGCTTAGATATTACCCTGGAATTTCCAACATCCTACTTAGGGAAAGAGGTTGCGATGCTACAGATTGATTTTTGCACATGTTTTTGATTTCCCTTGTTAGAGATGTGACCAGTGGCCTGTGTCGGGCATTGTTTAGGTAAATCGTGATGAGGGGCGGGGTGTCACCATCCCCTGGCACCTCTTGGATTTTTGCTTTTAATATTGTCATTATCACGTGATCATCCTTACTCTTGTGCTGTTCAGCTGCTGGGATTTGGAGGGTGAATCCACATAGTTCAGAAAAGCGGAGACTTCAATTTTCTACTATTTGAAGTTCTGAGGTTATTTTTTGATACATCCGAGGGCATTCTAAACACTAGATCTGATTTCAGGCATTGGAAAAGGCAAAAGATGCAGGAAGGAAGGAGAGAGTCCTGGTGAGACAACGAGAACAAGTGACAACACCAGAAAACATCAATTTAGACTTAACCTATTCAGTAAGTGCCAAAATGTATGCTGGCTCAAAGGTATTAATTATTCTATCCCTAGATTCCAGTGGTATTTAAAGATTGTCTATACCATTTTAGTGCAGTCATTCCTTGAATTGAAAATGATGTTTTGTTTCTAAATCAATTTCCTATCAGTCATCTCCTTTTATTCCTATGATGTCTTTATAAGGTAAAAGGGAGCAGCCATGTTAAAATTTACAGTCGTTTTTTGACTTACGGCCCATAAAATAACTAGCAGTAGTTTTTTTAAGATTTCTATATTCCTGGTGCCTGGAAAATTTGGGATGTACTACCATAGTAGATTAAAATGCTAATTATAATTAGGGTTTCTATGATACTTTTTCTCTACTTCTAAAGGGACTTTTCTACATGTCTTTATGGTTATTTATATAAAAAAAATAATAGTGACCACTGGGCATAGTTTTCAAATTCTAAATAAAGCAAGAAAAGGAAGGGGGGACACAAAAATTTTAAATCAAAAGAAAAAGACACCAAAATAGTATTCTCCTGGTTATATCTATAATCCTCTTTTTTTTTTTTTCTTTGAGCAGGTCATGGCCCTTTCCCAACCTTGGGCTATAACCTCTGTTCTGTGAGTTAAGCGTCCTTGTGAATGTGTGGGTGAATTAATCCTTTGGTACACAGCCATTCTCCTCCCCAGCAGTCAGTAGAAGTAAACACATTCTCAAATGTCTGGATTTATGCTTAGGGAGTAACTTGCTCATTTAGCAGGATCTGGCCCAGAATTTTATAGTATACATTGCACATCTGTTGAAATGTCTTTGATGTAAGAGGGTTCTAGACATTGGAAATAAAAGCCCAGAAAATACAAAGTGATTTTATAGGGCAGCACCATGGACTTCTCCCAGTATCATTATATTCAAAGTCATTTGAATTGCAAACATTCCTTACCTTCTGCCTTTCATGTTTTCTGTTTGCTTCGAGACCCAACTTTTATTTTCAAAAACGTTTTACTGTGTTATTCTTAAAAATTGCATTGCTTTCAAATTCTGAAATAGTTTTATTTTCTTTTTTTAGTGGTATTTGTTAAGTGCTTACTGTATGCCAGGCACTGAACTAAGCACTAGGGTAGTTACAAACCAGTCAGGTTGGACACAGTCCATGTCCCACACGGGGCTCACAGTTTTCATCCTCATTTTACAGATAAGGTAATTGAGGCCCAGAAAAGTTAAGTGACTCGTCCAAGGTCACACAGCTCACAAGTGGCTGAGCTGGAATTAGAACCCAGGTCCTTCTGACTCCCAGGCTTGTGCTCTATCCACTAGGCTATGCTGCTTCTCTTTAATGTAGGAAAATGATGGTCTTCTCATATTTTTCATTTGCATTCTTTTCTAGGTTCTTTTTAACTTGGCCAGTCAGTACTCAGCTAATGAAATGTACGCTGAAGCACTAAACACCTACCAAGTTATTGTGAAAAATAAGATGTTCAGCAATGCAGGTGAGTTACATATGGAATAGTTTTCTAATAATAAAGGTTTCGTAGTTGTATTATAACCAGTTTGAAGCTACTTATTTTTAACACAGTGAAAAATGTACATGCAGTTTTGTCCTTAATGTGTGTTTTCAATATGCTTTTGGGATAGCACACAGTTAAGGAACCAGGGAACATATTTCTGGCTTTGCTAGACTTTCTGGGCTTGGTGCACCAAGTACTCAGGGAAACTGCTCATACATCTGTGCGTCGTGTTGGGATGGGTGGCTGTGACGGAGCAAGTTTTTTTTAATGCCAGATTTCCCCACTGTGCAACACTCATTTTCTAGTATTCCTGGGTGGATTTCCCCAGCCTTAATGACTGTCTAGTTGTGCTTTTTGGTTTTTGCTTTCTAATGGAAAAAAATTACGATTAAAGCACAATTTATTTCCCTGTTAAATATTGAAAAGTCTTTTAAAGTCTTTTAGCGATAAAATAGCTTAGGCTGTGGTAACGTATCAGTAGCCATTAGCGTAACTTTCCTGACCAAAGCTTCCAAAATGTCTTTTGGTAACAGAGGAACCATCATTGTCCAATAGTCTGTGCTGCTGCCTCTCTGCTCCTTCCCATCCCAGCTCTTTAAACTGGGGTGAGATTTTGGAGGAAAGTTGAGCAGGGGCAGAAATGTCAGGAGCCCCGGCTCTGGCCCCGTGGCCGATATCCTTGGGGTGAAGGTGGTGATGGAATATTGTCCATGGTCTGTGCTTCACGGGGAGACCCGTTTCCTCCTCACCCAGCTAAAACTGCCCAAAAGACCTAGAACTACGTTCTCCAGGGCTGCTCACAAAGGAAGTTGGCAGTGAGGATTTAAAGGGTCCTGTAAAGACAATGCAATAACCTTTGTTAGGAGGGTGGGAAAAGAATATCATTTATTCACTTTTTTTTTTCCTCAGGGAGACTGAAGGTGAATATGGGAAATATTTATTTAAAACAAAGAAATTATTCCAAAGCTATCAAGTTCTATCGGATGGCTCTGGACCAGATCCCAAGTGTCCATAAAGAAATGAGGTGAGTAACTATTATGGGAACTGTGATCGAGGTTTATTTGCTCAGAGACCAGGTGACGACGGTAGTTCAGTGGCCATAGGCCCCACAGGTGTGGCCAGGCCACCCTGTGCTACAAAGACCTATATCTTTGACCCAGTGAGCCTGAATAGTCCCACATCCCAGATCTTGTCCCTGCCTTCCGAAACCCCTCAGGATTAGAAGAAATCAATCAATCGTATTTATTGAGCGCTTACTGTGTGCAGAGCACTGGGAGTCAAAAGAAATCCTGGGTCATCCCTGCTGTTGCTCTGTTGTTGCTGGAATCAATGATGCGACAGGGCTGGGAGGGACCCTTGTCTCTAGCCCTTGCTGTTTAGATTCCCAGCGAGTTCTGCAGTGGGAAGGAAGAAGGGCAGAGCAGAGCTGCAATATCTAGGGGAACAGTAGGACATGTTCCACCTCCCTGCCACTTGAAGCTGACCAGGTCTCCAAGGTTTAAGACCAGGAAATGAGACCCTCTCACTGAATTGGCAGGGCGGAGCAAGAAATAAAAAATTCCTCACAGCTCTACTGTACCTTGGGGAATGGAAGTATATTTGCTAAACTGTGGACACTTGGAGATTTTTCTTGGCTCTTGACAGGGGACCCCTATGGCCTTGGCCCTGGGGGCCAGTCAAAAAGTCCAGCTAGTGTCATGCATTGCCTGACACTCCTTGGCATGTTCTTTGTGGGATTAAAGTCTAAATACTAATTCTGTTCCTCTCTTTAGGATTAAAATCTTGCAAAATATTGGTGTGACCTTCGTTAAAACTGGCCAATATTCAGATGCTATCAATTCTTTTGAGCACATAATGGGTATGGCCCCAAATCTGAAAGCAGGCTTCAACTTGATACTGAGCTACTATGCAGTTGGGGACCGAGAAAGAATGAAGAAAGCTTTCCAGAAATTGATTGCTGTTCCATTGGAAATTGATGAGGATGACAAATTCATTTCACCAAGTGTAAGAAAGATTCAACATTCCACCTGTAGAGCCCAGTTCTTTGGCAATGTAAAGTGGTGAAATATGCCTCTTCCTTTTCAGAACGAAAAGGCTAGTGTGTTTGAGGGATGTCAGCCTTCCTGATGTACTTCGTTTCATCTCTAAAATGAAAATTCCTTCTAGGAGCTGAGCCCTGTGCGTCCAAGAGAGAAATATTTGATCACCTGCCCATCCTGGTGATTGGATGTATCCTCTCTAGAACCTAAGAAAAAAGGTTTTTAAATAATCTGCATGCCTTGAACTTTGACTCCAGTGAGAAAAAACTAGTGGCTGGCTGGTTTTCACTGAAGAACTTAAATTTAGTGTGTATTCAGAGTTGAGCCACGTTGGGCTGCTTCGATGCCTGGAGAACAGTCTCTCTTGGGGCTGCTGCCACAGCCCAGTAAATGAAAGCAGGAGCTTACACTGATGGTGAGATTTGTGCCCACCACCTACTTTCCTTGCCATCTCACAGCCAAGCAGGAGCAGCATCTGGAATGAGGCCCAAGAACAGCAGCGGGAGGCTAGAGTCCCCCCCTCTTGTTTGTGGGGCGTGGGCTCCAGGCCTATAGGTCGTCATTGATAGATCATCAGCAGCTTTGACGATCCACCATTTAAATGCTTACATTTTGCTGAAGCAAGTTAATACCCCTGTCTTCTTCAATCAGTCAGTATTTATGGAGCATTGATTGAGTGCAGAGCACTGTACCAAGTGATTGGGAGACTAAAGTATAGCAGAATTAGCAGACACATTCCCAGCCCATAGTGAGCTTACAGTATAGAGGACGAGACAGACATTAATATAAGTAAATAATTGATAATATTTAACTGTTCTAAGTCCAGGTTAGGACAGTCATTAGAGTTTCCTCATGGGCATGGCAGTGTGTTTGGGCGGTATTAAGAAATTCTGCCTTTTGTTCCAACTATCAGTTGTCTGAAGTGATCCTATTTTCTCTCCACTTTTCAGCAGTTTTAGATAACCGAGTTTCTGTTTCTTCAAAATAATAGTGCAGTATATTAAAGCTTTAGAAATACCTCTTTCCCAAGTCCAATAACAGATTTCCTTCCAGAATCCATTTGAAATGAGGAAAAGGTGGAGAGGAAGAAGTGATGGGCAGACATTTTAATTTTCACTTTATAGATGAAAAAATTGAATCATACAGAGATTAAGTTGCTTGTCCATGATTGTAGAAATAATTACTGGCAACAGTAATAATTAAGGTATTTGTTAAGCACTGTGTGTTACGTGCTCTGCTAACTCCTTGGGTAGATAGAGGGCAAATCAGATTAGCCACACTCCCTGTGCCATGTGGGGCTCAGCACCTGAGAGGGAGGGAGGGAGAGAGAGTAGGTATCTTCTCCCCAGTTGAAAGTTGAAGAAATGGAGGCCCAGATTGGTTAAGTGATTTGTCCACTGTCATCCAGTAGGTCACTAGCAGAGCTGGGATTAGAAGATGAGTCTCCTGTCTCTCTGTCCCACCCTCTTCCCACTAGAGCTGGAGTGTAACCCTTACCTGGTGACTCTTTGTCCAGGGCTCTTCATACATCAGTTCACTCAGATAAAGCATCAGTGAAGACTCTATTTCTTCCAATTTTACTTTTCAGGATGACTCGCACGCTAATCTATTGATTGAAGCCATTAAAAATGATAACCTAAGGCAAATGGAGCATGAAAGGTAACACTCTGTGGGGACTTGATACTTTGAGTTCTCAAAATTCTGTTTACAACTTTGTTACAATGATATCTTGCTGGAGTCTCTGTGCAGGGGGTTGGAGGTGGCCGTTGTGGTTCTATTAATCCATCCCTTGGTGGGGAGAGATTGAGGGTATCTTATCTCACATTGCTGCCAGTTCCCAGGAACCCAGCTCATGAGCTCAGAGGATGTTGTGGTGGGTGGGGACCCCCTTGCCCCCATGTAGCACCCACAGGCTCTGCGTTGATGATTCTTCTAGGGCTAGACAAAACAGGCTCTCAGTCTCTCCTTCCCTCCTCTCTGCTTTTGACTTCTGGGTGGTGGTCTTGGTGGGTTCCCAGCTGCAGTTTTGTCTCCAAAGTTTGCCCAAAGGGACCAGAAAAAAGACTTCCAGGCCCACTGGGGGTTGGGAACTGGGATGCCCAAGGTGGGACAGTGGCAGCATATTTTCTTGCTGGATGCCCCTAAGCTTTGTCCCAAGTGGCTCTTGGGAAGAATAGAAGCATCCCATCTCTGCCTCAGACCCGTGCGTGATTCAGCAGAAGCAGCATCAGTTGGCTTTTGCTTTATTTTCCTGGATAGATACTCTTCAAACTTAATAGTTTCATAGTAATTTAATGAAGAAAATGATTACAATTAGGTCTCCTGAAATAAGAGGTTCCTGCTCTTGGTGAGCCCCACCTTAAGGAAAACCTATCCTCTAGGACTCACAGTTGGACCGATGCCATGTTACATGTGCACAGACTGATTCTTCTGGTATTGGGTTGTGTTCTCCCTGCAGTGTGGAAAGACCTTTCCCTTAAATCCCTGACAGAGTTCTAGCCAACATGTGTAGGGAAAAAATGCGTTGTAGAAGAACTGAGGGCACTCAGCATGTAAAGTCACCAGATCTTTTTCTAAATCCAATGCATTTTTCTTTCTCTAGAAAAGCCCTAGCAGAGAAATACATCATGACGGCCGCCAAACTCATTGCTCCCGCAATTGAAACATCATTTGCCGTAGGCTATGACTGGTAAGAAATCCTCTGCAGTTCTGAGCTTAAGTCTTTTTCTGCATTCATGAAATGTGTTTCCAGAGCCAACTGTCATTTTTTAGGTGAAAAAATCAGTACCCAAAATTGTAGAAATGGTATTTCACTTAGAGAGCATATAAAGCACAAATAATAACCTGAATGAATAGTTGACATGATTACAGGTACAGCAATCCTAAAGAGACAAGGCAGAATCCATCTAATTAAAAAACATTGAGCCGATTCTCCCATACTCATTCAGTCATTCAATTCTATTTACTGAGCGCATGCTGTGTGCAAATCACTGTACTAAGCGCTTACTCCCTGTTGAATCATGCTTAAGGAAGCCACTGGGAGTCTAGCTTCTCCATTACATATGACAAAAAGGGCAGGGCACTAAACTGGCACCCTATCCTCCATGTGTTTTGGATTCCTCCTCAGTATATTGAGTTCTTTCTGTGTGAAGAGCACTGTACTAAGCACTTGGGAGAATTCATTGTAACATGTGTTCCCTGCCCACAATGAGCTTACAGTCTAGTTTAGTCTTCTCCCCAAGACCTAAATATATTAACTAGTCATTGTGAGCATGGGAAGAAACTGACTCAAGATTTCGTATTGTAGTAGAATATTAAGCAAATGACTACAGCATTACTTCGAATGAAAAGAAGTGATAGGGGTGTTACTGGGTTGAGATTCTTCTCTTTAGGGCTGGGAAGTGACATGAGGAGAAAAACACTTCTGCTGCTGAGGAGTGCAAAGCTTCCTTTCTCCCACTCTTTCCCTTCCACTCTCACCTCCTGAATGTCTGGATGTGAGAGAGGGCTTCCAGACACCACTACTCTGTCCCTATCAGTGTCTTCTCTAGGGAGGTTGGTGAATTGGTGTTTTTTCTTTAAAGTAAAATTCGAAAATATTTAAATGCTTTAAATAGAAAATTAAGCCTGATTTCTATCCTGAATTTAAAATAAAAAACACCCTAATAATTCCAGAATTATTTGGGTTTATCCTAAAATTCATATCGCCTTTGAAAGGATGGTAAAATGGATTTCAAGATGTGTATCAAGATATGCATTGAAGAGGTAAAGTGAAACATCATGAGGAAAGATTTAATGCAGCCATGCAGTTAGCACCAAAATATCTGAACCTCCAGTAGTACTGGATGCTGGAAACATTATTATCGACTCTAGCACTAAAAAAAAAAAATTTAAAAAAGGCTGCATCTCACATCTTTTGAAATTGCCATTTTGATTTAAGCCTTCATTATTTTGGAGAAAATCAATCCATCCGTATTTATTGAGCATTTACTCTCTCTGTTAGCATCATGGTTTATATATGCAGAGTAACTTTCCTAAAAAAAGTATTTTATGAGGCTAGACAGGAAAATGTTAAATTAGGGGTGTACATGTGGGTCTTTGTAAAATGAACTTTTTATGCCGAAAACATTAAATGCACTGAAACACAAACTACCTTTTTCACTGCTAAAGATTAAGGAGCACTTTTAAAGATTAGATTGTATCTAGTAGAATTTTGAGGAGTTTGAAGAAATATATTAACAAAGGTCTCTGTCTTATTATTGTGGTTATTTGCATTTACCATGGCTATAGGATCTTGGAGAGAGCTTGGGTTGCCTGAGAAGGGCAGCTCAGAAGAGTTCAGTGAGCAAAGGGTTCATTAAGACTTGCACTTAGATATGTGGAAAGAACCCCAAGCTTGCCCACTACAGTATAAGTTCTCCTTTGTGGAATTTCTAGGGAGCGACTTTTTATTCTCATCTCTGTCCTTCATCGTTTGTAACTTCTCTTCCCATAGGAAAGTGGGATGGTGAAGTCAAGGGTGGAATCCTGCCTCAGCTGGGTTATTCTTGAATCATTTGGGTCTTCTTGAGCTCAGCGGCCTTTGAGCCCACATCTCTGTGAGCTCCTCTTCCTCTTCCATTTATCTGGGAAGTGTGACATATTCTGAGCACATCCGGCATGGTTTCTGCTTCTATAGACTCTGTGTTGTTTTGCTCTGCCCTCTCAGGGTCACAATAATGACCCTCGATTCATAGCAGCTTTGTGTGACTCTCCAGACAGATTTACAGGGTTTGGATAGTGTTTTGTTCCATGTTCTCGCTTTAGTTTCCACCTCTAGGAGCATTTCCAAAGAGTTTTCAGCAGGAAGTTTTCCTGGCCAGGAGGCCAGATTCCAAACTGGAAAGCAACCAGGGTCAGCCTGAGGCAGTCTTGGATTTGTGGATCTGTTTCTGAAATGGGTTGGTTGCAGAGCGAATCCTAGGAAAATCTTGGGAGGGAAGATCTTCTCAGGTAGGGCCTGATAGCCTGCTGAGGTCTGTGCCCAGAAAATAATTCATGTCGAATAGCAGGGGGCTGCTGCACTTGAGTCCTTCCCCTGACCTGTGGGTTACAGTGAGCCATTCAGCGCCAGCCTGGTGGCTCCCGCTTATACAGTGAACAAGGAGAAGTGGTGACTAGTTGGAATGAAAGGCAACTTAAGGAGCTTTTGAAAAAGTTCAAAGGATGAAAATGTGTTTACCTAGTGAAAGCCAAGTAAATTACCTTAACTTCTTTGGGACTGGATGATTAAGCCTGACTGAAAATGTGTTACTCTGCTGAGCAGCCTTAGTTGACCTAAAATGTGGCTTTAAGATACAGTGAGGCCATGGTGTGCTGAAGAGCTAAACATGTGTATTTAATCAGATTCATTTTCTGTAATGAAATGAGGCAGATAGGGAATTATTTGGGTTGCACAATTTCCTACTTGTATAACTCAAAATTCCAGATACTTTCAAATCGACTATTGAAAAGGAGTCAAAAGATTCAAATTTAAGGCAATATCCAGCAGTATTAACATAAAATGAGGCCTATGGGTTCAGTAGTACAATAGATTCAAGAAGACTTTGGATCAGTTAATGGTTGAGAGGTCCAAAGTGGACTCCTGAAGAGAACTTTAGAGAGGTGGAAGGAAAAGGGAAGCTTGTTAGTAGGCAAAGGAGGTTAGTTGTCAGGGAGGATTGACAACCACCACTCTGTTCCTCCAAGGGTCTGCTACCATTATTGGAGAAGGAAAACTGGGCTGGATGGACTGAGGAAAGATTACTATACTACTTGTGATGTACTTTGGATTTGGTTAGTGTCTGAAGCATTTAAAGCTCCATATATCCTCAGGGCACCCCATCAATATAATCCACCACTTTCCTGTGAGAAGTTAAAGTAAAGGCAGACAGTTCAGGTAAAGTCTAAGTTGGAACTAGGACTGCAGCACAGCCTTGGCTTTTTTCACTCTCAGCAAACAACTGGAGTTTTTTATTTACAATTATTATTTCGCATAGCCCCAGTCAAGGTGTGTTTACTATTGGACAAGTTTTCCAAAACCATCAGGATCTTAACCCCCACATTTTAGGAGAATTCAGTATAAATACTTCATTCAGCACCCAATTTAGCAAGATTCAGAAATAAGGAAAGGTTTAATGAGGGATATTCATTGACCTGACCACAAGGCCTGATGATTCCTTCATTCTTTTAGGTGGTTTGAGGCCGACTCACACGCAGTTGGCCCTAGTTTCTCCCTTTAGAAATAGCGTTTGTTGTCTTTTGACCCATTCAGAATGGTTGTGAGACTTGATGTTTTTTAAACTATTTAAATAATCTTATCTAGTTTAATATTTTAAAAAGTTTTTTGCAATGGGCCGAGTTTTTGTAAAGTGGAAAAGAAACCTCATAGAGTACTTTGAGAGTCTTTAATGGAAGTATAACAGCAATTGAAATGTTTCTTGAGCTGCTTTCCAGGATAGACATACAGTATATGTGCCTGGGGCACTTGCACCCTCTAGGCCCCTAGATTTCCTTTCAGTTATTGTGTAGGTTTTTTATGATGTTTTAGAGGGGATGTAGTTCATTGTTTGACTGCGTGCTGGAGCCTCACCGGCCTCAAGCCAGCTGGTCTGTGGTAGTGTCTCAAGTGAATCTTTAAGAGGTATTTCTATGATTTCATTTTCCAAGCTATGTTTTGCACATCATCTCGAACAATAGCAACTCTGTCCACATCAACTGAATACTTTGGAGGCTTACTGAGTTTTGTATAGTTCTGCCACCACCAGATTGCTTAGAAACGGAAAGGCATTAAAATAAAAGGATTGTGCGTAACTGCAAATAGGAATTGATGAAGGAATCAACAATTACATGGTAAATCTTGTTTCTAGTAGAAGCAGCAACCCCATTTTAGGAACAGCTGATATCTCACACCCCATCTTTGCTTAGGGAATAAAATGAAGTTGGAAAATAGAATTCACTTGGGGTACAGATGGAATTGTGTTTGAAAATTTTTACAAGAAACAGAATTAGTATTTGTTGGATGAAGGAATCAAATGTTACAGGTCTAGTGTATGAGGCAATTGCTAAAATGTGAAGTCATCATTTTTGAAATATGAAGACCAGAGTGCTAATGCAAAATAATGGTACAGAGTAATTGTGCTATTTCTGTTCTATTGTAGGTGTGTTGAAGTAGTAAAGGCTTCTCAGTATGTAGAACTAGCTAACGACTTGGAAATAAACAAAGCAATTACCTTCTTGAGGCAAAAGGACTTTAACCAAGTAAGCTTTGTTCATGAATTTTTTTTCACGACTACCTTCAGAGTTATTTTTCAGAATAGTGAAATTAAAAAATGCTTTCCCAAAAGGATGCTAGTTGTAATCATTCAGAAATTGGCTACACCATTGCAAATGAAAAGCTGTCTTTTAGGATTTAATCTCATAAAATAGATGGACAATATTCCATAACTGTGCATCTCTTCAAAATAAAAAATCCTGAAGAATGGCTTTAATTTGAATTTGGTTTTGTATTAAATTTGTGAAAATACAGAAATAAAAATTAGTGGAAAAGCAATCCCTCCTTTTCCTCAGTTATTTTTTAAAAAATCCAATTTACCAACTGACATAGTGGCAGACTTTTCTGGTAGGTGCCAGGCTTTCTTTTCTAATTTCTTTAGCCTGAGATTCATTTAAGCAAAGATCTCATATTTGTGTGGGTTTGCGTTTTCCTAGCCGTTCCCATCCAACAATCTTTGTTTCATTTGCATTTTCAGTGTCTGATTGTACAACTAGGTTAATGGTGTTTTTAAAATGTTATTTTTGCTTTCCTTTTCAACATTGCCACTTTTGCTTTGTCTCCTGCCTTTTGTTTACATACCGTAAGTATGAAGAGGTAGGTATAAGTAGTAGAAACTAGATCTCAAAGGTACACTGATATTTTAATAACCCAAGTAGATGCTAAGTCCGAGAGAAGGCTTGCCTCTTTTCTCAGCAGTTTAATCAGAAAAATGAGTCTGGGGGTAGAACCGTTGCCCTTGGTGCAGTACACAGACGGCCCCACTCAGCTATGCAGGATGAAGATGAGCAGAAAGTTCCATAAAGAGCATGTCCCTGGAAAAATTGTCATTTAAAATTGGTTTTCATTATTCATTAGACTAAGCCACTCAGCTTGGGCAATGGATGAAAATGCCTTATTGACTTGGATATCTATTAGTTTCTGTTTATTTTTCTCTTTCAAAGATATGAGTCTATTCTGTAGCATTTTATTTATAAATAATGAAGAGGAACTTGTTCAGGAGCTCACTTGGCCACCCAAACAGCTCATTAGTAAGAGGTGTTATAACTGAAACTTCAGAAAATCAACATTTGAACCAAATGAATGTTTCTTCCATTGGTTTTGGTCTTCTAGCGTGTTTTGTGGTGTAATCGTTTTAGGTTTAAGGTAGAAAAGTTTATCGCTGTTAGGATTCAAGAATGTTAGGAAATGAAAGCATTCCATCAGCTCTGCTGTCGTCAGTATAAAGTCACATTTGTTTTTAAAAACCACTCTTGGTTTTCTTTCACAGCTCATGATTGTACTGACTTTCGGGATTCATACATAATAGCCATTTTGGTAGTGGAAAGCTTATGCATCGTTAGTATGAATTCCAACCCTAAAATATGTTACGCCTCACACCAAAATAAATAAGTTAAATTACTAGGTGTCAATGACTGATGGCCGCCTGTTGTGTTTTCCAAACTTACTGGAATGTAGCAGTAACTGCTGGTATTTGCAGAATGATGAATACTGAATGCTATATTCTTTAACATTTAGGTTTAATGTTCTCTTTTTATGACATCATAAAATTCCCTCTTCAGCTCCTAAGAGTATAGTGTAAATGGGTTTGCACATACGAATGTAACGTAAGTGTGTAAAGGTAAATTATTTGAGCAGGAGAAGTAATCAGTTTCACCTTAATTAGTCGGTGTTGTCTATTGAGCACATATTGTCTGCAGAACCTTGTACTAATGCAAAGCACTGTAATAAGTGCATGGGAAAGTACAATACAAAAGAGTTACTAGGCACAATCCTTGGCCTTAAGGAACCTTCAGTTGAGAGGTAAATTACAGCCTTAGATTCAGAAACCCGGAGTGGCCAGAGATGCAGGAAGGCCATGATTCTCATGCTTTTGGTGTAACAGAGCCTGCACTGAAGGGGGATTCTGTGGGGAGTCGGAGAGGAATGGCTGCTGCTGAGAAGCAGAAGCAGAGAGATTAGGGGGAAGGAGGTCTGGGCAGTCAGTCCCCCGGCGATCCCGAGAGGACTCGTCACAGTCCCGATGTTAGGAAGAGAGGAAGGGCATTCTGGGGAAGTCGAGCAACCTCTTCTGCCTTCCCCAGGCATGGATTAATAGAAGGAGTCATATACACAAGGCTTTCAGAAGACTGCCAACCCTAACAGTCTTATTTAAATCAATAGCTCCGAAAAGGTATCACACTGAAGACGGAAGCTGGCAGGGAGCCTAGAGAGGGTGGCTTGGGTTCACCATTGATGTAGCAATGTTGGTCTCAGAGAAGGGTTGGAATTCCGAAAAGTTGTTTGGTGGATAAGTTGGTTCTTTAAAATTCTTGGGCCTTGCATTTGCCTGTACACTTGGGTCTTCGGGTACTAAGTTACTCAATCAATCAATCAATCAATCAATCGTATTTATTGAATGCTTACTGTGTGCAGAGCACTGTACTAAGCGCTTGGGAAGTACAAGTTGGCAACATATAGAGACAGTCCCTACCCAACAGTTGGCTCACAGTCTGAAAGGGGGACCCCACAACACTTAGGTACAAATCCTTAGTTCAATTAATTTTAATCTATTTTAATGTCTGTCTCCCCCACTAGACTGTAAGCTCCTCGAGGGCAGGGATCGTGTCTACCAACTCTAGTGTACTTTCCCAACCACTTAGCACAAGGCTGTGCACACTGAAAGCACTCAGTAAATACCATTGATTGATTGATTCCACTCATCACTCTTTCTAGCCTGATGCTTCTTCTGTAGCTGTTGCCTAAAGGAGCATCTTTTGTATTTTTAACTCACTTCTCCCCCAACCAGAGGTACTAATTGTAATTGACTGTAAACTCTGTAGATGTGGCTGATTTTTCCAGGAGGGAAAGATCAACGTTGGACTGACTGCTGTCTTTTTTGCTAAAGGAAGATAAAATAGAATTTGGTTTTTTTTTTCAGGTGGATTACCATTTAAAAGCTACTCAGATCCAACAGTAATGGCAGAGTCTGATGTACTCTGCACATAGTGCAAATAATGATTATGATCTTAAAAGGATAATTCGAGCATAGCTTTGTCACAGTTTAAGTAACCTGCTTATTCACTTCTAGGCTGTAGAGACTTTAAAAATGTTTGAAAAGAAGGACAGTAGAGTAAAAAGTGCAGCTGCAACAAATCTTTCATTTCTTTACTATTTGGTAAGTTTTGCACTTATAATCCTACAAATTAAGCGCCACCCGCGGTAATTGGTAGTCATGCTGCCTCAGTTTCCCCCGACACCTCCCTCCCTCCTCATATGCACTCCCCTCTTGCCTCTCCCCCTGCCCTCCTGCCGTGCAGCCTACAGGAAATAAAAAATAAATAATTATGGTATTTGCTAAGCGCTTACTATGTGCCAAGCACTGTTCCAAGCACTGGAGTAGATACAAGGTAGTCAGGTTGTCCCACGTCTGGCTCACCGTCTTAATCCCCATTTTCTAGATGAGGTAACTGAGGCACAGAGAAGTTAAAGAAGATAGATGGCCGCCAGGAGAGCTGAAGGGAACTGACCTAGAATGGGAGGCTGTGCCAGGGGAGGCTGTGCCAAGGGAGGCTGTGCCAGGGGAAGCTGTGTCAGAGAGCAGAGGAGGGAGCTCCCATTTCAGTTCAAATGAATTCTCCCAGCCAGACTCCCTGGAGGCCGGAGGTCTTTCCCCAACTGACAGAATGTAGGCTAGGGAGCAGGCCTGCAGCTAGGTGCCCAAAAGCCTGATTCCTGGAAGGGGTGGGGGGGTGCCCTGCCACTCTGGGCATCAGTTTCTGCCCCCTATAGTGAGGAGATATGGAATGAAGAACCGCCCGTTTACGCATTTTTGTGCTCTGTCCACATAGGAGAATGAGTTTACGCAAGCCGACAACTATGCAGACTTGGCTGTGAGTTCTGATCGATATAACCCGTCAGCACTCACTAATAAAGGAAATACCATTTTTGTCAGTGGAGATTATGAGAAAGCAGCCGAGTTTTATAAGGAAGCTCTGAGAAATGATTCTTCCTGCACTGAAGCACTTTACAATATCGGTAAGCAAAGTGTGGCGTTTAAGAATTTGTGGTTATGTTCACAAGCTCTTCATTCAGCATGTTGTCTCAAACGTTTAATTTATCTGTGAATGGTTTAATTTGCTGTAGGATTGGAAGTAAAACAGTGAGATCCTGATAATGAGAAATGACCTGTTGTAACTACCCTAGACTGTAAGCTTGTTGTGGGCAGGGAATGTGTCTGTTTATTGTTGTATTGTACTTTACCAAGCGCTTAGTACAGTGCTCTGCACACACAGTAAGTGCTTAATAAATATGATTGAATGAACAAACTAACTCTTGCTAGGAAATAATCTATGTCAGTCTGCCCTTTGAGTTTGGGTGTCTGTGTCCCTCTCACAGGACTCAGTCCACACTCTTTTGTGTCACACTTACCCCCACAGCAATCCCACCCCCAAAATTAACTCGAAACCAGGCCATTAGAAAGTGAGACTGTGAAACAGTCCAATTTCCTCTTTTAATTTCCTCAAGAAAATTATGAAGCCATTAAAGCAATAGTATTCTCCTTTTTCATCCTTTAGTAGCAGGAATTGATCACTGTGTTTTCAGAAGTATTGAACAAGTATCCATTTCTTCCTCATATACACCATATTTATTATTTCCTATGTCAGCATTGTGTGAAACAGTACCTTCTTCCGGTGTGGCCGCCCCTCTTAGAAATGAAGTCACTTAGTTCCTTTCCCTTCCTCTGCCTGCTGTCTGATGGTGTGTAGCGAAATGGCCACAGGATGGACAGTAGACAAAAAAGGAAGAGGCAGTGGGCTTCCTGATCCATTAACCCAGTCATCAGGCCTGAGTAATCTGGAACTGAAAAACAATGTTAATAATAATGGTATTAATTAAGCATTTACTGTGTGCTAAGTGCTGGGGGTAGATGTGAAACAGTCAGATCAGACACAGCCCCTGTCCCACATGAGGCTCACAGTCCGAGAGGGAGAGAGAATTGAACGTGTGCTGCTATGAGAGAACTGTCAGTCACTTCCATTTTTTCTTTCTTGTAGGTTTAACATATAAGAAGTTAAACAGACTAGACGAGGCTTTGGATTGTTTCCTGAAACTTCATGCAATCCTACGAAACAGTGCTCAAGTCCTTTACCAAATAGCAAACCTGTATCTTATTAAAACTATCACGTGTTAGTTTGAAGAGTAGCAAATGTAGTTATGGAGAAAATGTCATTTTGTTTACGGCCTAGAGTGAGCCAGAACTTGGAGTGGAGCCGGAGTGGAGCCTGGAGCGGCAGTGTCATGGTGGCACATTGTGATGTGGTGCCAGCACCAGAGCAGGGGAAATGCCAGCCCTCAGCCTCTTGCCGCTGTGACCACCCCAAGATCCTGCTCCAACACAGGTCCAGTCCACTCACTTCTGCTAGAATACAGGGACTGTTGGCCAAGAACCTCATGGGGAAACTGCATTCCAATAATAAATAATAATGATGGTACTTGTTAAGCGCTTGCTATGTGGCAAGTACTTTTCTAAGGGCTAGGGTAGATATAAGTTAATCAGGTCGGACACAGTCCCTGTCCCGTGTGAGGCTCACGCTCTCAATCCCCATTTTCCATATGAGGGAACTGAGGCCCAGAGAAATGAAGAGACTTACCCAAGATCTCCCAGTAGACAAGGGACGGATCCGGGATTAGAACCCAGGGCCTTCCAACTCCCAGGCCCATGCTCTATCCACTAGCCATTCTGCTTCTCATATCACCTCGTGACTCAGTTTACAGAAGCTGTATTAACTTTCATGCCACAAGTATGCTGGGCTCTGTAGTTTACGAAATTAAATAGTGGGAGAGTGTGACCCATTACAAATTAGTATTGCTATTAGTAATTAGTTAATAACTTACCCAGTATCCTGTGCTTCTGTAGTTATTGGTTAACATTACCTAATTTTATTTTAAATGTGAAATATTCAACCAAGTTCAGTAGTATTTGTAGCAGTTATTTATCGAACACCCACTATATACACTCAGAAGCTACAGAATAAGTGATATCGTCCCTGCCCAGAAGGAGCTTGCACTCAAAAAGAGTGTAATTATCTCCTGGGACGATGTAGTCAAGGCACTCGGGAGGGTTGTGAAGATATTCTGCAAGGGAGCTTGGAACATGGAGTCCAGAACAGCTGTATGAAACAAACCGTGAACTTCAACCTGCAGGCTTTGTTATTAGGGTGATCCAGTCTTCTTCACCCGCCTCGTGGGTTCCCTGGAACTCTCTTTCCTCCTTCACAGGTTGTCTGATAGAGAGACCCAAATGTCTAGGTGAAGTGAGATTTGTGGGAGTGCTTCGGGGTGGTAGAGTGAAAAATTTCCTGTACTTAAAGTTGCTATTCCCTCAGAATTGCTATTCACAGTACTAGCTTGGCAGCAAATAATATACTCTAACATCATAATTCAATTCTAGTAATTACTAACCAGAAGGTACCTTGGACTAATAGAAAACTGCCATTTGTGTGTTGCTTTTGTGGTTTTACTCACTAACTGAAATGTATTTCCCTTAACCGGAGATGCCCCAGATATGAAATAATGGAAGATCCCAACCAGGCCATAGAGTGGCTGATGCAGCTGATCAGTGTTGTCCCAACAGATGCTCGTGCCTTAGCCAAACTAGGAGAATTGTATGACAACGAAGGGGACAAATCCCAGGCATTTCAGTACTACTATGAGGTAGCCGTGCAGCTCTGCTGGAATTCCAAATATCTAGTAGTATTTATGGAAATTCTGTTGTACTGTTCCTCTCCCAACTGTTTAGTACAATGCTCTGCACATAGTAAGTGCTCAATAAACATCATTGATTGATTGGTTGATTGGAAATAAAGTAAAAAAGATGACTTTGAGGGCTTTCTACTAGTAAAACTAGAAAAATGCTTGAAGGTTACACTTAAGGAATAATTAGGCATTTGCATTTTAAATACATTAAAGCTTTCTGGAAGAAAGATGCATTTTCTGATAGAAATAGTGCAAAAATTAGGATGAGAAATGAGAAAAGTGATTTTAGCAGACACAGTGAATATTAATTTGCATAATGTCAGATAAATCCTGAACTGCTTGAAATCAGACTGTAGGTCACTAAAATACTGCATTTATATTATCATTAACATTAATGGTTCACATTAAACCAATCATTCAGTCACTCAGTGGTATTTACTGAGCACCTACTATGTGCAGAAAGCACTGTACTAAGCACCTGGGAGGGTTCAATGAAACAGATTTGGTAGACACACAGTGTTCTCCAAAATAAATTGAACCTTTATAAACTTTTGGGAGCATGTATAATGCACAAGATTACTTGATGCTTTCTAGGACACAAGGATTTTTGATTTAACAATGCAGTAACAATCTGGAAAGATAGCATTTGTTTGATTTTGGGGGGAAGGAAAAAAGACAATTTATTTTCCTTTCAAAACAAAATTAGTTTTCTCATGTGAATTAAAATTTTTATGAAGAATTTTGTTTGGAACTTTTTAGACTTTTTATTGATTCAGCTTGGCCTGTTGATTGATTAGAGTCAGTTAAAAGAAACATGGATCAAGAGCCATTCTTAAAGCGTTTCTGTCCTCAGCTCAAGCTGCTCAATGTGGAACTGTCCATCAGTGGTGTTGGAAGGGTTAATGGAGCAGTTCTACTTACTGGTGATGATGATGATGGTATTTATTAAGCGCTTATTATGTGCCAAGCACTGTTCTAAGCACTGGGATAGATATAAGGTTATCAGGTTGTCCCACATGGGGTTCACAGTCTTAATCCCCATTTTGCAGATGGGTTAACTGAGGCACAGAGAAGTGAAGTGACTTGCCCAAAGTCACACAGCTGACAAGTGGCAGAGCAGGCATTAGAACTCACGACCTCTGACTCCCAAGCCCAGGCTCTTTCCACTAAATCTTGTTCTGTCATTAACACACTCCCCAGATGTCCTGAGTCCATGGACATTGGTCCTAGTCTCAAACCACTTTGCCTTTGCTTTAAGAAATTATTTTCACCTCCTAAATGACAAACTTTGAGAACTTTTAACGTCCTCAAAATTTTTTATTAGGAGGGGATTATCCCTAATCGTTTCATTTTTCCTAGAAAACAATTTGTTTGTAGAGCTTGAATTAGAGCATCCCAAACAATGCCATTTTGTGGTGGTATTCTTCTTTAGCTGAGAGTAAAAATTCATGAGCCAAGGAACTCATAGCCCAACTTGTTCAAAACATAGAATTCATTTATACCCAGGAGTAGTGGAAGAAATATATTAACTTAATTTGGGGGGTTTTCGGGTAAGCTGTTGAGTCCTTATCTTAAAATGGAGTTACTGCTTCTAAAAGAATATGTACTGTCCAGAGAAGAGAAAAATTTGACAAACTCATCTCAAGTAGCTCACAGAAAACTCTTGTGAATTTTAATAAATGTTGGGAAAGGTCTTATTAGTTAATATGTATAAAGATATATTGCTTTCATTTATATGTTACAGATTTTTGGCATCTGAAGAATCAGCATCTTAAATAAGCATGAAGGAATTCTCAGAGTAAAATAAGCATGTTATCTATTGCTAAAATTGTGTTCCTTTACCTTTTACATTTTTCCAGTCCTATCGGTACTTACCTTCTAACATTGAAGTCATTGAATGGCTTGGAGCTTACTACATTGACACCCAGTTTTGTGAAAAAGCCATTCAGTACTTTGAAAGAGCTGCTCTTATTCGGTAAGTGATGATTGTTGTTAGTTCATGTTTAATCAAAGTTGGCTAAACTTTGGTAGTTCATGTTTAGTCAAAATATGAGGTCACTTCTCCAGCAGAGACTATCTTAAAAACATGAAAGTGTATTCAGAGTAGCACATTGCCTCCTGCACTGGGAGTCTGTGTGGTTTGGGCCATGGCTTTACTGGTTCTCACCTTGTGTGTATTTTTCCTCCTTTCCTCTAAATTGGAGATAATGAAGGATACAGGATTTCCTTGTAGAGAGAGGATCTTTTACTCCAGAAGGGAATTACATGCAATTTACAACAACTAAATTTCTGGGCTTCCCAGATTTGTAATGTTACTGCACTTAGGTCAAAGCAAAACCTGCCTTGCTCTTGCTTTGTTTTTTTCCCCTGGGGGTGGAGGTGGGCGGGGATATTTGTTGAGTGCTTACTTTGTGCCAAGAAATGTACTAAGCGCTGGGGTAGATACAAGTTAATCAGGTTGGACTCAGTCCCAGTCTTACATTGGGATCACAGACTTAGTCCGCATTTTACAGATGAGATAATTGAGGCACAGAGAAGTTAAGTGACTTGCTCGGGGCCACACAGCAGACAAGTGGTAGGGCTGGGTCACCAGAACCCAGGTCCTTCTGACTCCCAGCTCCGTGCTCTATCCAGTAGGCCAAGTTTGCTTCTCCTATTTTGCTTCTCCCATCACCTACCCCTTGCTCAGGCCTTTCCTTCTTCCTGGAATTCCTTTCCCCTTCAAATCCACCAGACTTCAGCTTCCCCATCTTCACCTCCTCAAAAAGGCATTCCCAGATTAATTTCCTCCAGCCCTGCTGGATCATCCCAGTGGCGACCCGTATTTTGAGGATATTGGGGTGGGGGGTTGTGGGGTAAGGTAACTCCGTGTGCCAGCCAGGTCAGGATGGGAGGTAGATGGTGGAGGGGAGGGAGAGCCCAGGAGAATTTCAGCATGTCAGTTTGGAAAAGAGCCATCTGTTTGTTGTATTTGGCAGCCAGGAGCAGCTGTGAGGGCTGATGAGAGCTACTTCAAAATAATGTAGTACTTTAATTTAGGTAAGAATGCTTGCCTAATTGATTTTTAGGCAAATTTTAGGAATTTTTCCTCTTGTACATAGACTTCATTGACATTTATTTTAATGCTTTGGATTTGTCCCAAAATTGTATTAGTCATCAATAGCCATTATTAGCCCATGGAAACTTATTTTTATACAACTTGTAAAATAGGAGCTTTATTAATGTGTTAAATATTTCATTAAATGAAGTTATCCTCAAGGGGACATGGATAATTCCAGATATATGGACATCATTCTTTTCTTTGTGGTGTTCAGATTTGTGTACCTGGCAATCTCTGAGTTCTAGATAGTAGCCATTGCAGTAAGAATGCTTGGAAAGATCATGGAAATGCAAGAGCGGGAAACAGCACCTTGCCATAAAACTGTATTCTACTTTACAATAATGTTTTTTTTATGACAAAGTTAGTAACCACTTAGGAGCATCAATTCATTCTTACTATCTTCGTATTTCATTATTTTGAATCTGTATTTTCATCAGTACAAACATGATGGGAAGTGGAAGAGTGAACTGCTCTTCTGGCCAGAGTCGGCCTTCTTTGTGGTGAAATTTGTGTCTGTGTGCCTGAACGTGACTGTCCCTTGTAGACTATTTTATTTTTCATTTTTTACAGTCCCACCCAAGTGAAATGGCAGCTGATGGTGGCTAGTTGTTACAGAAGAAGTGGTGAGGGACTTTTTTTAACTCTTTCCTCATGCTTGTTTTACCTGTATGTTTTGTTCATGCCTCTAAAAAGCTAGTTACATAGATATGTGAATAAAAGGCTTCCAGTAATGTTATGCTTTATATAAATACCTAGAACTTTTTTTTGTAAACAGATGAAAATGGCACAGGTCATGCCTGAAACCCAACTGTTCTCCTTCCCCCAGAATCCTAATTCTTCAAAAATATTTCTGTTTGCCAATATTAAATATAGAAATCCTCGCCTCTGCCTTGGCCCAGAGGCCTGGGGACAGCCAGTTGAAGTAAAGTGACTGCTCCTACCTGGTTTCAAATTTTAGCCTCCTGGGGCCACCAGCATTGCTTTTCACCAGCAAATGAAAACATTTCATGAGAAAGTCAGGCAACCAAGCAGAGCAAGTGCAAGTTTAACAAATTCAATTTAAGATATTGTTATACTTACTAAACCTCCACATCCAGCTCTACTCACCAGCCAAAGTCTCTCATTCATGGCTCAGAGTCCGCCTTCTTCAGGAGCCTCCCCTGGTTAGGAGAGTTGAGCTTTGGCCTTGATAGAAAAAAAAATCAGCACCCGATTGAAGCCACATTGTGGACACTCTTGTCTATCATGTCTTTGTTAATTGTCATCTTGAGGACATGGGCCAGGTCATGTCTGTTAAGGATGCTGCTGCTGCACCATAAGCACCTGGGAAACCTAGGCCTGGGCTCTGAACCCTCCCAAAAGAACTCCGTCCTGGCCTTAAGGAAGGGTGAGCCCCAAAAGAATTCCAAGTCATTTAAGGGGATTTGGAAATGAACCTCTAAAATGCAGAGTACAGGCCATTTTATTGACTGCTGGATTGTTTGCTTCCCATTTACTTCCCAAGTAACTAAAATTATGGCTCCATTTAGAGTCTAATCGTCATATAAATGAATTTTAAAATATATTTATAGGTGACTTGAAAGAATCATCACGTCTACTTTTAGTTTTCAGTTTAAAGCCCAGAATCAGGCTATCAAGTGTTTTAATAGGCAAAACTATTAATAACTATTTCTCTCAACATCTCTCCCGTTCAATCCTGTTCAAATAGATTTTCTTTTCAAATTCCCCATGCCAGATCAGTGTAAAACTGATGCAGATTTAAATGTGGCAGATATGAGACCAGATTTCCACGGGAAAATGTTAAAGTACTGTAGTAAACAGAGTTGAAATTCAGATTATTCTGAGCTCTGGTGATTTCTATAATCTATTTTTGTGGAACGCTTATGTGTATTGTCCCCCGTTTGCAGGTAACTACCAAAAAGCTCTGGATACCTATAAGGAGATCCATAAAAAATTTCCAGAAAATGTTGAATGTAAGTGACTGTTCTTGTAGAGAAGCATTCAGATCTAATAACAATAATAACTGTGGTATTTGTTAAGCAGTTACTAGGGGCCAGGCACTGTACTAAGCACTGAGTAGATACAAGATAATCGGGTCAGACATAGTCCCTGTCCCACATCATCATCATCATCAATTGTATTTATTGAGCGCTTACTGTGTGCAGAGCACTGTACTAAGCGCTTGGGAAGTACAAGTTGGCAACATATAGAGACAGTCCCTACCCAACAGTGGGCTCACAGTCTAAAAGGGGTAGACAGAGAACAAAACCAAACATACTAACAAAGTAAAATAAATAGAATAGATATGTACAAGTAAAATAAATAAATAAATAGAGTAACAAATATGTACAAACATATATACATATCATCATCAATCGTATTTATTGAGCGCTTACTATGTGCAGAGCACTGTACTAAGCGCTTGGGAAGTACAAATTGGCAACATATAGAGACAGTCCCTACCCAACAGTGGGCTCACAGTCTAAAAGTTTATATACATATAAACAGGTGCTGTGGGGAAGGAAAGGAGGTAAGATGGCGGGGATGGAGGGGGGGTCATAGGGCTCACAGTCTTAATCCCCATTTTACAGCTGAGGTAACTGAGGACCAGAAAAGTTAAGTGACTTGTCCAGGGCCAAACAGCAGACAAGTAGCGGAGCTGGGATTAGAACTCAGGTCCTCTAACTCCCAGGCGCATGCTCTTTTCACTAGGCCACCTTGGTTCTCCAAGGGCTTGTGTCCAGTCGGTCCCCACCCCGCTCCTCAGTGCCCCCCTGCAGCTCTGGGGGCCCAAACCAAATAACTTGCCAGCCTAAACTTGCCCCTCATGCCCCAGATTTGGGGCCACGTGGACAGCTCCGCGTGATTGCTTTCCAAAAGCCTGGTGAAGATGGCAGGGGGTGCAGGGGAAGGAGGGAATGGGAAGGTTGAAGGGGGCAGGCTCACGAGGCTCCTTCCCTTTGGTACCGGGGAAGGGGTGGCTCCGAGAGTCTGGGGAAAGAGCAGCAGCCAAGCCTTCCTTTCTTTTTGCATTCAGGTACTTTGTGGGTCTGTTTTTCTCACTGTGCTTTCCCACGTAATTCAGGTCTGCGGTTCTTAGTTCGGCTCTGCACAGATATTGGACTAAAAGAAGTTCAGGAGTATGCAACCAAACTCAAGAGAGTGGAAAAAATGAAAGAAATGAGGGAACAGGTATCTCTTGTAGGATGATAAGTAATGTCTGGAAATTGTTTCCGTAACTCTCTCAAATCAAGGCTCTTAGGAGTCGTTGATGGCACGTCTGGAGGAAAACCAAACTGATTTTTCACCTGTTCTAATAATAATAATGGTATTTGTTAAATGCTTACAATGTGCCAAGCACTGTTTTAAACACTGGGGTAGATACAAGGTAATCAGGTTGGACACTGTCCCTGTCCCACATGGGGCTCACAGTCTTAATCCCCATTTTACAGATGAGGTAGCTGAGGCACAGAGAAGTTAAGTGACTTTCCTGGTCACACAGCAGACAAGTGGCAGAAGCGGGATTAGAACCCACGTTCTCTGTCTCCCAGGCCCTGGGCAGAAAAGCTCAATTCCATCCCAAAAGATTGCTGCGAGACGTGAGTCAAAGAGGTTCAGCCACCACAGAGGGTGGTTTTGCCGTAGACAAATGTATGTGATTCTCCCCAGCATGAAATAATCTCAGGCTGTATTCAAGAGGTCGGTCCATCTGTTGATAAAAAATTGAAATTCTAAATCAGAGAGATAGGTGTAGGTTCCTTAGTGGAGTAGGGAGCCGTTACCAGTTCCAGCAGTAGCACACATTTCATTATGCAGCATAAACTGTGACTAGTACAAAAAACAAGGAGCTCTTTATTTTCTTTATAATGTTTTGATCCTTTTAATGGGAGTGCCTCTGCTCTAAACACGGCTGTTGGTGCTATATCTTGTAAAGCATTCAAAAACACTAATTCCCTCAACTCTTATAAAGCATCAATAATAAATGGGAAAGATCCAATCTAAAATTTGGGCTTCATGCGAAAATGCTATTCTCTACTTTCCATATAAGCAAATATGCTTTGAGCACTTTCTGAGAGTGGCCCATGCTCTATCCACTAGGCCATGCTGCCAACGACCTTTCTATAACCTAACTGTACTAAGTAACAATGCCATTCGTTTTCCCCCTTTGCCCCAAACTTGGAGCATTGTGCATTTTGAGTATGGATTAGCTTTGGAAGAGACTGTCTTGGTCCAAATCCCTCCTGGCTGACCCAGAAAGAATATCAATGTGTTTCTTTTCTGATTGGAGAATGTCTCAGGCCCAGAGGTCCCTTCTCCTGTATGTAAGGAATCCTGCAGTAAAGGAGTGAGTGCGAGCTGAACAGTCTTGAGTGCAGGGGATGGGGAGGAGGGAGAGCAGGGCATGGCGACAGGCAGTATTTGAAGGTGAGAACAGAAGAGGAAAGGACAAGTCAATATGATTGCTAGAAAAAAATGCATTCATAGGGTTAATCGGTATTTCAGAAATAGAGTTTGTCTCTGGCATTTGAATCAAATAGACTTCTGGCCCCTAAGTTAGTCTTTTAGAACTCAGTTCCATTTGCTAAATTCAAAATGCTTTTTATTTCAGAAAATGTTTATAGCACTGCTATCCAAGTATTTGCTTTCATTTCCACTCAAAGAAAGCAGCAAACACATTCCAGGACTCCATTCCATCCGCTGCCAAGCTTCTACCACGGCTTCTAACATGGCTTGTCACTTTCAAACACAATGGGTCTTTTTGCTTGTAAAAGCTTAAAAAGTGTGATGCACATATAGCTAAATATATAAGAATTACTGAATGCAGTATGTCATTGGAATATGTATATATATATGTATATATATATATATGTGTGTGTGTGTATATACTCTATATATACATTCATGATTGATCAGTATGATTCAGATTATTGACTGATTCAATAATTTAATCAGCTGTCACCTGTTATATACTTGTTCTTCTGCTTGCTCCCACTCTTTGTCAATAATTTTAATCTACCCCACTAGATTGTAAACTCCTTGAGGACAGGGAACATGTGATTTTGTTTCTGGTGGACTCTCCCAAGTGCTTAGCACATTGCTGTACACTTAGTAGATGCTTAGTAAATGCCTCTGAGGAACTGATCGATAGACTTGTGGCCTACATGAAGAGCCTCTTTTAGTTTAAAATTCCAAAAGGGGAAACATCCCCCAGACTGGGTTTATGCAAGAAGAAAACTAGCAAACCCCAAGATGTGCAGCAGAAACAAAGCAGGTGAGGCACACATTAGATGTCAGATGGTTGATCCTGACCGACCGAGCCTATGCCTCCTGGCTGGTTATCTCTGAAGGCCACAGTTGTGGTGTGCAAGTAGTTGTGCAGCAAACAAATACTGCCTCAACGCCATGCAGCACAGCGTGGCCCTTACATGAGACTGATCAAAACCTATGTCTCAACCCTCAAATCAAGTTAGGGGAAATGGCACATGACTTGGCCACAGTTGGGCCACTGGTGGCCCAGTGTAGCCTATTACTACAGTAATAGGAGTAGTAGTGGTAATAGTAGTAGTAGTAGTAGTAGTAGTAGCAGTAGTAGTACTACTACTACTGCTACTACTACTACTACTGGTATTGAGAGCCCACTTGGGGCAGGGCATCTGTAAGAACAAAACAGAGAAGTGATAAGTTCCCTGCCCACAGGAGCTTAAACACTAATGGGGAGGTAGACGTAAAAATATTTACAAATAGAGGAGTCAAAGTAAATAATAGTACAGTTGAATAAACAGATATAAAATGGTGCTGAGGATGGGTATGTTAAAGTTCATAAGTGATATGTCTAGTTCGGGTCTTGTCTGTGTCTGGAATCTTGGAACTGGGTCATTCACAGAATTGTGAAGAGCAAATACCTTGCCCCCTTTTCATTAGTATGTGTGAATGCATTAGCAAAGTAAAATCAAATGGAAATTAAAATAGGGGTTCAAGTCCTTATTTGGTCCTTCTTCATAATAATCTTCCTGTGGTAGTATGTCATTGCTGCACAGATGTGGGTGACAAGGGCGTTGAGAGGAAAAGAGCTTTCTGGTCTGTGGCAGGACATTTTCTCAACATATGTTATTTGATCCAAGTAGCTAACTTTTCCCCTTTTTTTAAGTCCAAGCTATATCTTAAAATTAGTGTAAAATTAATTTTTGTGCCTACCTGTATTATATATACCCAGTGGTTAGTACAGTGTTTGGCACAGAATAACTGCTTACTAAAGACCAAAATTTTCTTTATCATTATTATTATTAAACCCCCCCAAGCTTATTCAGGTGTTTATTTTCAGCTAGTTGCAAAATAGCAATTTAGCAAATATATTTTTGGCCCCAGTCACTCATGTATCTATAATCAGAATGGGCTGCTATGAAAATAAGGATATGCAAATAAACATTAAGGTGTTCATGCACCATCCTAACACTTCTGAAAAATAGACAAACAGGGCATTAGTTCTAAAGTTAAAAAATAGCCTAGATGGTTGGTGTTTAGAATGGTTGTTTTGTTCCAAGAATGTAGACTTGCTGGTAAACTTTAACATTGCTTTTATTATAGGAGGTAGAACTCAAATATTAATTCTTTTTTTCCTGTGAAAGAAAACATTATTTAAATGTACAAGTTGTAACAGGTGAAGTTTAAGAGCTCAAACTGAATTAGAAGTCTGATTACTCTCCAAATTTTATATAGCTTTACAGAATTTTGTTTTTTAAAAACTGATCAAAGATGTGCTTTCATCTCTGACTTTCATTCACATAGAGAATGTTTGATAACTGGTAGATTTAAATGTAACTTTTGTAGGAAAGCAGTAAATTCCCCAATATGGTTGCACTGGACATCTGTCCTCTCAGTGTATTGACAAACGTTCAGTTTTGAGGTGTCAAGTGTGTTTCTGAAAATAGGGCTCACTTCTTCAAACTTGTCTCCCTATGGTTGCAGCGGGTGAAGTCTGGCAGAGACAGCAGTGGTCGTGGCAAGAGAGAGGGCAGTGCTGGGAGTGGTGAGTGCTACCAAACCCCATACCCTCCTCCAACCAAGGCCTGGCTGCAGTGAGTGCTTCTAATCTTCCCCATCCCCTGCCCCCCCCGGCACCCAAAAGCCCGGCAGTGGTGAGTGCTACCAAACCCCTCCAAGGGCGGGTAGTGGTGAATGCTAACAACCCCCTCCAAGGGCTGCACGTGCTAGAATCCCACCATGGGTCCTTGGGGAAGAAGCAACCTTTAGTGAAACACTTACACAGAAATTTCCAAGTAGCCTTCCAATAACTTAGTTCTCAGTATTTGAGTCTGCGCCCTGTGAACATCTTTATCCAGTCTTAACCACACTCTTTTTGAAAAGCTCACTGCCTGGCTCCTTCACTCTGTTGCCTGGGTTTTCTCCCTAAACCTTCACCCTGGACACATCTCTCCGCTGTTCCAAAACCTTCAACGGCTCCCCAGTTCTCTTTGCCTCAGATGGAAACTCCTGACCACTGGCTTTAATGTATTCCATCAGCTCTCGTTCCCTCTTACTTATCCACTCTTCTTTCCCACTCGGTCCAGCTGGCACTCTCCGTTCTACATTCACCTTCTTGCTGTGCGTCTTTCTCACTCTCGGGCCTTCGACCCCTGGCTCGCACCATCGCTCCTTTTCTGAATCTGCCAGATCCCAGCTGTGTGCATCTTCAAACCCTTATGTAATCCCACCTCTTCCAAGAGACTTTCCTCAATTCATTCTTCTTCTCTGCAAGGTCCAGCTTCCAAATTTCCACCTTGGCACTTAGGCACTCAGAACCTCCTGTAGCACTTTTGTACCTATCAATTTACCTACTCTTCCAGTACCAAAGCACTATTTCTTCTTCTTCGTAAATGATTTTGTCTACCTCCCCAGTTAGGTTTTAATCTCCTTGCAAGCTAGTATCTTGTCCCCTTCCTCTGTTGTACTCTCCCAGGCGCTTAGTATTTGAGTGCTTTGCACACAGCTGGTGCCCAGATGCTACTGATTGGTTTTTATAGTGGAAATGGAGAAAGAACTCAACAGTAATCCAGAATTTTAAGTTTTCTCTGTAGCCAAGGAAAATGCCTTTACCCACAAATTGTTAATACAATTTAAAGAAAATGATGGCACTGTTCAGTAAAATGAAATGACTTGGACATTGCCCCCAGGCATTAACACAAAAATTAGAAGGGAGCCTCTGATTTTAGACATGCTGAACAGCTTGTGTTCTAACTCACTAACCTGGGCCAGGGTAGGTTTGTTTAGGTGTAGCAGCTGTGCATCAGGAAGCTTGATTGATGTGGTACAAGTAACTGACTGCCAAAGCAGAAGTATAAAAACATTTTCAGAGAAATTATGATCTGTTCAGCTAGCCGCACGGGGCCAATAGCTCCAGCCATTCTCAAGGGAGAACCTTCTATAAACCATTCTGCCAATTAACCATTTAACCAGGACCTGAGAAAAGGCTTTGTTTTATGGTGGGGGGCTGCTCCCCCAGCCCCTCCCTGCCCTCGCTGGGTGGTGCCTGACTCCCGGCTTAGCTCAGGGTGAAGCCTGGGGGCCGGGGGAATTGGAGCTGAGGCTGGGAGATGGGGGAGCTGGGGTAATTCAGGCACTGGGGCAAGCTTCTGCCTCTTGGTCAGTCAGTCAGCGGTACCTTACTGAGTACAGAGTTCTAGACTAAGTGCTTGGGAGTGTACACTACAACAGAGTGGGGAGACGTGTTCCCTGCCCACAAGGAGCTTGCAGTCTAGAGGGAGGGGACAGACATTAATAGAAGTAAATAAATTGCAGATCTTAACGGAAGTGTCATGGGGCTAAGGATGGGGTGAATATTACGTGCTTAGAAGGTACAGATCCAAGGGCATAGGAGACACAGAAGGAAGAGGAAGTAGGGGAGACCAGTGATGATTTCCTTCCTTGCCATCCATCTTCGTGGGCAGAGAGGTACTAATGTCTATCGTCCCTAGTTCTCATCCATGACCTCTGACCCATGAATTTCTCCAATCTCTTTGTGAACCTGTTGCTGTTTTCTGCCTGTACACTCTCCAATAGGCACCACTTCGAGTGCCAAGTAAAGTGGTATTTCCTTTGGTTTGCCTTGGACTGAATATTGCCAAGCCTCAATGGAGGCTTCAGTGACCAGAGGAACGGTTCTCAATCCACACTGTGTTCTCCCTATCCACACCTGCCATGATTCTGTAATTTCCCATCTTTCACCTGTCAGGCTCAACTTTCCCACATGAAGATTTCAGCTTTTCGGTCTTTTCTCAAACTGTAGCTGCTCTGTTCTTTGATCTTGGTCAGCCCTTCTCTGTCCTGCTGAACCTTTCCTCAGATGAGTATAATTCTAGTCACACGGTATTCCAGATGTAGGTGGTTTTTCTTTCTAGTGGCAAAACTATTCTTTTTGCATTGTTTTTGATATCCTCCCCAGTAGCCCCCAGATTTTATTGGCCTTTTTGGCCGCCGCCAAAAGACCAGCGATTCGGTGCACCGACCTGTGCATTGAATCACCCTTCCCTCAGTGCTGTGCCGTCTCATGTGCTCCCGCCAGCACTGGCTCAGTCCTTCCTTTCACCCTTTGGGTCCTTCCCATCAGACTGATGTTTCTCCTCCCGAAAGGGGAAGGTCTTCCCTGTAGTCGTGGAGATTGGATCACATGTGCCCTCCTGTAGATCATTCTGAATACCTGGGGGCCACCACGAGACCCGACTGGCTGGCCGATGGCCCAGGCAGGGAATGGAACTTGATGAAAGCCGGCGGGCCTCCCTCCTGTCCCGGTCCCTTGCCCTCCCCCAGTCCCATGGTGGAGACCCTGGCCCCTACAGCTGGCCAGCACCAGGACGCAGTGCCCCTGTAAAACGCTCCCAGCCTGTCCTGGTGGGGCTCTGAAAATGCAGCCTCCTTCCTCCCTCTTCCTGTGACCCTGACGGTGCGCTAATCCCCCCCACCCTCCCGTAGGCGAGACTTGACCCCCAGGTAGCAGGACCGTGAGCTCAACAGTAAACCGGCGGACAGCTGGCCTTGACAACTGAGCATCTGACGGGGCTGAAACAGCAGCATGGCCGCAGAATCAGAGTGTGGTTCTGACCAGGCTGTTGAGAGCCGCTTGGAAGACCCAGGTTTTAACGTGA
The DNA here is from genome assembly GCF_015852505.1 of Tachyglossus aculeatus. Taxonomy (NCBI): domain Eukaryota; kingdom Metazoa; phylum Chordata; class Mammalia; order Monotremata; family Tachyglossidae; genus Tachyglossus; species Tachyglossus aculeatus. The sequence continues at coordinate 507,602 of NC_052085.1, forward strand.
CCCCTCACGCACTGACAGCCCATTGGGATTTCAGTGACTTCTGAGTGAGATGATCTGCCCTTTCTGTGGCAAATGGATGGGATTTCAGATGAGGTACAATCTTCGCAAGTGGACGAGTTGTGTCTTTGTGTCTGCAGACAGTGGCCAGAGCTCTGGGGCCAGTAGTAGAGGAGAGCGACTTAGTGCCAAACTGAGATCCTTGCCTGGCGCCAATGAACCGTATGAAAGCAGCAGCAACAAAGAAATAGGCAAGTCAAGCATTCGGTGCTCCTCCCCTCCCCTCTAGCACCCACCAATCACAGCACAGCACACAAGAGGCACGCTGAGGCATAAATTCCCCAGTGTGAAGTATTTACACTTGTAGACAAGTGTACTGGAAGGGAGAGGACTGGGAATGGGTTGGTGGAGCTTTTCTGTTAATTGTAAGTTTTACATTGGGTAGTACCTCTGCCTCTGGTTGGGCAGTTAGTGGTAGTTTGTAGCGGGACAGTGTCTGATTTGATTGTGAATTCAAGAATTTGAAACATCTCTGTGTAACCTAGATGTCTCATATGTGGATCCACTGGGCCCCCAAACAGAAAGACCCAAGACGGCAGCAAAGAAGAAAATGGAAGAGGATGATTTTGCTGATGAAGAACTGGGAGATGACTTGCTTCCAGAGTGATGCGTGTTTTCAGGTTACTTTGACAGGCAGATTCCCTCCTGCCCTTGGAGTTTGGAATTGATTTTTATATGTTAATGAATTTGGAGAAAGCAAATTTCCCCTTCAATAAAACTTGTTGGAACAGCCTGAGCCTGTCCACACCGGGCCAATAGGCCATCGGTCCCCACCTGCTGCCCCGGCGGCTCACTGGGGGCCGGTCCTGAGAGGAAGGCTCCTGGGGAGCCTGGGGTTTTGCTGCTGGTGGACGTGTGGGCTAGAAATCCCAGCCCAAGGGAAGTACACACTCATCCACCGGCGATCCCGCACAGTTGGGAAGGGGAGAAATGCCCATCTCTGCCACCTCTCCTCCCTTTCGACATATCCTATCACATGGCACACCTGATTTGGGTAATTTGGTCTGAACCTAAGTTTCTTAAGTGAAATTGAGATTTCTCCACTTATTGTTTCGAGGGAACTTGTTGAAGTAACTAGACCGAGTGGGTTTCTTGCCTACCTTCAAGGATGCCCCCGCTGCAGAGGAAGCTTCTCTCCTTCACTAGGTGAGTCAGGGTCTCCAAGCTCCTCACTCAGTGTTTTTGGGTTACACTGTGGGTATGGTCATTTGCCAGATCGATCAATCAATCAGTCAATCAATGGTATGTGTGTAAGCGCTTACTGTGTGCAGAGCACGGTACTAAGCCAGTTTTTCACATTGTGGTATTGCAGGAAATTCTGTCCACTGAGGTAGGCAGTGCCTGGGTGACACTCTGGGGAATTAGAGAGGCTTCCAGGTTCCAGGAGTAGCTTACCATGGCAGAACCTGGCCCAAAAGTTTAAAATGTTTGTAGTCGTCCCCAGACTTTTACCTCTCCGGTATGTTCTCTCCCCCAGTGTTAGAGCGCAGGAGGGAGCGATAATAATAGTAATAATGATGGCATTTATTTAGCCCTTACTATGTGCAAAGCATTGTTCTAAGTGCTGATGTGAGGGGAGGGTGCATCTGGGAGGAAAGAAGGTTCTCCCTGACCCCAGAGCTGGCCCAACCTCTCCTCTACCTCCGTGCTGTAAAAGACTGGCCTACTGCCCTCGACGCTCGTATAAGGGCATTACTGTTCGGACATTGAGTCTCTAGCATCTGATTGGATTGTCATATTTATAAAAAAATACTACAGACTCGCGACTTGGGTTCCGTCGCACAGGACTGGATCTGTTGCAGTTCCTGTTTTCTCAGAATTTGGGGGAGTATGGTGCCTTCCTCCTTTAGGCTCCAAAGAGCCTAAAGGCAGGAGCAGGAACGAAATGTTCAGTTATTGTTCCCTAGGGGCTCGCTGTTTCAGTGTCTGACCACATGCAAGTTGTCAATGAGCCCTTCCCTCCTTTCCCTTGGCAGCCAAAGGAGGGAGGAAAGCAGGGGAAACTTCACTGCTAATGGAGGAAAGGTAAAGAAAACACTGGGTGGAACAAGTCACCGTGAGACGTGATCATGGTTTGGCCTTGATTCATAAAGCTGCTATATGCAGAAGAGGGTAGTTGCGGTGCAAAATTTACTCCTCTGTTCAGGGTACTAGTAGAATCTATTACCGAGTGGAAAGAGTCCCGGCCTGAGAGTCAGAGGACCCGGGTTCTGATTCTTGCTCTGCCAGTTGCCTGCTGTGTAACCTTGGGTAATTCATTTAACTTCTCTGTTCCTCAGTGTCCTCATCTGTAAAACGGGGATTCAGTACCCGTTCTCCCTGCTACTTAGACCGTGAGCCCACGTGGGAAAGCGACTGTGTCCAGCCTGATTAACCTGTATTTACCGCAACACTTCTAACAGTGCTTGACACATAATAAGCACTTTACAAATGCTATAGTAATAATAGCAGTCTTCCTCATAAGACTCTAAAGATTTTATGGGCAGCATCACATCAATTCTCTGCAAGATGGATGGGGGATGGGTACATCCTCCTGTTATATTTGAAGAAATTGAAACCAGGAGGCTTGGCGGGGGGGGCGGTGTCTTTATCAGTCAGAGAAGCAGTGGTGGGGCCAGGGGCCTTCAGTGAATCTCCATAAAAGAGAGACCCACCAAGAAGCGACTCCACTGAAAGCCTCCCAAACCCAATCGTGTCTCCTCCGCAGGTACCGGTCGTTGGAGCTGAGTCCCGCTGTGGAGGGCCCCAACCTAGCCCCCTCCCAGCAGCCGAGGTAGGGACAACTGACATCAAACTCACGGCTCTTTCTAGGTGTGGACCAGAGAAACACTGGATCGGATTTCTGCTTCTATGTTTCAGTCAGATTCAGCGGTGAGGCCAAAGCAGACCATAATGAAGCCCCTTATCTTCTTTTAAAAAAATTTAGCCATAGCAGTTTTTAAGGGATTTAAAAATTGCCACAAAAATGCAAGTTGTCAACTCTGTGGTGTTTCCAGTGACAATGCATGGATCCGAAAGCTGGACAGTGAAACAACAGGATAGAAAGAACATCAATTTTTTTTTTGAAATGTGGGGTTGGAGATGGCTTTTGCGAATACCACCGACTGCCCGAAGAACAAATAAATGGATTTTGGAGCAAATTAAAACAAAGTGGTCTTTGGAAGGCCAAATGACTCGACTTAGATTAGCATATTTTGGACACATAATCAGGAGTACTGATTCTCTGGAGAAGACGCTAAGGCTAGGAAGAGTCCAGGGAAAACGTGGAAGAGGCAGACCAGTAGCTAGATGGATAGGGACGGTAAGGATAACAGAAGAACCATTAAAAAAGGTTGCGGATTATGGCAGAGGACAGGACCTTCTGGAGAAAAAGTATATCCATGGAGTCGCTATGAATAGGGAATGACTCGACAGCACTTAATAATAGTGCTTAAGGCACAAACACTGTTTTTCTGTGATTGATTAATGTGCCTGGCTGCAGTTCAGTTTGAACAACAGTTTGCATTTTGGTCAGATCCCAAGACAGCAAGCAAACCGTGTGGTCACCAGAGAGTCAGTGTCTGCTTCACTCTTAGGAAAGGAAATTCCTCTGCTGGTAGATGATGACTTCTGTTTGTATCTTCTGGCCCGTTTTCCATTTTATACTCAACTAGTTACGTTTTAAAGCAAAATTAAAAGAAGGGATTAAATGTGTTCTGGAAAAATTAGAAAATCTCACTTGCAGCAAAGGCCGAGGAGCATTTGTAACTATGTACATTTATGTGACACTTGGGTTCGTCATCAGCCTAATTCACACAAGTCGTAGATAGTTATTCTTCATATCTGAAGTCACTACTGATAGTGAAATTCTGAACTGAGTATGTTCTGTGGCTGAAAAAGGCCACTGTAGAGCCCACAGCTCCAGCCTCACTGGGTACACAATCAGTCGATGCTGTTTATTGAACACGTACTGTATGCAGAGGACTATACTACTACTACTAGTAATAATAATAATAATTGTGCTACTTTGTTTAGCACTTAGTATGTGCCAAGTTCCGGGGTGGATGCAGGATGACTGGTTCCCACATGAGGCTTACAATCTATGTAGGAGGGAGAGCAGGGGTAGATTCCCCATTCTGCAAATGAGGTAACAGGCAAAGAGAAGTGAAGTGATTTGTCCAAGATCACAGCAGACAAGTGGCAGAGCTGGGATTAGAACCCAGGTCCTTCTGACTCCCAAGCCCGTGCTCTCTACACTAGGCGATGCTGGGAGAGGTTACTTGTCCGGGGATCTCTCCGTCCATCTGGGATCTCCTCTCTCCCGGATGGACGATCCTGCAGACTCACCTCGGCCCCTCTGCCCGCCAAACGTGGCCTAGCGGCAAGAGCCTGGGCTTGGGAGCCGCAAACTGCAGGTTCTAATTCCCGCTCCGCCACTCGTCTGCTGTGTGACAGCGGACAGGTCACTTAACTTCTCTGTAGAGAAGCAGCGTGGCTCAGTGGAAAGAGCCTGGGCTTTGGAGTCAGAGGTCATGGGTTCGAATCCCGACTCCGCCACATGTCTGCTGTTTGATCTTGGGCAAGTCACTTAACTTCTCTGGGCCTCAGGTACCTCATCCGTAAAATGGGGATTAAGACTGTGAGCCCCGCGTGGGACAACCTGATCACCCTGCATCCTCCCCAGCGCTTAGAACAGTGCTTCGCACATAGCAAGCGCTTAACAAATGCCAGTTATTACTATTATTATTATTACCTCATCTGTCAAACGGGGATGGAGACCGTGAGCCTCTTGTGGGGCGGGGACGGGGACTGGGTCCAACCTGATGGCCCGGGGCTCCAAACGGCGCTTGGCACCTAGTAAGCGCTTAACAAACACCATAATTATTATTAGACGGACAGCGCTCAGTGCACGGTAGCGGCGACAATCACGGTTTCGCCGTCCCTCCGCCCGGTGCCCCTCCCCTGCCCCGTGCCCCCGCCCCCCGGGCCTTGGCTCCGACGGGCAGCGGCCGGGCCGCGCAGTCCGGCGCGCACACCCCGCGCCCCGGGCCCAGCCTCCTCCCTCGGACGGACGGACACACCGGGCGGACACCCACTGCCCCGGCCCCCGTCCTCCTTCCCTCCCTCCCTCCCGGACGGACGGACACACACACACACACGCCCGTCCGTCCGTCGGTCCCCAAACAACCTTTGGTCTTTCCAGCAGCTCCGTGTCGGTGCGTCCGCGATGGTCCCGGGGTTGGAGCGGCGGAGGTGGCGGGCAGCGCGGGCCCGGCGCTTTCTCCGGGGCTGAGGGGCAGCACGGGCGGCCCGGACGGGGGCCCGGACGGCGTCCGGCTCGGCTCGGCTCGCCCATGGCCGGGACCCAGGTAAGCTCCTCCCGGGCCCGGCTGGTGCCGAGGCTGCGATCCCCGGGGAGCCCCCTCCTCCTCCTCCTCCTCCCCCTCCTCTAACGCCCTCCTCCCTTTTTCCCCGGCTTGCAGGTGTGGGCGGTGTCGGTGACGGTGGCGGTGGCGGTGTCCGTGTGGGTGTCCCCGTGCCCGGGGCGGGCGGCCCCCGGGCCCCGGCGCCCCTCGCGGGCCTGCCCCGACCGGGCGGAGGAGCAGCTGGAGCAGCTGTACGGGCGGCTGGCCGCCGGGCTCCTGGCCGCCTTCCACCACACCCTCCAGCCGCCGCCCGGGGCCCAGACCCCAAACGCCACCTGCCCCGCCGGACCCCACGGCGGCCACCGCCTCCCGCTCAACCTGCGCACCATCTCCCCCTGGGCCTACAGGTGAGAGCGCACGGGCACACACCCCCCCCCCCCCCCGCCCCGGTCCCCCGGGGCCTTCTCCTTTCCCTCCCTCCCTCCCTCCCTCCTCCCCCACTGCCGTCCCTCTCTTCCCGGGGCTCAGGGCAAAGCCCAAAGGGGGCAGTTTGAGCCTCGAGAAAGCCAGTCCCCGCCCCCCCGACAAACACACAAACACACACACACACCTGCGGGAGGGGTCGGGGGACACCGAGGCGTTGTAACGGTCCGTGGGCACTCGATGGGCAGGCTTGGTCGGAAGGAACTGGTGTCAGCGAAGGGGTCTGGGGCCTACGGCGATTGTTTTATTTATGTGTCTCTGTATACACAGATACACACTTGTTATACTGTACTTTTCATTCAATCATATATATATATATATATACACACACACTTGTTATATTGTACTTTTCATTCAATCATATATGTATATACACACAGACACTTGTTATAGTGTACTTTTCATTCAATCATATATATATATATATATATGCACGCACTTGTTATCATCATCAATCGTATTTATTGAGCGCTTACTGTGTGCAGAGCACTGTGCTAAGTGCTTGGGAAGTACAAGTTGGCAACGTATATATTGTTATATTGTACTTTTCATTCAATCGTATATATACACACACACTTGTTATATTGTACTTTTTATTCAATCATATATACACACACACACTTATGTTGTACTTTTCATTCAATCATATATATATTTATATACACACAATTGTTATATTGTACTCTTCATTCAATCAGACACACACTTGTTATATTGTACTTTTTATTCAATCATATATATATATATTTATATACACACACAATTGTTATATTGTACTCTTCATTCAGACACACACTTATGTTGTACTTTTCATTCAATCATATATATATACACACACTTGTTATATTGTACTTTTCATTCAATCATATATATATATTTATATACACACACAATTGTTATATTGTATTCTTCATTCAATATCAATCAATCATCATATTTATTGAGCACTTACTGTGTGCAGAGCACTGTGCTAAGCGCTTGGGAAGTACAAGTTGGCAGCATATAGAGACAGCCCCTACCCAACAGTGGGCTCACAGTCTAGAAGGGGGAGACGGAGAACAAAACCAAACATATTAACAAAATAAAATAAATAGAATAGATATGTACAAGTAAAATAAATAAATAGAGTAATAAATATGTACAAACATATATACATATATACAGGTGCTGTGGGGAAGGGAAGGAGGTAAGACGGGGGATGGAGAGGGGGACGAGGGAGAGAGGAAGGAGCAGGCTCAGTCTGGGAAGGCCTCCTGGAGGAGGTGAGCTCTCAGTAGGGCCTTATATTCAGTCATATTTATTGTGCATTACTGTGTGCAGAGTACTGTACTGAGTGCTTGGGAGAGTACACTATAGCAACCAGCTCTTAGAACGGTGCCCAGCGCTTAGAACAGTGTTTTGCACATAGTAAGCGCTTAATAAATGCCATTTAAAAAAAATAAGCAGTCTCATTCCCTGCCCACAACGATCTTACAGGCTAGAGGGGGGGAAACAGACATTAATAGCACTTAGTACAGTGCTGTGCACATAGTAAGCACTCAATAAATACGATTGATTGAATGAATGAATAATATAAATTACAGATATGGACTTAAGTACCCCGGGGCTGGGAGGAGGGAAGAACAAAGGGCGCAAATCCACACCCAAGGGCATAGTAATGTGCACTCAGTAAGCACTCAATAAATATGATTGAATGAATCCCATAGGTGCACAAGCTGAGCCGGAGCGTCCAGCAGCCAGTGATGGCCCAGAATGCACCGTGTGCTTTCCCATTTTTTTTTAATGGTATTTGTTAAACACTTTGTGTCAAACGCTGTTCCAAGCATAGGAGCTGGTTCAAGTTAATTAGGTCAGACACAGTCCCTTTCCTTCAGGGGGCTCACAGTCTAAGTAGGAGGGAGATTAATTGATTTCCCCAAAGATGGAATTGGGGAGATTTCCAGGCCTTGATTAGCATTAGCTTCATGGGAGGAGATGGGTGATTGGCTGAAATTGCTTCCCCTTACCCGCTCAGTGCCTGAGTGCACTGAGTTTTATTTGTCCTCCTCTGGGTGTGCTGGTCGGTTTATAGTATTAGGGGGTGAGAGGAAGGGGTTTCTCAGTTCCTCTCTGGGAGGCAGATCGATTTATGGTATTGCGGGGTGAGAGGAGGGGGTTTCTTGGCCCCTCTCTGGGCGTGCAGGTCGGTTTATGGTATTATAGCAGGGTGAGGGGAGGGGCTTTCATGGCCCCTTTCTGGGCAGGCTAGGTCGTTTATGGTGCTGGGGAGGGGTGATGGAGGAGCTTTTACGAGAGAAAGTAGAAATATGCCTCCCCTGACTCAGATCCCATCCAAAGGAGGCAGAAAAGAATTTTAAAACCAACAAAGAAGGATGTAAAGAGACTTAGATTCCTGGGATATGGAGCTAAGATCTGGCTCAGAGGCATTCCTTCCAACGGATGGAGGTGTCCGTGGAGGGGGAAAAACACTCTCTCTCCTCCAACCCGGCGTTTGCAAAATCTCTGGAGGACAATGTACAGCCTGCACAGGCTGGGAAACTATTACTGAAACTGTGGAAAAGCATTTTTGCAAATAACCCACCCACTGAGCCGGGTGGAACATGGCATTTCTGCAGCCACTCTCTACTCGGCTGGCTAGCCCTGTCTTGCAGCTTTAATCGAGTCATGGCATAAACAGAGCCACAGTCCAAAAGGAGGTGCCTCCGACCTCCTCGAGCTCTGGGTCACGGGCATCGATGGCTAAGTTGGCCATCCCCGAGAGCCAGAAGTGTCGCCCTGCTGTGCCGCTAGGTCAGCCGATTAACCAGTAAATGGTATCAAGTGCTTAGGATGAGTTCTGTTTTGAATGCGAAGTTAGTGGCATAAGTGGGACATCCAGGTAGAGATGCCCCTAAGGCAAGGCGAGAGGAAATCCCAGAGTGTAGAGGAGGAGAGAGGTCAGGGCTGGAGAGGTAGATTTGGGAATAATGTGTGTAGAGATGCTAGCTGTGGGAGCGAATGAGAAGAAACAGGAGAGAAGCAGGAGAACTTAGTGAAGCCAAGGATGGTTAATGTTTCCAGTAGAAGGGGGTGGCCCACAATGTTAAAGGCAGTAGAAAGCTGTAGGGGGATTAGGATGGAGTAGAGGCCACTTGATTTGGCAAGGAGGTCATCAGTGATCTTAGAGGGGGTCATTTCTTTGCAGGCCGAGGGAGTTGGAGGAGAGGAATTGAAGGCAGTGAGTGTAGACGATTCACTCGAGTTAGGAGTGGTAGGAGGGAGATGGGGTGAACATTTGGGAGAGCCATGGGGTCAAGGGAGGTGGGTTTCTTTTTTTTTTTTGAAAGGGGAGACCTGGGCGTATTGGATTAGGGGTGCGTTTCCCCTTCTGCTTCCTGCAAAAATGAGGTTCTACTTTATACCTAACTTGCCCATGCCAGTTCCTTACAAAGGCTTTAGTATCAAACTGGCCTTTTTAGAAACCCCATACCCCTCTTTTGTGGAAACCCTTAAGGTTATTCGAGTTGGTTTAAAAGAGCCCAGTCCATTTGTGACCCGGTTATGTTGAAATCGCTTCCCACGGTTTTACGTGCAATCTCGGTGTTCCTTTAAGGTTGCTAATGTGTGTTTCCCTGCTAACATGTGTGACTTTGGCATTCACAAAGACTGCTGAAAATATGAGTGCAGGGGCCCGGCTGACCGTCCGGCCTCTGTCCGTGTGGCGTTTGCTCTGGGTGAGCGTGTGTTCCCTGATCCCCCAGGATCTCCCACGAGCCCAGCCGCTACCCCCGGTACCTGCCCGAAGCGTACTGCCTATGCCGCGGCTGCCTGACGGGGCTGTCCGGGGAGGAGGAGGACCTGCGCTTCCGTAGCACCCCCGTGTACGTGCCCACGGTAGTGCTGCGGCGCACGGCGGCCTGCGCGGGGGGCCGCGCCGTCTACGTCGAGGACTACATAACCGTCCCCGTGGGCTGCACCTGCGTCCCGGAGCCGGCCAAGGGAGCCGGCAGCCTCGACTCCAGCCCAAACCAGCCAGCCCTGAAGCAGCTGGGGAGCCAGAGGGACCAGCCCGCCGCCACCTGACTCGGGGGAGCAGCCGGGGGGCCCCCCGGTCACAAGGGAAGGTCACAGTGGGGCAAGGGAATTGGTCTGGAAGGGGGAGAAGGAACCCAGGACCTCTGAGATGCAGCGTCAACACCCTGAGTGGTTGTTCTGTCTTCCCCTGGCCTTCTGTGTAAACGCGGCCAAAGGCTGAAAGGCAGCACCCAAGGGGACAACAGGGTGATCCCCCTCCCGCCCTGGGGCAGGCCGGGATGAGCAGGACTGAACTGCACCTGGATTCAAAGGGGAAAGTTTACTTCTCCAAACAGCGGAGCAGGGTGGCCCCCAACCCATCAGCCGCGCTACTCTGCCCTGCCTCGCGAGCTTTGTGTGTGGCGCGTCGGGGCCCGAGTCCGAGCAGCGTTAGCTGCCTGCCTGGTTCCCTGAACTGGACACCCCAATGACAGCAGGGCCGGGTGGTAGGGTGGGGCGGGCACAGCTGACCCTGGCTCCCCCACAGCGCTTCCTACGAATAGTGAAATAAAAGTGACTGTTTGAGCTTCCCTCCTCTCCCTGCTTCCAACTGATGACCTCCAGAAATGACCCGGAGGCAGGAGCCAGTAGCGATGCTGTCGCTGCCCACGTAGCAAAAACATTCAGTTTCTAACCAAGTCTCTGCATTCCAGCCAAGTGTGAAACCACGCTATCCCTCAGGAAGCTAAAATGCAGGGTCTGGGATGCTATGATGGGGAAGAGTGTCCGATTCTGCAGTCCAGTGGGAGCAGCTGCGTGAAGGAAGCACAGGTAAGTGGAATGTGCCGGCCACTTCTCAACACACACTTGCCCTGTAGGTGTGAGCGCCAGGAGAGGGCCGCTAAAGGAAGACTCTGCGGGTACCGACGGTGGGAGGGCCGGGGGGGAGCCTTCCACTGCAGCCAGCATCTGCAAAGGGGTAGGAAGAGCTCCCAGAGGATGGTTTGTTAGCCTTCTCTTGGGGTGGTTTGTCCCAAACCTTCCAAGGTTTGTCCCAACCTTGGAACAATCAGAAACTCTCTTTGCCAGGTTCTTAAAAGGTTTTCTCCTTGAAGCGCATGCCATGGGGTCTGACAGGAGTGGTGGAATGGTCTTGGGCCATCCCAGTGAGCCCTCTGTTAGCTTGGGAGGTGACCCCAACCAAAGGTGGGAGAGAGAGGCTTCTGGGACCCAAATCCCACTCCACTAGATCAGGCACCCACAGGAGGAACACACTGGCTGCAGTGGATGGGTCATCCCATCTTGGGGCCAGGGCATCTTTTCCTTGGTGAAGGTGGTCCCAAACTTTCGTCTTAGCTGAACAACAGACTTGCTTCTCTCGAAATGGCCGAGTCTCGAGGGGTGATGGTGAGGGCCCTCTGCCTCACCCCCATCTACCCAGCTCTTTCACTTTGCAGCTACTGTAGGGGAGAGAGAGCCCAGGGAGGCCCTGCCCGGGTGGTCGGAGTCCCAAACTGATCCCCACCTGCCCTCAGGGCTGGCTGCAGCCTGAGCCAATACGACTGGACTCTGCTTCAGTCCCAGCCCCAGCTGTATTCACCCCCCGCGGCCTGGTCCAAAACTTTACGCTATGCGTATATTGTTCCTGTGGGCAAGGGGCAGCAACAGGCTTTGTGGCACTTGGACCACCACTGGTTTGAGCTATAGCCACAGGCAGCGAGAGAAGAAATCCCATCACAACACTGAGATTGCTCAGGGAAAACTAAGGTAAGAGCAAACTGCAGTGAGTGTTTTATTCAGTTCATGGCGGGAGGTCGGGGGGGGACACGGATGGGGCCTTTGGTGCTTGTCCTAAATCTATTATCCAAAATTGTGACATGCTGCTTCCCTTTTTCTTGACACCCCCGCAACACTGTGGTATGGAGTGCTGGCTGTAGGTCCCCCACCCCACCATGGAGACAATGTTACAGTTTGGTCAGGTGGATTGTGAGCATTTGGAAAACCCCTTTAGTCCTTGATCCAGTTCCCTCCTTCCTCCCCTGGGCCTGTCTGTGGGCTAGTTGGCGGCCTAGCGCAGCTCCTCCCAGGCCCCAGCAGGAAAATGAAAGCCGAGACTACCTGCACAGCTGCTGGGGAGAGGCTCAAAACGAAATCACCACTCTAACCCACCAGGGGCTTTTAGCTATTCTTGCCCCCAAACCGAGCTGCCTTGTTGAAATGGACGCCGGGCAATTCATTTCCGCTTCTTAATCCCATTAGAGAGGAAAAACAAACCATTAAAGATGTGGTTTGTATAATATAAAAATTGTTTCCCTAACTCAAACTAAAAAGGACTTTCTCGAGTGAGAACTGAGAGGTCGGAAAACGGATTCCCCATCATCTCTGTTACTGAAGTCTGGGCTTGGGGTGAACAACTCTTGGCATTTCCCACGATGAACCTAACAGGTGAGCTCCATCCTTGACTCTCCTTGTCCTCACACCAGAAACTAAAAAGCTTGATTCCTCTGCTCCTTCCTCAGGCAGAGCAGGAACCCGCAGTGCCAGCAACTCAGAACACCGAGCAGGAAAATAAATATGGCAGTCACGTGCCTGTTTACTGCTGGTGGTAAATGGGTCAAATGCCCATTGTGGGGAAATAAGAATTGTGTTTTTTCTGTAAAGCATCAGGTTTACGGTACCTCTGGTACAGTAATGCTCCTGGCCTCCCAAGCCAAAATGTGCTCTTTAAAATCCCAACACCCTCAATGCCTAATTTATACATTCCATGTCAGCACTGGTCTATTAGTTAATAAAGCCTCGTTACAAGCCCAGTTGACTTTTTCAACAGATCAATTTAAAAGGTGTTTTTTAAAAAAGATAAACGCATGAAGGGTTCGAAGTTAATTATTTTAGCTGGGGAGAAAAGTCCAATGGGCTCAAAAATGTACTCCCTGCCCCCATCCACCCCCACCCAGAGGGAGCTGTGCAGCTCTCTCTACCCCTGCTCCCAAGTCTGTGAGGCAAGTGGTTGCCCTTCCCAAACCCCACGACTGTGCCCGGAAGGACCCAAAGCAGCCTCTAACGTCTTTCCTCCTCCTCCTCCCTGCCCGGCTTCCCCAGAGCAGGGACTGAGGTCACCAACCAAGCCTGTTTCCGAAGGCGTCAGTATCGGGCAGTGAGCTCAGTCCACTCACTCGGTCACTATAGCCAAGGGAAAAGATGTTGAGGAAACAGAACTACAGCAATTCTCTGTGTCACACTGAAGGCAGTGGTACCTGGTTGGGGGAAAGCCTCCTGGTGATGGTCAGGGCCCAGGCCCATTTAAATCTTCCAACCACCTTGTGGCTCAGATCGAGGGGCCGGATCCTGCCTAGTCGCACTCTAGCCCAGAAGCATAGTTGGCATAACAGCGAAACTCATTTGCCAAATTTCGAGTGTGTCTGGGGACAAAGTGGCACATCTTGACCCCGAGGTGCTTGGCTGCTGCTTCCTCCATGACAGCACCTAGGGAGAGGAAAGGAGGGAGGGAGGGAGGGAAAGAGAGGCATGGGTGATGCTCACAATCCCCACTCTCCCCCACCATTTTGCCAGCTTTACTCAGTGCTGCTGCTTCTCCATCTCGGAGCTGGAATTTTTGACCTTAAAGGTCCTCCTGTAGTGAGACCCTGGCAGTCTGCAAGCCCACTTTGCGGCAGTAGAAGAGGTAAAGTTAGCAGGACCGACACTAGCGCAATTAGGGAATGCCTGGTGCTTCTGGAAGGGTGCTGTATTGGGCAGGTTTGACCTAGAGATTTACATGGACTCAGCGGGCCCCTATTCCAGAACCAGCCCCGGACATGAAGACTGAGCTCAAAGGGAAGGAAAAGCTCTTATTGAAAACTTCCTCACCCTCCTGCTCCAGTACTTTTTTTCTTAAAACTAAGCAGGTCTAGGGCGGCTGCCCAAGATGATGGGAGGATGCGTGGGGGTTGACATGGAATTGTGAGCTTATGTGGGTCAGGGACTGGGTCTGATCTGATCTAATAATCCTCTATCTATCCCAGTGCTGAGCCCTCACTTGGGATTATCATGACTAGCTCTCTGTGAGCACCCAGAGGTGGGGGGTCACATCTCAACCTCATGTCTGTGTGCCCAAGCTGCTCCTGTGCTCTGCCCACCGCAGGCTCTTTTCACCAGGCCTGCCCCCAACATGACTGACAGCTGGCTGTTCCTGAAGACACACCTTCTCCCCTCGCCACCGGCTCTCTTCCTGGGAGTGGGATGGCAGGCAGCCCCCCAGCCCCCTCTCTCCAGGGACACCAAAAGTGTCACCCCCTACACGACTATGCTGGCAGGCCCCCCCCCCCCACCTACCTGTGCACAGCAGAATCTTCCCTCGCGTCAAGTACTTGACGGTCTCTGCTGTTTTCCTGAGACACTCTTCTGAGAGGTATGGAGGGTCGGCTACGACAATGTCAAAACTGTGCGCGGTCATGCTCTCGGGCAAATTTAAAGGACTGTTGTAATCGTAGAAAACAAACTCCTCTCCATATATTGCAAACCTTCTGTCGTATTCCAAGAGGTATGCCGAAAAGTTTTCCCCACTCAACTCCCTGAGCTTCTGGTAGACGCTGGGGGCACTGACACATGCGATCCTGGAAGCAGAAAATGACAAAGCTGTGAAAGGTTTCCCCAGTTTCACGGGAGACCTGCATTATCTGCAGTGTGATTCGGTTCCAGCTCTCCCTCCCCAAGCTTCAATGCTGACGCTATCCCTCTGGTTTCCCTGCCGCCCTTCCTCACCAGGCCTCCTGGCTGGGGAACGCTGGAAACTTGGGGAACGTCCGCAAAGGACAGTTCAACAAAGCTCCCTGCTATTCACATTTTTACTCAGAAACCTAAACGGAAGTGGTGAAAAAACAAAAATATTTGGCCAACATGGAAGGAGCTGGGACTGAAAAGACTGATTGCATATTCAAGTTAGATTTATAACAATTTTTCCTCTAGAAACCCAGAAAATAAACATGAAAAGATTACTCTGAACTACCAGCAGCATTTAAAATTTGAAGCTGGTTTTGCTAATTTCAAGCTAATGATTAAAAAAAAAAATTGAGAGTCAGCTGTGGCTAAACATCACACTGAAATTGGTATTTAACATCAGAGACGAGAAAAAAATTTGGCCTAGTAATGGGTTCTAGCAGCCCCTCAAAACCACTAATTGCTGGTTTAAAAATACATTAATATTTTCCAGTAAAAGGACAAACTCACCTCTAAGATATAAATACAGAGAAGAAACAAATTTCCATTTCATATAGGTAGCCAACAATCATTTCTGCGGAAAATTTGTTTTCAAAACTCCTGAAGTGCCAGGCAGCCGCTTCCCCTCTTCCCCCACCTTCTATCCAACTGCCACATCAATCAATCAATCGTATTTATTGAGCGCTTACTGTGTGCAGAGCACTGTATTAAGCGCTTGGGAAGTACAAGTTGGCAACATATACAGACAGTCCCTACCCAACAGTGGGCTCACAGTCTAAAAGGGGGAGACAGAGAACAAAACCAAACATAGTAACAAAATAAAATAAATAGAATAGACATCAGCACATAAGCCCTTCCCATCACCTTATCTCACATTTTCTATTACCTCCTCCTACCTGAAATTTCCTTTTGGGAGAACAAAACCAAACATACTAACAAAATAAAATAAATAGAATAGACATCAGCACATAAGCCCTCCCCATCACCTTATCTCACATATTCTATTACCTCCTCCTACCTGAAATTTCCTTTTGGGCCCGCCTCCCACTTGGAGGACAGGGGTGGGGTCTATTAAATTTACTAAACTCTCCCAAGCGCTTAGTGCAGCGCTTCACAGGCACTGGGCCCTCAGTCACTACCACTGCCTGATGGACAGAACGACCCGCTGTACAAAGGATGATGACATCTGTCCGTCAGAGAAGGGATGAGCAGAATGGCTGGGGGACAAGGAAGCCAGGACCACAGCGGCAGTGGAGAAGCGGAGAGGGAAGGGGAAACCAACTCCTGCAAAGAGCAGGAAGGTGGGGTTTTGCACCGGGTCCCGCGGGCTTTTTCTTGTCCTCCTCGGGGAGCCGGCAACTGCCGCTCCAGGGAGGGCTCCGGAGGCCAGAGCCCACGTCACCACTCACTGCCAGCATCGATGCCAACTGCAGCAGCAGCAGCAGGGGTTTAAGGGGGGACATTGTGGGAGTGGGCACCTCCCAAAACCGTGGGCTGAATCACCATCACCCCAAAGAACTGGTGTTGTGGCTCCAAGCCGTCCTGAATCCCTTCTGGGGAAACCAGATGAGAATGCCAGCGGTCCCTGCAGTTCTAACCAGTTGGGCCTGGAGTTCATGCCTCTGGGGGCATCCCTCATGGCCTGGCAAATCTGCAGCTTACCTTTAATGCCGCCACCCCCACCCTCGGTTGACTGAACGTCTCTGTGTGCGGAGCACTGTACCAGAGGCTTGAGAACGAACCATAAGAGTCAAAGGCAGCTCTTTTTGATAGTCACTTAACTTCTCTGTACCTCAGCTTCCTCATCTGTAAAATGGGGATTAAGGCTGTGAGCCCCATGTGGGACAGGGACTGTGTCTAACCCCATTACCCTAGCGCTTAGAACAGTGCTTGGCACACAGTAAGCACTTAACAAATACCACAATTATTAAGTGGGAAAGGATACAGACTGGTGGATTTGAAGGGGACATTCCAAGTTGGAGAAACCTGCATTCATTCATTCATCCAATCGTATTTACTGAGCGCTGTGTGCAGAGCACTGTACTAAGCGCTGGTGCCCCATGCCGTAGTAGTAGCATGTCCTAATGGAAAGAGTACAGACCTGGGAGTCAGAGGACCTGGGTTCTAATTCCAGGTCTGCTACTTGCTACGTGTGTGACCTTGGGCAAATCACAACTTCTCTGTGCCTCAGTTTCCTCACTTGTAAAATGGGAATTAAATCTTACTTCCTTCTACTTAGACTGTGAGCCCCAAATAGGACAGAGTCTACGTCCGACCTTTTTATCATGTACATACCCCAATAATAATAATGTAATAATAATAATATTAATAGTATTTGTTAATAACTTACTATGTGCCACGCACTGTACTAAGCGTTAGGGTGGATACAAGCAAATTGGACTGGACACAGTCCCTGTCCCACTTAGGGCTCACAGTCTCAATCTCTATTTTACGGATGAGGGAACTGAGGCCCAGAGAAATGAAATGACTTGCCGCAGGTCACGCAGCAGATAAATGGCAGATCCGGGACTAGAACTCATGACCTTCTGACCCCAAGGCCTGAGCTCTATCCACTAGACCATGCTGTTTCTCAATATTTGGCACACAGTAAGCACTTCATAAAGACGACTTGAAAAAAGAAATGCAAGTTGTTACAACTGAATGCTGGTTTCTGAAATCCTTCTCTGCTAAGAAGCATGAGGGTGTTGTATCCCCCAGGGCTCCAACAAACACTAAGAGACTACTCACCTGCCACCTTTCCCGGCAGCGGAGATGGCTTCAGCGGCCAGTCGCGACGCCGTCTCATCGCTGTACCAGAACTGGCTCAGCTGCTGTGGAAGCACGATGGAAAAGGCCAGTCACAAACAGGAATATTCTTTCCTGGACACAATTTCCCCTGGCCTCTTTCCAAACCAACCCCAGCATCGGGACCCACTTCAGAAATCAAAATCGACCGCTTCACGGACCTCTTCCCCTCCACCGGCCTACGTTTCTCAGGGAGGAGGCAGGTGATTAAATTAAAGCTAAAGACCTTTGCTTTGGGCCTTGCCCGAACGGCCGCTGTCAACAGGCCTCACTTGTCTCTCAGATGATTCTGCTAACATACTCCTTTTTGGAAAGAGCACAGTGGGTTGGCTGGCAGCGTCCCACTGGTACGGGGCACTGGGCCTTTTGGCCGTCAATGGGTTTGGCACGTACAATGCCACTCTCTGCCCATCCCCATGCGCTGCCCCTGGCCTGCCCTGCCTTCTTGCTGCAGAGATAGAAGGGTGTGAACGGCGCCACACAAGCCATCAGCCAGTGCCAGAATCAACTCCCCAGAGCGAGTGTGGGGTCCTCATGACTCAGACGGAGGGTCTCCGCCAATCCCATGACGGGCTCCGTTGAGCGGCAAGAGGGAGAGGGGGCACAGATTCTTTCTGAGAGAACAGCGCCCAGTTGGGTGAACTGCGGGTAAGTGTGTCTTTCACTCAGCTTGTGCTTTAATCTTTAATGTTTCATCACTCCTAATGTGTTTATCTCCAATCCCTTGTCCCCACCTGAAAGTTTAGAATATGAGCTTCACTAGGGAGAGGGCCCATGTTTAATGCCCACCTGTGAATTCTCTCCCAGCGCTTAGTACCATGCTCTGCACACAGTAAAGTGCTTAATAAATACATATGTTCTCTATATGTTGCCAACTTGTACTTCCCAAGCACTTAGTACAGTGCTCTGCACACAGTAAGCGCTCAATAAATACGATTGATTGATTGATTGGGAGTCAGAGGTCATGGGTTCGAATCCCGCCTCTGCCATTTGTCAGCTGTGTGACCTTGGGCAAGCCACTTAACTTCTCCGTGCCTCAGTTACCCCATCTGTAAAATGGGGATTAAGACTGTGAGCCCCAAGTGGGAGAACCTGATCACCTTGTATCCCCCCCAGCGCATAGAACAGTGCTTTGCACATAGTAAGCGCTTAACAAACACCACCATTTTATTTGGTTAATATGTTTTGTTTTGTTGTCTGTCTCCCCCTTCTAGACTGTGAACCCACTGTTGGGTAGGGACCGTCTCTATATGTTGCCAACTTGTACTTCCCAAGCGCTTAGTACAGTGCTCTGCACACAGTAAGCGCTCAATAAATACGATTGAATGAATGAATAAAATATTGACCTTTTCTTTTTCCAACAACTTTAAAGTTCAAAAGTGTCAACAACTCCATGCTCTCAATCTTCTTGAAATAAATGCCATTATTATTATTATTATTATTATATTATCCATCAACCAATCAGAGAAGCAGGGTGGCCTAATGAATACAGCATAGGCTTTGAAGCCAGGAGAACCTGGGTTCTAATCCCGGCTCTGCCCCTTGTCTATTGTGTGACCTTGGACAAGTCACTTCACTTCCCTGTGCCTCACTTCCCTCATCTGTAAAATGGGGATGAAGACTGTGAGTCCCACGTGGTACAGGGACTGTGCCCAACCTAATTACCCTGTATCTACTCCAGTGCTTAAAACAGTGCCTGGCACATAGCAGCGCTTGACGAATACCATTTTAAAAAAATCAATTATATTCACTGAACATTTACTATATGCAAGGCACTGTACTACCCGCTTGGGAGAGTGCAGCACAACAACAATATAAAAGGCACACCTTTCCCATCTGCAGTCTCTAGTTCTGTTTACCAGGTGGGGAAAATATAGGCGTTCTTAAGCTTATCCCCTCCCCTAGCCAAGAATGTCTCAAGAGATGAGCTGCGTAGAATGGTAAACAGAAAGCACCACAACCCCTGTTTGGAAGAATTCCTCCTTCGATTTTAACTGCAGAGAGGGTTCCCAAAACCTCTCAGCCAATGGTGCCACTGCCCATCCCTTCAAGAATCTGCAGGCCCCTTCCCCACTGCCAGCCACGCCTGGAATGTGCCGTGGACACTTCCTTACCCAATCCTCCTCTATCACGCCAACGCTGAATTTCTTATCTCCATCCGGGCCAGGCTGCCGCTGCTGCCGCTCAGTGTAAAATTCCTGCAGGGCCGCCAGGGCGTAGGCGGAGAGCTGAGGAACGTCATCATCTTCAGAATCAGTCATTTCCGGGACCAAACAATCTGCACAGAAATGAGTGAAAAACACCCAGTGCTTCTCCCTATCAAATGCCAAGAGTATTTAACCTCTGGGGCTACGGCTGGGCCTCGGGCTCTGAGCTGCAGGGAAACCCAAATGTCGGGGCTCTGTTGGGGGGAGAGGGGAGATACAAGCATGGGAGAGGGCTGGGTGCTGCTGGCCTCAGAGGATGGGCTGCTCAGTGATGGGTGGCGGACTGGGAAAGGGAAGCAACACGATTCCAGCTGCTGCCAGTCTGGCACCCAAGTCTGGACGCAGGAGCACGAGCTGGGACTGATGGTGAGGCCTTGGCCAAGACACGGCATGTCTCCGGTCTGAGGCTGGAGGGATTTGGCCCCGCGACTGTTGATTCCCTCCCCTTCCCAGCCTCTGCCCCTACCTGCTCCAACTTCTTACAGGAGAGTCTGGAAGGAAAAGCTACAGACAAGGAGAAGGAAAGTCAGGGGCCCTGAGGGTCAGCCGTGGCTGTGATTGTAAGCTCCTGGTGGGTAGGAAACATGTTTATCAATGCTGTAATGTTGTACTCTCCCAAGCACTTAATACAGTGCCCTGTGGAGTAAGTGCCCGATAAATACACTTGATCGCTTGATCTAATCAGCATGACCTAGTGGAAAGAGCATAGGCCTGGGAGACAGAGGACCTGGGGTCTAATTCCACTCCGCCACATGTCTTCTTGGTGACCTTGGGCATGTCACAACTTCTCTGTGCCTCCGTTTCCTCATCTGTAAAATGGGGATTAAGACTGAGCCCCATGTGGGACAGTGACTGTGTCCAACCCAACTATCTTTGTAACTGCCCCAGCATTTAGTGCAGTACCGGGCACGCAGTAAGAAACTTAAGAAATTCTACAATTACCCTACTAATTTGTTTATTTTTCCTTGTCTTTTATGCTGTTCTGCTGTTTCATCACTCCTGATGTGTCTGATTCTAGCCTCTTCTCCCCATTTATAGTCTTAGGTCATAAGCCCCTTGAAGGACAGGGACTGTGTCTAATTCCTCCCTGTGTATTCTTTCCCACCGCTTAGTACAGCACTCACCACACAGTAAGCACTTAATACTACTACTACTATTTATGTCACATACACACACACACACTCACTTTCTTATCACAAGACACACTTGAAAGTAAATGGCTCAAACAAGTTTAGACTGATTCCTGCTCAGTTTCACTACCCTGTATGCTTCTGCAAGACAGGAATTATGTCTACCAACTCTACTGTATAGCTCTCCCTCAGGCACACAGTACACTGCTCTGCACCACGTAAGTGCTCAATAAACACCATTGATGGATAATTCTAGTATGGAACAAAACTGACATTTCTGGACTCTGAACACGAACGACTTAGTCCTCCAGAGTCACTTATACTTACGTGGAAGATCCAGATTTTCCTGAAAAAGTGAAGAGCATGAAAACATACTGCCATACTCTGCCCCAATGCTACACTCCGGAACCTCTCCTGTGAGAGCGAGTAACAGTTGATAAGTCCAGAGTGGACCACTAAACCAACACCTACAAGACAGGACCAACTTTCCCAGGGAGCAAACACGCTGCCATCCCCATCCTCTCCTAGAAAAGTCAACAATTAAGGGCTTTCCCTCTGGGGCCTCAACCGACTCCACTTGGGTGGAGGGCCATAATCTATTGCTTATCCAACAATTCAGTAACTGCAATTTCCTTAGGACTCAAGGCTTCTAAACAAAAGAGAGACCCTAACTACAGGGAATAATGCCAATGTGGACTCGGAGGTCAGAAAATATCCACCTTCTTCTTTTCCAACTTTAAAATCCAGAAGGGCCAAGCAACAACTCCCTGCTTCTCCTCCCAGACATAGGAGATATAGAGCTTCCAACTGCTTGCGATGGAAAAACACCTTCCTTAAGTTCTTTGCTTCATAATAAAAAGTGAGGCACTTAATTTACTCTCTGTCAACAACTTCCATTGGATGAAGCACAACAGGAAAAGGTTCCAAGGAGTGAAGAGCCCTACAATACAAGTAAGCACTGGGGGAACACACGGCAGTGTTTGTGGTGTGTATACACAAAAAGAAGCAGGTGTGTTTTCAGGAGTGTTCGTGCTGCATATAAAGCTGTCTTTCATTTCCAAAGACAGAGAGGATGGCATAAGCTTGTTACGGGCAGGGATCGTGACTGCTAATTCTACTGTACTGCACTCTCCCAAGCGCTTTGTACAGTGTTCTGCACATAAAAGCAGCAGCATGGCATGGAGGCTAGAGCACAGGCCTGGGAGTGATGAGGTCACGGGTCATAATCCCAACTGCACCACATGTCTGCTGTGTGACCTCGGGCAAGTCACTTCACTTCTCTGGGCCTCAGTGACCTCATCTGCAAAATGGAGATTAAGACTGTGAGCCTCAAGAGGGACAGGGATTGTGTCCAACCCAATTTGCTTGTATCAACCCCAGCGCTTAGTACAGTGCTTGGCATATAGTAAGCGCTTAACAAATACCATAATTATTATTATAGTAAGCCCTCACTAAACACCACTGACTGATTAAAATCCATCCGGCCGGTTGAAGAACACGACTGGCAATTCATTCATTCATTCAATCGTATTTATTGAGCACTTACTGTGGGCAGAGCACTGTATTAAGTGCTAGGGAAGTTAGGCACTGGTCTTCACATAAACAAGGGTAAACAAGACAGAGTGGAAAAGCCTCCCTTCGGATCACAGCGTGGCTCAGTGGAAAGAGCACAGGCTTGGGAGTCAGAGATCATGGGTTCTAATCCCGGCTCCCCCACATGTCTGCTGTGTGACCTTGGGCAAGTCACTTAACTTCTCTGAGTCTCAGTTAACTCATCTGTAAAATGGGGATTAAGACTGTGAGCCCCACGTGGGACGACGAGATAATAATAATAATAGCATTTATTAAGCGCTTACTATTTGCCAAGCACTGTGCCCGTTGCGGGGTAGACCGTCTCTATATGTTGCCAACTTGTGCTTCCCAAGCGCTTAGTACAGTGCTCTGCCTACAGTAAGCGTTCAATACGCTGACATAAATAAAAGCGTTCAGAGAAGCAGTGTGGCTCAGTGGAAAGAGCACGGGCTTTGGAGTCAAGGTCATGGCTTCAAATCCCGAATCTGCCACATGTCTGCTGTGTGACATGGGGCAAGTCACTTAACTTCTCTGAGCCTAGTTACCCCATCTGTAAAGTGGGGATTAAGACTGTAAGCTCCAAATGGGACAACCTGGTCACCTTGTATTCCCACAGCGCTTAGAACGGTAATAATAATAATAATAATGATGGCATTTATTAAGTGCTTACTATGTGCAAAGCACTGTTCTAAGCGCTGGGGAGGTTACAAGATGATCAGGTTGCCCCACGGGGGGGGCTCACAGTCTTAATCCCCATTTTACAGATGATGGAACTGAGGCCCGAGAAGTGAAGTGACTTGCCCAAAGTCACACAGTTGACAATGGGCGGAGTCGGGATTTGAACCCATGGCCTCTGACTCCAAAGCCCGTGCTCTTTCCAATGAGCCATGCTGCTGCAGTACTTTGCACACAGTAAGCACTTAAACAAATGCCATCATCATTATTATTATTATTAATAAATACGATTGAATGAATGAATGTTCTAAGCGCTGGGGCGGTTACAAGGTGATCAGGTTGTCCCACGTGGGGCTCACAGTCTTCACCTTGTACCCCCCCAACCCTGCGCCTGGAACAGTGCTTTGCACATAGTAATCGCTCAACAAATGCCATCATCATTATTATTATTAATAAATACGATTAAATGAATGAATGTTCTAAGCACTGGGGCGGTTACAAGGTGATCAGGTTGTCCCACGTGGGGGCTCAAAGTCTTCACCTTGTATCCCCCCACCCTGCGCTTGGAACAGTGTTTTGCACATAGTAAGCGCCGGCCCACGTCCTCCCCCGGGCCTGGAATGCCCCCAATCCCTCTGCCCATCCACCAAGCTCGCTCTCTTCCTCCCTTCAAGGCCCTGCTGAGAGCTCACCTCCTCCAGGAGGCCTTCCCACACTGAGCCCCTTCCTTCCTCTCCCCCTCGTCCCCCTCTCCATCCCCCCCGCCTTACCTCCTTCCCTTCCCCACAGCACCTGTATGTATGTATATATGTCTGTACAGATTTATTGCTCTATTTATTTATTTTACTTGTACATATCTATTCTATTTATTTTATTTTGTTAGTATGTTTGGTTTTGTTCTCCGTCTCCCCCTTTTAGACCGTGAGCCCACTGTTGGGTAGGGACCGTCTCTAGATGTTGCCAACTTGTACTTCCCAAGCGCTTAGTACAGTGCTCTGCACACAGTAAATGCTCAATAAATACGATTGATGATGATGATGATGTATGTATGTTTGTACATATTTATTACTCTGTTTGTTTTACTTGTACATATCTATTCTATTTATTTTATTTTGTTAGCATGTTTGGTTTTTTTCTGTCTCCCCCTTCTAGACGGTGAGCCCACTGTTGGGTAGGGACTGTCTCTATATGCTGCCAACTTGTACTTCCCAAGCGCTTAGCACAGTGCTCTGCACACAGTAAGCGCTCAAGAAATACGATCGACTGACTAACAAATGCCATTATAATAATAATTATTATTATTTTCATCAGAGCTCAGTTCCAAACGGCTGCGGGTCCGAGCTAGGGGCCGCGGGACCGGCCAGGGTGGGGGTCCACCTTTCTGATAAGTTTCCCAACTTGTCCTTCCCAAGCGCTCAGTCCAGTGCTCAGCACACAGTAAGCGCTCAATAAATACTACTGGGTCCAACCGACCCCACACTTACCGCTGTCGCCGCCTCAGGAGGGGCCGAGGCCGAGCTCCGCGACCGACGCCTTCCCTCAGCGGCTACGCGCTCCGCGACCTTCCCTCAGCGGCCGCGCGCTCCGCCACCGAGGCCTTCCCTCGGCGGTCACGCGCTCCGCGACCTTCCCTCAGCGGCCACGCGCTCCGCGATCGACGCCTTCCCTCGGCGGCCACGCGCTCCGTCACCGAGGCCTTCCCTCAGCGGCCACGCGCTCCGCCACCGCCGCCTTCCCTCAGCGGCCACGCGCTCCGCGACCGACGCCTTCCCTGAGCGGCCACGCGCTCCGCCACCGCCACCTTCCCTCAGCGGTCACGCGCTCCGCGACCTTCCCTCAGCGGCCGCGCGCTCCGCCACCGACGCCTTCCCTCAGCGGCCACGCGCTCCGCGACCTTCCCTCAGCGGCCACGCGCTCCGCGACCGACGCCTTCCCTCAGCGGCCACGCGCCCCACACCAAATCCCGGGGGGGGGAAACGCGCCGCTCGCCGTGCGCGCGCCCGGACCCCGCCGTGAGCGTGCCCGAGTCTGTTCCCCTCCCCCCCACCCTTCACGCCTGCGCAGTCAAATAATCAAGTCGCGAGGAACGGGAGCGCGGGCAGCTGGAGCCCAGTGCGGTCATGAAGAGTCCTTCTCCACCCCACGGCCGTCCTGCACCCCCCCCCCTTTTTTTTTAAAAAAAATAGCATTTATTAATAGCTTTCTATGTTCAAAGCACTGTTCTAAGCGCTTGGGAGGTTACGAGGTGATAAGGTTGTCCCACGGGGCGCTCACAGTCTTCATCCCCATTTGACAGATGAGGGAACTGAGGCCCAGAGAAGTGACATGACTTCCCCAAAGTCACCCAGCTGACAATTGGCAGAGCAGGGATTTGAACCCACTACCTCTGACTCCAAAGCCCGGGCTCTTTCCACGGAGCCACGCTGCTTCTCTGCCCTTATTCTGATCTTCGCCCGAGGGACCTCCCTTCCCTACCTGCTCCTCCTGCGCAGTTATTTTTAATCAATAATAATAGCCATATTAACTAATTTCGAAGTTTTTGAGCACTTACTCTGGGCCAAGCACTGTACTAAGGACTGAGAGGAATACAGGAAAATCAGATCAATCAATCGTATTTATTGAGCACTTACTGTGTGCAGAGCACTGTACTAAGCGCTTTGGAAGTACAAGCTGGCAACATATAGAGACAGTCCCTACCCAACAGTGGGCTCACAGTCTATAAGATGGGAACCAATTCCTCTCCCACATGGGGCCCTCCCTCTAAGTAGGGGGAAGACAGGTATTGAATCCCCATTGTACAGATGAGGACACAGGTACTCGAAAGTTAAGGTGATTGGCCCTGGTCACATAATAATAATAATAATGGCATTTGTTAAGCACTTACTATGTGCAGAGCACTGTTCTAAGCTCTGGGGAGGTTACAAGGTGATCAGGTTGTCCCACATGGGGCGCACAGTCTTAATCCCCATTTTACAGATGAGGGAACTGAGGCACAGACAAGTTAGGTGACTTGCCCATAGTCACACAGCTGACAATTGGCAGAGCTGAGATTTGAACCCATGACCTCTGACTCCAAAGCCTGTGCTCTTTCCCCTGAGCCACGCTGCTTCACATAAAGTGGTGGGAGCCGGGCTTAGGATCTAAATCCTCTGACTTCCGGGCCCACGCTTCTTCTACGAGGCCACGCTGCTTCTCTATCAGGTCTCTCTGAGAACACAGGCATCACCCCTGAAGTGCAAAATTTGGGGACAGGAACCACAGTGGAACGATGTAGGACACTACAGAGGAGGTGCCTGGTGGGACCTTACCAGTACCCGACAAGACAGGCTAGCTGAAAACTCGAGTGTCGTGGTGGCATCTGCCCAGATGGATGGCTACCTCCATCTGGGACCCGAGCTCACCTGCTGGAAACAGTCCCCCAACCCCAGGGCAAGAGCTGCTCATGCCCCTGGGAAGAAGTGGGGCTTAGTGGAAAAAGCTCAGGATTGACAGTCTCGGGCCCTGGGCTGAGCTATAGCTATATGAGCGACAGCACTCATCCCAGTGAGGGGGTTGCCAAGGGGGACAGCGGTCTCCTCCGACTGGTCACGGACTGGTTGCCAACTCTACAGGCCAGTGATTGAGAGATACTATCTGCGCTAAAACTAAAAACCTGGATATTCATTTACCTGCTTAGCAGAGTCCGGGTGTTGCACATTTCAACTACTGCCGTTTTCATTTAAGATGGTTTTTCAACTGTACAGCTTGGACAAATCCACCAAAAGGCCATTTTGTCACTGTGGAAAAATAGCCCATTTGGGCTGCTGGTTGAGGGGCACAACACATTGGAGACAGTCATTATCTTCAAACAACAGCTGAGGAAAGATCTTAATATATTCAAGGCCTCACCGGAAATTCTCCATCCTTGCGTTCGTTCATATACAGGGAAAAATGAGGAGGGCAGATCTGTAAAATGGACCTCTGCAAGAGCAAGCTGAATGAGGCCTTGCCCCGGGTTTGAGTTACTGTCAGTGGTGACACAGCATGAACCGGGGCCCAAGTCGGGTCACCCGTGTGGCAGCGTCCCCTGCACAACTGCACAATAATGGCTTAATAAATACCATTATTAATTATTATTAACTGGCCCAAGGCCATGGTTGATGCTGGGAGCATCTCCCTCTCTCCAGGAGGGGACTGAACTGGGAGCACCAGACACCGGTGGTGATGGACAAGCCCAACACGGGGCAGGAAAGCGGCTTGCTGGATAGGATGGACGGACACTTTGCCGGGCTTACCGTCAACAGGCCAGATAGAAAAGGAACTGTACACGCACTTTTTATCAAATGATTTTTATAATGGGTTTTAAGAGGCATAGACTAATGTTTCTCATGGAAAAGTCCAGACCATTTCTCTACTTTATGGTTTCAGATATTCTGTTTTTCTGAGGGGGCGGGTACCGGGAGAAGCAGGGAGGGACAATGCTCTCCACACACTGAACTGCTTGTTCAAGCCTCACACAATTAACACGCTGGTAAAAAAAAAGTCCCAGAAAGTAATCCAGAGCAAGACCCAGGAACACCAACAAATCACACAAGGCCAAAACAAAAATGTAATAAAATATTTAGTGAAAAGACACATTTAAACCCCCCTTTATGGATTTAAAAAAATACAAACAGAATTTTGAAATTTTATCAGTTGAAATTTTTTCACTTGATATTCAGCTTGTAACAGGCTCAACTGCACAGCCCTGACTTGCTTCCTTTAAACTCTCACTGCAATATCCTTTGAAACATTACATGCAACTTCATACCTTCAGCAGTTTCATTCATTTGAGGTAAAAACAAGAGAATATTCCTGGGGCCTGGGGCCTTAAAAAACCGAAATCACCTCATATGTGTGGGTTTAAAAATGTTCAATTTTTTTTTTTTGAGTTTACGCATCCTGAATGGTGGCGTCGCCACCTCTTCACTGCTCGGGGCACCGACCGGAAAGGCATGATTCCTAGAATTCCCACGTGATTCGAAGCGACAGCCCAGCAGGGAGGCACCCGGCCCCGAGTGGCCTCATGAAACGTCCATCCGGTGCACCGTGGACATGCCTTGTTTATCTTCAGGTGAGGAAGGTTAGCCATGAGTACACAATTAGCAGCTCCAAAAGCACGTAGCCCGGCGGAAACAGAGACAACACAAGTGCCACTCCTCTGAGGGTGGGAGGGCAGAAAGGGGGATGGAGGGAGATGAGGAAGGGAAGGGGAGACACCAAGGGAGGGGATGCTCAGCAAGCCAGGCCATCTCTTGTAGCAAAGCAAGCGTCACTGTACAAAAGCTGAATGGAGACGTGGCGACAGACCTGAGAGGCTAACAGACCGGTTCTTTGAAGCTTCCATCCCCCAAGCCAAATCGCCAGGTGGTGCCCATCTACGGAGAGGCCAGGCACAAGGCGATCCAGGGTGCTCCCAGGGCTCTGAGCAGTATTGGATCACTCCCTGGCAGGGGCTGATCAGGTCCACACCCCCTGGGCACATGCACCCTTACAATGGCTAAAGAAGCCATGGGCACCCATTCCAACGAGGCACGTTTCACAATCCCTAAATTTGAACCAAAATGTATTTTCAGCAGAGTGTCTCCATTTCTAATTTCCAACAGTCGCGTTTAACCCCTGGGCTTTGAGAGAACCAATTTACAAAGCAGCCACTTAAATCTTCGCAATACACATTATTCTGTCCTGGGTCAATTCGGTGGTTCCCCAGACTCTGCTAGGAACCAGCCCACATGAGGGACAATCCAGGGACAATGAAGGAAGAGACCTTCCATATACAATCAAACCGCAGCTATTGCCCTGGCTAATTCATTTAGGGCCGGCTTCCGCACAAAGGCCAGAACCCATGGAGCAAAGGGGGCGGCCCTTTGGTTAATTCTTCCAACTTTATAAGTGAGGCCCTCAGAGGGGATATTTAGCTTGAATTCATCAGTTGAGCTGAGCTGCCTTTGCGGAGAAACGGAGAAACTGGAAATCAGTGGGAGGGCTCTGTGACTAGATTGCAGAAGCGGGATGTTGGTGGGCAGGCAGGCAATTAAGCGGGCAAACAGACTTTTCACATTTGCCATATTCTCCGCTCCTCTGTGATGCTCGGACTTTGTGGATGGTTCGGTGCTTTGGAGGGCCCAGGGAACCAGAAAGTGGGGCAATAACTCAGGGGAGTTGGAGATTCCCCCCAGACACCCTGGATTGGTGGGATGTGACGTCTAAAGCGACAGCGGGAGAAATCCCATTTACACGCCACTCTGCTGAAAATATAAACGTGGAAAACCTCTATTTTGGCAATAAAAATCCCCTCTGGATAAAGAACTCTGGTGCATGGCTCACGGTTAGGCAGCCCCGCAACCCCTAGAGTGGAAGTGAGGGATTTAACTGCTACCTCCCCGGCCGGAGGAAACCCAGGCCAGACGCGTGGGCGAGCCGCTCTCCCACCAGCCCAGGTGGTGAGATGCCCACAGGGCCACACGGGAGGTCCTCTGCTAAGAGCACGCTGTGCTGGCAGGGGAGGGAACACGCTTACCAAACCGGCCCTCGGGCCAGACTGGGACCCATCCCTACAGCTGCGGTCACATACGCAAGGAAGGAAACGACAGGCACTCACTCAGGAGGCTGGGCTTTCGGAAGCTGCTTCAGGGGAGGGGAATGGGTCAGCAGCCAACAGGGACAACAGATAAAAGAAATGGATCTCCAGGTTTTAAATGATGACATAAAAGCAGAAATTAACACCCCGCCCTCCCCACCGCCCGCCCCCACCCCCCCCAACTTTGAATCCTGAAGTCCTTGACAGTAAGAGTCCCTAACATACATCACATATATGTGACTATTAAAAATGCCGTTTAATCTTTGCTGACAATCGATAGCCAGTGATTGTGGGAAATCAACATAAGGGAACAAGATTATGCTCTTGGCGCTCTGGGCCAGAATCCTTTAAAAACACTAACCCACACGGAAACACAAATGAAACCACAACGACCGTGGGCCACGTTCTCCGAACCCCGATTCCTCTCGGGGTGCGCACTGGCGTTCTCATTTTCATCCTGAATTTGCTTCCACGATTTTCCACCCGAGACCCCGCTTCGGTGACGGTCTTGGCGTAGGGGAACCGAAGGCATCTTTGGGTTGAGGCCGGCCATGACTGGGCGCAGATCGGACGGCTCCCTGGGCAGGCCGCCCCTCGAGCAGTGAAAACAAAGCCCTTCGGCACCGATGCTGCCGCTCAACTCCCCGACAGGCTTACCCTGCTCTGACTTTTTGGGTCCTGGGTGGGTGGAAGTCACCCATGCCAGCAGAGCCCGGGAAGGCCCTGAGGCCCGGGTGCTTGGCCGGTCCAGGAGAGGAAAAAGGCATCCAAGAACACGACAGCACACGTGGGCCCGACCTGCACGAGCACAAAAGTGAAGTGGAGGGAGAAAGACTGCAGTTGCAGCTTAAAACCCCACAGGGAGCCAACGGGAGTTGGGGAAGAAACCTAACAGCATTTCACCGGAAATAGTTGCAGTACTGAAAGATCCTGACAGGGCCATGCTTTACTTCCAAGGGAGCTTTGGGTGATGAAGGGTCCGATCAGTAGCCTGAAAAACGGCTGCCGCAAACCCGCTGTGTCTCAGTGGTGGGTAAACTGAGAGGACAGTGCCCTGAAAAGCCTCAGAAAGGCTGGCCCCTCAGCCCCGCGTGGGCAAACAGTTGAGGCACCACAGACCGGCCGTCTGCCGTAGATTGGGGATGGACGCGTAGCTGCAGTGGGAGGCTCTGTACACCCAAGGGGGACGAACCAGTGCACGCGCACACACACACACACACACACACACACACACACACACACACACACAGAAACACACACTCTGCACACGCTTTGTACAAACATAAAGACCAACCAGAAACCGGGCACCTGCACAGCCCAAGGGCGTCAAAGTCGGGACAAAGTCGCGGCCCCTGCCCCGCACTGGACGTGCTGGGGTGGCACCGCAGGGTCTGCGCTCACACTTGACTACGATTAGGCGGGATTCTGGCAATTAGCCGGCAAACAGACGCTCTCTCCCACCATGGGACGGACGGCACCCAGGCAGGGCTCCTGGGCGGAGAAAACCAGAATGGAAGGATTTAAGATCCAAAACCCGTGAGATTTGCTACAGATTCTAAAAACGCCTTTCGCCACTCACCCCTGAATTCAGCGGCGAGTGGCTGATGTTCAAACCAAACCTGACACCGAATAACAAACGACTAGGATCTTCATTTTTCTCCTTAACCTCCCAGCCCAGCATGGCTTACCTGCCCGCTCTGGATTGTTATTGCTCAAGCAACAGTTCAGTATGGACCTTGCTACAGTAATCTACGGCGTGGGCGGACCAAGCCCCAGACCCGCCGGTCCCGAGAGGGACCCAGTAAGGTTCCCGGCAGCTGACCGGAGACAACCAAAACTGAGTCTGGAGCCACGAAGCGAGACTTGGTTTCTTACCAAACGTATCTGACCCTTTTCCATTTTGCTTCCCTCGTAAGTTAAGGCAATGAAATGGCTACAGTTCCTAAAATTCCTTTGAGGGGACCAAAACTTATACTTTTTTTGCTCCTGAACTTCAGGCATCAATAGTGTATGCATGACATAAAACAACCAATAAACCTGGTTGATGTAAAAAAATAAAACAAAACACACACAGAAGTTAAAAAATGTCATTTGGTGTTGTGGGGGGCTTCTTTCCACTGGATCACACACTCAACCTTCAGAGAGGAAAGATAAAGCTTAAAACAGCAAAACTGGGGACAGCTCTGTATACCTACAGCAGACTTCCCCTCTAATAAAGTTTTCAATAACAAAAATTCTAAAATTCTCCTGGCCACTTGTTTAACTGAACAGGGGAAAAGGCACTGAAAAGACTTTTTGCGGTGCCCACATCTGTTTGCACATATATGGAATTCTGTGAAAATTTCAAATTGCCATTCATTCTCTACACACACACACACACGCACACAGATGACCGATTGTGGCTAACACATAGTAGCAGAAGCTGATTCCAAGTTGACCTCTCCCGTTTCACTGTATCACCTTCCAGGTCCTTCTGAGTCCAGTAATGGTTACCAAGAATCCAGGAACAGGAACAAGACGTAGTCAGCTTTCAGCATTTCAGTGCATTTTGCAGAAAGGGTCTAAACTGGGCAGAGTTCTGTTGCTTATTTTACACACAGGAGACCTCCAACATTGGCCATAAACTCCTCTAAACTTTTCAGGAAGGCCATTTTCTGCTTCCGGTCCAACGTGGGAGGAGTGCTGCTGGCAGTCAGCTTGTTGAAAGCATCTGCTAGCCTCTGGTAAATGACTGGGTCTTGCTGACTTGACAATAGCGTTTCCACCAGCTCAGAGTACTCCGCCTATCAAAGAAATGGTACAGCAGAGATGGACGAAGAGACGGGTGTAAGAGTTTCCAAAATACGCTCTGTATTCGCCACCTGCCAATGCCCTCCCAAACCCCAGGTGGGGCGGGCCCCCGGTGCAGTTCTCATTAATCAAGGACATCATCTCGCCTGCAGTACAAGGACCAATGGGGAAACTGAGGCCTAGGAGACTGATGTGTCTAGGGAGACAGAGTCAGAGAAATGAACAACTCCCGGATCCAGCCAAGCCCTGCAGCCTCTAGCCTGGAGAACTAAGGAGAGCACCACCAAACAGGTAAAATCATGCCGGGAGACAGCAGCCAGGATCAGGAGTTGCTTCCCTTCTCGTGAGTCAGCCCGCAAATTGGCACTGTTTTGTTGCTAGGGTCAACAGTGGAGCAAAATGAGTGAAACTAACTTCCTTTTAAAGAAATGTGCCTGGCTGAACTCATCTAGAAGCGAAGCAGCAGGGACAGGGAAATTTCCACCAGGGACCCAAGGGAGGGAATAGGGGTGTGGGATCAGAACGATCGACAGGGAAACTCCGGGATATTAGAGGTGCCTTTGGCCCCAAGAGGTGTGGAGCCGGATTTCCGACTGTGGGAAGTTTATTCACTGGCAGAGGAGGAGGAGAAAGAGGAAGAGGAATGGAGCTGATTCCCCTCATCTGGGATACTGCCAGGAACGTCAAGGCAGCAAAGGTAGGCGGTGACGGCCCACTCGGTACCTAGAGGGAACACGCAGTAATCGACAGACCCCGCACTGAGCCAAGTGGCATCTGAAGGTTAAGATCGCAGTACCTGGTGCAGGCACACTAGAGTGTAAAAGGCCTCGCCTGCTGCTGTCGTCATCTCTGTATTGTGCTTCTGCAACACCAGCATGTCAAAAACCAGCTGAAACGCAAAACAGCTGTGAGTTTTTAGGGTGTGATTGCC
Source organism: Tachyglossus aculeatus (assembly GCF_015852505.1). Classification (NCBI taxonomy): domain Eukaryota; kingdom Metazoa; phylum Chordata; class Mammalia; order Monotremata; family Tachyglossidae; genus Tachyglossus; species Tachyglossus aculeatus. The sequence continues at coordinate 540,904 of NC_052085.1, forward strand.
AAGGGGACCCTCTCACTGTCACAGCAGAGGGAGGGCCGACTTCTGGCCTCATTTAAACTGTCATTTGGGTGGCTGGTACCATATGGGATTAAAGGGGAGTCAACGACTGACCTCCATAACCCCCACCCCAAGCTCACACTTGGCAAAGTTCCAGAATAATTCCTTCCAAACTGGCACCCCACAGGAGGGAGCAGACGTCCTGTGCTGGCCATCCTGGGGGTGGAGAACGCAGGGGGACTCGTTCCTGGAGACCACTGAAGACAAGCAAACCTACATAGGCCTAAACCCCTCTCCTTGCACAGCCCCCATGCTCGCCTTCACTCCTTTGGGGAGGGGGTGTACGGTGTTTGAAGAAAATCCAAAGGCTTGTCCAATTCCCAGCGGATCAATCCCACGGATGATACCAGCCAAGGCCCAGCAAAAAAGAAGTCTGAAGGAGGGGCCCTGAGGCTCCAAGGAACAAGCTATTTAACGGAAGCTTTGTTTTCTCCTTCATGAAAAGGCTTTCCCCACGTGGACACCTTTAACAGACTGATCAGCAAGAGGAAGCCACACGAGAGCCTCGAACACTGCACAGCAGCCAGCAAACTGGACCCTTTACCTTCAGAAAGTGCCTTGTTGCCAAAAAGAGAGGCGAATCTGTCTCCTGTGCCTTGGCACACTGTTCAGCCAGCGGCGTCAGGGCCTCCAGGCAGAGCTGGCAAACCTCTGAGCTCATTCTGATCACGAGCGTCAAGGAACAGACTCCAGGGATGGGGCCACGGCTGGCAGCACAAGACCCGGACCACGCGTCTGACACTGAGGGCCACCCACCCATTTGCCTGCCCATTCCCATCCACGATGCTTCCACCCCAGCATGTCGGCAGAACTAGGGGCACAGACTCTTCTAAATGGGGGGAGAACTGTATTTGTCATGGGATAGTTTGGAGTCCAGTAAGAGAACGCCAGCCACACTGAGTTAATCATCATCATCAATCGTATTTATTGAGCGCTTACTGTGTGCAGAGCACTGTACTAAGCGTTTGGGAAGTACAAGTTTGCAACATATAGAGACAGTCCCTACCCAACAGTGGGCTCACAGAGTTAACCTCTGTGGTTCTCTTGGGTGGTGGCAGCAGGGGGGAGACGGACGACACGGACAGCTCCATAGTAAACTCGAGGGCAGGGAGATCAGATAAATGGTAAGCACCTCGAGGGCAGGGATTGTGACTTAATAATTATAGCATTTGTGAAGCATTTACTATGTGCCCAGCACTGTTCTAAGCACTAGGTAGATGCAAGGTAAACAGGTTGTCACATGTGGGGCTCACAGTCACTCCCCATTTTATAGGTGAGGTAACAGGCACAGAGAAGTTAAGTGGCTTGCCCAAGGTCACACAGCAGACAAGTGGCAGAGCCGGGATTAGAACCTGCATCCTCTGACTCCCAAGCCCAGGCTCTTTCCACTAAGCCAAGCTGCTTCTCTGACTTCTAACTCTATTGTTCTCTTCTAGTGTCCTGCACACAGTAGGTGCTCAGTAAAAACCACTCACTTATTGAAATTCCCAGCTCGCGCCTCCACTTGAACCCCACTCTATAACGGAGGAGAGAGCCGTTGTACAAAAAATGGGACATCCCCGGTCCCAGCTCCATGGCAAGAACATGGTGTTTTAAGCCTGGAACCCCAGGAATAGCTTAACTAACTCACAGCAAAGCAAAGAAAGGCCAAGAGACTAGCTTCAGTGGGAAAGCCACTGCAGTAGAGCCCTTGCCGGGGACAACTACTGAAAATAGAGAATGAAAATAGAAATTCTGCCAGAAAAGGGCCTTACAGAAACAGAGCATTGTGGAGGACTTCATTTTAAAGGATACGACGTCATTCCCAACTCTAGGGAGTACATCAGGCTTTTAAACAAGTCTTCAGGAAGCTGGGGAATTTTCTCAGGAAAGATCTCACAGATAAATGTGATTAACTTGTAGTACTGATTACACAGGGTTGGAAACTGTCAAAGGAAATCATACATATTAATCAACAAAGAATCAATTAATACCGTCAATTCTCAATAAATACCACTGATTGAAACCACTGAAATGTACACTACCAAGCACTTTGTACAGTGCTCTGCACACGGCAGCCCTCAATAAATACCACTGATTGATTGTGTGGCTTTTTGTAGGTATAATTTTTGCTCAACTGAAATGAAAACAGGAGACAAGCATTAGGGTTTTATGAACATAAAGAAATGGTAAGGATAACATTATTTACTAATATGGTAACTATAGAGAACCCTGACAGAACACAAGAAAGGCTGCAAGTGGCCACTAAAACCTTCAGTTCAGCAGTGTCACTGGATGTAGAGCATATCACACTGGTAGGAGGGCCATTCTAGAGAAGCAGCATGGTTCAGTGGAAAGAGCGCAGGCTTGGGAGTCAGAGGTCGTGGGTTCTAATCCCGACTGCCACTTATCAGCTGTGTGACCTTGGGCAAGTCCCTTAACTTCTCTGTGCCTGTTACCTCATCTGGAAAATGGGGATTAAAGACTGTGAGCCCCACGTGGGACAACCTGATTACCTTCTATCTCCCCCAGCGCTTGCTTGGCACATAGTAAGCGCTTAACAAATACCAAAATTATTATTATTATTATTCTAGTACTTTGGTGAGCAGGTGCGGGCAGGAGTGAGGACGGGGCAGGGGGAGGTAAAGGTTAATGGAAATGGGACGGGAGGGAAGGGAAGAAAAGAAAGGCCAGGTGACTGGGCAGTGCGGGTGTCAAACCAGAGCCCAGGATGAGGAGTTAAGTTGAGCGAAAGGGTGGCAGAACAGTACAAAAGGAGGTTCCACAGCCATTCAAAAGGCTCAAGAAGGGGGCAACCCACCAGGCCAGTTCACCAGTGCCTTGCCCACTTGGCACATTTTTCAGGAAACACTGTAGCAACCTGAGCTTGTTCTTATATAACTGCTGCTCGCTAAGCAGCCACTTGCTTCTTTATAGAAGGGATTAATTCTGCCAACAAACCACTTACTTTTTCACTCTCTATGCACAAAATATTAGTGATTGTGTTATTTGCTAAGTACTTACTTTAACGTGCCAAGCACTCAACTGAGAATTAGAGTAGATACAAGATAATCAGGTGGGACACAATCCCTGTCCCCCATGGAGCTTAAAGTTTAGGTAAGAGGAAGAACAGCTACTGAGATGAGGCACGGTCAGACCACAGGCAAGAAGCAAGCGGAGCTGAAATTAGAACCCAGGTATTCTGATTCTCGAGCCCATGCTCTTTCCACTATGCCACGGTGCTCTGGTTTGGGATTTGCCCTTTCCAGAGCAATGCTGGCTAGCTGAAAAGCTCCAGAGCAAATATCTAGGGCCCAGAGCCCTGTCTTACGAGGAAACATTAAAAGGAAATTTGCTTGGCCTTGTATGGCACATCTGATGGGATGGATACAGTTTTAACAACCTGGAAATGGAGTCTGGAGAATGGCTGGAATGAAACCAGCAGAATGCGTTTCCGTTTTGGGGAAGAAATGGAAAGCCAGAGTTTGCACTCAGGGCAGTAGGGGTGAGGACTTAAGAAGGACATTAGCTAAATGATTTCCCCCCCCAGCTCATGCAGATTTTTCTGTTTTACTTTCATTAACATTTTTCACTTCTGTGTTGAATGCTTAAGCAAGCCTTTGAGTTTGAAAAATTAGGGATGAATTATTTTCTTGCTTACATATTTCCACCCTGAAGGAAGGAGGAGCCAAGAGAGCTCTGTTTGGGCCAGCAGACACATATGCCCTGTCAGGAGCGGACCAATCCCTACCCGGGAACAGCCCCCTGCTCCTGAATGGTTGGCACTATGGCAGTGGCTTTTATGCAAATTCAATTTGCTTTCTGGGGATTCCCCAGGCAGGCCAGACCCTAGAGACTTTAAATCACTCCCGCCACCAAAAAAAAAAAAAAAGGTTGATTTTACGGGTGAATTTGAGAAAAATGCATGCAGGGAAAATCGACTATCCACCTAGTATTTAATGACTTCCAAGTTTACACACCCATTGAGACATTCATCTTTTAACCCTTTTACTTCGCTGGGGAAAAGGCCACCCTAGAGGGTCCCGGGAGTCCCTCTACTTACCTTCAGAAGATCTTGGGACATCAAGGGAAGGACCAGATTCACGCCATACAAAACCACATCAGCCGCCGACACCGACCTGTCGGCCGCTTGCCCCGGCTCGTGTCCTCGAAAAACTTCATCTGGAAAAATAGCAAAGACAGCCGATTTGGGCCCTTGTCTCTCCAGGATAGGAGAATAAGAGAGGGGAGTTGTGCCTCTCCCAGCTGACCCAGTCCAATGCTTTTCAGTTGTCCTGGGTCCTGGATGGGGGGACACCACGGGAGGGCAACTTGAGCTGTTTCGCAGTCTGGGGAAACTGAGAGCAGGGCCGACCTGGTGAGGGGAACTAGGGGAAGGCCAGAAGAGGGAGGGGATGGCAGGGGAAAATCATCATCATCATCATCAATCGTATTTATTGAGCGCTTACTATGTGCAGAGCACTGTACTAAGTGCTTGGGAAGTACAAATTGGCAACATATTGGAAAATGGAAGCTCACTGCCAATTCAAGGCTTAGCCTTGAAAACTATGTGCAAGGCTGAATGAAAGAGCGAGAGGACACAAAATTGGTTTCTGTAGTTCATTTCTCTATCCACTCTCTATCCCAACAAAAGTTCAATACACAATTTGCCTTTTTTATCCAGAAAACTCGATGGGGGTTCTAATCCCGGCTCCGCCACTTGTCTGCTGTGTGACTGTGGGCAAGCCACTTAACTTCTCTGTGCCTCAGTTACCTCACCTGTAAAATGGGGATTAAGACTGTGAGCCCCATGTCGGACAACCTGATTACACTGTATCTACCCCAGCGCTTAGAACACTGCTTGGCAAACAAATACCACAATTATTATTACTATTATCAACCTGGCTACAAGAACATCATTCCCCAAGAGTCCTACGGAGGACACCCCCAATATTGGAATCAACATCAATTTGCCTCATCTTTTAGAAGAGCCTGCCAAGCGTCCATCTGTAGAGTTTAGAAACGGCTCACGGATGACGGAATGGGCCGTCACCTTCACAACCAGAGGGTCCGGCTGGTGCAGACACACGGCCCTACCCCTGCCCGGGGCCACCCAGACCAACCAGGGCTCCGGTTGGGCGGCACCTGCACCTGTATCACTGAAGTCTATGAACTCTTTGGAGAGGAGGTTGGTGAGAAGCTCCATGATGAGCAGCAGGTCCTGGTACTGCTCCTCCTCGGCGGTGACTTCGAGCCGCTGCCGCCCGACACTATTCTTGGAGTAGACTTGGAGCAGCGTCAGGCAGGCCTCATAAAGGTTCATCGCTTTGGTCTGGGAGGGAGTAAAAAGCCAGACAAGAAGTGACGGTTCATCCCGAGTCCTGCTCAGGAAGAGCTGCTCATGCAGGGTGGGACCCTGAAGGCTCAGGGATTAGCTAAGGGATGTGACGGACCCCCCGGATCAGGCTGAGAGCCTAGGTGGAACCTGCATGGAGTGGGATAGGCCCTAAAGACACTCTTTGGAAGGAGGGGATGTGTGAGGGGAAGGATGCCGGCATCTCAGCTCAGGGTCAGAGAAGACCTGCGGCCAAACCGCCCAAGAAGAGTTCTGCAATGTGCCGGACTCTAAGCGGTGTAAGCCAGAGATCACGACAGTTGGCTGGAATGCAAGAAACGTTTGGGCTGTCAAGTTCTCGTCTCAACCAAGTCTTCCTAGAAAGGGATATGGAGGCTTTTTAAAAATCCGGCCAATGGCATGCACCATGGAGGAGGAAAAAGCCGCGGCCTCAGAGAAACCCGTGATCACTAGCATTCGCCCAAAGACCCTAAAGCATTTTCCCCATGCCAGCAGGTCAGAGGATCGGCCAATACGCACACAAGGGCCAACTGAAATGATGAAGATTTCCACTACTGAATCCAGTGAGGGATGGAATTAAGTGCTTTCTATGCACTAAAACACCGTGCTATGCACTGGGGCAGATATAAGAAAATCAGATCAAAAGTAGTCCTATTCCCTCACTGGGCTCACAGCCTAAGAGATGAGGAAAGCAGGTATTTTATGCCCATTTTACAGATGAGGAAATGGAGACTCAGAGAGGTTGAGTGATTTGCCCAAAGTCCCATAGCAGGGCAGAGATTAGAACCGTGGATAACACAGCCACAAAATGGCAGAAACTGTAAACCAGGTACACAGAAGACCCGGTAACTAGTCAGGGAAAGGAAGGATCCGCCCTAACTCTACCAATCCTGCCTGTTTAGTCACCACCCCCGTTCAGAAAGCAGTTACTTTTGGACAGATTCTTCAGCCTTAACCAAGCAAAATAATATTAGAAGTCTGTAACCTAACAAAATGCAGTGATTTATAGCTGCAGATTTGTTCTACATTTTATAAAGAGAGTGCAAAACACTTTCTTATCTAGGTTCGCAGATTGTATCTGACAACACATTAACTAAGAGTTTTCCCAAGAAAAATGTAGAAAAGGTTCCTACTTGAGCCTTCACACTTCAGGTTCTGCTGTACTGGGATTCTGCCAAGTAATTTTATTTTGTGGCCATTCTGAGTGGATAAACAGATGGTAGGGGCCCTAAAATAGTTTTCTATCTTGGGGGTAGCAACCTAAGACTTTATCAGCCACTTTTGCGGGCCGGTGGGGGGTGGGGGGGTGGTGTAGGGAATCGGGGAGAGGGAATCACACTAATTTTCTAAAACACATTTTTCATTCAAACAGGGGACCAAACAATGTGAGGCTTGTTGTCTTCTGCTACTGTCCTCTCCCAAGCATTTAGTACACTAGGCACTTGGTAAATGCTTCTGATGGTGGTTTACCTCTCCAAGATAGCATATCTGTTTATGTGCAACTTCCACAAACACCTCTATGATGAGATTCACAGTCTCTGGGGTGTTTTTGTAAACCTCCATGAGACCGATGCAGTTGTTCAGAAAATCCATCAGAAAGTTGAAGAGGATGGCCACATTGTCGATCTGTGTGGCCTCAGCAATGCCACAGAGGGCTTCCAGCGTGGCCGTGATTTCCTGCTTCACCTCCTCCTGCTGGCAGATTTGCTGGAAGTTTTCTTGGTTTATTACATTCAAGAACCGTTGCTGAAGCGGCTGAAGAACCTACGGAAAAGGCATGAGATCCTGGAAAATTCCACCCAGCCCACACCCACCTTCACGCGCCTCTCCTGGCCCAACCCAATTGGCTGTCCATTCTGAACACATATGTTTTTAGAAATGGGAAAAACAGGCTGGGAACTAATGGCTCTCACCCGAACCCTACTGTGAGTTAGTACGACAGGCCCATGGCAACTCCTGAAGCAGGCCCGTCAGCTCAGGATGGAAAAATGGTTAATGGACTGAGCTCGATTCTCCGCCTGGCCGAGGCTGGGCTTAGTAAGCCCCCCAGGAATCTGAGGGCAATGGGGGCACTTCAGGCTCCCTCCCACCTTAAGTCTCACTAACGTGGGCACATGGTGCGGGGAGGGGAGCGAGGAAAGAGCATGGTCCAGGGAGTCAGAGGACCTGGGTCCTAGTCACGGTTCCCCCATTTGCCTGCTGTATGACCCTGGGCAAGTCACTTCGCTTCTCCGTGCCTCAGTTTCCTCAACTGTAAAATGGGGACCCAATACCCACTGTTCCTCCTAAGACTGAGCACCTTCTACAGGGCAGAGATTGCGTCTGACTTGGATTATCTTGTCTCTACCCTGGTGCTTAGTACAGTGCCTGACACACTGTAAGTGTTTAACAAATGCCACAATTGTTGTTCCAGGAGAGCGGCGCCACAACCCAAAGCGTCCTGCACCATGAACAGAAGAGACTCAGTTTGCGGCACATTTGTCAGCAAGTGTAATCACACTTCTCCTCTAGGGACAGAGGCCCTTTTCTGGTTTCTGGCTCCTCCTCTTTCCCCTAGGTAACCAGGGCAGCTGAAGGAGGCTTTGCTGTGCCCAATGTAGTTGGTTGATGGGCCCACCTGGGAATGGGGAAGCTGGGCACATCACCAGGACCCTGGATGATCAGTCACTTTTAAAGCGGGTCTAAGCTGAAGTCTCATTTCTGGGACGGATGGGGTAGTAGTGAAGGAAGTGTTACCTCTGTCCAATACTGCTGCTTAGTATCGGTGTCCATGTGTGCAAACCCTCCCAAGACCAGCGCCTTCATCAGCGTTCTCTGCACAGAGCTCGACAGGAAATGGAGCGGGGGGCTTCGACGTGCAAACTGCTTAGCCAGGTTCCACCAGTTCTCACACTGGATCACTAAGTTCGCCCTAAAGAATGACATGGCACGTTTCGACGCGCACGTCCTGCACAACAAACATCCCAGTGCGTGCCACCAAATGGCCACTTGCAACCCCAGAAATTACTGTTACACTCGCCCTAGCACTTAGCTCAGTGCTTTGCACTTGGCTGCTGATTGGTAGATACCACTGGGGTTGGTAGCATGCTGATCTTGCATTGGGTGCTCCGGTCTCACGCTCCTCTATAGTAAATTACAACCATCTCCTCTCAGGAGCAGAAAGGCGGAGTCAAAGAAAACTGACAGGAAAATTTGAAGAGCTGCCTTCACCACTTCACAAACACCCTGAATCTTCATGGCCTGGAGAGAGCCAGGACTGGGTGGGCCAAGAAGAAATAAGAGCCTCGTGTGAGGAGGATGGCGGGGCCCAAGTCGGTGTCACACCCGGACCTGTGGCGTGGAGCCGGTATCTCCCCGTCCCCGTCCCATCACCCAGAAGAGGAAAGGAGCGGGGATGAGCCCATCCAGCCATCCACTCAGACAGCTTGGGAAATGTTTTGGAGCTATGGGGCTGCTGGGAGAACCCCATGATGTTTCCAGTCTGGAGTCACTGCCCACTAAGGCCCCCTCAGGTGGCAACAGGTTCAGTTCAGCATCTTTCCAGGGTCGCTACTGGTGCCAGAGAACCCCCTCGGGTGGCAACAGGTTCAGTTCAGCATCTTTCCGGGGTCGCTACTGGTGCCAGAGAAGAGGAAGTGATGGCAAGGCAGCAGAAAAATATTTGCTTCCGCCCTCCTCTCCTCCACCCCTTGCCAACCCGTCCCCGGAACTGCCCACCACCCGTCCCTTTTACTTCCTCGTCTCCCCTTCTCACTTGCCCTCAGTTTACAACTGTACCCGAAAAAGATGCTGGCAGCTATGAACTGGATAGATGCCTTTGGGGCCAAGTATGTGCTATCCAGAAGTCCCCCTGACATTTAGAGAAACATGGTGTTTGGGGGACAGAAGTCCCTAGTGAGGACCTTCTGTGTCTTCTTTATGGTGGCACTCACCTTTCTCTCCTTTCCACCAACGTCACCAGCAACTGCACAGTGTCATTGGCAAGATCCTGCTCACTGCTCCACACTGCCAGGTTGCTGATCACCTTCTCCAAGAGGTATCCAACAACCCACTGAGAGCCCTCCGTGTCAGTGCCAAAGGCCGTGTTGAACGGCAGACTTATCTTGAGGAAAGCCAAATAGAGATCATCAGTACGTACAGTTGAAGAGTGTCACCAGAACATCAGCTCTAACAGAGGAAATGAGCATCTCATAACACTTTGTTTTACACTGTCTTGGCATATCTACCAATCTCTCCAGAACAGTGGGGACGGGTGAGATCAGGATAACAGAAATCCAGACACCTGAAAGTCCCAGCTAACGGAATGGAGGAGCAACTGTTGATTCCACCATGTGAGGAGGACTGAGGATTTTCAGCAATCTCGCAAAGCCCGTCAGCTCCGAATGTGTGTGAAGTGTTTGGAAGCCTGCTGGCATGACGACAGCCCAGTTGTGCTCTTGACCAGATAAACTGAAGCTTCGGGCACAAGGAGCAGGATTCAAGAGGCTGCAATATGGTTTTAGCAGCTGCCAACAGGAGGTGGCTCTATTTTCATTTGGGTTTTTTTGGGGCGGGGGGGTGTCACACGGAGGTTACCCCTTGTATCACTGCTTTGGACAACATTCGCACATCTTCATCAACAGCATTTCCTAATAATAACAATAATAATAACTGTGGCATTTGTTAAAAGCTTACTATATGCCAAGCATGGTACTAAGCGCTGGGGCACACACAAGATAATCGGGTCAGAAACAGTCCCTGTCCCCAAGGTGTGAGGAAACTGATGCAGAGAAAAGTTGGATGACTTGTCCGAGGTCACAGGGCAGGCAAGGGGCATGCCTACTGCCTGCAGCAGCTAGGCCATGGTTCCAGGGGAAAGTGCGCAGGTCTGGCATCGGAGGCTGGTGTCCAGATGTGGCAGCGCTTGCGGAGCAATAGCTGCTGGGGTTGTGCAATTAATGGTCAAGCTTTCTGACCCAAGAGCCTCCCAGGGTTCACCACTCTACCTTAGCGAAAGCTTCTGGGGGGTGAGCAACAGGTCTTGGTGTGTCTGTTGTACTTCTCAAGAGCCTTGGTGCACTGCACCCAGTGAGCGCTCAATAGATCCTACCGCTACTGCTGCTGTTGCTATTACTAAGGGGCTCCAGGAGATGGGTGGGTGGGTGGGCGGGCACCAGGCTGCGTTTACTTGGCCCATCAATGGGTCCAGCAGGTCAGGCACCACGGCACCCTTTGCATCATGCCGTGCGCCTGGTTTCCCACTTGCCCGCTGTACTCTGTGCCTCGTGGGCACTTGCCTGGCAAGAACAGGAGCGTGGGTGACCCTCCTGAATTGATTATGTGCTGATTCACAGGCCTGAAGTCTCAGGGACCAAGTTGGCCCATTGGCCCAAAAAGAGACTTCCTCACTGCTGGGGGTGGGGCGCAGTGCCAGGTGCTTTGCTGGATTTATGTACCTGAGTACAGAGGTGGCTGATGATATCGCATGTGGGCAGGGAACGCGTCTACCAACTCTCTACTCTCCCAAGCCCTTAGTACAGTGCTCTGCACACAGTAAGCACTCAGTAAATCCCAGTGACTGACTGAAGGTCAAGGACTGGCCAGGAAAGGTCTCATCATCATCATCAATCATATTTATTGAGCGCTTACTATGTGCAGAGCACTGTACTAAGCGCTTGGGAAGTACAAATTAGCAACATATAGAGACAGTCCCTACCCAACAGTGGGCTCACAGTCTAAAAGTCTCATGAGATTTTCTTAGGAGGGAAGAGGTACAGCTTGGCAGGGCAGAGGGAGAATGTTGTCCTTGTAGCAGAATGGATTATCTTCTATCTACCCCAGGGTTTCGGGCAGAGCACAAAGTAAGTGCTTAACAAATACTACAATTATAGTCATTATGTGAAAGCACTATGGAAAAAAATAAAAAAACATTAAGCAAATTCAACCTATTTTTCTATGCACAAATACACACCTTACAAGAGTCTTCATCAACCCTCATCCCCACTGACACTCACCATGGTCACCTCCCACTATACCAACTTTGAGCACACATTCTCAAAGGAAACTATGGAAAAGCAGAGCTACTACATTTCTTTCAGGGTCGCTCCTTTATTACTGTTCGAATGAAACTGCAGAAGAAAAGACTGACCTCTCACTAAGCCAAACCTTTCACTAGGGAAACAGCCTTAGCAGAGAAGCAAAAAGCAGAGCAGGGTGAAGAGAGCTGATGTGAAAATAACTCCTCAAGGCCCCAGAAGGAGAAGAGCTCAAGGGGCAAATAAAGCCGGATCCCACCGCCAATAACCGCCCACGGCCACACATTTTCTTAACAGTTTACACCATTAGGTAATCTGACCTGATCGTACAGCTTCTCGTCCACCAGAAGATAAGTCTTTGCCCATCGTTTCAGGAACCAGACGATATCTTTGCCCATTTGTGGACTCAGTAGATGAGTTAGGTCTGCTCTTATTGCTCGAGATTCAACTTCTGAAACTCTTAGAATGGCAGATAATAACCTGGAGGTGCAAGGAGAAGTTTAATCACTCTTTTAGACCGACTCTTCCTGACCCACTGTTTTCAGAACTGTTCTTGTGTTTTTTTCCACTTTCTCAAGATAAAGCTGGTGAATGAAGAAAAATTCCTCTCAGCAGGATGTATGTGTATATGCCGCCAGGCATTTCTGACAAAGAATCAGGAAGAGGTAAAGAAAATAATGGGGAAAGAGAAGAGAGGGAGGGAGGGAGAGGGAAAGAGAAGGGGAAGGGAAGGTAGAGGGAGGGAGAGGGGAAGAGGAAGGGAAAGAGGGAGAAGGAGGGAAAGGGAAAAAGAGTAAGAAGGGAAAGGAGAAGAGGAAGGTAGAGCCCTTACAAAGTAACACAGCATTTGTGTGCCCTTACAAAAATGGGCTTTCTGAAGAATAGTGCCACTTGCCTCAATAAATGACTTTAGGCCCCACTCAGCCTGACAGTAATAATCTGAACGAGTCAGAAACGCAGTATGATTACCTAATTACAGAGTCCGTTCTGTTGCACCCCGGGATGGAAGAGGCCTTCTCCCCTGGAGAGCCCAGTATCTGCAGGGTTGTGTTGATATCCACCTCAGTTGAATGCTTAATGGAATATTCCATGATTTCCGGAGGTATTAGCGGGGTCTCTCCCTGAGTATCGTCAGCTAAGAGGTAGCCTTCAAAAGCAGAAGGGAAAGAAAGTGAAACACGGTTTTCTACTCATATCTACCTTTTACAACCGACACCATCACTGACATTACAGAGGGAAGGCAGCGGACATTCTGAATCAATTCTACGTTTACAAAAATCACAGTAAACCTCACTCCAACAAGAAGCATTATATATGATCCAAGGCCATTTCAATTCAAATGTGGCTGACGTGAGTAAAGTCTTGTCAGAAAAAATGCACTCAAGGGTATATGCCCACTTCCTTTTGAACACCCTGGCTGCAAATATTTTTGTGTCTGTCTTCCCCCATTAGAATGCAAATCCCACGTGCACAGAGAATGTGTCCCTCTCTTACTCTGAACTTCCCAATCAGTGCTCTGATCCAAGCAGGCGCTCAAATAAATGCTGCCGCCACTACTAAATGTTTCTTTCATATCTTCAAGAGAAGCAATGTGGCCTAATGGAAAGTGCACAGGCCTGGGAGTTAGAGGACCTGGGTTCTCACCCTGGCTTTGCCATTTGTGTGCTGTGTGACCATGGGCAAGTCACTTCACTTCTCTGTGCCTGTTTCCTTTGTAATATGGGGATTGAATCCTACTCTCTCCTACTTAAGCCTGTGAGTTGACGTGGACAAGGACTGGGTCCAGCCTGATTATCTTGTATCTACTACATACCCAGCAGTTAGTACAGTGCTTGGCACTTAGTAAGAACTTCAGTGCCATAATAATGATCTCAAGTAAAATGAAAATTAAATACTCTAGTACTGATTTCCTCGGCAAACGTGCATCTGCAAAACTGCATCGAAAAATGAAGCAAGTTCCATTACTTGATAAGGTAAAATGCACAAAGATTTTGGCATACCCGGCTCGCCAAAGATAGAAAGTCTAAAACTCCACTGCTCGGTAGGGGGTTTAATAAGCCGAGCGAACAGAAAATAAATAGGATCACGAGTGACTCTGGTGGTGAATGTCCATTTGTAAACCGCTGAGGGGCTGCAATGGACAGCTCGATGGGAGAGGCGCCCACAACCCACCTGTGACTAAAATCAGCCAGTGAATATCTTCGTACAGGTCATCGAGCACTTTGTTGTCTATGGAGGCAGAGCCAGGGGAGGCGAGCAATTGCTGTTGGTGTCTCTGCAACTGGCCGTGAAGCCTCGTCACTCGGTCCTCCAACAAACTGAGAGAGAGAGAGAGAGAGAGAGAGAGAGAGACAGAGAGAGAGAGAGAGAGAGAGAGAGAGAGAGAGATTCCGCCGTCGGGATGGAAACATTCAGATTTCAGCAGTTGGGTGTGTAATGGATCAGAATGACAGTGGGGATTCCAAATGGGGTTAAAGCAATGTCTCTTTTAATATAAAGCTAGACACACACCCACACAATTTATAATCACCAAGTCTTTACGCGGGGAGCAATTGACGATGGGCTTTGGAGAGGAGATTTCGGAGGGGTAAATTTATTACATGGGTCAATCCCATTCTCGTACCATGGTTTCCAAAACACCTCTGCCATCTATCCTGCTGTGCCTGGGCTCCAAGTGTGTGTGCCAGGGAGTGCACATGTGAGCATGTTTCTCTCCACTTGTCCCAGGGTGCTGGAAAACGGGGCGGGGGTGGTTAGGCCCCGAGACACGGAAGTACTCTTCGGGGACCTGGGAGCAGAGAGAGTTTGCTCCCTGGAGTTGTTCTGGACTGTGTGTACCTTGTAAGAAGAGGTATACAGTGTTCTGCAGCGATTCTTCCTAGCATGCCCACACTGGCTAGTTGGTCAGAAAACTGGTCTCGGTCATCTTCCTGAAGCTCACTTATTTCTTCTTCCTCGCGGGATGCCACACCATTGGCAGTCTATCGGCAGGTGGAACAAACGGAGAATTATGAGTTATGGTCGAGGCCGCCCATCCGGGGTGCTGGGGGGAATGGAGGGACCCATTTAAATAGACAACCGCTTAGCCACTCTGGGCTGTCTGGGGAACCACTCTGTGGAGGGGGCTTGTCCCGGACCACAGAAGACTGGGGCGGGGGGGGCACATGGTTAGGGTCGACATGGCTCTGGAACCCAGTGGTCCAAGGTGGGGGAGCAGTCCTGGAAGTCTGCTCCAGATCGAGATGTCCCAGCTCCCAGCCCTCCTCGCCAAACCCAGATCGAGAGGCCGTCGGATGCCAGATGGAGACTGGCACCCGACACCCTAAGGAAGTCAGGAGGCCTCAGCGCTGCTGGTGATGCCAGTGGGCTCAAAGTTGGGGATCGCTTGGCTGCCGCTGCCAACTGCAAACTCCAAGAGGGAGTGGGCCCCGCAGGCAGTACTGCATATAAACCAGAACAGTGAAAGCTCAAGTAAACTGCATGCTTTGGAAATTTACATGCAATACTTCTCGGAATGTCCCTACCCTCATCGTCCCTACTTCTCGCCCAAGCGGCTTCTGTTCTCTGCCATTCCTCCACCTCCGGTCTCCATGCCTTGCTCTGGTATGGTGACGGCAAGACTCCCAGGTGAGAGTAGCTAACATTTTAGCAGCAACTTTGACACGAGAGCCTCTGCGGCACTCCCCACATCCACTACATAGCACCACATTCTGCCCCAGAAGCCTCCCATCTTAAAGAACTTACCAGGTTCCGGGTGCCATCTGGGGCTGCAAGGTGGCACTGAATATATGAATTGAAAACCTGCACCGCATGCTGGGTAAAGAAGCCTTTATGGAAATGCTTGTCATCTTGAACCAAAGTCAGCCAGGATTCCAGCAATTTGTCATATGCTTCCATGTACACCATGTCATCCTTGTCGAGCTGAGGGAGATGGAGAGAGATGGGGGGGTGGGGGGTGGGGGGCGAGACGGGACATGCACATTAGAAATGCCCCCAGAAGTGAGGCTCTCTGTATAGGCAGCATTTATTAAGGCTGTTATAGAGTAGTCCATCAATGTCAGCAAGGCAAAATTTCACACCAAATACAGATGCTATTTTAAAGTTCAAACTTTTCATTTTGATCCCAGGCTGTGATCTTCAACTGGCTAATTTTAAGAGCAAAAATGGACACTAATCCAAGGGTGGCGGCAGCAGAAAGCACCTGGGGCAGACTGCGGTGGGGAGGAGAGCAGGAAAGAAAGGATGCAGATGTGACCAGAGGACAGTGGCAGCTGAGGGCAGGACAGATCTTGGGCCCCTGCCCCTGGGAGATCCTGGGGAACAGAAACACGATGAACCAAACACCAAGGGACCAGAGGGAGAGTTTCACCATGAGGCCAATATGAGTGGTGGGGCAGCAGCAGCAGCAAGACAGTTACACTCATCCGACTGGGCAACACTCCTAACAACTGAAGCAGCATTTCTGATTTCAGGAAACTAAGACCAATAATAACAATAATAATAATGATGGTATTTGTTAAGCGCTTACTACAGGCAATGCACTGTTCTAAACACTGGAGGGATACAAGGTGATCAGGTCGTCCCACGTGGGGCTCACAGTCTTAATCCCCACTTTACAGATGAGGAAAGTGAGGCACAGAGCAGTTAAGTGGCTTGCCCAAAGTCACATTGCTGACAATTGGCGGAGCTGGGATTTGAACCCGTGACCTCCGACTCCAAAACCTGTGTTCTTTCCACTGAACCACACTGCTTCTCTACACCAATGTGGACTAGCTGCAAGGTAAGCCTTGGGAATCCATTGCCAGTGGTCAGGGGTGCAGTGAAGCGAGGGTCTCAAAAGAATTTCAAGACAAACAGAAGAGAGATTCCACTGTGGAGGGAGGAAAAGACACTAAGGATATTCCTTCTGCAGTCAGGGTAGTCTAATAAAAATATCCGACCTTTGAATGAATGACCCTATGGAATCAGAGAAGCCCAGCATCATGGAGGAGAAAGATATCTATACTGGTAGTATAGAAATTTCTCATTTCTAACATCTAGTGAACCTAGTAAGTCTTGGAAATAACATCAGGCCCACCCTACCCTCCGCCCAAATTCATCACACTGTCTCCGGTGTTCTGATATGCCAGACAAAAGTGGGTGCTTTGCCTCCTGGTTCCCCTTGGCATCTGGCCGGCCACTTGTTCACTACTTAAGTCCAACTTTCAACATGGTCCCACCTCCAAAAATCCAATTCGGGAGCGAGGCTTCCCGGTGACTAATTCCCAGGATCCCCCCAGCAGCTCTCCTTGTGGTTGGGAGCTACGCTGGCAGTCTGCCCGCCCGCTGCTGGAGAGGCCTTCTGAAGCGAGACTATACACCCCCTTGCCAAGAATTCCACAACTTGCCCGCCGACCTCCTTGAGAATTCCCAGGCGGGTGCCATCTGGTCGTAGTAATTTGTTTACATCTAGTTTAGCGGTTTGGTCTGAGCACCCTGGTGCTCATCACAATCTCGCCCAGTTCCTCCATTATGCAAACCACCTAGGTGTGGGAGGAACTTACACACACGGCCCCAAGCTCCTCCACTCCCGCTTAACACTTTTCCAGGGCACCTGAGGGTTTCTTTGGGTCAGAAACTGAGCTGGAGGCAGCTGGACCCTTCCTGATGCTGTCCTGGCTTTGAGCCAAACCTCCAAGATGGGCCCAAGGCCATCTTCCATTTAAGCATAAGCTTCCTGGGGGCAGGAAACGCAGGCTTTGCCTTTGCTGAACATTCCCTAGAGTTCCTGAGTGGCCTCAAAGCGACCCTAGGAATCGCTAACCGCAGGTTCTGGCCCTGAGTTGATCCTAATATTGCTCATCTTGCGAAGTCCTCCCTCCCTCTCAAATGCCCCCACTGACCTGGATCCTTCTTGAAGAGTAGAGCCACTGAAGAAAGAGGCCCTGACCTAGAGGAAAAGACCATTTTCGTCTATTATAGAGATTTGACTGACCCTCAGTCGGGATTAATTTTCCACGGATGAACAGGTAAAGCATTAGCCAGCTAGCCCAAGGAACTGGGGACAGCAAAGACGCTGCAAAAGGGATGGGGCCACCTGCAAGCGAGGGTAAACTATGAGGGTTAGGCCACTTCAGTCTGCGAGGCTGCACAGGCTGAGAAGGGATAGGTTTGAAGCTCACAAGACTGTGAAGGGCATCTGATGAGCCCAACATTAAACTACTACTCACCAAATCCCAGAGCACCAGGACAATGGTTAGTCCCAAAGAGTCAGAGGGCCGGAGGAGAAGCACGGGTGAACTAGAACCACAGATTCTCTTGGCAGAAGACTTCAACCACTTGAAAAGAGTTTGGGATAGATCTGTGGCTGCACAAGGCATGGTGGGTCACTACAGGGCCACCACAGGGATGGTAGGAGATCCAAGGTGACTGAACTGAATGGCACTTTCTTCAAGGGAAAGGTTAAGGATTTTAGGTGGGCGTGAGGAGGAGGAGGAGGAGGCCCAGAATCCCAGTGTGCTGGCAACTACCCTTGCATACCCATGCCGGGTAGCAGTAAGGTGGACGACCCCCGCCAACCGTGCACTGCCTGACATAATGGGGCGGGATGGATAGATGCCCCGCTGCTCTAACCTTTCCGGGACGGCCTGCCCTCTTTCACCCTCTTTATAGTGTACTGATTTCTGGTGATACACCTGGAACTCAGCAATCATCGAACCTGGATCAAAAAACCTCGCTCTCTCCTGCTACTGACAATACACGGGCATGTGCCACTGTCAAAACAATTACTGTGACCATTCAGCAAGGCCCACTGTAAGGGTAATGGCACTTTAAACCCAAACTACACGTGTTTACAGTCGTTACTTCTTCACGCTGCCCTTAATCCCGTAATTTAGGGAAATGTTTTTAAGTTCAGACAGTATTCCACAGTGTGCTCTTCAGCCCTAAACACTGACAGATGGAGCTTGCAGCCCAGTCTTCAGAGGATACGTTAAATGGTACCTCTGCATGCTGGAGACGGAGGAGCTGCAGGTGGAGCTCTTGGATCTCTGTATATATGTATATATGTTTGTACATTTTTATTACTCTATTTAGTTATTTAGTTATTTTACTGTACATATCTATTCTATTTATTTTATTTTGTTAGTATGTTTGGTTTTGTTCTCTGTCTCCCCCTTTTAGACTGTGAGCCCACTGTTGGGTAGGGACTGTCTCTATATGTTGCCAATTTGTACTTCCCAAGCGCTTAGTACAGTGCTCTGCACATAGTAAGCGCTCAATAAATACGATTGATGATGATGATGATGATCTCTGTCCTACCTCCAGAAGTTTCTTTGAGTCAGAAAGAGAAGCCCAGAGGCTGCCAGGAGAGCCAATCAGCACCTTGGGCAAAGAAAGATGACGATTCGATCTCCAAAAGAGTGAAAATGAAGCACGAGCGACAGGGACACGTAATCAGAAAGCAAGGGATTCCAGCAGACACTGCCAACAATGTACACAATGCTTATGGCTGAAAAGCAGCTTACCTCAAATCCATTATAATCTCTCAGTCAAGAGCGAGGGTTTTAGGAAGATTAAATACCATAGATGTGTGCCAGAAGAATTCTTTCTTAAGTGGGGGGCAAGTTTGCTTTAAAGTGCTGTCCAGACAACAGGTGATTATCACAGCTGACCCAGAGCTAAATTAACAAATATGGCCTGAAACTATTCCTTCAGGTTAAGGCAAATCTTGAAACTTGATGGAAGTTCTTTCGGGATCTTTGACTCGGCGCGGATGTGCACCACTGGGTAAGCTTTCAGTTTGTGTGTTTTGTCCCAGAGCCCTATATGACATTCAAGTGCCCACACAATACTGCTTTACTGAATACGATTTTCATATGAGCGTTGATGATCCTTTTTATAATGGGACTTTTTTTGAGCAACCTACCACTGAAAGAGCGTACAAGAATCTGGGCAAAACCACATCATTCATTCCACCAATCCTTTCCATCAAGATAAAAAAAAACAACCCTTTACTTGGATAAATGCAGCCATCTGTTGATGGGCAGGGTTTTGAAATCCTTTCTGGAAAATAGCTGTTAATTCGGATGTCTACTTTAAATCTCCTTCATTCCACTTTGTATTGCCTGAATGTGACCCTTACCCGCTTGGTGTTCTACTCACGGGCTCGGCTTGACCTGTTGGGGCCCTGGAGTGGCAATCCAAAAATTTTCTGCCTCAGGCCTGCCCAAAAGCTCCAAAATTCCAACCAGCAACTTTTAGCCCTCTGGTCCCCCAGCTCTAATGATGCAGTTAAACAGAACAAATTAGACTTCTTGTTTTAGGGCAAACATCAGCACACACTTTTCTCTCTCCCTTTTATACTTCCTTATAGTAAGCACCCGGTCAGTAAAACTGTAAATAGGAAACGGAGCATGGCTTAGTGGATAGAGCACAGGCCTGGGAGTTAGAAGGACCTGGGTTCTAATCCTGGCTCCACCACTTGCCTGCTGTGTGACCCTGGGCAAGTCACTTAATTTCTCTATGCTTCAGTTACCTCATCTGTAAAATGGGGATTAAGATTTTGAGCCCCAGGTGTGACAGGCACCGAATCCACCTTGGAGCTTAGTACAGAGTCTGGCACAGGGTAAGCACTTAAATACCATCATCATTGTTATTACTATTATTGTTAATAATAAACACCATTTGAAAAAAAACAAACAAAACAGTAGGCACCAAAGAATCTTTCTAAAATCATTTTCTCCCTCACATGGTCTTGGGAATACCTACAGTATTTAAGATGCCATTCAAATACAGCTGCATTTTCCCGCTGCTTAGCGAACATCCCAAATGTGGAGAAACGATGCCGGTGGGAATACCCTCCCCATGAAAATCTTCAGAAACAATGGAAAGGTCTTGAGCCTTGAGCTGACTTGAACAGGTTCCATTACATTTTGGAGATTTGGGTATATTAGGTCACAGAACAAACCGCCAGATTGATCAACACAGCCCCTGGCATTCTCCTCACACAAGGACTTTAGTTGCTTCTAGTGAACTTATTCATGGAATAAACGGACAGAGCTCTGAATGGATGCTGCAACTGGAATAATCTGCTATTTCAGTCAATCATTTCCCCGCCTCCTCTCAGAAAGCTCCCGTGGCACTAAGGCGCTTGCCCACCAGCAAAGATCGGTGGCCCCCAACCAAGCAACTGGATCGTCCCCTAACAGCTCTTGGATGCCACAAGGGCCCGGTTAGCACAGAGGCCTTCCTGGGCAAGCTCCAAGGAGCAGCAGCAGGTTACTCACCACTTCTTCCAACGCCGCGCTTCGCCCGAAAGAACACGTGAGGTGGGTGAGGCAGTTGACAAACGAAGAGAAGAGTTCATTTGGGATGGCAGTTAAAGCGGTGCGAGGGAACACAGTTATCAGGTTGCTGATGATGCTGGAGATGCCCACCGCTTCAGAATCTTCTATTTCAATTCTACGGACAAAATGACGATTATGTTACTTAAATGAGAGAGAAGAAAAAAGGCTACCTAGAGTTTTTTCCCCTCCCCGCAAGCTTTTCTGTTCCAACGATAAGCGTGCAAGTAATGTGAGTCTGCTGTGGAAAAAAAAAGGGAGAAAACAGAGAGTCTGTCCTTTCTTTTTCTGCTTTCAAGCCTACAGCAAAGATCAAATGTCGCTTTTCGAAAGAGCAGCATGGCGTACGTACCCATTGACGGTACTCAGCAGCCCCTCAATGAAATGTGCCAGGTAATCAACTTGGGAGCCTTCGTCGGGGAAGATGGGTCCATGGAGAGAGGCCAGCTGGGCTAGACATTGCAGCGAGTCTTGGGCCATGTCTGAATCTTCTCTGATTTTTCGATGGACCTGTTGGGAACAATAACTAATCCATAAAATAAAGCATTCTCCCTCCTCAAAATCACAAGTCTTCCCTCCGCAGGAACACGGCCGACAGTTCACTCTGCTTACGGCTGAAAGACTTCAGAAGCAGATGCGTTTGCGTAAATTTCAGGACTGTCTCTCAATTTGCTGGCTTCCCAACCCATGACTTCAAACACACACCAAAGTGAACTTTTCCTGGGTGCTACTTACATTTTGAAAGTGGAACTGTCTGTGGCGTGTTATGTCTTACAGAGAGGAACAGATGCCAGCCAGTCAGACATGCTGCTCCTTCTAAAAACAGCAACAATGACAGCCATCTGGACGATGCGAACTATGCCTAGGCTACAGCGTCTTGCTAAAGTTAGTCGACAAGTTCAATCAATAGTACATGGATGCGACTTCACTGGAAGTAAACAGTGAAGGGCCGGGAAACAGACACACTTCAATCCCTAGAGACATTCTGCTATCGGCATTAGTATTGAGTTGATGGATCTTTTCTATTCTCATCTGTTTTACCCCACGACTAGTTTTTTGAATATAAAGCAAAAAGAAAATATTTTTTTTAAAAAGTTTTACACGCCATTAAAAGGGCTACCGCGGAGGCTGTATTTTGGATGAACAATGCTGGCTACGAGAGGCCCAGGGCTGCTGCCACAACTTCTGGGGAGGACAGCACACAGGCATCTTACTGCTGTTGACCTGGGCAGTACAGCATGGTAAGGGAAATTAATTTTAGCTTGGATGGTTCACCTGGAAACGATGACCAAAAGGGTCATCTCTTTTGCTGCTATGGAAAGCGCGAGATGGGCTGTGGCTTTTTACCCTCCATTAACCCCTAGCAGTCCTGGGCTGGACCGAGTCTTGAATCCCAATTTGTAATATATCTGTCAAATGTGCAAACATCGGCATCCTGTATTTTGAGCAGTACTGGGTTTTCCTCCAGTTTGCATAAAGTGAATTGGACCCTAGAGATGAACTGGAAAAAATAGGATGCTAGACGGCTAATAGTGAAATGTTTTGAAATCATTTCTTCACTTACTCCAGCTTTAATTCCTGAAGTGTGGAAGTGAGGAAAAACTCAAAAGCATAAGATTCAGGTGACTGGGGAGTGATTCAACCTCCAGTTTATTTCCTTCACTTGCCCCCAAAATAAAATAGAAAACAAAGCACTTCAATTAGGAAATCAAATATTACCTAGAAATACGTACATGAATAGTTCAGATTTATTCAGCCTCTCAAACCTCTAACGTTCTCTATGTTTGGAAAAGCACTTCTCCACTGTAGCAGTTATATCATTTCAGTTCCAGTTACACAACCATGCAAAATGACCACTTGCTTTCCGACTTCTGTGTGGGTGCAGAATAACTATTATTCAAAAGCTATCAATAGTATCTCCATGATAAAATTCACCCTAGCTTAGAAAGATTAATTTTTTTTAGGCCCAGGGGAAGAACTTTGAATTTTTAGGTAACAACCATTTCAGATCCCTTAGGCAATAGTCATTCGCTCGATCATTAGCAATCCAAATATTCAGCCACTTTCTGAAGGGGAAATCCTAGCTAGAGGCAAACTTCTCAGATCTGTTACTGTGGCTAAACAGGAGAGGGTTAAGCTTCAAACTCCAGAGCTATTTGCATGAGGCACTTCACAGCTGACAGTAGCAGCTGCCAGCTTGTCTAGACAGCTGTTCAGATTTGGGGTGGCTGTTCCCAGTTCTGCCACCAAATTTTTCACCTTTTCAAAAACTGCCAGAGCCAGGGATTCTTTCAATCAAAGGAGTAAATTTCCTTCAGAACAAACTGAACCCGCAAACACATCAAAATAATTTCATCCACCAAGGCAAAGAACAGCACCTAAGGAGGATATATATTTAGCTACTGAATCTGCAGTCTTTTCCACGTGTTACTGTTCTACTTTGCAAAAGAGAACTCATATTAAATTACTGCGCTGGTGATTCCTTCAAGGACGGATGCATCTCTGTCTGCACCTGGATGTCAGCCTCCAGGTAGCTGCTTGGCCAGGAAGCTTTCCTGCTCTAATGCCAAAGGCAGCACTTGCTAGCATTCTCTGTAAAAATCAGGGGAAGATAAGAAGCTCAGTCTTGGACATGTTGAGTTTTAGATGGCGGACAACCAGATGGAGATGTCCTGAAGGCAGGAGGAGATACGAGCCTGGAGGGAGGGAGAGAGAACAGGCGTGGAGATGTAGATTTGGGTGTCATCAGCGTAGAGAGATGATAGTTGAAGCCGTGGGAGCAAATAAGTTCACCAAGGGAGTGAGTATAGATGAAGAACAGAAGGGGACCAAGAAATGACCCTTGAGGAACCCCTACATTAAGGGGATGGGAGGGGAGGAGGAGCCCATGAAGGAGACTGAGAATAAACGGCCAGAGAGATAAGAGGAGAACCAGGAGAGGACGGGGTCTGTGAAGCCAAGGTTGGATAGCGTGTTGAGGAGAAGGGGGTGGTCCACAGTGTCGAAGGCAGCTGAGCAGTCGAGGAGGATTAGGATAGAGTAGGAGCCATCGGATTTGGCAAGAAGAAGGATCCCCTGTTAAACAAAATCCATAAATTACGAAGAACAACGTCTCTATTTTTGAAAAAGGAAAAAAAAAATTCCATTCGTTCCTGAACGTGTTGACTGCAATTAGGCTTGAACATCTTACAAAAATTCAGTCCACTTGTCCCAGGGTTCCTTAAAGAGAATACAAGAGCAAGTAGCTTTGAGCCGACGGGGGGCCCTGCCTGGTGGCAAAGAATGAAACTTACTGTGAAGAAAAGCTCCATCACTCTGCTGTCCAAGAGGGTCTCTCTCCAGGACTCTGTCGGCTTCAGCGTCACATTCTGGGAGGCTTCAAACATTGCTATGTAATGTCTGCCCAGTGAGCTGCTGTCAAGGTCAACAACCGTATTCCTACTTTGTTCCCAAAACCCAAGGCCCGTGAAATAAGAGGACCCGCCCATCAGGAAGGGGATGGAGAGCTTCAAAGTGCCTCTCCGCACACATGCCCCCCAGAGCCGGCCCCAGGCGCCCCAGTGAAAGGTGTGGGGTCCGGACGGCGAGTGGACTCTGGACACGGCTGAGGACAGGGATGGGGAGAGAGGAAGGCGTAAGAGGTGCATTCATTCTCTACTGCACGTTGGGGACCCAAACGTGGCAAGAGCAGAAGGGGAAAGAACCTCCAGCATCAGCACCACTACCAGGTAATGCAGGTAAGAAAGGAAGTCGGCTTTGAAAGTTTCTCCATGCAGTTTTTGAAAAAGAGAGGGGGGTTTTAACACCTCTTTAGAGAAGCAGCATGGCCTGGAAGTCAGAAGGACCTGGGTTCCAATCCCGGTTCCACTACTTGCCAGCTGTGTGACTTTGGGCAAGTCACTTTACTCATCTGTGCCTTAGCTCTTTCATCTGTCAAATGGGGATTAATACTGTGAGTCCCATGTGGGGCCTGGACTGTGTCCAACCTGATTATCTTGTACCTACCCCAGCGCTTAGTAAAGAGCCTCTGACACATAGTAAGCACTTAACAAATCCTATTAACAAATACCATTAACAACCTACTTTCTAATATTAAAAGTGTTTTTCCCCAAAAAAGATGTGCTATTTGTGCATTTTAAAGGCATTACCAACTTTTCTAAAAGGGACAAAAAAGATACAGGTAGGGGCAGATGCTCCCATATTTTGAAAGGGGTGTATATCTGGGCACACAGAACTTCAGGGGGTGGGAGGGACAGCAGGTGTACAAGTTTCATAAGCAATAGCATCTCGGTTAGTGGAATGTGTTCCCAGCTTCTTAGCTCCATTCAATTCCCCAGAGGTGCACTCACAGGCCCTCAAAATACAAGAAAATGGAGCTCAGATGAATATGAGAAATGCAGACCAGTTCCACTCTGGTGGGGGGAAGGGTATGCCGATCACCCTCACTGCTGCTTAATTCTTTTCCACTATTTCCATCAATAGATGAAATTCAAAATATTCTAACATTTTAAAATATGTTCTCTTGAACTATGGATTAACTTTTTAATTCTTGGTACTTAACAGCAAATACTCTGCCACAATATTTGCATATAGCCCACCCTTGCTTCCTATTTTATACTTCAGAATATATTTTAACCATTACAGATTAGACATGGAACATTATCCATCAATGGTATTTACTGAGCAACTGAGTGCTAAACACTCAGAAAAGTAAGCAAGACACACATTCCCTGCCCTTAAGGAGCTCACAGTCTAATGGGAGACAGACCAAAATGATTTAAAAATAGTGGGAACAGGAAGAACAAAGAAACCTTCTTAGGATAACAGAGTTAAATAAATAAAGCCAATGTATAAATGAAATATAAAACTACAACGCATATCCCAGTGACAGCAACAAAATACAAATGTGCTAAGGGGAGAGAGGGTGGCACTGGGCTGGCGCAACAGGGATGCTAGGAATTAACTGGGAGTCTTCCGAGACGGATGCTGAAGACTGAGTTTCAGGGGTCGGGGGGTGTGGAACAGGGCGAGGGGTCCAGAGGTGAGGAGTCGAGGTAGAGGGTGTGTTGGGGAGAAGCCAAGAGAGCTGGGAAGTAGCAAGAGAATAGAGACGATGGATAAGGTGGAGAAAGCTGAGAGAGAACCTCGAAACCCATGGTAAATGTTACCTTTCCCCTCCTCAGGCTTATGCTCTGGGGCAGAGAGGTGAGCCTCCTCATAGTCTTTAACTCAGAGCCCCATGAATAGAGCCTTTGCTGTCTAACGTCATCCCCAGGCTGCTTCTAACACGGAGTCCCGCCCAAAGGTGGTTTTTCCTCATTTTTCCTTCCCCTCCCTGGCTTCAAACCATGGTTGGGTTGACTTCTGCTGAGGTGTGGAGAGGGCGATTCAAGCTGCCTTGTTGGGCCCGTGGTCCAAGGTGGCAAAGCAGTGCAGAGAGGCCCCCCCACTCCCCCTCCAGCCACTTGGCTCTAAAATGGTGGATTGGGCCACAGGGATGAGATTGACGGAACACCGGAGGAGGGACAAAGAGTGATGAATGGAGACCACTGGAGTACAAGGGATGCCAACTTTCTGCTCAACCGCCAGTCAGAGGCCGCGGAAGCTGACGGACAGCATGGGGACTAATAAGGGTTCGCTACTGTGGGAGCATCTTCGGGAGGGCCAAGAGGGCTGCCTGTGTTAGCCAGGGGCGAGCTTATGCCAAGGAAAGGATGTGTTAAAGGATGTGTTAAAACCCCACCCGTGTAAGCGACCGGCGCACAGTATGTAGACTGCTCAGTCCGAGGACCACTCTGTTCCTGGTCATGTGTTGAGCCCTCTCGGGAGGGAGTAGGATTAAAGATGCCTGACTTGGAGCAAGCTGTGGCCTCTGTGTTTTCTATGCTACATCCCACCAGGAGTGGTAGCAGGAAATAATAATGATAATAATGATGGCATTTATTAAGCGCTTACTATGTGCAAAGCACTGGGGAGATTACAAGGTGATCAGGTTGTCCCACACGGGGCTCACAGTCTTAATCCCTATTTTCCAGATGAGGTAGCTGAGGCACAGAGAAGTTAAGTGACTTGCCCAAAGTCACACAGCTGACAATTGGCAGAGTCAGGATTTGAACCCATGACCTCTGACTCCAAAGCCCGGGCTCTTTCCACTGAGCCTCTACTTAATGCCCAAGGAGGTGGGCAGCCAGTGGAGGTTTTTGAGGAAGGGAGAGATGTGTAGTGAATGAGGCTTCAGGATGACCTGTGCAGCAGCAGAGTTTGGTTTGAAGTGGGGAAGAAGACGGCAGAGAGACTAGTGAGGGGGCTAATACAGACAGTAGTCTAACCTGATCTAACAAGAGCTTGGGCCAGAGCATTAGCTGTTTAGGTAGAGAGGAAGGGATATCCCTGGGAAATGTGATGGAGGAATAATAAGCAACTTTAGATAAGCTTTCCTGAGCAAAGCTCATCCAATAACCCTTCATAATGATTAGGATACTTCCCAAAGGGCATGTGCATTTGGGAAAATCTGGATAAAATGACCAGAGACTAGCTGCTCCTGATTTAAATGCACAACCACAGAGTACCCAAAGTTGGGCAGCTCACTTACTGAAGATGCAAATGTGAACATTAATTCTATATATCCTTCCTCATTCCACCTAGAATATAGCACAGTTCTGGTCTCACATCCAAGGAAGGGCAGAATAAAGCTCATAGAGATACAGAAAAAGACAACTATAATGTGCAACTACAATGTGGTGACAGAGCAGATTCCTTATGATGACAAAAGGAGAAATTAGGTCTATTCGGTTTGAAAAGTCAAAGACAATAGCATGGCCTAGTGTAAAGAGCAGGGCTTGGGAGTGAGAGGACCTGGGTTCTCATTCCGGCTGCACCACCTGTCTGCTGTGTGACCTTGGGCAAGTCACTTCACTTCTCTGTGCCTCAGTTTCCTCATCTGTAAAATGGGAATTAAATCCTACTCCTCCTACGTAGACTGTGAGCCCCATGTGGGACAGGGACTGTGTCCAACCTGGGGTAGATACAAGCTACCTTCTCTCTAAATCAGCGCTTAGTACAGTGCTTGGCATGTATTAAGTGCTTAACAAGTACTATAATTATTATTATTGCTATTATTATTAAGGCTAAGCAGGAACAAGACTGAAATCTCTGAAGTCACAAAGGACTTCTCAGGAGTTGCTCTTAAAAGGGCTGAAGCAATGATTCAGCGCCGGCCAGTGTGCCAAGCACTGTGCTCAAAGCTGGGGCAGATACAGGGGAAGGGGAAGCAGCGTGGCTCAGTGGAAAGAGCCCGGGCTTTGGAGTCAGAGGTCATGGGTTCAAATCCCGGCTCCGCCAATTGTCAGCTGTGTGACTTTGGGCAAGTCACTTCACTTCTCTGGGCCTCAGTTACCTCATCTGTCAAATGGGGATGTAGACTGTGAGCCCCCTGTGGGACAACCTGATCACCTTGTAACCTCCCCAGCGCTTAGAACAGTGCATTGCACATAGTAAGCGCTTAATAAATGCCATTATTATTATTATTATTAGATACAAGAAAAACTACAACTACTGTCAAAATATCAACCTGTCGATCAATTGAGGGTATTTACAGAGCGCTGAGTGAAGAGCACACCATATTAAGTGACCCCTGCCCAGCCCGGAGGCATCTCCGAGCTACTCCATCGCTCCCCTGTTTCAGATCCCTTCTGTCTACTTCCACGTCACTGGCTGAGGCTTGTACGAAGTAGGTTAGGGGACGATGCAGAAGTGGGTCAGAGGCTCGACCAAGGGAATGGAAATAGAAGTGAGGACTCTGGGACGGGACAAAAGTCCCTTGGAGAATTCACGCCAGACCAAAGTCCTCCAGGGCAGGCAGAGGCCCCTGGGGAGTCCGGTGTGCTCTGGCTCCCACCTTCTCATCTCCATTCTTCAGCCAGGTCTGTCACTATCCAGGGCTGCAGACTGGCACATTGTCTTCCCAGAGTGGGCAAGAGGGGCAGCTATCTACTGACGCCATGCTAGAGTGGGGCCTCTGCCTGCTTCCCAGCTCTTTTCCAATTTGCGAGAAATCCTCTCGCCACACTCTGCTCCACACCGGCTAACTGCTACCACTTCAGCCTTTCCTCCTTAGTGAATCCACAAGGCCTTTTCCAGGTTCTGGTAAGAGCGGGTTCAGGGTGACCGGTGCCCAACTGCCCCGCTGGTCACTGCGAAGTCTGTAAAGGAGACGGATGGCCGGGGCACCCAGGGCAGCTGGACCTCATTCACCTTCCTCTCCAGCTGGGCCATCGACTAGGCTGGACTTATTGGCCAAGAGCCTCTCTAATCTGTCAAAGCCCTCCCTGTCCCCTGGCCGGTTTTTTGATCGCATCGGTTTACCCCCGGAGATTAACTCTGAAAAAATTATTCAAACCCAAATCCGACCCGCCGAAACGTAATGCTGATAAAATGCACTGCAATAGAACTGAAAAAAGAAACGCTTCAGGCACCCACATGCCGCGCAAGTTTGGCAAACTGTCTTAGAACAAAAAAGGAACTGAGTGTATTGTTCTTTATCTGATTAGGACCGCTCAAATCCCCAGGCCTCCGCCGACATCTGGTGAAGGAAAGCTGGGGGGTGTTGCAGCCCCATCGGCCAACAGACCATAGGAGGAAGAGGGCACGGTCCCTGAACCAATTCCTGCAGTCACCAGTGCTGCGTCGCACTG
The DNA here is from genome assembly GCF_015852505.1 of Tachyglossus aculeatus. Lineage (NCBI taxonomy): Eukaryota > Metazoa > Chordata > Mammalia > Monotremata > Tachyglossidae > Tachyglossus > Tachyglossus aculeatus. Next base: position 570,326 of record NC_052085.1, read on the forward strand.
AAGTCTTACCCAAGGCTGAGGCCGCCGCAGCCACCTTCAGGGTAGCAAAACCAGCCCAGAGAATCTCCCAACCACCCTACCACTTAGTACATTAAGCTCAGCACATAGTAAGCACTTAACAAGAACTATGATTCTTCTTCTTCTTATTATTATTATTGTTATTCATCCTGCCTGCACTTTATCTTAGTGTTGGTCGCCCCTACTAGACTATAACCTTGTGACGGTAGAGATTGTGTCTACTAATTCTACTGTACTCTCCCAAACACTTACTACTGCACTCTGTTAGACAGTCAGTCAATTGCACTTATTGAGCACTGTGTGCAGAGCGCTGTAGTAAGCACTTGGGAGAGTACAAAGTAACAATATAATAGACACATTCCCTACCCACACCAACACCACTGGCTAGTTGAGTGGTGGACGGCTGGCCCTGCCTCCTGCCCAGAGGGTCTTCTGGGGACCCACAATCGAGGGCAGACAAGGGAGTAGAAAAAAGAAACAAGGAGGTCAGTGTGCCCTCCGGGAGACAGAAAGGCAGGGGTGTAAACTGCCAGCAAGGTATCTTGGTTCAGGCCAATCCAAATACACTGAACCATCCCTATGGCTGTGAGAACTGGATCTGCCCCCCACACCAAACCCCAATCCCAGAAACGTCCCCCCAGTGCTACCTATATGCAGTACAACAGCAAATGGCCAAACGAGTTCATGGGAAGAGGGCAGACTGACCTCTTTCTGCTCTGTTTTTCTAAATTTGACCAAAAAGACCTCAGAGCCAATCCAGGAACAGCTATTGGAGAGATCAACTGCTCCTGCTCAGCCTGCCCACACCCACCTTTCTTTTCTTTTCAAGCGTGTTTGTTAAATGCTTACTATGTGATAAGTACTGCTTTGCGCACTGTAACTACGGTTAATCAGGTTGCACACTGTAACAGGTTAATCAGGTTGGGCACAGTCCCTCTCCCACATGAGGGGACGCCACTCTGTTAGAGGAAACTTCAAATCATAAGACAAGGATAAAGGCAAAACGGTGCTGGGTCCTGCAAATGGCTAAGACAACAGTACTAGGCTGGGTGGTCCATATGGGCAGTGGGGCCAGGGCTGTAAAACCAAGTCATACATGCATCCAAAGGCTAATTTTAGTGCCGGGGTGGTAGGATGCAATGAAATACCAGTTTACAAGTGCTGACTCTGCTAATAGTGAGTTTCCTGACACTGGGGAGAAAAGATGACATTGCTGCGTGACCGGTTGGAGAGGAGACTGGTTTGTGACCCCAAAAATGCCCTTCATTTTGATTCATTTTCTCAGAAAGAGGAGCCCCTAAGAAAAAAAGAAATATATCAAGTCGGCTTCCCCAGAGATAACCCCCACACAGTCCCTCTTCCCCACTTACACAGTGTTGGAGATGAAGAGCCCGGGCTCTGCAGCAGAGCAGGACCCTTAGGAAAAGATGCGCCTGTTCCACTCCTGTGCCCCTCCGCTCTGCCCCCACCCTACCGAAGGGCTTCGGGCCTGTGAGACTGCAGCAGAACCAGGCTGGACCTGGCCCCACAGGCTCACCTCCGGAGGTTTCCCTCTGACCTTCCCCCAGCCGCAGCTCCTTTCCTTCCTTCCTGCTCCGCTGTGAGCCGTCGGATGCTGTAGGGAGCACGGCGGTAATGCCACCTAGGGAAACCCCCCGCAGCCCCACCCCATCCCCACCGCCCCTCTGTCCATGGAAATGCTGTCTGAAAATCAGGCTATTTAAAAGAGGGGCTTCTCTTTCTCTCCTGAATAAAAACCTGAGCCACTTAAAGGATATGGTTTGGAGGAAGGAAGTTCCAACTTAAGACCTGGTTGGCTAGTGCAAGATAACGCTGAAACACCGACGACATCTGAGCATTAAGGTTTTCTCGCCTGCTGAACTCCTGCAGGACTTCGACCGTCAGGACGAAGATCTGCCGAAGATCCTCCTCCTACCATTGAGAGAAATCCCAGAATGTTATAAAGTAGACTTTCGGCTCCCAAAGACCACCACATTACTAGGACCGATGATCTACGTGACTAAACAGACCAGATTTGCCTTGGATCTTTAACCTGCCTCAAAGGGAACACCGCAAGGAAATAACACAATCCACCACCGGAGAACTTTGGCATCGATGTTGAAGAAATAAATCAGACAGTTGCTCTACTCCAAGGCTCGAGTGTGTAAAGCGATGCCTTCACACAACATTTCTCCGCGGCCGAACAATACATTTAAGACGAGCAGCCCGCGCCATCCGCAAGCGTATATTTAAAGTCATGGCCCTCCTTGGCTTTGGGCCAACTCTATTTTTAAGATTGGCAGAGTTGCAAAAATTGCATTAATTCCACTTGAAAATGGAATACAATAAATGAAATTAGGATTGAGAATACCCCCCTCCCCACCCACTCCCCCCCCAAACTCCCACAAGACGGGCATTAAAGGGGGTCGGAAAACATCCCTCAGCTTTTAACGGAAGAAAGACTTCTGGAACGCTCAGTCGGCGTACACAACTGACAGCTTTATTAACTAGGACTGTGCTATTCAAGATTCCCAGGTGTGCACACAACTGCACTTGTACACAAAACATCCCCTTATCCCTTCTGGGAGCAAAAAGAAGGTGATGCCCACGACGTGGCAAACAGCCCAAGTACCTGAAAGCCGCGCTTGCAGTTGCCGTGGAACTCCATGCTCAGACCGATGTTGCTGGTTTTACTGGAGCTCGAGAACTCGCTGAGCAGGGCGGTGAGAATGGAACAGGCCAGAGTTTGCTGCAAGAATTCAAGGAGACAAAAAGCACAAATGAGAAATGCTTTGTAAGGTTCTAGTGTTTCAGCCAATGTTTTGAATGACTCGTTAGAACATTCCTCTCCTTCGAGTCAAATGTGGGAGCCTAGCCGGGAAAGCAGGGGGCTCCCTTTGCGACAGTCTGCCTCAGGCTGGCCCTGGGGCATTTTTGGCCCCGTGGGCCAACCCAAGCCAAAATGTTAACAACAGTCACCTGCCCAAACAGTATCTCTGGCTAAAGGCCCCGTTTTCTGATTTCAAGCCCAATGAGCATTCTTCTACTCCTACCGGAGGAATGCGCCCAGGGAGATGGGGTGGGGAGATGGAGGGAGGGGAAGAAGAGACTACTCTGCACCCCAGATGGACGACACCGTCAGCGGTCACTCTCCGAGCCCCGAGATGCTACAGTTAGAAAATGGGCTCTTCTCCGGCCCTGCAACCCCCGCCTGCACCTAGCAGAGTCACAACGTCATCCTAGGCTCAGCGGCTATTGGAGCAGACTATCTGGAGCCAAGGTGCCACGATGGGACAGAGAGGCAGGGATTGTTCCAGGGCTAGGCATGCCGGCAACTGTCCAGGGGTTAAGCGGAAATATGCACACTACCTCTGAACACCCGAAAGATTAAAGTTAAGATGATACTATTTATGCTAGTGCGTATGACAGCTGAAAACCGTTCCCTCCACCCACCAACTGCAACATCTTTGTTCAGAAATGTCTCTGATGTCAATACCTTGACCCTACAGGCGCTAGTTATCGTAGCACACACTCATCCAGTTAGATTCCTCATTGCTCCATAAATCCCAAACCGTCACAGCCAATGTGGGAGAGTACGTATATTTCGGAACGCTTTGATTTTTCAAATCGATTTGTCATGATTTTTAAGATTGTTTGATTTCTATTTCAACTGCCTGTACCGACAATTCTCTCGCACAGATCCCCCATCAGTACTCTAGATGCTGAGCCCTGGGTCCGATTCTTCAGCTGCTTGTGCCCACAATTCTCTCAGACAAATCTCCCACCACGGCTCTAAATGCTGACCCCTGGGTCCTCTTCTCGCCCGAACTCAGGATCTGTCCAAATCCCTGTCACTGCTGGAAGAGACTGCAGCCAAATGAAGGATACAACTATCCACACTTTTTTTCAATGTCAAAGTTCACTTAAAAACAGAACCTTCAGAAGAGCAGCTCCCATTTTAGTTCCACCCAGTGGAAGGCCTCACCCCTATTCACCCAACCCCAAAATGCTCCAGGTAATGCTGAGGTGACAACTGTGACAGTCACCAACTAGATGCTTTCATTCACTGGAAATGTGGTGAAACTTGCCTGGGTACCAGGAACCACAGAAGGTACCAGCTCCTCGGGAAGAACTGAAAATGAATATGCTCAGCTCTAAGACACGCACAAAGGGGGACCAAAATAGTTCCTTTATTAGAGAGTGTAGAGCAGAGAACCATTTAACCCCCTTAAAAGGGAACAAAAATACACATTACCACTAGCTTTTTGAGGGCCTGTGAATAGGTTATGACCAGTTTGCATCGTCAAAATCCACTCCTTTCCCCCACCCACACGGTGAAAACTGCCTTGCTTGGGCTTCATCTCCTCCTCCCTCCCCTGCCTGGGGTACGTTTGGAAGAAGGGACGGAGAGGGTCAGAACCGAACATTAAACGCCCCTTCCCTCCCAAACAAGCCCAACTCTGCAACCCCAAGAATAATAATAATGGCATTTCATGAAGCGCTTACTATGTGCAAAAAGCACTGTTCTAAGCGCTGGGGAGGTTACAAGGTGATCAGATTGTCCCACGGAGGGCTCACAGTCTTAATTCTCATTTTACAGATGAGGTAACTGAGGCACAGAGAAGTTAAGTGACGTGCCCAAAGTCACACAGCTGACAAGTGGTGGAGCCGGAATTTGAACCCATGACCTCTGACTCCAAAGCCCGTGCTCTTTCCACTGAGCCACGCTGCTTCAGACTGAGTAGACTGTCTGTGGTCATCTCAGGGCCAGGGAGCGGCCATCAGGGAGAGAGGCTAAATCGCCAGTACCCTGGGCGCACCTCTACCCATGCTTCAGGTTTTAGAGGGGCCTTCGGGCCAAAAAGCAAAACTCAAGCCTTGCTCCAAGGCCTGGCCCTGGTAGTGGTAATGCTATTGACTGAGCAGGCAAAGGATACAATGCCCTGGATTATGCACTTGGAAAGAACAGCAGAAGCACAAGACATGTTCCCTGTCCAAAAGGAGATTCCACACTAGTAAACGCAATTGGTGACATGGAGGACTCAGAGGGAAATGCTCTGCAACCACTTTTCAGTACGCAGCAATTTACAGTCTGTCTAGACTTATCGCCATCTAAGGTTTAGATGTTCCCTTTGTGATGTCACTACTAGCTGCGAGACAGAGGTGCACTGCAAAGTTTCGGAAGAATTTTGCTTATAATTTTTTTTCCAATTCTTGAGGATACTAAGGGATGTGGCCCCTTCCAAACTCCTGTACAGGAACATCAGATTATGATGCTGCATCTGAAGGTGGAGACCATGCTTTTGAAATCACTTTATAAAGCAGGCAGGCACAGCCAGTGAAAACACAGGTGATAAAAGATGTCATGGAGTGAAGAAATCAAGGAAGAGGGGGTGGTGCTTAGGAGAGGGAGGGGTGGAAAGAGAAGGTAAGAGCCTGGGATATTATATGGGAGAAGAAGTGAAGCAGGCTCCAGGGAGAGGAAAGAGGAAAGCAATCCCTCACCCCCAAATGGGGCCCCGTTCTCAGAAACCACCCCCAACTCTTGGAGGGTTGTCGGCCTGATAAGCAAGCACTCACCAACATCGCCATCTTCAAAAACACTGGACGGCGAAAGTCGGCAGTTTCTGAAATCTGCCCTATTCTGAACGGACACTTTGCAAACCCACCTCCTCCAGCTTAGAAGTACCCACCGAGGCACTGCAGACTTCTCCAATGGAGCAAAACTTGCATAATAAAATAGGGCATCATTTCTGCTTTAAACTTAAAGGGGAAGGGAAACCATTTCAGACTGGTTTTCCAATGTAAAATGAATACAAGAGTAGAAAACCCATCTCCACACAAATCTTACTTTGCTAAAGAGAAAAACAATGCATTCAAAATATAAAACTTACAATAAAGGCATTATCTGAAGAAAAAAAAGGTAAAGAGCCTCTGTTTTCTTTTTGAAGTAACACAAAATTCCTAATTTAATGTTTTAGAATCACACTGGCTAGCAAACGAGCAATTCTGGCAATCATACTAAAAACTGAATACCACTGATCTATTTCCTAGTAAAGTCATTAACTTAATACCTAGTGGACACTGCTTGCCTCACTCTTCAACAATTTCATTAGTCCTGTCACAAGAACAACACACTCAAGCACCAGCTCCAGCTGACAAAATAAAATACTCCTCTTGTTCTGAGAGGGTATTGCCTCTTAGAATAGCCTGGCTCAAGCCCCGGGGCTTTATTACCAAGAATAAACTTTATGAAAGGTTGCCATACATAAGGCAGGCTTTCAGCTGCTCCTCTAACCAAACATCAAGGAGGCTTGTGATAAGAGAGATTAGCTTGGACTATCACACCCAAGGATAGCACTGCTGGAGACAATTGGGTTTCCCTCTGCCTCCTCCCCCTCTCAAAAAAGAAAAACTTCAATGGGAATTCAAAGGGGCTGACTAAAAAAAGAGATCTTAAACAGATGCTTACCTTACTCAGAGGAAAGAAGCCCTGAAACCTGAAACCTAGTTTAAACAGGACCTCAAAATTAATGGTGTCATTTTTTTTTTTGAGGGCAGGACGGTGTGGTTTGCTTGCTTTTAAAAAGAAAACTTAAAAAAAAAATCATCCCTAGGATTTTCCCTCTCCCCAGGCCCCACCTGAAGGCCGGGTTTCACCAGTCAGATGGAATGAAATAAATCACCACAATGGCTAAAGCATCACCCCAATAATCAGACGTTATTGCCGGTGTGTGCTCCTATGCCTGACTTTTGTTCCCGAAGCTGGCATGGACGGTGGCATTGTACCCCGGCATACCTGGGTGTCTCTGAAGGTGGAGGGGAGACTGGTATTCCCTCCCATCCTGGGCGCACGTGAAAGGAGGTGCTTACTACACAACGGTTTGCCACGTTTGGGGCCCAACCCTGCTTCTGAGACTGCCCCTCGATCGCAGCCATAGCCGGGCTCCAACAGGTGGAGCAGAAAGAGGGCACCTTGACAGCCTGCACCCCCCACCCCATCTCTGCCATCACTCAGACCCTCGGGGGGGCCGAGGCCAGCAGGTTTGCCCCGTCCAGACTCTCACACTCCTCGACAGCAGGGAGGCCAGAGCACAATTCGGTCAAGACAGGGAACTTACCACCGTGGGGTTGCCGCTGCTTATCAACTGGCTGACTTCATGGAAAATGCTCTTACAGTCGATGGATTTATCGAGCGATCCTCTTTTTACTATCACCGCCACTGCTAACAGAATCTGCTCCCGAACATACTTCTGAAGGCTGCAAAACAACGCGGCGTTGTCAGAAAAGACAATTTTGTGGCCGACAGGTTTATGGTAAACTTGGATCCCCAGGAAACCCTCTTCATTCCAAACACAAAGGAAAATTTACAGGACTGTGGCACAGTTTAATCCTGACAGGTTTAACAATCAATTAATCCTTTGTAGTTACTAAATGCCTAGCGTGTGCAGAAGACTGTATTAACCTCTTTGGAGAGTACCGTGGAGTTAAAAGATATGATCCCTGCCCTCAAGGAGCTTAAAGGGTAGTTAATGGTGGAGAAAGGCAATTAAAAAAAATTGTATAAAATATGGGCTTGGGAGTCAGGTCATTGGTTTTAATCCCGGCTCTGCCACATAATAATAATTACTATGGTTTGTTAGGTGCTTACTATATGTGCCGGGGGAGCACTGGGGTAGATACAAGCAAATCGGGTTGGACACAGTCTCTGTCCCATGTGGGGCTCACACTATAAATCCTCATTTTACAGGTGAGGTAACTGAAGCCCACAAGTGAAGTGACTTGCCCAAGGTCACGGAGCAGAGACGTGGAGGAGCCGGGACTAGAATTCAGGACCTTCTGATTCCCAGGCCTGTGCTCTATTCACTGAGCTATGCTGCTTCTCAGCCATTTGTCTGCTGTGTGACCTTGGGCAAGTCACTCCACTTCTCTGGGCCTCAATTACCTCATCTGTAAAATGAGGATTAAGAGTATGTGCCCTATGCGTCCAACCTAACTTGAATTTACCCCACCGCTTCGAACAGTGGTTGACACACAGTAAGCACTTAACAAGTACCATAATTATTATTATTAAGGGAAGAAACAATGGACCTATGGATGAACGAGTATTTAAATAGTAGGGTAAAAGTACCTATACTGTTCTAATAACACCCCTGGTATTAATTCAGAGACAGCAGTTGGCAAGATCAACACAAAGTGAACTCAGTAACCACCTAAAACAACTAGGAAAGTGGCAGAACTGGTTTCAAATGCAGCTCGTTTGATAGTTTTTCCAAAGACTCTCCCGTCTGGGGGATTTTTCTCATCACAACTACATTTCTAAATAGCAGTGTGAACCTCAAGAGGTACAAGGGGAGAAAGATGCTACAAATTCAGAAATACAATTCAAGATTAAAAAAATCTTATAAGGAAAAATATAAATGGATCATTTTCTACATTTTATAGTTTTTTTAATGGCATTTATTAAGCACTTAATATTTGCCAGGCATTGTTCTAAACGCTGGGGTAGATATAAAGTAATAGGGTTAGTAACAGTGCATGCCCTGCATGGGGCTCAGTCTTAAACCCCATTTTACAGATGAGGTAACAGGCACAGATAAGTAAAGTGGCTTTTGCCCAAGGTCACACGGCAGACAAGTGGCAGAGCTGGGATTGGAATCTTAGTCTTTCTGATTCCCAGAACAGAGCTCCATCCATTACGGAAGATGGCTTCTCTCTAGTTGGCAATATTGCTTCTCAGATTGGAATCACAGAGGAGAGAGAAGCATTGTGGCTTAGTGGAAAGAGCACAGACTTGGAAGTCGGAGGGCATGGGTTCTAATCCTGGCTCAGCCACTTGTCGGCTGTGTGACCATGGGCAAACCACTTTCTTTCTCTGTGCCTCAGTTACCTCATCTGTAAAATGGGGAGTAAGACTGTGAGCCCCATGTGGGACAAACTGATTACCTTATATCTACCCCAAGGCTTAGAACAGTGATTGACACATAGTAAGCTTTTAATACCACTATTATTATTATTAGATACTACAATGGTGATCATAACATTTTGATTATACTCATTCATTCATTCAGTCGTACTTATTCAGAGCTGGAAGTAGACCTCGAGGTACAAAGCGCGAGGGTGGGGGAAAAAAGGCCGGGAATGTGAATAAAGGTGGAAGGTTTTCTGGTCCCAAGGACTGGAAAACCTTCCACCTTTATGCACATTTCTGGTTGCTGCTTTCCTAACCACTATCCCACCCATGGATTGATCAGTCCTCCCCTCCTCCCCATCCCCATCCCCCCCGGCCTTACCTCCTTCCCCTCCCCAACGCACCTGTATATAGGTATACAAGTCTGTACATATTTTTTACTCTATTTTACTTGTACATATTTATTGTATTTATTTTATTTTGCTAATATGTTTTGTTTTGTTGTCTGTCTCCCCCTTCTAGACTGTGAGCCCGCTGTTGGGTAGGGACCGTCTCTATATGTTGCCAACTTGTACTTCCCAAGCGCTTAGTACAGTGCTCTGCACACCGTGAGTGCTCAATAAATACGATTGATGGATGGATGATGGATGCCAACTTGTACTTCTCAAGCGCTTAGTACAGTGCTCTGCACACAGTAAGCGCTCAATAAATACGATTGAATGAATGCATTTATTGAGCGCTTACTGTGTGCAGAGCACGGTACTAAGCAATTGGGAAGTACAAGTCGGCAACATACAGGGACGGTTCCTACCCAACAACGGGCACACAGTCTAGAAGGAGGAGACAGACAACAAAACAAAACAAGTAGACAGGTGTCAAAACCGTCAGAATAAATAGAATTATAGCCATATACTCAAAGTTTATTTAAAATAATTTATTAGTGAGACATTTAACTTTTCCCCAAAATTTCCAAATATATTCAACCCATTTTTTAGTTCAATTCTAAATGAGTGACGTGTTTTGGCAGCTCCCGTATTTCAAATGAATTTCAGTGCTAGGCATTTAGCTTTTCCTTCTATTCATAACACATTGTGGTACTGCGGAAATGAGCCGCCACCGCTGCAGTCAGCCCATCAGGGTTCCCACCGGTTCAAATCGCACCAGAACCCTGACCTGCAGTGAAAAACCACCCGACCCTGAACAACTCAGGGAGACCCAGGTTGGGGGCCCTGGCAGAGAGACGGAAAGCCAGCGACCCCAGAAGACACCGTCCCGTGACCCCACGACTCAGGGGGCTCAGGGTCTAGAGTGGATGTCCCCCCGGGCCCCACCCTGGCTACTTCCCCCGGGCCTGTCCCAACTGCTGAAGGTTGAGCCCGGGGGCATCATCCATTGGCCTCCCGACTAGCAATCTGAAACCCAAGTTTACTACTGAGAGCGTGAGCTCAAGCTTCAATCGTCTGCAAGGGTCTTCCTGGAAGATGCCTTGGACTCCCGTGCCCAACTGGAACCTGGCACTCAGGGTCTGGCCGCCCACCCAAAGGAAGGCAAAAGTGGCAGCTGCAAATTTGGGGCTGGAGAATTTGTTCTGCAAATTTGGAGGAGGGTTTCAAATACCCCAATTCCCGGGAGGGCACGACAGCGGGCAGCTTCACGGCCGTGCGGACGGTCAGAGCCGAAGGCTTTTGGGTCGTATAAAGTCCAGGTGAACCATGTGGAGGCTGAGCTGGATACGGGGCTGAGAGCTCGGATCTAAGTGGGAGCTACTCTGTCTCCTCGTCGCCCTTCCGAGGGGCGCCGCTCACCAACCGCCTCGGTGCTCTGGCTCTTTTGAGCCGGATGACTCATCTGGCTGGACCCGGCTTCTTCAACGAGCCTTTTCAGGCTCAGTTTGGGATGCTTCCAGCGTGATGAGGAATTCCCATCAGCGATTCACCCAACTTCTCTTCAACACTGTTTTCCCCAAGCAAACACCAGGAATTATTTAAAAGGTATTCAATTTGGAAAAAACAATGCATTTTCTTTTCAGTAAAATGATACTTCATCTGGTTTTGGGGGGAGTCTCCTGGTAATTCTTCGATAAGCCATCTAGTCAGCCGAGTGAGTTACCTCTGTGAGCGTGCCGGGGCACGCATGCGCACGGACATACACACATACACGTTTGCTGGGCCAAGACGCCTGCGTTCCTACCTTCACTCCTCCCCTCAGGGCTGAAGCCGGGGTGAGGCCTTTTCTCATATGGAATGAGGGGATCCACTTGTACACCCACAGTGCAGGGTTGCCGATGGAGGCCAGAGCTCTTAACCGAGCTCCCGCACTCCAATCCCAAATACTCTTAATTGCTACGCAGTGAGTTCCCTCGTTTTCATTTGGAAGAGTTCTAATATATGTACACTTCCACAACAGCTTCAACCACATGAGCACAAAGCACCAGAAAGGCTTTGCCCTATTCTTGATGAACCGTTCCAGTGTTTCAAATGAGGAACAGAAATCCTACACACAGAATAAGGTCTAATCTCCACAGACTCAAGTCAGTTCCCCTCGGTCTGAACAGATTCGGGGTACGATTGGTGGGGAAATGGATACAGGTGTTGGCTATTCTCTCAGTGTACTTACTTGGGCCTCTGTAAGACATATGTTAAGAGGAATGTTCGGAGCGACTCAATGCTACTTTTTTCCAGGAGAATCCACTCTCGCACGACCGCTTCCATTATCGCTGTGGCAGCTTGAAAAAGGACATAGTCCACCTTGCTGGTTTCTGTCAGGAGAATGAAAGACTTTCTTCAGGCAAGAGTTCTCACGGCTTTCAACACTCCGCATTTGTGAATTTGAAAAGGAACTTTGCAGACAAGGAAGATCATAGTTACCTGTTTATTTTTCCTGCGACCTTGCTCTAGCAGCACAAAGAGGCTAGTTCCTCTCAGAAGGTACCTCAGGCAGGTGGCAGTTAATGACCGATCACAATTTTCACAAACTTTCCTCACCTCTCTTCAACTGTTACTTCCAAAGCATGAAGAACTAAAAAATAACACAGCTTTTAAAAAAATAAAATAAAAAAATAAAGCAATCGGTAGTTTCTTCAAGATATTCTCACCAAGTATAAATAGCCCATTGCATTTGGAAAGACATGAAATAAACAGCCGTGCTGGTAAGAGTCCACAAGTGATGAACTTTTCAGCAAGATGGCGGCCTCCACTGGGAAGCTCAGAAGTACAAACATGGATTTTTAAAGGTTATTTTTCCTCTCAAGCACAATTTGCTCTTTACGCATGGTGAGAAGTACCTGTGAACTTTCTGATTGCTATACTGATCAAACTACTTCAAACTCCAACCCTGCCCTTGGCGAAACCTAACTTTTACTACCAGGTCACAGTATTTCACCAAGGAGAACTGAATCACAGAAAAATGAAAGAGAAACAGGCATCGGTTATTCCTCTCTGTGATCCAGGCGCCAATAACCCGGGCAGTTTCCAAATGGCAGGTCCAAATTTCTAAAGAGGGGAGGAAAGGGTGAAGTGAAATCTCAAGAAAGGGATGGAAATTCTCTCAGTCCCTGAATAGGAAGTATCTTGGAAAGGTCGTGGCCGGACACTACGTGGTCCCCAAGATCTTTGGAAGTGAGAGTTTGGAGGGAAATCTCTAAATAGGACAACACCCTGCTCCCCCCAGGCACAAGACTGGCCACATCAGGAACTGGTCAGAGCTCCTTGGACTCTGGTCAGAGTGCTTTGGAAGGGGTGATGGGGGGAGGCGGGGTGTGTGCATGAACACACCCACGCATGCACGTACACGCGCGCGCACGCGCACACACACACACACAATTTTTTGAGCTCAAAACTGGACATCTCAACCAACCCTCGGACCCCTCCAAAACTGTCCCACCAAAGACAAGCTTTGAACCTGACAAGAGACAGATGAGGGGCTTTTCCCCTACGGCCTGCCACCATAGGGTCAGATGACCACCTGGCCACAGAGCCTGTCTGTGACATGCTAGAGCCCCTTCTGACTTGCTTCCAAGGGATCCTGGGCCTGTGATTTTGGGGGAGGTTCTAACCACAGGCCACAAACTCCCCAAACAACTCTCAAAGAAAACACGAGTCGATTCTCCGAAGCGGAAGAAGCCTGGGAAAATCAAGCACAAGCAATGTGACTCCTAGAAGAGGCTTGAGAGGTGAGAAGTCAGGAAATCCTGCTCTTGCTCTAAAGGGAAGTGTCAGGCTACTCTGAAAAAAGATGGCTGCGAGACCACAAACTCCACCTTACCCCTGAAGAACACTTGCATCAGAGGAGAGAGGATGGGAGCTGGAGGTGACAGTGGAAGGAGGAGGAGAAAGGAGGGGCACGGCCTTTCTCAAGGCCCTCCCCACAACAATACAGACCCTAAACCAGATGGTGGATGAAGACAGGCTCTGACAATCACAGTGATAAAACTACCCTCCTTTCCTGATTATTTTTTGGACAGTGATAGGCAGGTGAAAAAAGATTTTTAAACTCGGACATCAAGTGGACTAACTGTAATCCTATTTCCCCCTCTGAATGCTCTCAGAGCACCTGGTTCCAGAGGAATTCATGTCTTGGGGCAGAAGAGCAATGAAAAAAACCCAGCATGTGTAAGAGAGCCTCCCAAGCACTCCTTGGCCAGCTCTTCATTCTAGTCATGTTTTTCCTCAAACAGGTGTGTGTGTGTGTGTGTGTGTGTGTGTGTGTGCACACGCGCGCACACGTGCGTGCGGGTAGGTGTGGGTGTGTGCATGTGTTGGGGGTGGGGGGCAGCAAGAAATTGTGTCCGCCACTAGAACACCCCGGGGAGAAGAGGAGACATACTATGGTGACTCCCGGGCTGCCATGTTCTCTGAAGCCCATGGCAAGAACAGCCCCAATACTCAGGCCCTTTCACAGATGTGCCAATTAACTCAGGAATTCCAGTTGGCTTAGGGACTGCAGGATGACCATCCCCCTCTCGGGAGACAAGGTGCTCATGTTTCCTAACCAAGTGTCAATAGCTCAGATCTGCAGAGGGTATCTACTTCAGAGAGCTACTAGACCTTGAACGCAAGAGGGGACATCGAGAACCCAACAATGGGTTCTTCACGCTTCGTGAGTAAGGAGGGAAGAGTCAGATCAGCTCTAAAGAGGCTAACATTCACATTACAGGCTGCTGAGTAGGGAAATCAAGACCTCTAGACCTCTCTGGTCCTTAAAGATTTTCCTCCATCGCAAAAGGATTGCCCCTTTCACCGCCTGGGTTTGAGATGCCTGTCTGTCCAACCTAAGATTTTTTCCATAAAGTGCAGAGGAAAGCTTCTCCCCTGGAGGACTCTCACCTTTGAGGAACCTTCCTCCAGGGAGTCCTTTTCTTTGATTTCTTACAGCGCTCCTAGAGAAATAGGTTTCCAAAGAAGAAGGAGCTATTTTCTAAGTTGGAAGAAAGAGAAAAGAGAGAAACGATTCAGACCAGAGATCTGGGAGGGCTCCAAAGTCAGCATCTGGAGAAATCAATGCAATTCTTTGGCATGACATTTGCCCGACAGGCCAAGCTGAACCCACCTAGCCCAACTCTGCTCAAGACCGCTGAAGCACCCTGGGGATGTGGAGGTCAAGAGAAAAATTTTTTTAAATCTCCTTCATGTCTTCTGCCAAAACACCAACACAAAACTAGGAGCGGGGAGGGACTGAAAGAAAAGGAAAACAAATTCAAAAGCCAAAGAACAGGAAGTGAAAGAAATGAGGAGAAAAGTAAAAAGAAGCAGACAATATTTAACCTAAGAACAGACAGAAGAAATTTAGGAGGAGAGGAGGGTAAAGACATAGAGAAAGTCTTTCCCTTAAGTTTCTGAACATTTTCGGTACCTGATGCATATACAGTGAAATCAAACTGTTGAACAAGAGTGTGAAAATACTGATTTGTGATTGACTGCCACCTGTATGAGAAGTCTTCTGAGAGGAATTACCTCTTCTGTGCTGGTGGCAACTGAATAAGGAATTAAAAGATTGTCTGTGCAGTTCAGATGTAAACATTAATGTAACATAAGGCTTTTCAGTCCATCAATGATTAAGGCCGTAACACATTTAGTCAAAAAATTTTTTTTCTGTATTTCATTTCCCAATAAAGTGACTGGCAGAATTACTGGTGGATTTAGCAGCATTCCCCCCCTCACCCCACCACCCTCGCCCACCACTTCCCGCCCAAAAAGAGTTGACAAAAATGCACTCCCTGCATTAGCCCAAACTAAGAAAAGTCAGCAACATGAAATTAAGTGAATATTCCAGGGGGAAGATGGGAGGACCAGCAATCTCCACTGACAGGAGCAAGCACAACCCTCCTGCAGGGTTCCCGGCTGGCAATGGAACCAGCCGACGCAGCCTTGGGAAACACTGAGCACCACGGTTCACCTTAACCTACACCTAGCTGACAAGCCATAAAGAGCACTGAGGACCAGTTTTTTTTTTTTTGGAGGGGGGAGGGAGGGTTGGGGGAGCAGGGGGAGATGACTAACGGATGACAACACTGTTTAGTTCCCTTGGTTTATCGGAGGGGATTAGGAAAGGTCAGGGAGGGAGAAAGAATCGGTGTAAGTAGCTGGGGCAGGCACTTTGTTTCGTTGTTATCACTGGAAAAATCTCTTTATTGGGGTTTCAACATGCACACACCACCAGACTCTAACCACTGGGCAAAAAAAAATCCACATCCATTTTCTGGAACACCCCTCTTTTTTGGATTCTAAATTACTTTAAAGCTGCAGCCCCGGCATGAAAACATGCCTGGGGTTGGGGGGGGAGGATTAAGGATAATGAGGGAGGACCAAAGCATAGCTTACATCTGCAGTGGCTTTCAACCGCAGAGGTGGACGACTGGACAAAGAGATGCAGTCTTTAGATATACTAAATACACTGTCTTCTGGACACTGCAATCAGAACGGTTTTGTGGTAGTTGGGACTGAACTGCAGCCCAAGAGGGGGAGCTGGCAATTTTGCTGTCAAATATTTGTTACATACTAACTTTGCTGGATGACTCAAATAAAACATTGCCTCTTTCTAGACTGCCCAGCGAACTGGTGGGGATAAGCAAAGTCAGGGATGAAGGCAGTGAAAGGGAACCTAGCATTAAACCAGCCACAGCAGCAGCAGCAGCAGCGGTAGCTGCCTTAAAAGATCGGTACCCTCAGGGGACAGAGAGCCGGCTGAGGCAGGGCAGTAACCCTGGGCACACGTCCGGATAGGCCAGTAACCCCAGGTGGTGGCCACACCTGTTTCTCAAGGGTGGACAGGAGGACGATGGAAGAAAACCACCAGCAACTAACAGAAACAATAGGGAAAAATCACTGACACGACAAGAAAGGTTACACCTGAAAGACTACTCCAGGGTCTCTAATATATTTCTTTGAAGCAAGAAGGAAAGCGAGCTCCATGTTACACTCAAAAAAATGCCTGCAGAGATTTTGAGCTTGTTCTTTTAAAAACACAGACCCAGAGACATGACAATTAATTTTGAGCCCATGAAGAAAATTCATCCATTCATTTGAAGACAACACTGAGAATCATTAGATCAGGCTGGGCTCAAAGTGCCCAAGGCTTTTCTTGCACCCGCTGCCTAGAAATGATAAAGGAAGTGTCGGCTAGGTGACCCTTCGATGTTTGCAGGGCTACATAGTGGAATCTTCATCTTCCGTCTCACTGAGCAACTAAACTGGAAACTTGGTTTTAAGGCCCCAGCTAAAGATATTTCTAAACAGCGCTAAGCAGACCACGACCCTGAATGGGCAAACAGTTTAGGTGCCTGTTACCTTTGAGGCAAATATTTAATCCGCTTAGTACAGTGCTCTGCACATAGAAAGTTCTCTATAAATACAACTGAATGAATGAATCCACTTCAGATTATGTATTTTTAATTAAAAGCTAAACATATTTTCAACAGGTGACCTCTTTCAAATAGCGACCCACCAAGTAGGCACTGCTGTTTTCTGGGCAAAATGTCTTCTAATTCAACACCACGACCACAAAAAACCCCAAAAACAACAAAACGAGAAATGGATGCTTACCCAAAATGTGTTTGCAAACTGCAAATGGCGATTTTGATTTCCTAAATGATAAGAATATGTGCTCTGCATGCTGGCGTTGTTCATTATTGACCATGGAAGGTGGTGCCTTAAGGTAAAAAAAAAAAAAAAGTATTTAATGAGCAGTTGATAAGATAGTCGACCCATCACTCATACAAAGGCATCTGATTTTCTGTTTTGCTCAGGCCAGGTACACCCTCTAAATTTCTAAGCCCCAGAAGAACTATGTTAACGTCACGATTCAAAGGAAAACTTCAGAAAAGAGCAGTCCCAAGTACCCTTGCTCCCAAAGCCTGAAGTTATCCACACCTGTCAGCAGGCCAGATGCCCCCCAACTATTCTCCCCTTCCCAGCTGACCGCCCAGAGAGCAAACCTCAACTTGCCCACCGCTAGCCTACTGGGAAGGTTGTACTGCACAGTGCAGGGTGCAGCAAGAAGCCCAGGGACTGGCCCCTAACAAAGATCTTCCTGTTCTTCTTTGGGCCTGCTGGCTTCCTTAAGCTGCTCTTACCGTTGATGATCATTTTCTCTCATTGTTTAAAGGCTCTGTCCTCCCCCTCAGGGACTGGGTCCCACCTGATTATCATGGTTCTAACCACTTTTCAAACTGGGTTTTGCAGAGTAAATACTCAATAAATACCCTAATGGCAAATTATCACTTGGGGTTTATTGCTCTGACCAAAGAAGCAGCAAAAAGTCGACCTTTTAAATAAGCTTTTCCCTCTGAAATCTCCCACCACTCAAATACTAAGTTTCAAGCTCTTTCAACTCCAATGTTTCCTTATTTCACTCTGACAAAACACTAAATGCTAAAACTTGTTGGGGAGAGCTCCTAGCCCAAAATCCTTTACCTTCAAATCAAAGAAACGCACCCAACATTCTAATTCCTTTTGAGGGGGGCTGATAGATCCAGTACCAGTTGGCCCATTTTGAATTATCCACAAAACAACGGACTTTACATTTTCCTCAGCAAGAACAGCCATCCCCCCCACCCCCCAACACACAAATCTATCCATGTTACTAAGCTCATTTCTTATGGCTCGCTCGGACCAAGGGCGGAAAATCCTTTTTTGTTCTACAGTATTTATTGATTAAAAGATTGCTTTATTTTGACCATCAGCAGGAGAAAACCCCTTCACGTCTGAAGCGTCATATTTCCTCTGAAAATTTCCCACAGAACACTCACCCCCAGGGTGGGCTTTTCCCTGGGAAGCACCTGGGGGCTTCCCCCACCCTCCCAACAGCAACTAACTCAGTCTCCAGGAAATCGGTACCTGCCCTTAACAACTGACATCATCTCCCCCTTTTAGACTATGAGCCCACTGTTGGGTAGGGATTGCCTCTATATGTTGCCAACTTGTACTTCCCAAGCGCTTAGTACAGTGCTCTGCACACAGTAAGCGCTCAATAAATACGATTGATGATGATGATCCCAGTGAAACCTGGGAAGGGTAGACATTTACATTTGCCCATAAAGCAGCCTGGAGGTAAAAAAAAAAAATACCAAAGCTCTTGAGGGAGGAGCTGGGAGAACATAGTAATTCCTAGAAATGTTGAAACTTTGTGTTGGGGAAATTCTTAGACTTTACAGTACCTTCAGTCATTCAATTCTCAACATTTTCTTCCCAAAAAAGAGCATGCACTCTTCTGTCAATCTCGAGGTCCTCGTCAAACCAAATCGGAAATTTTGATTCTTTGGAATGACTCCAGGTATCTCTTCTGAATACTACTAAACCACAGCGACAGGGACCACTACCGGCAGGGTCATAGCGCCCTCTGCAGTCCAGTGCTGCAAGTTCCCAGTTGGCCTCCAGTAGTTTGGCCAACAACAACAACAACAACAACAACAACAACAACAAAAATCACATTCCCCCATGTCTGAAAATGCTCCCCCCCTACAGATTTCACTTGCAAACTCTTCCCGGGCTTCTCCACTGAGGGATTCTCTTCTCTCTAGCATTCAACCTTACTGCTCACAAGTCGGTTCCCCTGCCACAAGTGTTTCCCCAAGCGTGGTTGGGTGGAAAGAGCACAGACTTGGGAGTCAGAGGATAGGGGTTCTAATTCTGGCTCTGCCACTTCCCGACTGTGTGACCCTGGGCAAGCCGCTTGACTTCTCTGTGCCCGTTACCTCATCTGTAAAATGGGGATTAGGGCTGTGAGCCACACGAGGGGCAACCTAATTACCGTGTATCCACCCCAGCGCGTCGAAGAGTGCCTGGCACATAGTAAGCGCTTAAATACCAGAATTATTATTATTAATAATAATAATAATCATCATCATCAATCGGATTTATTGAGCGCTTACTGTGTGCAGAGCACTGTACTAAGCGCTTGGGAAGTACAAATTGGCAACATATAGAGACAGTCCCTACCCAACAGTGGGCTCACAGTCTAAAAGGGGGGGACAGAGAACAAAACCAAACATATTAACAAAATAGAATAGAATAGATACGTACAAGTAAAATAAATAAATAAATAAATAAATAGAGTAATAAATATGTACAAACATATATACATATATACAGGTGCTGTGGGGAAGGGAAGGAGGTAAGATGGTATTTGTTAGGCACTTACTAAGTGCTGAGCACTGTTCTAAGCGCCAATTTTTAAGCACTTGGTCTAGAAGGCCGCGGGAAAAGGGAGGAATGCTCTTGCCACGGCATTCAATTGTCCAGGGGATGAAGCAGTGGCGGAAGAAACAGTTGTGGGTCCCGGAGGGAAATGCTATTTCTCCTTCACACCGGGTCTGTCAGGCCGCGATGCCCCGAGGTCTGGGATAGTTGACTAAAAACCAACATTGCCACTTTGGTGCAAAACCGGGCAGGTGTATGTCTGAAATAATGATTAAAGTGAGATTTTTTGTTTTCAACCATTGCATCCCAGTTCCTCACTCGTGCGGAAAACCTTGAATGGACCTAATAAGTTTTAAATTAACACTGGGACTGGATACTCTAGGGAAGGTACTCTCCAATGTACTAGGTACAGTGCTTTACACACAGTAAGCACTCAATAAATCATCAATCGTATTTATTGAGCGCGTACTGTGTGCAGAGCACTGTACTAAGCGCTTAATAATAAATAAATAATAATAATAATAATAATAAATACAACTGAAAGAATGAATGAAAGGTATTCCTGAAAAACAAATCCTTTCCAACTTCATCTTCCTCTCTCTGTGAAATCATCTAGAGACTTTACAGTCAAGAGAACAGTTAATCCGATCTTCTGCCTCAGGCAGCAACATACCCAGAACACCCCAGAAAGATGCCTGCCCATTCATTGTTCCAGGAAGAACATCACCAGCCCTTCTCAGAAAAATACCGGCCATTCATGAATGTCCTGGGGAAGGCAAACGAGCTCTTCCCAGAAAGCTGCTGCCCATTCAATGATGTCACAAGGTCGGCATTCTAGAGCTCTTCCTAAAAAGACACCAGTCCGTTCAATACTTTCTCCATCCCTTTCCGAAAAGAGGTCTAATGTCACAAGTTCTAGATCCTTGCCTAGAAATATGCCTGTCATGCAATTATGTCTCAAGGAAAGCATTCTTGATCCCTTCCCTGGAAGAGATTTGTCCAATAATGTCATAGGGAGAGACTTCTTGAATTCCTCCCAGAATAATGCCTGTGTACTCAAAGGCATCAAGGGCAAGTTCAGGATTCCCTTCCTCAGCACATTTTAGAACATCCTACCAGTTCAATAACAAAGTCCTCCTCTTGTTACAGTCTTGTTATTCACTGCTGTCACTAATGTGGTGCAGACCCCACTGCCAATCTGGGACAGTGGGAATCATCACTGAAGAATCATAATTCTTCCTACACTTGACACTTACAAAAAATAGTTTATCTTTCTCCAGAAAGGAATTCCAGTTAGTACAGCATGCTCATAGGAGTTTAGGATACTACTACCTAAACAAAAGGAAGTACTTCTGTGTTTCAAGTTACACCAAAATACCTGGCTCCACCACCTCTCGGCTCTTCTTGCCTTTGGTGCTCTTATAAATTTTTTTAATTTTGCCACTTGTATTTCCTTTTATGCTGCAGTCCTGCAGTCTCACCTCCTCCAGGAGGTGTTCCCTGATTAATCTCCTCCAGCTGCATCAATCTTACAACTAGTCTTTCAGCTCTTCCACTTATACACCTACCTGTAGCACTTGTGTGCCCTCCATTTTACATTAATTTGCACTTTTTGATCTATTTTGCAATTCCTTTGGGAGACTGTCAAACAGAGTGTGGCAGCAGCATGTTGTCAAGTTCCAGATTAAGCTAAAGGTGGATGGACCTATAGCGCTGTCTGATCTTCCCTACTGCTCTAAGGCCTGGACCCCACACAGGAACCACAACTGGCTTCTCGAGCGGATGCATCAACATCATTTTACGAGCTACCTCCACTATCATTCATTCAATCAGTCGTATTTATTGAGCGCTTACTGGGTGCAGAGCACTGTACTAAGCGCTTGGGAAGTCGGCAACATATAGAGACGGTCCCTATCCAACAACGGGGTCGCAGTCTACAAGGGGGAGAAAAACAAGACAAAACATGTAGACAGGTGGCAACGCAAGATCACAAGCAAACCCATGAAGTTCTTCAACCTACAGAAAGCCTCCTGGTACTAATGCTATGCTCACCTAAACACAGCTGCACTGGATGGGACAGGTAAAGAAGAATGAGTGACAGCAGAAACTGATATGAAGCTTCACACAAGGCTGCACCTCGGCTGAAAACTGGGAGTCGGTCGCTGAGGAGAGACAAGCACGGCACAATGCTGTCAAGAAAGGAGTTGCTCCTGAGCAAAAGCTCCGTGTGAGCCCGCTGTTGGGTAGAGACCGTCTCTATATGTCGCCAACTTGTACTTCCCAAGCGCTTAGTACAGTGCTCTGCACACAGTAAGCGCTCAATAAATACGATTGATGATGATGATGATGCTCGATAAATTCCACTGATTGGGGGAAAAAAAATACCAAACCAGCACCAGATTCTGAAACATCAGGCAACACAAACATGTGTCCCCTGTATTCACAGAAAACTCACTGACTGTGAAGTTCATCTCTGAAGGCGTGTGGGGCTGAAAAGACTAATTCCAGATCCGGTCCCAGCAACACTGGGCCCACAAAATGGTTTTTCCTTGTTGTCGTCCCCGTACCGTCTTCCCCGTACTCTATTTGTAGCACCTGGTGCTCTTTTCTCTTTTGCCGCCTTGTCTCTCTCCATACGAAGCTTTTGCTCAGACAGCCAATCCCTTCTTGATGGCAGTGTGCCCTGTGGGTCTGTCCTCGGCAGCTGGGAAGCAGTGTGGCCTAGTGGAAAGAGCCTGGACGTCGGAGTCAGAGGACTTGGGTTCTAATCCTGGCTCCGCCACTTACCTGCTAGGTGGCCCAGAGCAAGTCACCTCACTTCTTTGTGCCTCAGTTTCCTCAAATGTAAAATGAGGATTCAATACCTATTCTCCCTCCTTCAGCTGTGAATCCCACATGGGGCCTGATCATCTTGCATCTTCTCCAGCACTCAGTACAGAGCTTACCAAGTACCAGAATTATTATTATTGCCAGTTTTCAGCTGGATTGCAGCATTGTCTGAGGCTTTGTTTGACAGTGCCCTTCTTTTGCCTTCCTTGCTTTTGTTTCATATCCAGCAGCTGTATACCCTGGGTATCCTCTTATGCTTATTGCACTCACATGTCTCACCAAACAGAGCTCTGTTAACCTGTGGTCAGTACTATTTAGACACAAGAACACATAATCTCAAATAATCTCAAATTCTGAGAATTCGGGATATAAATCTGACGTATGGGAATAGAAATTTTTTCTAACACACTATCCAGAACTAGAAAGAGTTAAGTTTGGAAACTATCACTTAAATATGTGAACAGCGCACTACTTGCCAATTTTATCCCATTCCCCAAAAAGATGGTGGAATTCTTGGTAATTCCATTCAAGTGTTAGCTGAATACCTGTGTGCAGAGCACTGAAAGAAGCACTTGGAAGAAAGTCAAACTATCTACCAGACACACTTAAAATGCTCTGAGATGCTCCTTCGGAATAGCTTCTGGAACATTAACTACAAGTGAAAGGCAACTCTTATTATACTCGTGCTGTTTGATGTTCCTTTTTTTACCCTTCTTCCTGTACAGTTGCCAAAAAACTTTCAAAACACCAAATGTTGACCTTCCCACTGGAGAAAATGCACACTCACCTAATGGAATACAAAATAGGCACTTACGTGATTTCAACAGAATTTCTGCTAGTCATTAATACATTTTAAAGGAGGCTTACTTCACACATTTTCATAATAGAAAATAAGTGAGTTTTTCTGAAATTACACCAGACAATGGAAATGCTAGGTTATAATCAAAGGAATCTCTCCCCCGCTATTTAATTTACTGGAGAAATGTTAACGAGCTCCTCACTGAATCTGTTTACCCCACCCCTGGTCTAAATTATGGTTCAATTTCTATGCCTGAGAAATCAGGAAGTGGCCACCTCACTTTTCCATGAGTGAGTTTATCTAAATTTAGGATACTCTCTCCATCAATCAAAGGTATTTATTGAGCACTTACTGTGTGGACCACTGTACTAAGCTTGGGAGACTACAACAGAAATGGCAGGCGTGATCCCTGCCCACAAGGAGTTTACAATCTACTGGAGATAACAGATATTAAAATCTATTAGGGATAGGGGAAATAGTAGAGTAGGATAGATTGGGAATTGGAAATCCTAAAATGAATTGACTATTTTATTGGCAGTTATTCGAGTGATCTTCCAACTAACTCTGCCGTGAAGGTGAAGGAAATTCAGCAAACCTACAACCAGGAATGAAATTAAGAATACCTACACCAAACTTCTGCCACAGCTCCTTAGTGGAAAAACTCAGGCAAGTAACAGTGTAGTCAAAGTAGATGGAAAAGAACACTACTGCCTTTCTACACTTTACAGCCTATGCACCCCACAGGAGAGCAGAGGGCTGGTTAAATATCTTGAACTTATTAACAAGACTGCTTAGGACATTCTCTTGGTACTCCCAAAAGGGTAAAATGGAGATAACTCTTGTTCACCAAGTGTTCTGTTATCATTCCCATTTACGCTGCAAATTCCTATAGGCAGGGATTGAACCAAATGTTTTTAGTATGTCTAGTACACCCCAAAGTAAAGGCTGTTGAAGCTAAGGATTCCCAAAATGCTGCTCTGAGTTTTTATTTCACAACACATCACTTCTCCTCACCCCCTGATCTTACAGATACGGGCATGTGTATCTATGTCTATAGCTGTCCTTTGTTTTCACCAAGGACGGTGAAGTACAGCTATTGAATGTGGCCGAAATGGCCAATGCGGTATCCAGAGTCTCGGCCTCACTGGGTACACAGAATGTCATTTGTTGCGGTGTCGCACTTTAACGTTTGTGCCCTCGGCACGTTACCATGACATAGTATGTCATTAGTTCACGGGACACTCTACTGGAGCAGCAGAACCAAATTCCCCAAACAGTATCTTCTCACGGAGGCTCAGATCCCAATTTCTCACTGAAACAGAAAGCTCTAATGCAGTTTCAAATAGTTTTAGGAAGTCTGAGCTGATGCTTGTGTACCTTGCTACATCAACAGGTATTTATCGAACGCCTGTGAGCACAGGCCTATATAAGGCCCTCAGAGAGGTTAGGAAAACACAAAAGTCGCCATTCTGGCCCTGAAGGAGTTTACCATTTAATGGGAATCTGGGATATCTACTGATCCTTCCTTCTTTCATGATTTGGGCAGAGCTGTCTTCTATACTATTTATTTTATTTTGTTAGTATGTTTGGTTTTGTTCTCTGTCTCCCCCTTTTAGACTGTGAGCCCACTGTTGGGTAGGGACTGTCTCTATATGTTGCCAACTTGTACTTCCCAAGCGCTTAGTACAGTGCTCTGCACACAGTAAGCGCTCAATAAATACGATTGATGATGATGATGATGATGTAAGCTCGCTGTAGGCAGGGGACATGACTACCAACTGTTATACTGTACTCTCCCAAGCGCCTGGTACAGTGTTCTCCTCACAGTAAGCACTCAATAAATACTACTGATTACTTTTTATCCATTTATCCAGAGAAGCAGCGTGGCTCATTGGAAAGAGCATGGCCTTTGGAGTCAGAGGTCACGGGTTCAAATTCCGGCTCCGCCACTTGTCAGCTGCGTGACTTTGGGCAAGTCACAACTTCAGTGGGCCTCAGTTACCTCATCTGTAAAATGGGGATGAAGACTGTGAGCCCCCCGTGGGACAATCTGATCACCTTGTAATCTCCCCAGCGCTTAGAACATGGTTTGCACATAGTAATCGCTTAATAAATGCTATCATTATTATTATTATTATTGTCCTCTCCTGAATCCATTCAAGATCAATGCCCAAATAAACGAAATGGAGAAAAAAAAAGACATAAGGCAACAAGACAGTTGCAGCATCAGTTCTTCGTGCTACAAGATGCTTTTGCCCCATCTGAACTTTCACAAATTCTACAGACAAAAGTCTAATTCCAAAACCAGCAGCTCCAATCCCGCTTTTACTAAACAGCAGCACTTTTCCTGGCTAGCTTTCTGGATGGATTTCGGCTTCCAAAGGACCCTTCACTTCCCTCCCTAGGTTGGCGATCCTCAACACCGGACCCGCGCAGGGGTTGGGTGAAGGAGCGGGTGCGAGGGACCCTTGGGACTGGGACAGGGCTCTTGACGTAAAGACTAAGTCCCCCTTTTCCTCAACTCCCCCTCCCCGTCACCCCGACTCTCTCCCTTTGCTCTTCCCCTCCTCCCTGCCCCACAGCACTTGTGTATATATGTACATATCTATCATTCTATTTATTTATATTAATGCTTGTGTACCTCGTTTGATGGGTATATATCTATAATTCTATAATTCTATTTATTTATATTAATGCTTGTGTACCTCTTTTGATGGGTATATATCTATAATTCTATAATTCATTGCACTCAATAAATACGATTGATGATGATGATGATGATAAATGGGGATTAAATACCTATTCCACCGTGAGCTTTCTTTGGGACAAGAACTGTGTCCAATTAACTTATATCTACCTCTGCGTTTAGTACAGTGCTTGGTACACAATAATTATTCTAGACTGTGAGCCCGTTGTTGGGTAGGGACCGTCTCTATATGTTGCCAACTTGTACTTCCCAAGCGCTTAGTACAGTGCTCTGCACACAGTAAGCGCTCAATAAATATGATTGAATGAATGAATGAATTCTACTTATTTATGTAGATGCCTGTTTACTTGCTTTGATGTCTGTCTCCCCTCTTCTAGACTGTAAGCCCGGTGTGGGCAGAGATTCATTTATTCAATCGTATTTATTGAGTGCTTATCGTGTGCAGAGTACTGTACTAAGCGTCTGTCTCTAAGGGACTGTCTCTCTTTATTGATGAACTGCACTTTCCAAGCGCTTTGTTGGGGAAACAGCGTGCCTTAGTCAAAAGAGCACGGGCTTGGGAGTCGGAGGACGTGAGTTCCAATCCCAGCTCTGCCAGTTCTCTGCTGTGTGCCCTTGGGCAGGCCACTTAACTTCTCTGTGCCTCAGCTGCCTCATCCGTATAATGGAGATTAAGACTGTGAGCCCCAAGTGGGACAAACTGATTACCTTGTAACCACCCCAGCACTTAGAACAGTGCTTGGCGCATAGTAAGCTTTTAACAAAGTGTTTAAGGGCATAAGACAGTTGCAGCATCAGTTCTTCGTGCTACAAGACACTTTTGCCCCAACTGAACTTCCACAAATTCTACAGTCAGAAGTCTAATTCCAAAACCAGCAGCTCCAAGCCCGCTTTTACTAAACAGCAGCACTTTTCCTGGCTAGCTTTCTGGATGGATTTCGGCTTCCAAAGGACCCTTCACCTCCCTCCCTAGGTTGGCAATCCTCAACACCGAATAATAATAATAATAATAATAATACTGGTATTTATTAAGCGCTTACTGTGTGCAAAGCATTGTTCTAAGCGTAGGGGAGGTTACAAGGTAATCAGGTTGTCCCACGGGGGGCTAATAATAATACCATACTAATAATGAATGAATAAAGGGGCATCGGGGTCCTCTCGGATGCTCAAGAGAGAAGCAGCGTGACTCAGTGTAAAGAGTACGGGCTTTGGAGTCAGAGGTCATGGGTTCAAATCCCGATTCCGCCACTTGTCAGCCGTGTGACTGTGGGCAAATCACTTCACTTCTCTGTGCCTCAAGTGACCTCATCTGTAAAATGGGGATGAAAACTCTGAGCCCGCCGTGGGACAACCTGATCACCTCGTAGCCTCCCCAGTGCTTAGAAACAGTGCTTTGCACATAGTCAGCGCTTAATAAAATGCCATTATTACTATTACGCTCGGAGTAGGACAAAGGGCCTGCTCAGATGACCTTGCTCCAAAAAGGTCCCCTCTCTGGCCCATGTGGTGCAGGCGGCGGCCACCCCAGAAGTGGCTGCATTTCAGGGGGGAAGGGAGCAGCGGGGCCCGTAAGGTGGAGGGGAGAAGGCCTTCCCAGCCTGAGCCCCCTCCTTCCTCTCCCCCTCCTCCCCTGCCTTACCTCCTTCCCCTCCCCACAGCACCTGTATATATGTACATATGTTTGTACATATTTATTACTCTATTTTATTTGTACATATTTATTCTACTTATTTTATTTTGTTAATATGTTTTGTTTTGTTCTCTGTCTCCCCCTTCTAGACTGTGAGCCCACTGTTGAGTAGGGACTGTCTCTATATGTTGCCAACTTGTACTTCCCGAGCACTTAGTACAGTGCTCTGCACACAGTAAGCGCTCAGTAAATATGATTGAATGAATGAATGAGCCCACTGTTGGGTAGGGACCGTCTCTACATGTTGCCACCTTGTACTTCCCAAGCGCTTAGTACGGTGCTCTGCACACAGTAGGCACTCAATAAATACGACTGAATGAATGAATGAGCCCACCGTTGGGTAGGGGCCGTCTCTACATGTTGCCCGCTTGTACTTCCCGAGCGCTTAGTACGGTGCTCTGCACACAGGAAGCGCTCAATAAATATGGTTGAATCAATCAATTGTATGTAGTGAGCGCTTCCTGTGTGCAGAGCACCGTACTAAGCGCTTGGGAAGTACAAACTGGCAACATATAGAGACAGTCCCCACCCAACAGTGGGCTCACAGTCTAAAAGGGGGAGACAGAGAACAAAACCAAACATACCAACAAAATAAAATAAATGGAATAGATATGTACAAGTGAAATAGAGTAATAAATATGTACAAGTATATATATACATATATATATACACACAGTAAGCGCTCAATAAATACGATTGATGATGATGATGATATAAGCGCTCAATAAATACAATTGAATGAATGAATGAATGAGCCCACTGTTGGGTAGGGGCCGTCTCTGTATGTTGCCACCTTGTACTTCCCAAGCGCTTAGTACGGTGCTCTGCACACAGTAGGCGCTCACTACATACGATTGAATGAATGAACGAGAAGGAAGAGGCGATGATAATAATAATAATAATGTTAAGCGCTTACTATGTGCAAAGCACTGTTCTAAGCGCTGGGAGGGGGGGATACAATGTGATCTGTTCTCTGTTCTGTTCTCTGTCTCCCCCTTTTAGACTGTGAGCCCACTGTTGGGTAGGGACTGTCTCTATGTGATGCCAATTTGTACTTCCCAAGCGCTTAGTACAGTGCTCTGCACATAGTAAGCGCTCAATAAATACGACTGATTGATTGATTGATTGATCAAGTTGCCTCACGTGGGGCTCACAGTCTTCACCCCCCATTTTTACAGATGAGGGCACCGAGGCTCAGAGAAGTGAAGCGACCTGCCCAAGGTCACACAGCAGACTTGGGGTGGGGCCGGGATTCGAACCCACGTGGCCCCCGGGACCCCCGGCCCGGACCCGTGAGCCCACTGTTGGGTAAGGACTGTCTCTCTATGGTGCCAACTTGGACTTCCCAAGCGCTTAGTACAGTGTTCTGCACACAGTAAGCGCTCAATAAATACGATTGATTGATTGATTGATTGATTGACCCCGGGGCGCCACGAGGCGACGACAGGCTCCCCCCCACCCCCACCCCAGGCTGAGGAGGGGCAACGGAGAAGCAGCGTGGCTCAGTGGAAAGAGCCCGGCCTTTGGAGTCCGAGGTCATGGGTTCAAATCGCGCCTCCGCCAACTGGGTGCCTTTGGGCCGGTCACTTCACTTCTCCGGGCCTCAGTTCCCTCATCTGGAAAATGGGGGTGACGCCTGGGAGGCTCCCGCGGGACAACCTGGTTACCTTGCATCTCCCCCGGCGCTCAGAACAGCGGTTCGCACGTAGTAAGCGCTTGATAAATGCCGTTATTATTATTATTATTATAATAAACGGGGCCGTTCCCAGGGGCCGGGGCCGGGCGGGGGGGGGGAGAGGCCGTCGGGGGGGCGGAGGGCCCCGGGGCCCCGGGGGGGGGTCCTCACCATGAGGACTTTGGCCGCGTTCTCCAGCTGAGCGATGACTTCGGGAGCCCCCAGCACCGCCGCCGCCGCCGCCGCCGCCGCCATCATGGTCTCTGTTCAATGACGCGCCATGCGGGGCATTGTGGGAGCCGGCGCCCAGGGCCCCCCCCCCCCCCCCCCCCCCCCGGCCCGCCCCGCCCCCGGGCCCGGCCGCCCTCGGCCCTCCGCCCGCCCGCCCCCCAGGCTGGGCCCGGCCCCGGGAGGGTCGGTCCGCCCGGCCGGCCGCCGGGCAGGCAGGAGGCAGCGCGCGGTCCGGCCCCTGCCCGGCCCGGGCAAACCCAGAGCGCGGCCCCGGCCCCGCGGACGTCACCCCGGCCCCGGCCCCGCCCGACGCGCCTCTCGGCCCCTCCGAGTCCCCTCAGCCCTCACGTGGCCCCTCGGACTCGTCCCCGGCTGCCCGACGCCCCTCAAACGCTCTCCTTGAGCTGGCTCCCCTCAGTCCCTCACATGTCACCTCGGGCTCTCTCCCGAGTCCCCTCAGCCCCTCACATGTCCCCTCGGGCTCATCCCTGGGTCCCCTCGGCCTGTCACATGGCCCCTCAGGCTCACTCCCCGAGTCCCCTCGGCCCCTCACATGGCCCCCTCGGGCTCATCCCCTCAGTCCCTCACATGTCCCCTCAGGCTCGTCCCCAAGTCCCCTCGACCCTTCACATGGCCCCTCGGGCTCATCCCCGGGTCCCCTCAGCCCCTCCCATGGCCCCTCGGGCTCACTCCCCGAGTCCCCTCGGCCCCTCACATGGCCCCCTCGGGCTCATCCCCTCAGTCCCTCACATGGCCCCTCAGGCTCGTCCCCGAGTCCCCTCGGCCCCTCACATGGCCCCTCGGGCTCATCCCTGGGTCCCCTCAGCCCCTCCCATGGCCCCTCGGGCTCACTCCCCGAGTCCCCTCAGCCCCTCACATGGCCCCCTCGGGCTCGTCCACTCAGTCCCTCACATGTCCCCTCAGGCTTGTCCCCGAGTCCCCTCGGCCCGTCACATGTCCCCTCGGGCTCATCCCTGGGTCCCCTCAGTCCCTCACATGGCCCCTCGGGCTCAGTCCCCGAGTCCCCTCAGCCCCTCACATGGCCCCCTCGGGCTCATCCCCTCAGCCCCTCACATGGCCCCTCAGGCTCATCCCCGAGTCCCCCCGGCCCGTCACAAGTCCCCTCGGCCTCATCCCTGGGTCCCCTCAGCCCCTCACATGGCCCCTCGGGCTCACTCCCCGAGTCCCCTCAGCCCCTCACATGGCCCCCTCGGGCTCATCCCCTCAGCCCCTCACATGGCCCCCTCGGGCTCATCCCCTCAGTCCCTCACATGTCCCCTCAGGCTCGTCCCCGAGTCCCCTCGGCCCCTCACATGGCCCCTCGGGCTCATCCCCGGGTCCCCTCGGCCCGTCACATGGCCCCTCGGGCTCATCCCTGGGTCCCCTCGGCCCGTCACATGGCCCCTCGGGCTCATCCCTGGGTCCCCTCGGCCCGTCACATGGCCCCTCGGGCTCATCCCTGGGTCCCCTCGGCCTGTCACATGGCCCCTCGGGCTCACTCCCCGAGTCCCCTCAGCCCCTCACATGGCCCCCTCAGGCTCATCCCCTCAGTCCCTCACATGGCCCCTCAGGCTCGTCCCCGAGTCCCCTCAGCCCCTCACATGGCCCCTCAGGCTCGTCCCCGAGTCCCCTCAGCCCCTCACATGGCCCCTCAGGCTCGTCCCCGAGTCCCCTCGGCCCTTCACATGGCCCCTCGGGCTCATCCCTGGGTCCCCTCAGCCCCTCACATGGCCCCTCAGGCTCACTCCCCGAGTCCCCTCAGCCCCTCACATGGCCCCTCAGGCTCACTCCCCGAGTCCCCTCAGCCCCTCACGTGGCCCCCTCAGGCTCATCCCTTCAGTCCCTCACATGGCCCCTCGGGCTCGTCCCCGAGTCCCCTCGGCCCGTCACATGGCCCCTCGGGCTCATCCCCGGGTCCCCTCGGCCCATCACATGGCCCCTCGGGCTCATCCCTGGGTCCCCTCAGCCCCTCACATGGTCCCTCAGGCTCACTCCCCGAGTCCCCTCAGCCCCTCACATGGCCCCCTCGGGCTCATCCCCTCAGTCCCTCACATGGCCCCTCGGGCTCGTCTTCCCGAGTCCCCTCGTCCCCCCACATGTCCCCTCGGGCTCGCTCCCGAGTCCCCTCAGCCCCTCGCATGGCCCCTTGGGCTCATCCCCTCAGCCCCTCAGATGGCCCCTCGGGCTAGTTCCCCGAGTCCCCTCAGCCCCTCACAGTCATTCATTCAATCGTATTCATTGAGCACTTACTGTATGCAGATCACTGTAGTAAGCGCTTGAAAAGCACAATCATTGTCCCTTCGGGCTCGGCCCCGGGTCCCCTCGGGTTCTCACATGGCCCCTCGGGCTCCGCCCCGAGTCCCCTCAGCCATCACATGGCCCCCCGGACTCGTCCCCGGGTGCCCGCCGCCCCTCAAACGCTCTCCTTGGGCTCGCTCCCGGCTCCCCTCAGCCCCTCACATGGCCTCTCACATGGCCCCTCGGGCTCACTCCCAAGTCCCCTCGGCCCCTCACATGTCCCCTCGGGCTCGCTCCCGAGTCCCCTCGGCCCCTCACATGGCCCCTCGGGCCGTCACATGGCCCCTCACATGTCCCCTCAGGCTCGGCCCCAAGTCCCCTCAGCCCTCACATGGCCCCTCAGACTCATCCCCGGGTGCCCGCCACCCCTCAAATGCTCTCCTTGGGCTCGCTCCCGGGTCCCCTCAGCCCCTCACGTGGCCCCTCAGGCTCGGCCCCGAGTCCCCTCGGCCCCTCCCATGGCCCCTCGGGCTCGGCCCCGGGTCCCCTCAGCCCCTCACGTGGCCCCTCGGGCTCATCCCCGGGTCCCCTCAGCCCCTCACACTCATTCATTCAATCATATTTATTGAGCACTTACTGTGTGCAGAGCACTACTAGCACTTGAAAAGTACAATCATTGTCCCTCAGGCTCGGCCCCAGGTCCCCTCAGCCCCTCACATGTCAATCAATCAATTGTATTTATTGAGCACTTACTGTGTGCAGAGCACCGTACTAAGCACTTGGGAAGTACAAGTTGGCAACGTATAGAGACGGTCCCTACCCAACAGCGGGCTCTCAGTCTAGAGACTCGACTGTCCCCTCACATGTCCCCTCGGGCTCGTCCCCAAGTCCCCTCGGCCCCTCACATGGCCCCTCGGGCTCATCCCCGGGTCCCCTCAGCCCCTCACATTCATTCATTCAATCGTATTCATTGAGCGCTTACTGTGTGCAGATCACTGTACTAAGCGCTTGAAAAGTACAATCATTGTCCCCTCGGCCCCTCACATGTCCCCTGGGGCTCGCTCCCGAGTCCCCTCAGCCCCTCACATGTCCCCTCAGGCTCATCCCCGGGTCGCCTCAGCCCCTCACATGGCCCCTCGGGCTCGTCCCCGGGTCCCCTCAGCCCCCTCTTAATTCTTAATGGTATTGGTGAAGCGCTTACTATGCGCCAAGGGTTGTATTTAGCGCTGGGTAGATACAAAGTAATCGGGTTGGACATAGTCCCTGTCCCACATGGGGCTCATCATCTTAATTTCCCTTTTACAGGTGGGGTAACTGAGGCACGGAGAAGTGAAGCGACTTGTCCAAGACTGTGAGCCCCTTTTTGGGTCGGGACCGTCTCTATACGTTGCCGACTTGTACTTCCCGAGCGCTTAGTACAGTGCTCTGCACACAGTAAGCGCTCAATACGATTGAATGAATGAATGAAAAGTGGCAGAGTCAGAACTAGAACTCAGGTCCTTCTATTTATTTATTTATTTTACTTGTACATATCTATTCTATTTATTTTATTTTGTTAGTATGTTTGGTTTTGTTCTCTGTCTCCTCTTTTTAGACTGTGAGCCCACTGTTGGGTAGGGACTGTCTCTATATGTTGCCAACTTGTACTTCCCAAGCGCTTAGGATAGTGCTCTGCACACAGTAAGCGCTCAATAAATACAATTGATTGATTGATTGACTCTCAGGCCCGGGCTCTATCCACTTCCCCATTCATTTGCCTCTCTCCTCCTCCTGCTGAAAAAAGTAGATGTTTTGTTGCTGTTATTCTTGTGGGGGTTTTTTTTCCCCTTGTTTTTTGCAAGAAAGTAGAATCCCGGATCTGCCCTGTGACCTTGGGCAAGTCACTTCCCTTCTCTGTGCTTCTGTTCCCTCATCTGTAAAATCAATCAATCAATCGTATTTATTGAGCGCTTACTGTGTGCAGAGCACTGTACTAAGCGCTTGGGAAGTACAAGTTGGCAACGTATAGAGACAGTCCCTACCCAACAGTGGGCTCACAGTCTAAAAGGGATTGAGTAAAATGAGGATTGAGACTGTGAGCCCCCCCGTGGGACAACCTGATCCCCTTGTTAACCTCCCCAGCGCTTAGAACAGTGCTTTGCACATAGTAAGCGCTTGATAAATGCTACCATTAAATTAAATTAAATTAAAAGATCACCACACCACACCCCACGCCAGTACGACCCTTACTGAGCCACTCTGTGCATCATGCTCAACAATGGTTTACCAGTTGGGCCTGGGCAGAGTAATGTCTGGTGTGGTGGGGTGGGCCTGTGTGGCGAGGGTGAGGGGCTGTCGTATCATGGGGTTTGGGGAGCTGAGGTCTTACGGCTTTGATCTTTGTGGAGAGGGTGACAGAGGCATCAGCGGCAAGTTGTAGGAGCTGTTGGGGGCTTAGGCCTGTTGCTGGGACCCCTCCAATAGCGATGGAGGTAGTGACCCCACCACCTAACCCTCTATCTAGCCAAAAGTCTCCCGCTGCCTCTCTCCCTACAAAGACATGTATCCCAGACCAACTCACTCCGCTGTTCCCAAAGGGCCAGGGGAAGCAGTATGGCCTAGTGGATAAATCACGGCCCTGGAAGTCAGAAGGGCCTGGATTCTAATCCTAGCTCCGCCACTTGACTGCTGTGTGACCTTGTGAAGTCACTTAACTTCTCTGCACCTCAGTTACCTCATCTATAAAATAGGGATTAAGACTGCAAGCCCCATGTGGGACAGGGACTGTGTCTGACCTCATTACCTTGTATTATTACTCTATTCATTTATTTATTTTATTACTCTATTTATTTATTTTATTTGTACATATCTATTCTATTTTATTTTGTTAGTATGTTTGGTTTTGTTCTCTGTCTCCCCCTTTTAGACTGTGAGCCCACTGTTGGGTAGGGACTGTCTCTATATGTTGCCAATTTGTACTTCCCAAGCGCTTAGTACAGTGCTCTGCACATAGTAAGCACTCAATAAATACAATTGATGATGATGATGATGATGTATCCACCCCCTGGGCTTGGAAAAGTGCCTGGCACATAGTAAGTGCTTAAGAAATACCATTTTTTTAAAAAAAAGAGAGGGAAAGAGAGAGTCGGGGCTCAGGAACAAAGGCTCCGGTCCAGTCCCTCAGCTCCAGTCCAGGCCAGTAATCCCTGAAATTTGCAACTTCTGGTATTTTCTCAAGTACTTAGTACACTGCTCTGCACATGATAAGTGCTCAATAAATATACTTCAGTGATTGATTGAATCTAGCAGCATTCGAGCAGACCCCGAGAACGGCATTGGCCTCGTTAAGGGAAAGATGTAGTGAAATGTGCACTCTGAACCCTTGAGTATCCACGGAAGACCAATTTACCCCTCTGAACGGCAGCGGACCCCTCTCCTGCCCACCCTTCTGCCCCCACGGCACCCAGCCCCGACGGCCTGCCTAGGCTGCGGCCCGGAGGTGGCCACAGGGGACGACAGGATTTACACATACGGGCGAGAAAATACAGCCTCTGATTTGGGGTCCAAAGTTTTAATAATAAATTGTGCCAGTAGAAGCTTTCAGGGGCAATGATACATCAATAAATAACAGTTAAATCGAGTTCCTGAGAAAGAACCTACCACATGAAAGAATGTCGGCTAGATGTAAATTACAGAAACGGCATCGGGCTACAAAAGCAGTAATACTGAACCTTCCGCTGTCTGCCACGGCCCACCCGCAGCGGGTCGGGGACCCTCAGGCCCTCGCTCCCGCCGTCGCCACACAAATGTAAACAGGCCCGCAGGAACCGTCTGCTGGGCTGGGGCGGGGGGAGCCTGTCGGTGTGGCCGGGCACGAACGCTCCACACAATGGATACGATAGGCTACAAACGTTAAGGAATAATACGTGGAATAACGTAATGAAAAATACGACTGAAGCGCCAGGTTTTTTTTTAAAAAGCAAAAAAAAAAAAACCCCAAACAAAAAAACGAAGGACATTTTACTCAAATATTATAACTCATTTTAAACAGGACAGTTACACTAATCTGAATGAAGAAATATTTCGTGTGTTTATGCTGTTAAATATATATACACCTATATTTATATGCAAATATGTATGGCTTAATCATTTCTAGGGCTCGGATTGGATAGTCCTCACTTTTACAGTGGGAAGAAAGACGTATTTTAAACCCAGTTCGGAGTTGATGTTGGAGTACAGTTCTCTCGGACCCGGGGTGGAGGTGGTCGCAGTCCGGGACACCAGACTCGGTCGTGTGCGCGGCTCCCAGAAGGAAGGGGTGCCATCCCCCCCAATCCTCAGGCTTGGGGTGTGGGGATGGGGAGGTGGGGCAGGTGGGGGGTTGAGGGGGAGAGGCAGGTGTGGGGCAATAAGGCAAGGCCGGACTCACTGCTCTCCCGCTCTGGCCACATAGAATAGCAAGGGAGCCAATATTTCCTTGATTCACCCTAATGATATCTCACGCAGAAGCATCCCGATTTCAGAGTACGGCAGGTGGTAAAACAGTCGCCCCGAAAAATGATCCAATCACATCAAGAAGACATCAAATCACTCCTCAGTTATACACACGCAATTACTGGGTTGGACAGCTCAACGAGGGATACAATCATCCAAGGGAAGTCGCCGGCACGAGCCCGCCGGGCGACGCTGGAGAGCGCCGCAGCTACAGAAGCTCAGCCACAACAGACTCACAGGACCGGCCTGTGTCGGGCAAGATATGGTCATTTCAAATTGAAACACCCTGCTCACACAACATTCCTCCCACACCAGAGATGCCAAATCACTCCCGCGTCATCCCCTCCTCACCCACCCTCCTCCGCTCCGACCGGCAAACAGAAAACCAAAGCAGCTTTACGGTCATATCAGGAGTTCGAAAAGTGGAAAAGACAAACGTCTCAAACACGCACCCGGGTGTGAACACACGGGCGTCGGCAACACGGGGAGCAGAGGGTGATCTCTCTTCCTTTTTTACATTATTGCACAGAGACTCCTCCCATCACACGCTCTCCCGTTTTCATGCCTTCTCCTACACGGGAAGTAAGTGCTTGGGATAAAATACAAATGGAGAAAAGAGAACAGCAGCATGATTTGTCAGAGTTAATCCCTATCATTTAGTAGGAAACAAACTGGTAGAAACAAAATATAAGTGCTCTTTCAAGACGGTACTCTATTAAAAAACCTGTCTAATGATAGGCCGCGAGGCCCTCGGTCGCGTGTTCGGGGGACGGGGTCTGCTCGTACACAGACCGGAGTGAAGAGTGAAGTCTGCGGGGCTGGAAGACCGTTTTTCGATGAAGGCCAGAATTTCAAGCGTCTCCGTCGACGGACTCACGTTCTCCGAGACGGACCGGGGCCCCGCAGGAGCTAAGGGAGGGCTCGGCTCGGGGCCTTCAGGGGTCTAAAAGGGCCACAGAGTGGGGTGGGCCGGGAGTCCCATGTTCGTGTCCCCACAGACAGGCTGACGGCACCCACGCCCCGGGGGTGTCCCAACCCCGCTCTCCGGTCACACGCGGACAGGCTGACTGTGCCCTGGCCCCAGGAGGCGGGTGGGGGTCGGGGGTTCCACCACCGCTGTCCCGTCACACGTAGACGGGCTGACATCCCCCAGCCGGTTCCCCCACCGCTCTGGCGTTCTCTCTGGGGTTCGGATCCAAGTCCTCAGGTGGGGTAGCTTCGCCCCCCAAAGGCTTCGGGCACCGGAACGGGTACCCGTTGTCATCAAAGAACCTCCGGAAAGTGAACTCGTAGAAGGCGTGCTCGGGGTGCTTGCTGTTGGCGGCGGCCAGCGTGTCCCAGGCCCGGGTACTGTCACCGCTGGCGTCGTCCCAAGGGCCTTCCTCATCCACGGGGTCGAAATTGGAGGTGTCCATCGGGTGGCTGACCTTGGGGACGTAGGGCGCGGGCTGCCTGCGGAGGTCCCCGGAGAAGTCCATGGCGCCGAAGAACGGGTGAGCCTTGATGTCGTCAGCGCCGTTGCCGCCCAGCCGCGCCTCCGCCGCGCAGCACAGTTTGGTGATGAGATCGCTGGCCTCCGGGCTCAGCTGGACCTGAGCCGGGATGTGGAGGGTGTTCTCCCAGTTGATCACCTGGACACGAGACACGCAGGGGCACCCTGACTGCCGGCCTAGGCCTCTGTCTCCGGCCGAGGGCCGGTGAGCCGGGCTTGGACTCGGAGGGGCTGCGGCCCTGGAGGGTGGGGGCTCCCCGGGACTAAAGCCTGCTCCTTTCGAGTTTCTCCGAGGCTCCTGCTTCCCGGGAGGCTGCAGCTCACCAGGAAGGGAGGTTTCCGGGAGTGGCAATTGTTTTGTTGCCCAGATATGCACATGTCCTTCCCCGCCTCCTCGTTGGTCCCTCTGTCTTGAGCCTCTCCCCTGACCATTTCGTA
Organism: Tachyglossus aculeatus; assembly: GCF_015852505.1. Taxonomy (NCBI): domain Eukaryota; kingdom Metazoa; phylum Chordata; class Mammalia; order Monotremata; family Tachyglossidae; genus Tachyglossus; species Tachyglossus aculeatus. Next base: position 608,461 of record NC_052085.1, read on the forward strand.
CTTCATTCTGCTGGCCAGATCATTTCTCTAAACTGTCATTCTTTGCAACTTTCCCCACTCCTCAAAAACCTCCATCGGTTACTCACTCCTCACCGCATCGAGCAGAAACTCCTGGCCAACGCCTTTAAGGAACCCAATCAGCTCTCTTCCCCCTCGTTATCCTCATTCCTGTCCTACTACACCCCAGCTCACGCTTTCCATTCCCACCAAGCTCACCTTCCTGCTGTGCCTGGTTCTCGACCCTTGCGCCAATCCATCAGGCGATGATCCACTGGTATCTACTGAGCACTTACTACGTGCCAAGCCGGACACGACACACTGTTGGTGATTCGCAAGGGCAAACGCCAGCACTGCCGCTTCCATCCTCGTAATTTGTGCTTCTGGGAGTGACCCAGAGGTGGGTCAGGGGAACTCCCCACCCTCACGGGCATGGCCAGACCTACGGTGCCTTCCCTTTGGGGCAGGACACACCCGGACTCCTCCACTAACAGAAGCTCCATGATGTGAGCAAGAATCCAGGGAAGGGTCGGTCTCACAGAAGCCACCAGGCCCCCGGGCCCTGCTATCCCCATCTGACTTGTGAAAACAATGAGACCCAGCCCTGTTTTTTACCCTCTGCCTTTTCCCTTTCAGAAAAACACGTCGAAAGGACCACTAACTAGCCCAGGGGCAGAACCACGGCTCTGTTCTGTCAAGCTGCCTCCCTAGACCACGCTTGGCTGGAGGGGGACTCTAGACCCAATTATCCAGCTTCTTTCCGGGGAGAGGGGCGCTTAAGGAGTAGAAATACTGTGAGAGAGTGTCTGATCTCAATAACTCCTCCCCTCTCCCCTCTGCCACTGCCCCCACACCCACCCCACCCCAGCCCACTGTTCCCCATGAAATGCTGGTGAGCAGTCACTCACCTTCAGCTGGGTTTCTGTGGGGGTGGGGGCCAGGAAGGGTGGCTGCCCCACCAACATCTCGAAAAGAATCACACCAACACTCCACCAGTCACAGAGCTGAGTGTACCCTACAAGGCAAGCCAGTTTGAGATGGTGCAAGACCAAAACACAATACCGGAACACACTCGCTTGTGGACGGGACCTCATCTGGCATTGGGAAGGGCTCTGTGTGCCCCAGCTGCCCTCCTAGAGAGCTCTGACCTCCACCTGACATGGGCGCCCCCCAACCACCTCCATTCCCCGAACGCCCCTTCTCCCCCAAAACACTGTCCTGTCCAGTGGTGGCCAAGGAGCCAGAGAAATGCCAGGGGCCCAGAGGGGCAAAGAGGCTGCCCACCTCTCCCCATGGAAGTCCTCTCAGGTAGACCAGGGTTCGGGGGGTGGGGGCCCTAGGAGGGAGTGGGTCTGCTGCGGGATTCTGCTCAGAACGTGTTAATAACTGTGAATAATAACCTCCCTCCCTGACCTCTTCCCACCCCACCACCGCTGGACACGGGCCCATTCCATCTGGAATGCTGCCGCCCCGGGGCAAGCGGGGCCGGATTGGCACACCGTACCTTTCCGCAGAAGGACCTCGGGGGCGATGTAGTTGGGCGTCCCCACGAGGGAATGGGCCAGGCACCGCTGGTGCTGCTTCTCGGCTCGCTGCTCCAGGGTCTTCAGCCTGTCTCCACACCTGCAATTGGACGCATCGTCCCACAGCCCGCTGGGCTCCATGCTGTCCTGCCGGGCGTGTCTCCCTGCCAGAGGGAAACACACGCACACGGAGACCGCTGTCAGGCCCCAGGCCGGCCCGGCCCGGTCACCGGCCTCGGCCATCAGCCTCCTTCACTGGTTTGGCTTCACGCCCCGGGCCGACCCGGCCCCTGGCTTCAGGTTTTTCAGTTTTGTCAGTTCCCTGACAAGGAAGGGGAGAAGGGCAACTGTGGGAAAGTGGCTGATCAAGAACAGAATTAGTCTTGGAGAGGAAATGAGTTGGAAATACAGGAAGTGAGATTTAGGCTGAGCAAGAGACCTTTCGGAGTTTTTATTATTAGTAGTACAAGTATTATCATTGTTATTAATAATAATAGTTATAATGCTAATAACACTAAAAATAATAATGATAGTGGTATTTATGAGTCATGCCGCCGGTTGAGAACCGGAAGAGTGGGGAATACCTATCCTCGGGAGAGGTTATTTTTGGTTTTGGATTGCATGCAACATTGTCCAGAGGCAGGGGACTGGCCTAGATGGCTCCGAGGTCTCCAAATCTCTGATTCTTTAAATACGTCAAGACCCGTGCCCTTTCCCATCCCTCAGTGAAAAGACAGTGCCAGAGAACACTTTTCGGAAGATGGAGAAAAAGCTCCACCGATCCAGTGGTTTCGTCTCTAGGACCGGAGGTGGGAAGGCAAAGCCTCCACACCCTGTGGCCCGGTGAGTTTCGCGGTTTCCAAACTCCCCACGGCCTCTCCCCCGGCCATCATGGGCTCCTGGGCCGGGCCTGTTGGCTGGGCCACAGTGGTGGGGTGGCAATCAGTTACCAGCCAGCAAAGGGCTCCAGTACAGCCCCACGGAAAGGAGGAGGATGGTACCTTTCTGGTAGTATTTGGAGTTGTGTGTCCAGCGGAAGCCCGTGCAGAGCCCAAAGTCGGTGAGCTTGATGTGCCCGTCCAGATCAATCAGGATGTTGTCCGGCTTGATGTCTCGGTGGATGAAGCCCATCTTGTGGACGCTCTCGATGGCCAGGGTCAGCTCGGCGATGTAGAAGCGGGCCAGGTGCTCGGGGAACACCTCCAGGCGGATCAAGAGGCTCATCATATCCCCGCCGGGGATGTAATCCATCACAAAGTACAGGCTCTCTTTGTCCTGGAAGGAGTAGTAGAGCTTGACGACCCACTCGTTGTCGGCCTCCGCCAGGATGTCCCTCTCCGCCTTGACGTGGGCCACCTGGTTGCGGTTCAGGACGTCCTTCTTGCGCAGGGTCTTCATGGCGTACAGGGCGTGCGTGTCCACCTTGCAGGCCAGGCATACCTCCCCGAAGGCCCCAATGCCCAGGGTCTTGATCTTCACAAACATGGACTTGTCCATCTTAGCCCTCTTCAGCCGGTTATAGTTGGACTCCTTCTGGTAGAGGATCTTCCGCATCTGCTCCTGTTCCGCTTCACAGAGCCCGGCCTTGGTGGGAGACAGACAGGGGAGCGGTTACGGTAGGAGGCCGCTGCTGCGGTCAGCTGGCCCCCACTGGGGCCAAGTGGCCATGCCCGGGCACCCTGGAGGGCACAGAGGAAGGCGAGGCCTACCCTTTCTTTCGGCCGGGAAGCCCCAGCCTGAAGACCACGAGCATTAGAAAGTAGGTAAACCCACTGAAGGAAAACCCTCTTGGGGTCGAGGGCTGGGCCTGCGGTTTCCAGAGAAAGGGGTGTGAACCGCTTGAGGCTGCAAATATACGGTAAAACCAGCAACAGCTGAGAAAAGGGAAACATAAGAAGGAAAGGGTACTGACTCTCCGACACTAGTCTAGTAAACGTATTTTAAATTTCCTACTTTTAAACCCCTGGACTAACTACCCCATAACCTCTGAATAAACTCCTTTTCTCCTAAACTTTTTCATTATCCTTGCTATTGGTACCAGCTGGCAAGTATTATATTTACGTCATCATTTTCAGATCGATACTCAGTAAGGATGCCCAACACCACAGGGCTCAATGTAGCAGATTTCCTATTTTATATGCACATATGGCTATAGATGTGCCTAAACTATAAGCCAAGAATTCTCTTTTCAGTACAAGACACAAGACCCTATTTTTGACACCTTTAAAGTGTGCACATCCAGTGTCGTTTGGCCCTGCCCGAGAATGTGTCACTCTGACCGCTTCCCACAAGCTGGGGTGAGCCTGGGGTCCACAGAGTATCAAGCAGGGCAAGAAGCTCTGGGTCCGCGCTCCTGGAGTCAATGACTCCACTTCTCAAGGCTGGCGCTTGCAGGTTTGCGTGCTTTCTCTCTCATCACATCCCCCACGTGTGTCCACCCTATTGCCCGAGTCTCTCCCTCTGCCCTGCCCCACACACCGCCTGTGAGCCGTCCGTTCCTGGACGAGGCCAGCCCAGGAGCCCAGCTCACTTTACCTGAAGCGAAACAGCGGGTCACAGGACCAAGCGGTGAGTGACTGAGTGACGGCCTCAACAAGGCTACTGTCCGGCAGAAGCCCCGTAACCGAGCTACGGGCTATCCTGTATCAGGGAAGCTGCCCTCACCACCGGTTTTAGAGCCAAAGCACCCTGGTCACTAAGGGGACGTGATGATAAGAAATCAATGAAAGCTGTTTCCGGACAAGCTGAGCTGAGTGGGCTGGCCAACACTCCACGCCATAGGGTTTGGACGGGTCTGAGTTGGGCAGTGAGAGCCAGAGTTTTTGGAGTTGCCTCCTAGCTCTTGGTCCCTGGGCCCTGGCTACAGACTTTGGACATCAGCTCAGCCTCTGGTGGCTTTTGCTACGTGCCAGCTCCCTCCCTCACCTTGTGGCTCCTTGGTGGCGGGTCTCTCAGGGTGGCCCTGAGAGGTTCAGGCAGGGTGAACAGCAGCCCTCTGTCTCCCCTCTTTGGTTCAGGGCAACGGGGAGGCAGGGAGAGAAACCAGTCAGACACCCGTCCTAGAACTGCAGTCAGGGGGAGGGGGGTGGGCCCGGAAGGGGTGTTATTAAAAGTGACCGTTTCCCTCGAGTCTCTGAAGCGATACTAACGGGGCACCAGGGGAGACGGGTGTGCACAAATAGGTCACATTAGGGCAGCTCTGCAGGGGACCCAACGTCCCCAGGAGCTGCCCGACCCCCGTAAGGACAAGTAGGGGGTTGGGGGGGAGCTGGGGAGCACCCTCGGAAAACCCACAACCAGCAGCTAGAGGCACGGTGAATTACTTTGGCCATTTCTTGTTCCAGCTGCAGTCTCCGGTGGACTTTCTGCTGGTAGGTTTTCAGGACGTTCTCCACGTGCTGTTCCATGTAGAACTTGAAAGCGAAAGGCGAGTACGTCTTGATCCGCGATTCCCTCTTCTCTTCGTCCCGTCCGCTCTTCCGCACGGGCACGGGCGATGTCTGGATCTGCTTCTTGTCCTTGCCCGCCTTGTCCCCCTTGGCGCTCTTGCTGCCCCTGTCGCCGCTGTCCTCAGCCGGGCCGGGCACCCCCCTGAGGCTCTGCTCCACGCCCGCGCAGAGGCCGTCCACGTCCAGAGGCTCGGCGTTGTTGGGAAGCCGCAGGTGCTTGGGATAGGGAGGGGGTGGCCAGCGCAGCTCCTGAGCACCGAAGTCGGCATCCAGAGGGTAGGTGCCCGGGCCACTCAGGGGTGGGGCGTGCGGCTCCATCGCTTCCAAACCCTCGGCCCCGGGGGCCTGGGCCGGCAGCCAGGCGGGGTGGGAGGGCCCGACGGCCGTCTGTGGCTCGGGCCTCAGCACCCTCACGCTCTTGACCGGGTGGAGGATGTGGGCCGCCGTCACGGCCGTGATGGTGTTGGGGGAGGAGAGGGCGGGGTCGTTCTTGCCCGGGGCCCCGGCCCGCAGGGACACAGATGCCGGCTGGTGGCCGTTGAAAGAGTTGGTCCTGCTGGGCCCGGGGCCGTCGGGCCGCAAGCCGACGTGCTGGCGCGGGGAGGCCTCCAGCCCCGGGCTCTGCAGGGAGTCGCGCCGGGACAGAGTGGACGGAGGCCACGCTGGCCCGCCCGCGCCCCCCAGCTCATACCCATCCAGGTTCAGGCTGTTGCGCGACGGGGAAAGCAGGCTTGCAGGGGGGCTCTCCGCGAAGTCGCTGGGGAACGCTGGGCCCCGGCCGCCCATCACGTGCACCGGGTGCGCCGACGGGCTGGTCTGTTTGTGGTGAGGGTGAGAGCCGTACAGGCCGCCTGCCCCCATCCCCGGGACTGTGCCCGCTGCCTGCTGGAAGGCATGGCCGGGGCCACCCGGAACCCCGGGCCCTTTGCTTGGGAGGTTGCCGTAGCCGCCCTCCTGCAGCGGTGGTGGCGGCATCTTGCTTTGGAAGGACGGGCTGCGCTGGACGCCATACCCCAGGGTTTCTCCCGGCACCACCAGGAGCGGCCTGCCATAGTGAACGCTGCCAGAGCCGTGCGGGGCCGGGAGCGGGAGGGGCTGGCCTCCGTGGCCGCCCACCGGGTAGTTGATCAGAGGGGGCTCCAGGCTGGCGGGGTAGGCCTTGGGCTGGTGCGGGTGGCCGCCGGCTGCACCGTGGGGGCCGACGCCGGGCAGCCGCTGCGGAGGCGCCAGCAGGTAGTCCACGTACTGCCGGGGCCCGTCGCCCAGCAGGCTCGCGCTGTCCACGCCAAAGCCACCCCGATCGTAGACTGCGCTGCCGTGTTGGTGGTAGGGAGGGAAAGATTCGTTAGCCGCTTCGAAGCTCGGCCTGCGGGCTACGGGATTTGGCACGGCTCCTTTCCCTGTGGAGAGAAGGACAGACAGAATGGACGAGGGACTAGGTCTCCCGCCCTCGCAGAGCCCTGCAGCCTCAGCCCTTTCCAACCTGACTCCGGGGAACCCGAGATCCGCCCACCCTCATCACTCATTCCATCAGTCTGGGACAGCCGAACTTCTGTTTATTCATTCAATCGTATTTATTGAGTGCTTACGGTATGCAGATCATTATACTAAGCGCTTGGGAAGTAAAAATCGGCAACATATAGGGACGGTCCCTACCCAACAAGGGGCTCACAGTCTAGAAGGGGGAGACAGACAACAAAACAAAATAAGTACAGTGGTGTCAAAACCATCAGAATAGATAGAATTATAGCTATATACACATCATTAATAAAATGGAATAGTAAATATGTACAAATAAAATACTGTGATAAATATGTGCAAATATGTACAAGAGTTGTGGGGAGGGGAAGGGGGTTGGGCGGGGGAGGAGGAGGAAGAGAGGTAAAAAGGGGGGGCTCAGTCTGGGAAGGCCTCCTGGAGGAGGTGAGCTCTCAGTAGGACTTTGAAGGGAGGAAGAGAGCTAGTTTGGTGGATGTGTGGAGGGAGGGCATTCCAGGCCAGAGATAGGACGTGGTCCAGGGGTCGACAGTCGGACAGGTGAGAACGAGGCACGGTGAGGAGGTGAGTGGCAGAGGAGCGCAGTGTGCGGGCTGGACTGGAGAAGGAGAAAAGGGAGGTGAGGTAGGAGGGGGCGAGGTTATGGAGAGCCTTGAAGCTGAGAGTGAGGAGTTTTTGCTTGATTCAAAGGTTGATAGGCAACCACTGGAGATTTCTGAGGAGGGGAGTGACATGCCCAGAGTTTCTGTACAAAGATAATCCGGGCAGCAGAGTGAAGTATAGACTGAAGCAGGGAGAGACAGGAGGGCCTTCCCAGACTAAGCCCCTCCTTTTCCTCAGCTCCCCCTCCTCTCCGCATCGCCCCAACTCGCTCCCTTTGCTCTACCCTCCCCACAGCACTTGTGTATAAATGTACATATCTATAATTCTATTTATATAAATGCATGCTTACTTGTTTTGATGAGTATATACCTATAATTCTATTTATTTATATTTATGCCTGTTTACTTGTTTTGATGTCTGTCTCCCCGCTTCTAGACTATAAGTCCGGTGTGGGCAGGGATTGTCTCTATTGCTGAATTGTACTTTCCAAGTGCTTAGTGCAGTGCTCTGCACACAGTAAGCGCTCAATAAATATGACTGACTGAATGAATGAATAAATACCACTGATTGACTGATTGTGATGGCCTCTCCCTGATCTGGACCTTACAGTTCAGGGTTCCTGCTCCTGGAGTCCACTGCTCTGCCTCACTCAGCCCCACTTCTGACACCTCACACCGATGCCTCCTTCTCAAGGCTCCCTAGCTTCCTCCTTCTGGTCCAAATCCTCCCCTGTGATTGGCTAAGTTCCTGCCAAATAATAATAATAATAATAATAATGGCATTTGTTATGCGCTTACTGTGTGCAAAGCACTGTTCTAAGCGCTGGGGGGGATACAATGTGATCAAGTTGTCCCACGCGGGGCTCACAGTCTTAATCCCCATTTTTACAGATGAGGGAACTGAGGCTCAGAGAAGTTAAGTGACTTGCCCAAGGTCACACAGCAGACTTGTGGTGGAGCCAGGATTCGAACCCACGACCTCTGACTCCAAAGCCCGTGCTCTTTCCACCGAGCCACGCTGCTTCTCTGGCCAAAGCCATCAGGGAGCTGACTGACAACATCCCTTGCAAAAGAGCGTGCCCTCAGAAGGGTGCAGAGAGAAAGCAGATTCCCAGTCCGAGAAACCTCTGGGCCTTTCCCCCGCTTTGGTTCATCACAGTCATTTACTGATACTTACTGGGTGCAGGCCACTGTACAACACACTTGGGAGAGTGCCAGAGAGAGAAAAGCCATGATTCCTGCCCTCAAGGACCTTACCGTCTAACTGGGAGACAGCGAGACACAGAATGATTTCCCAGATCAGGGCCCCTGGCTCCAACGGAACATTCCGACCTTCCAGGCCCAGATTCTGGATATCGAAGCTTCAACTTCCTTACCTGCATGGCACCCCGTGAACTGGCCTCATTGGGTCCTCCTCTCCCCCAGCCTGTGCCTGCATTCCTCGCCCTCACCCACGATAGCGAGGGGATGGGCAAAATAAGACCCCAGCCCGGGGACTTGGGCACACTGTCCACTCGCTCCCGGGCCCCTGCAAAACAAAGCCTTGCTCACCTGGGGAGGTCTGTTTAATGACTCTGACGATCTGTTCATTCCTTGGGTCCAAATAACCCATTTTGCTGATGAACTCCAGGGCCGCCTCGATGCCCCTGCTGCCCGTCTGCTTCAACGCCCTCATCGCCATTTCCTGGAAGGGAAGGGAAGCAGAAGACAGAGACCGAGATCATGTACATTCACTCACTCATTCCATCGTATTTACTGAGCGCTTACTGTGTGCAGAGCAGACCGTTTCACTGCATTTATCCTGGGGGGGAAAAGCAAACAAGAATTCAATCACGAATGAACAGGTTCTCGATGTCATATGTGGCGTGACTATAAATCAAGCCCACGAGGAAAAGCTGGCAAGGTCACCTAGCCTGGGGGTGCACGCAGCTTCTCTGAAGGAGGAGGAGCAGAGCTGAAATCTATCAAGAGGGAACATGGCCACCCCAGACCCGAGGCTTCCCAGTGTCCTGATCCTACACACACACTCTCTCTCTCTCTCTCTCTCTCTCTCTCTTCCCCTTGCCTACCCCCCATGCTGGGGACGGGCCACAACAAGGACTCTGGCGTCCCACAGCATGGAAGCAGGGAGTGGATGGGAGGGCGCCGAGTGTGGGAAAGACAGGGCCGAGAGGAGGACTGGTAGGGCATGGGCACCTCTGGGAAAAACTGACACTGCCCTCTGCTATCGGTGTCAATGGGGCCCGCTCACCCCACCCACCCTCCTCCTCCTCCTCATGCTGGGTACCTACTAAGCACTTAGCATTGTGTACTGCGCATGCAGGGGGGCAGAAGGCAGGAGGAGCACACATGGGTCTAAGGCATTGCCCGACTCAACAAGGTAGGTGCCAATTCGCTTTCCAAGCCCTGAAAAGTTGTAGAGTGAGGGACTCATTCTCATCTCCAGGTCCAGCCCCCCAACTCCCAATTACCTGAGTTTTGGGTTTTCTTTTTTGGTGGGGGGGGGGGGGTGCGGAATTATCCAAACTAGCTCCAATTTGAATACTCAATTGCTTCCAATAAGGCATGTTCTAGTCACTGTCTTTTTAGTGCAACTCCCTGTTAAAGACCACTGTGGCTAGGGGATGCCGCATAGGCAGTCTGGTTTCAGCTGGTCTGTCCTTTGTCTGGGAAGGACATGGCCTGGGACGTATTCCTATTATCTTTGTATCCACTATTTTTATTTTCAGCACTCATCCTCCCTCCGCTTCAGCTCCCACCGCCAGGATCCACGGCCCCAAAGTGGCACCAGTGTACATGGGGGCCCTGGGAAGGGACGTTTCAGCTCTGGAGCAAGTGCAGGGGAGGGAAGGAGGGCCAGGGGTTTCCCCTCCCACCCCCAGGGGACCCACTCTAGGTTTGGGCAAACTAGCATTCTCCAGCCAAATGGCTAATGTGATGTTATGACACGGTGTTGTATGCCTGGCATAACATGCGAGACATCATGTGTGTCTCAATGCCTGTATTCCCAAATGTCACCAGAGGTTGCCCAGACCGTGGCCCTTTACCGGGGGGAAGGCAATATCAACAAGCATCCTCTCTTCCTGCCCAGAGATGTGTGGTGTGCCTTTCTTTCAGCCAAGTCCATACACCAGTCAAACAGCCCGTGCGACCACCACAGGGTGTGTGTGTGTCTGTGTGTGCGCGCATGTGAGCGTGTGTGCGTGCTGGGGGAGGGGGACGTCGTCCAAAGTGCCAGAAAAGAGGGAGAAAAAGCCAGGAACTGCTACACCCAAGCAGCATTGTGATGCAACTTCCTGTCAAGTCAGTGACATTCCCAAACGCCCCATCATGAAGCTTTATTGTCTCTCTCTCCAGTAATTCACCACACTACTAGTGAGAATGCAATGGTACAGTGAAGCTCTTTCCTTTTATTGAGGAAAGAGGCAACTCATGTAGCCCCCGCATTAATTTGATCTTATTCATTCCGGCAAAATATCCTTAACAGACTGATTTACAGAAGGGATCTCATTAGCACCAAAGGAGTCCTCAGCCTTAACCTTTATGCTTGGACTGCTTCTCCCCTTCCCCATATTTGGGGAGCTCTGCTGGCACGTGGGGACTTGTGCTCTGCAAGAACCTCGTGTTGCGGGGAGACGACACTCTGGTAACCTCTATGTCAATGGAAGCGGTTGGTTCCAGTGGTAGACGGTTCAAAGACTGAACATTTTTCAATACATGTCTCTTTATTACTGTTATGTGTCCACTAGTAGCAGAATGCTTTACACCCTTGCCAGACGTTGCTACTTTACTGTATTAAATCATGTCAAGTGCAAAACCACACAGAGGCAAAAATCCCCGGACGGCTCAGGGTGAGGCAGGGCAGCCTCGACCGAAGCAGGCTACACACGCTAGCAATCACCGGTTCTTCCCACCCATATATACTGAGCCAACATCTGGGCTGTCACACCAGAATAGATTCATGTTACGGGAAGAACGCTTCCCATCTCTTCCACTGTGTCTAACCCATTCAGGTAACGATAACCTGTGCTCTAGCAGAACTGGGCATATTTCCTTGATGTCCCAATAGTTCTCGGTACTATCAATAGTTAGGCTAAGTGTGGGCTTGGAAGTAGATCCTTTGAGGATTTCTGACATTTCCAGAGATTCCTGTTGGGTCAAGTTGGACTGCCTGCATTCTGTCCTCTCTTCAAACTCTTTTAATTGACACCTCCATCTTTACAAAGCCGGCGAAAGGGTACTCCCCTCTGAGAACATATCTGCATTGTTGGGGCATCTTTCAAGCCAACAGTGAATCTGAAGGCCTGTCCTCATTCTGAGAACCTTCTGATGGATGAGCTGATTAAGCGCTTAGTACAGTGCTCTGCACACAGTAAGAGCTCAATAAATACGACTGATGATGATGAGCTGATTGAAAATGGAATTCTGTGCTGAGCTGTTCAATCACGAAGAATCAGTGGGAGCTACAGCCCTCTGAGGATCTTGAGAAAATTTGGACAAGTGGGAGTGAGTTTTCCAAACTCCTGGGGGAAGAGGATACTGGGGTATTATAAGGGGATCTAGCTAGCCCCTCCAAACCGTGAGCTTCCATGCTGGAGGAGGCCCTATTTTGCTTCTTTCAAGCTCTCCAATTTGAGGGTCGAGTACCTGCAATCAGATTCCCTCCTGGGAGCTGGGACGCAGGAACTACATGGATTATGAAGCCACTCCAATTAGACCGGGATCTCGGCGACCAGGCCTAGGCCTGGGCCCAGAGAGAGTTCTGACAAGAGGCAGTGAGAGCCAGGTCAGAGGCAGCAGGGAGGCTGAGCAAAATTAGAATGGAAAAGAAGCACTGGGTTTGGCTGGAAGCAGATCTCCAGAGACTGTCATGAGGGCAGTCTCAGTGGAGTGAAGGCGTGGAAACTTAAAGTGGTGGGAGCAGTGGAGGAGGGAACTGGCAGAGGAAATGGAGGAAGAGGGTGTGGACAGTCCCTTGGAGGCGGTTGAACATGAGATAGGGAAAAGGGAGGTGGAGGGTGACTTACGCACTAGGACGACTGGGCTCGATATACCAGACTGTTCCCCCACCCCTCTTTCCCACTACCAGTCAATCAATTCCAGACAATCTCTGCTAAATGAGGGATTTAGGAAGACACTGTCATTCCTCGAGGCCACCACAGTCCACTGTCACTGCAGGGAATGAGATTAATTAATTCATTCAATCAATCGTATTTACTGAGCGCGTACTGTGTGCGGAGCACTGTACTAAGCGCTTGGGAAGTACAAGTCAGCAACATATGGAGATGGTCCCTACCCAACGACGGGCTCACAGTCTAGAAGAGGGAGACAGACAACAAAACAAAACATGTAGACAGGTGTCAAAACAATCAGAATAAATAGAATAGAGATGCAAAGGTAGCATCTGGAGCCAGTATTTAGGGCCAAGGAAGGTACATTGAGCTTAAGTCCTTCATTTTCCAAGATCCCTACATTTACCACTTAGTGAAAACGTAAACTCATCTGTCTTTCTTCAACCAACAAATCCCTTTAAATTTCTGTCACTGCAACATGCACTTCACTCTGGAAGCAGACCGACAAAGCCTTTCTACTTGTGCTGAATTGGCAGCAATCAAATCCACATGAATAACGGAGGTTCAGAGCGATACGATCAACTTCTCAATCTCAAATTAAAGATTCCCAAAAGTTTTTGCCAAAGAGGGTGTGGGGAAAAGGGGGGCGGGGAGAGAGAGAAAGAGAGAGAAGCAAGACATATGATCTTGGCAGAAATCTCTAGACAGTCCTAGAATGCCATCAAACAAATATCGGAAGATGTTGAAAATGGAATTCTAAAAAGCTCACAACGTGTCTTTTACAAAAGTATCAATTTAATGCTCCCTCAATTTCCTGTTACCTGAGAGCTTTCAGTATTTCCAGTTTCTTGGAAGACATGGTCCCAATAACACCTGAAGGACACTTCCTCTCTTTTAGTGAGAGGCCGGCACTAACTGGCCACCAAGAAACGAGGCAAACTGCACAATTTAAAACTCCCAGGGCTGTGACGGTGCAGTTTGCCCAGTCCTTCATTGCACAAACAGATTTCACCCAAGCCAACAAAGCAGATAAATTCTCCAAAGTGAACGGCACTTAGTCAGAACAACATGCCACAGCGAAGACTGGTACAGTTGCCTATTGGCTCCAGTAAAACAGTCCGCAAAAACAAGACATTGCCCGCCAGACCTAGGGAACCAAGTGAAACCGCACAGCCCTCCTCCAATCTGACTCATAACAATGTCAGGATTTAAGGCAGATGACAACTGCACTAAGGAAGGCAAATGATGATGATAATACTAATAATAATAATTGTGGCATTCGTTAAGTCCTTAGTATGTGCCAAACACTGCATTAAGCATTGAAGTAGATACGAGATAATCAAGTCCCACATGGGGCTCACATTCTGAGTAGGAGGGAGAACAAGTACTGAATCCCCATTTTGCAGAAGAGGGAACTGAGGCACGGAGAAGTTAAGTGACTTGCCCAAGTTTACACAGCAGGTCCATGGTGAAGCCAGGATTAGAACCAAGGTCCTCTGACTCCCCTAGACAGGCAAAGAGAGGGAGGGAGGAGGGCGTACAGAGACAGACGGAGAGAGGCAGCGATGTTACCTAGCTTCTCTTCCTCTGAGCTTCTCCGGCGGGTCTTCCACCCCAGTTACTGACTGAGAGACAGGAGTCACAGTGTTTTTCCGAAAGGTTGAGCCTGGGCTCCCCCTCCCCCATTAGTCTGCTCCCCTCTCCCGGGCTCTGGCCAATATTGGGGCTGCAACTCCAGGGAGAACATCGCCTGGGTCCAACAGAGGAGTGACCTGATTCGTGGAGGGGAGGTGGAGATGACACGGCTCTAATCTTCGCCATCCTAACGTGCTTTTTTTGCAGCTAAGGCCTCCGAGCCCAGGCTCCAGGCTCCAAGCCCATTCAGAACCATGAGCGTCCCCGTCCCCCACCACCCTGCACCCTCCTGGGCCACCGCTCACCTGATCGCAACCGGCATTCACCAGCTCCTGCAGCATCTGTCGGTTCACATCCGGAGCAGCCGAAGAGCCCGACTCATTGGCGAAAGGCAGCAGGGAGTACCGGATCTCCCTCAGGGCTTTCTGGTAAGGCCCAAACTTGGCGGTGGGTCTCAGCTGCTGCTGTTGCTGTTGCTGCTGCCTCGCAGTGTCCTTCCCTCCCAGGCTTTTGGAGGCCAGGGACGGGTCACTGAGGGAGCCGGCGGGGACCCCCGGCCCGGCCGGCTTGGGAGGCTGCTTCAACCCTTCGCGGATGTGCTGCAATCTTTGCCTGCTGTTTCCAGAGTAAGTTGTAGCAGGAAAAGTCTTTGGCCTCATTGTTAGGCCAATTTCCTTTCAGCATAAATACAATCTTCTGTAAGTCTTTTATTCTAAGGAAGCTATTGTTAACAGGACCGGCTTGGGGTAAACACGCTCTCTCAGAACAATCTCCTTTTCAACTGTTCTTTACTTCACATACGGCACAGCTCCGCTGGGGAACCAAAACATTCCCATGTCTTCGGATTGCGGCTCATCGGGCTAGATTTGAGACAGAAAAAAGAAAGGGGCGGGGGGGAGAGAGAAGGTTTATCTGGGGGATTTCCCAGTGCTCTTGCCTTGTTGTCTTGGACACCAACTGTACACGCGGGGGGACCGATATACCTGGGAAGGAAGGAAGGAAGGGCAAAGGCTCGTTGTTCTGAGCCACCACAGAGCCAGAGAAAAAGGGTCACGGCACAGGAGGCTCAGCTTCCCTGCTCATCGCCCCCTCCTTCCTGCCCTTGGGATCGCTTGCCTCACTGACCGGCTGGCAAACCGGGAACAGGCTGGAGGTGGGACCTGAGGTTGCCACATCCCTGGCTGTCCCGTGCACACATGAACTCAGCCAGTGGGTCAGACGGGCAGTGTTTGGACGGTGGATAGTCTCCTCTTGGCATTATCCACACTCCTGTCCCCACCACATGAGAAACCAGGAGCCTCGTGTCCTTCCCCGGTGGCGGGAGATGTCCAACTGTCCCAAAGAGGATGTCCAGTTCCCCAGTGGAAGTCACAAACCACAGTTCCCCAACCATCGCCTCTAGAAACCCGGAAGGAAAGACGGAAGAGGGAGTGTGCTCCAGATAGCAGGGAGCGACCGCTGGGGCTGGGAGCTCATCAGAGGCCACCCCCAACCTGATCTATGGCCAAAGAGCTCAGTCCACCACTGGCCCACCCAGGCCACCAGAAGGCCCCTGGGTGATAACCTCCCCGATGATGACCAGAAACCGAGGCCCGAGGAGCTGCTTCCCTGCCCCAGGGGCGGCAGGGTAGTTTTTAACATCGACGTGGGCAGGCCGGCCTGAGTTTGTGAGCACACTGAGAAATGCTGAGTGCGTGTGTCCCAAACACCATTCGGCACTGGCCCTGTGGAGAAAGCTCTCTCTCTGGAGAGGGGGGCAGGGACATTGAACTGGCCTGACTTCTCCCTTCCACCATAACCTTGGAGGGCAATGCTCCTAAAAATATCCCTGGTATTTCTCTTAATTTCAAACTTAAAAGATATTTTTCAAAAACCCTTCCAGGTGAAAAATAGGTGTCTTAAAATGGTAAAGTGCACTCACATTTGAACTATTTTAAAAGGGACAAAAAAGCTTTGGTTTCATCAAGAGTAAAGGGCACGTTCTCGGGCAGAGACTGGACATGCCAAAACTTAGCCTGGAGATAGCTGTTCTCTGGCCAAATTGCAAACCCTGGCAATATGAAAACAACTGTCGAGAAGCAGTGTGGCTTGGGAGCCAGAGGATCTGGGTTCTAATCCCTGAGTTCTAATCCTCCACCACTTGCCTGTTGTGTGACTTTGGGAAAGTCAACTGCTCTGTGCCTCAGTTTCCTCAACTGCAAAATGGGGATTCAATACCTGCTCTCTTTCCTACTTAAACTGGGCACCCCATGTGGGACAGGCCTATATCTGGCTTGATTAGCTTGTATCGACCTCAGCGCTTAGAACAGTGTTTGAAATACAGTAAGTGCTTAACAAATACCAAAGCCCCCCGAAAAACCTCAAACCAACCTTGTAGTCATTTTGCTTAAATGACTGATCTTTCTTAATTTTCTAAGGCTCAAACATTTATCTGACAGAAGGGATCCCTGAAACTGGCACCAGATCTCCGTAACTAAGGATGGGTTCTCTTAATCAATGACATTTACTGAGCACCTGCTGTGTGCAGAACACTGTACTAGGCACTTGGAGAGTACAATACACTATCCAAGTGCTTAGTACAGTGTTCTGCACACAGCTGGCGCTCAATAAATAAATAAATAAATACACATTCCCTGCCCACAACAAGCGTTAAGTCTAGAGGGGGAGACACACATTAATATAAATTATGGATCTGTACATAACTGCTGTAGGGCTGAGGGAGAGGTGAATAATAATAACTGCACACCCAAAGGCAAGAGTGACGCAGAAGGGAGTGGAAGAGAAAATGAAGGCTTAATCAGGGAAGGCCTCTTGGAGAAGATGTGCTTTTAATACGGCTTTTAAGGTGGGGAGAGCGGATACAAAAAGGGAGGTCATTCCAGGCGGAAGGCAGGACGTGGGTGAGGGGTTGGTGGCGAGATAGATGAGGTCACGGTACTGTGAGTAGGTTGCATTAGAGGAACGAAATGTGTGGGTTGGGTTATAGTGGGAAATCAGGGAGGGAAGGTAGGAGGGGGCAAGGAGATTGAGTGCTTTAAAGCCTATGGCATGGTGTGGTGCAGAGATGGATGGGCAACTACTGGAAGATCTTGAGGACTGGGAAAACATGGACTGGAGTAGGGAGAGATAGAAGGCAGAGATCAGCGAGGAGGCTAATGCAGTAAGCAAGGCAGGATAGGATAAGTGCTTGGATTAATGCGGTAGCAGTTTAGATGGAGAGGAAAGGGCAGGTATAGGGACAAGCCGGAAGCCAAGAACTTCACTGAACGGCTCAGCCCAGAAACGGAATCATTCTTGAGGTTGGTATTTCTCTGGCTGCCCCACCACAAAGTTTTGAGTATGCTGAAAAAGCAACCGAAAGAAACGCTGGCTTGGACACTATAACATTCATTCAGAGCTCATACCTCTGGGCTCCACTGGCAACGCCTATCTCCTTGCTGACTTGTCAGGGACTGTGTCCAACCTGACTTTGTATCCACCTCAGCGCTTAGTACCGTGTCTGGCACATGGTAAGCGCTTAACCAATACCACAATTGTTATTATTTTAAAATGATGTTTCTGTCTTTGGTGGCTGAGAATTTAATGGCGCTGAAATTCTTCCACTATCCTCTTCAACTTGAGTTTCTCCAAACCCTTTCCCCATCTCCCTATCAGACCTTCAACAACTTCCCCTCGATTTCACACCACCCAGCCTTCCCAATCCATCCACAAAGGTCAAAAGTACCCTTGTAAGTCTTCCAAAGAAACCCAAAAGTCCCCTGTTTCCATGGGAACTTGAAAACGGGGCCTGGGAGAGCTCTCAACTCCGTCCTAATATAAGCTGGTCAGTTCTTCAATAGCAGGGATCCTCTCTGCTTTTACAATATGCTAACCTCTGTTGTACTGTACTCTCTCAAGTGCTTAGTACAGTCCAGGCTCCCGTGCCTGTGCTTCCGCCTTTTTCTCAGCACACCGGGGCCATCAACCGCATAGCCCAGCTCACAAAAGGGAACGTTGGCCCTTCCGTCAGGATTCCTCGTGCAGCGGGCGCTTCAGGAGGTCAACCAGGATTGCTGGGAGACGGCCTGCTCACGGCTCTCCCTGCTGACCCACTGTACCTCGATCACGTCGCTCTAGACGTCAACCCCTTGCTCGGGTCCTCCCTCTTGGCCCGGAACTCCCTTGCCCTTCGTATCCAGCACACCACCACTCTCCACATCTTCCTCGCCTGACTAAAATCAGATCTCCTCCAAGAGGCTTTCCCTGACCAAGCCCTCATTTTCCTCTATTTGTCTTCCCTTCTGGGTCGCCTTTGCATTTGGACCTATACATCTTAAATACTTTGTTACTTACCCCATCCCCACGCCACAACACTGATAAACAGATCCTTATAACTCTGCCGCTTACCCCATCTGTAATTTAAATAGCTTTCTCTCTCTCTAAGACAGTAAACTCCTTGAGGACGGAGATCGTGTCTACCAATTTTATTGAACTGTACTCTCCCAAGCACTTGGTACAGTGCTCTGCATGCAGTAAATGCTCAGTAAAATTGACTGATTGATCAACTGGCTTACCGTTATACCCCACAACGGGATGCTGGAGACTCTGGCTCCCTCCCCACCACAGACAAGGAAAAACAAATATTTTCTTGATGCATCACTCCGATTCCATCAAGTGACATCTCAGTCTTTCCTTTCACCAGATTCAGGGTGACATTTAAAGACTTACCCGTGGGATAAGAGGACTGGCTTGAGCCTCATCCTGATGGTTAAGTAAAATTAATTGCCTCTAACTCATTCAGACTCAGGCAGATATACATCCACGTAAATACACTGGCTAGTTCAATGCCCGTTAGACCATAAGCTTCTTGAGGGTAGGAATCTACTGTACTCTCCCAAGTGCCCAGCTCACCGTAGGTACTCAGTAAATAACAATGATGGATGAATTTTCCCTCCAGTTGAGAAATACATCAGAATGTTCTGCACTGTTCCTTCCACCAGACCACCCTTGGAGTAGCAGCAATTGCTGAAGAGGTGCAAAGTTTCGAGAGAACTTGGTTTTCCGTGATAATGTTCATCAGACAGGATGTGCCAAATACCAAGACAAGAGGCAGGGACTCTCAATGAAACTTAACAATGAATTTTAAAAAAATCACACATCAACTTGATGGGCTCCTAATGGTCCCCATTAGAGCATTATTAAACAACAATGTTAAAATGTTCTCGAATGTATATTCTTTTCTCATATTTAAATACTGCCACTTTGCTTGCTTCCTGCCTTTATTCATTCGATCGTATTTATTGAGTGCTTACTGTGTGCACAGAGCACTCTACTAAGTGTTTCGCCTTTATCAATCTATCAGTGGTATTCGAGTGCTTACTTTGTGCAGAGCACTGTACTAGGTGCTTGGGAGAGTATAATACATCAGAACTGGTAGACATATTCCCCTTTCACAACAAGCTTACAAAGCTTACAGTCTTGAAGACTGCGGTGTTAATTTCATTTGAACCAGTTTTTTTTTTATTGGTACCTGTTTAGCACTTACTATGTTTACTATTTGCCAAGCACTGTTCTAAGAGCTAGGGAAGATAGATGTTAATCAGGTTGGCCGTAGTCCATGTCCCACATGGGGCTCGTATTCTAAAAAGGAGGCAGAACAGGTATCGTTTACAAAGAACTCTGAAATATTTGGCAAAAACACCGTCCAAGTCAATCATTATTAGACCACCCATCTTTTTAGCCAGTCCAGAGGGCTCCCTGAAGAGTATTGTAAGGCTTAAAAAAAATGCTGAAGTCCTCGTAACTCTTCTCTGCCCTGTGGTTTGGCATACTTTAGCCACTTAAATTTCTCCTCAATATTTTCCCAAAAGAGTTAATGGGAGAATACTATTTAATCTGCCAATGCGTCAATATCTTAAAATAATCTTGAACACTCACTTGAGGTAGACATGGCACCTGTCTGGCCCACTGAAGAGTTCTAAAATAGCCCTACACCTTTAAGGGTTACCAGCGGATCCTTTCTTTCTCCACCGCACCAGCCAAGAGCTGCAAGTTGATAAACTACAACATGCTCGGGAGAATTTGGTGCCATCAAAAGAAGATGGCATTTCGGTCTACAAGTTCTTCTCTTCACCTAAACAATACTGTTTTCAATAGACACTCGGTAGGCAGAGGAAGAAAGTGAATACTTCATAATACTCTAACACTTGTCATGTCCAAACTATTTCAATGATACCACTACTACTAATAATAATGGTATTCGTTAAGCGCTTACCATGTGTCAGGCACTGTTCTAAGCACTGGGGTGTATACGAGCAAATCGATTTGGACACAGTCCCTGTCCCATGTGGAGCTCATATTCTCAATCCCCATTTTACAGATGAGGTAACTGAGGCACAGAGAAGTGAACTGACTTCCACAAGGTCACACAGCAAACAAGTGGCAGAGCCGGGTTTCGAACCCATGACAGAACACATTCACCTTTACAGCTGTGCCTCCACCTTCTCTTGCATATAATTTCAAATTTATTTCAGGTCTCACACCACCT
The DNA here is from genome assembly GCF_015852505.1 of Tachyglossus aculeatus. Classification (NCBI taxonomy): domain Eukaryota; kingdom Metazoa; phylum Chordata; class Mammalia; order Monotremata; family Tachyglossidae; genus Tachyglossus; species Tachyglossus aculeatus. Next base: position 628,762 of record NC_052085.1, read on the forward strand.
GATTGAATTCTCCTAAATGTCATTTCAAAGGCATTCTGTCGTATCCACTGAGCAGACCTATTTGGAGAGCTGCGGCTAATGAGGCCAAACTTAACGATTCTCCAAATGAAACTCTGCATCGTGTTAATTACTGGAAATTAAAAACACACTTTCTGAACGCTTCGTTGACGCTTAGCGGGGTAAAGGATTGTCTCGAACAATGTTCCAATCGCAGCCGTTTAATGGGACTCACGGCCGGCCGGGAGGGTTCAAAGAAGCTCATTTGTTTCAGTTGGCAAGAAAAGCTCCGGGGCATCGATCCACCGAGGGACCGGGCTCGCGGTGACAGAGAGTGATGATCGGAATCCTCTTGACACAAGGCTCTTCGGGGCAGTGGCTCATCTTCTTTGTTCCAACCCGGATTCCCATTATCTGCCAATTTGCTAACTCCCAGAGGTGCTGCCCGATCCGGGAATCCTTTTCTCCGCTGGAATCCCGGAGCCCGTCCGTCCCGGGGAAACCAACCTGTTCTTAGCTTTGTCCCCTGGCTAAACGCAAAATAAGCCCTTCGTGATTAGACAGCGAATACGGTCCCAGGAGGAAACTGGATGGCTTTTGATCTGCATTCAAGCTGCCTTGGGCACCGCTGGTGCGCTGACTTGGGGTCGGGGGGAGAAAGAGTTGTTTTTTCTTAATCATTTGGTAACAAATGCCCGTGTTGACTTCCTCGCCTGAAGAGAGAATGTTCTAGCTTGCCCTAACAAACATTCGGGCTGTTGTCACGTCTAATTTAAATCCTTTTTGGCCCGATCGACTTATCTGTACGCATTCTTTCGCGGCCCGGTCCTCACGTCTTTCCGACCTACTTTTGTTCCAAAGGCGCTCCTCATCGGGGATTTCAAGGCGCGCCCCCACCCCAAAACGAAGTGACCCCCAAAACGTTGTGCCCAGGGCCCGGTGCAGGTGGAGTCGTCGCTTTGGCATCGGAGAGGGCTCCGGGAGGTCCGGGTCTCACGCCCCGTGGCAAGGCGGGGCGTCTCCTGGGCCCGGCCACCGCTACGCCGACTTCTTTCGGCCTCGGGGACGAATCCGGGACGTGGGTTGTCTCCCCACCCCCGGAGGAGCCAGGCTACAAGGATTTGCAGGAGCTGCCCGACCAACTTGTTGTGCCCCGCCGGGGCGGGTGTCGTAGGCCCGCGGCCTCTGCTCCTTGCCCAGCGCGGTGCGGGGGGCACCGGGGGGCTGTCGGGGAGGGGCCCCCCCACTCATCCCGGCTGGCCGGGATCGGGCAGGGCCGGGAGGAGGCCTGTTACGCAACTGCCAGCGCTCTGGGGCTGGGAAAGTGAGCGCTTCCCGGACTTGTCCCGAGTCGTGCGGGAACCGGAGACGGTCCCGCCCGGTCCCGGGGCCTGACGGGCCGCGCGGCCGGACCGGCCCGGCCCGGCCCAGGGAGGGGCGGGGGGCAGGGCCGGGGTCCCCAGAGCCCCTCCGCGACAACAAAGAGACCCCCGGGCCCACCCTCGGGGCTGGGGCCGCCGTCCCGTCCCGTCCCGCGGAAGAGGCTCGGGGTCGGCGGCCGGAGCGGGCCTCTCCCTCCCTCCCGCTCCCCCCCGGCCCCCGGCCCCCGGCCCCCTTGGCCCTCGGCGGCGCCCACTCACCTCCCCGGGCGTGTTCTGGGGTCGGGGCTGCCCCCCGCGGGTCCGGGGGAGCCCCGGGGGCGGTGGCCCCATCTCCTCGGCCGCGCAGGCCGCCGTCCGGACGCGCAGCCCCGAGTGGGACATTGGCTACATTGTTGGCATTCCATGGCCGTCACGTGAGCCCGCCTCCCGCGTCATTCCCCGTCCGCATTCCAGGACGGGAGGGAGGAAGGGAGGGCCGCCTCACCCCATCCCACCCCACCCCCTCCCCGCCGCTCCGGCCCCTGGCCACTGCTGCCCCTCCCGGGCCCCTCCCTGCCGGCCCCTGGCTGTCCGGGCCTCTGGGCACTACTGCCTCTCCCGGGCCCCTCCATTCTGGACTCTGGCACTACTGCCCCTCCCGGGCTCCTCCATTCTGGACCCTGGCACTACTGCCCCTCCTGGGCCCTCCCGGGCTCCTCCAATCTGGGCCCTGGCACTACTGCCCCTCCTGGGCCCTCCCGGGCTCCTCCAATCTGGACCCTGGCACTACTGCCCCTCCTGGGCCCTCCCGGGCTCCTCCCTGCAGACCCCTGGCCGTCCAGGCCCCCTGGCACTACTGCCCCTCCTGGGCCCTACCGGGCTCCTCCATTCTGGACCCTGGCACTACTGCCCCTCCTGGGCCCTCCCGGGCTCCTCCCTGCAGACCCCTGGCCGTCCAGGCCCCCTGGCACTACTGCCCCTCCTGGGCCCTCCCGGGCTCCTCCAATCTGGCCCCTGGCACCACTGCCCCTCCTGGGCCCTCCCGGGCTCCTCCCTGCAGTCCCCTGGCCGTCCAGGCCCCCTGGCACTACTGCCCCTCCTGGGCCCTCCCGGGCTCCTCCATTCTGGACCCTGGCACTATTGCCCCTCCTGGGCCCTCCCGGGCTCCTCCATTCTGGACCCTGGCACCACTGCCCCTCCTGGGCCCTCCCGGGCTCCTCCATTCTGGACCCTCGCGCTACTGCCCCTCCTGGGCCCTCCTGGGCCCCTCCAATCTGGACCCTGGCACTACTGCCCCTCCTGGGCCCTCCCAGGCTCCTCCCTGCAGACCCCTGGCTGTCCAGGCCCCCGGGCACTACTGCCCCTCCTGGGCCCTCCTGGGCTCCTCCAATCTGGCCCCTGGCACTACTGCCCCTCCTGGGCCCTCCCGGGCTCCTCCATTCTGGACCCTGGCACTACTGCCCCTCCTGGGCCCTCCCGGGCTCCTCCAATCTGGACCCTGGCACTACTGCCCCTCCTGGGCTCCTCCCTGCAGACCCCTGGCTGTCGGGTTCCCTGGGCACTACTGCCCCTCCCCGCCGGCCCTTGACGGTCCGAGCCTCTGGACACTACCGCCTCTCCCGGGCTCCTCCACTCCGGCCCTGGGCTGTAATAATAATAATAATGATGGCATTTGTTAAGCGCTTACTACGTGCAAAGCACTGTCCTAAGCGCAGAGGAGGTTTCAAGGTGATCAGGTTGCCCCATTGGGGGCTCACAGTCTTGATCCCCATTTTACAGATGAGATAACTGAGGCACAGAGAAGTTAAGTGACTTGCCCAGGGTCACACAGCTGACAAGTGGTGGAGCCGGGATTTGAACCCATGACCTCTGACTCCAAAGGCCGGGCTCCTTCCACTGAGCCATGCTGCCTCTCAATAGTAATTATGGTGTTTGTTAAGTGCTTACTATATGCCAAGCACTGGGGTAGATACAAGGTAATCAGGTTGTCCCATGTGGAGCTCACAGTCTTAATTCCCATTTTACAGATGAGGTAACAGGCACAGAGAAGTTAAGTGGCTTGCCCAAGATCACACAGTGACAAGTGGCAGGGGTGGGATTAGAACCCACGACCTCTGACTCCCAAGCCTGTGCTCTTTCCATTAAGCCACACTGCTTCTCTGGCCCCTGGGCACTAATGCCCCCCCCGGACCCTCCCGGGCTCCTCCACTCCAGACCCTGGCTGTCTGGGCCCCTGGGCACTACTGCCCCTCTCGGGTTCCTCCTCAGAGTCCGCTTTCCGACCCTTCCGACCTTTCCCCCGGGGCAGGCCCGCCAGGGGAGGGGCAGGGCACTAGGGACTGGGCTTTTGGGAGTGGGGGCGGGGGGCATGGGGGCAAGGGTTGGGTGGCATTGAAGGGCGGAGGCCAAGGGGGTTGGGGATTCAGGTGAGGTGTGGGGCAGGGCGGACTGTGCCCTTGGCCTGTTCCCGAGTCGGGACGGGGGAGGGCACTTGGTGCCACTCTACCTCCCGATCTCGCGTGCCACTCAACCTCCTGACCTCGCCTGGCCGCTGGAAATGCCGGCTCTCCCGGCTGACTTGCCAGAAAGTGGGTCTCTGGTGTAAGTTGCAGTCAGAACAGCTCGTGGGAACCAGGAGTGAGGAAGTGGGAATCGGACACTGCGTATGGGCCACTGTACCATCTTCCTTTGCACAGCCTTCTCAGGGGCTCCAGTCCGTCCGCGGGACCGGTTGGACAGAGTTGGGGCCACGGAGGTAGAGACCTGCAGGCAGGTGTTTCCCTCTGGGGAGACCCGTCGCAGCAATCCCCCGGCCCCATGCTTTTCCCTAAGTCCCGCACCCCCTTCCCACGCTATGGACCTAAAGTGAGCCTCTGAGGGCCCAGGGTCTAAGAGCTGGCCGGAAGGGTGATCTGGACTCGGGCCCCAAGGGGCTCCTACATGGGGGGCTGCAGGGGCTTGGGTGGCAAGCCTTGGGGCTGGGACTATCCAGGAGAGAAAGGGAGGTGAGACTGTACCCATAGGTGTGAGTAGCACACTGAGAATCTCTCGCACTCTTGCCCACTGTACCCATGAAGATACATTCCTGCATCTCTCTGACCCTGGACTACAGATTGGTCAATCAATCAGTCATTTATTGAGAGCTTTCTGTGTGAAGAACACTTTACTTAGCGCTTGGGAGAGTACAGTACACCAGCTGGTTAGACACGTTCACTGCCCACCATGAGCTTACAGTCTAGAGGGGGAGACAGGACATTATTATAAATAAATTATAGATATGTACATAAGTGTTGAGGGGCTGAGGGTGGGATTCAATAAATACCATTGACTGATAGGAAGGGGCCCCTCTTCCAACCACATTTCAGTTCCAACCGTGGGGTGGGCTCGCTTCATGCCACTCACCTGCTTGCCCGTCTGTCCTGCCCAAAATGGCTAGGAGGAGGGGAGCACAAAGCTAATGGCCCAGGAGGCCAATTCCATGGTGGGGTGGCCCCCTCAGCCCTATGGAGTGGGAGCTCTGCACAGAAAAACCTGGTCCCACTGAGTGCCCCACTGAGCGCTCACTGTCTGCCTCTCCCCCGCCCCCGTCCACTCTGTATCACTTTTGTATATTTCTTCAATACCCTGTTACTTCCTCCTATCTATAACTTATTTTAGTGTTGGCTTGCACCACCGGATTGTAAAATCGTTGAGGGCAGAGATCACATATACTAATTCTGTAGCATTCTCACGTGTGCTTAGTATAGGGTACAGCCTGGGACAGGCATGCAATCAATACTATTGATTGATATTAGCACCAATAAGACCTTCAGAAAAAAGAATGACAATCACCAAAAGGTAAAATGAGATATACCTGATTCGATGAATCCAATCACTTGAATGTGATTGGACAATGGGATTTCTCAGAAAAAGTCTCCTGGTGAATAGAAAATAAACACTGAATTAGTCCCTCCAAATCCTACTTCGTCATACTACATATGACAGTCTTCAGCCAGTTAAAAGTCCCCACTCCCAGAGTCCAGCCCATGGGATGTGTGGCTGATGGAGGGTGTAAGGGTGGGGGTGGAGGTGGGGAGGCATGTTGGAGGGAGAATAGCCAGACAGAATGCCTGCAACAAGTCCTTTTTGCGGTCATTTCTGGGGATTGGCTAAAAGGCAATAATTTAGGTCTGTGCAGATAGAGAAATGGATTCAGATTGTCCATGTTAATCCTGGAAAAGGCATGTGCATTGGCAGAAGTTATTCCATTTGCCTACCTTTACAGGTGAGCACTTTGGTAGCAATGCAATGAGAATCTAAACCAAAACATAACAATATTACAAATGCACACCCACTGACTGCTTAATATTTTATACTATTGTAAAGATGTAGGTTTACGGCTAGTCTTGGTTAAAAAGGTCAGTTGTGACCAGCACCTCATAGGTAATTATTTTTATCCAGACATGTAACTTTTTTATGCAGATAGTGCATTCTAGTTACACCTTCCTGCTTTGAGCAATCACCTATGGGAACCCTGGGACTTTGTGTGGAGTTTTCTCTCAGTTGGCCGCTGTGCCCAGGAGCCTGCATAATGGATCCCTGATTTGGAAGCTGTACTCTGAGACTGGCCATAATAACAACTGGGGTATTTATCTGTCAAGTACTTATTATATGCCAGGCCTGGTGCTAAGTGTGAGGGTGGATACAAAGCAATCAGATCAGATACAGTCCCTGATGCACATGGGATTTCCAGGCTAAAGGAGAGGGAGAACCGGTAATGAATACCCATTTTACAGATGAGGAAACTGAAGTCCAGAGAAGTTAAATGACTTCCCCAAGGTCACACAGCAGGCAAGTGATAGAGCTGGAGTTAGAACCTAGGTCCCGGCTGGGGAAGCTGTGCCCACGGGTCTGCTTTATGCAAATCTCACCCAGAAATGACCAAGCTCAGCAGAAGCTGGGTGAGGGGCCCTGAGCCACACTGAGGGGGAGGGAGTTTGGTCCCCAGACAGTCCTGGGTTACATGGACCCACAGGGAGCTGGATGTGCAGAAGCTGATGGTCAGTGGTGGAATTTGACCGGGATGAGCAGGGCGGCCTCCCACTGTCAACGCTGCCCAATCGGGGCTTGTTGGGCTTCCCCCATTACAGGGAGAATCCATCAGCAGCCCTCTAGGCAGCACCCCCTCCGCCCACCTGGAAGGATTGGGTGAGCCGTCTTCCCAAGGGGCAGCGTCTTTGGCCTGCAGTCGCTCAGCTGATAAAGGCCACCCCCTGCTCGGTCAGTCCACGCCTCCAAAGGGACTTGTCGCTGAGAGGTCCTGAGATTGGCCAGACACCGGGACTCTGGGAAAGAAGCCATGGTCGGGTGTTTCCTCCCCGCCCGGGAAAGGCTCAGAAAAATTTGTTCTTTCATTTCCAGGAAACAGCTCTCCTGTCTAACAGGCATCATCACAAATAGCGAATGGATGGACGGAGAATCAGAGCCAACAAGAGGCTCCGCCCTGAAAATCCCCTGGCAATTGTTTAAAGTTCATCTCAGTGGAGTCGTTGTGCGACGGTCTGCAGCGGGGTTTAAGGTACTGAGGCAAGGCAGTTTTATCTATTTCAACACAAGCTCACCTTCTGCAGAGCTAGTAACACAGACTCCCTTTAAAGCCGCAGATTTTCAATGCGAAATGTCAATTTCCTCTCATCAAACCCTGTTCTACAGGACTATTGGCAAAGGGGACCAGAGGCAGCTGGCCTTGCTTGAACGAAGAGAAGGAAGTATCTGCTGTTCTCTCTGCCATCCATCATGCCAAACAAGGAAATCTCAAAACTGTCACCTGAAGCCAGCAAAAATCAATCAACCAATCAATAGTATTTACTAAGTATGTACTCCATTCAGAGCACTATACTGGGTACTTGGGAGAACACAATAGGGATAATAGGCAGGATCCCTGCCTCAAGTAGTTTCCCATCTAGCAGGGGGCACAAGCACAAGTCAGGGGAATCACAAGTAGGGGAAAGCAAAAGGGAACTGAAGAAACACCCCTTGGTCTAGGGATTGGTGAGGTTCTAGCGCCTGATTTACACTTGCAGAAATGACCCCAAAACACAGAGCCCTAATCTGCCCTCCTCACCCAGCCCCACCTGCCACCACTCTCTGGTGCAACCAAAGTTTTCCCCAAGAGCCCCAGAGAACCATCCTCTGACCGTAACTCCACGCCTCACACACCACAACCCCAGAGCAGCCAAGGCAGCGGGACAAGCCAAGCACCCCAAGGTGGGTGTGTCTCCTATTCCAGGGTAGTCACGCACTGGGGAGTGGATGGTGGATGTTGGGATGAGAGCGTCCTTACCGGCTCCTCCCTGCACCAGTTCTTTTCTTAGGGCTGCAGCTCTGGCATTGACCATGGATGTGGAGATCACAGGCCCAAAGCAGAGCTGGAGGTTTGAAGGAAAAATGATCCGCCCCTGGTTTCCTTCCCGGCTGAGGGAGGGAGGGAGAGCAGGGTACTTGAACTCAGTGAGCTTACAAGGTGAAGCGTCTGCCTCCTTCATGTTTGTACCAAACAAGGTGGGCAGCCTTATCCTTTTCCTTACTGTCTGATCGTCATCGCCCACCCTCCATTCCTTTCTCATCCTCCACCCAAAACCGGACAGGGGGTAGCAGATGTGGGGGGGAGGGGAGGTGGTGGCATCCAGACACAAGAGCCATGGCCCAGTCCTGAGAGCCACGAGGATGGCCTGGTGCAGGGAAAGAGGTCAGGGTGCAGCAAAGAGGGAAGATATATGACTTGATAAGGCAAGTATGCCAAGTGCTGTTGGAATGCTTGGAGTGAAATAAAATTTCCTATAGCCAAATAGCCAAATCCCCTGGGAATAACGTCCCCTGGTGCCGGGATGGGGCTGGAGTCTCTATGCTGTCTTTAAAGATCTGCAGGGAGACCGGTTCCCCAGCCCCTCTGGCAACCCCAGCCAGCCTTCAACAGCTCACTCTGTCCTCTCCCACTAGGAAACCATATTCCATACACAGGTCTGTTGGCCAACAGGATTTGGCTTCCACACTCTGGTCAGAAAAAGAAAAACAAGGAGGGACAAAATCCAGTTTTGTAGCCCCACTCAACTGCAAACCAAGAGGAAGGGTGCAGGAAGTTGTTAGGGGAGATTAATATGTGGGAGAAAGAAAATAAAGAGATAAAACAATCCCAATGCCACCTTCAGACCTGAATAGCCCACAGCAAGGAGCAATGAAGTGACTTCCTCTCCTCATTTCAATGAGAAAGATGTCATTTCCCGGGGATGGCTCATGTAGGAGGCCCTCAGCGCAGCTTGGGCCATTGGGAATGTTCCAAATCGAGCCAGCAAGGGCAGAATTCAAAAATCACTGAAGGCCAGTGAAGGCAATCTGTCTCCCTCAGCGAACTCAGGGGTGGGGAGGGTGGCAGGAAAAAGGTTCCAGAGCTTGGAAAACCATTCCAGCCAGCATCCATTTGTCCCCAGACACAATCTGACCCCGGAGACCCCCCAAACATCTTTGACTGAGGATTCAGAAGGGGTCAAGGGAGATAATGGGCTTTTGTTGGTGGTGCTTTTTGCTTAAATACTTTGCTTCTCTTCAGATTAGGCTGTTCTTTGTTTAGATTTGGCTGCACTTGTAAGCAAGGAGTAAAGCAAATCAGAGGACAGCTTGGGCAGGGTTAAATGAGCCAAGGATCTCTTCGGTAAGAAACAGGCAAGACATTTCCCCTAAATCCATTTTTTTTTAGGGCCACCAATGAATACTGGGGGGCTTTTGTCTAAAATGAGGAATTTACAATAATCGGTGAAGCACACTCCAAAAATCCATCCTCCTCAAATCAGAGGCCCAAGTTCTGCATTACAGAATACCAGTCCCAGATGGGATCCACTTTGGCATGCCGAAAAACGCGACGACAAGAGAGTACTGTGACAGACGCCTGTTCTTGGGTCAATGCCACTCAACCCATGGGGGCTTATTGTCCCTTTGGCCACCACTCAGGGGCTGGACAAGTCCGGCGGAACCCTTCCCTTTCTTGGTGACTCTAGCTGCGAAACCAAGGGATTCTGTTTAAACCAGCTCTTTTGGGAAGATGTTTGTCTTGGGGAGCCTTAATCCTACTCACAGAGTCAGCTAGGTGATGAGAAATATTGCCATCAGGCATAACAATAAACAGGGTCACATTAATGCAGTGGCTTTAGGGCTCAGGACCTCAAACTAAGAGTGAGGGACCCTCAGAAAGAAACCTATAATCCTATGCATGTGTAGAGAGACACACACGTGTCCCCCCCACCCCCCTCCCCCTCCCGCCAAAATGATCGATGGTTTCGGGGAGAAGTTCTGTGATAAAAGCAAAGCATAGGTCCTCTGCATCAAACAAAAGCCCCTCACCATTGGCTTTAAAGCTCTCAATCACCTTGCCCCTTCCTACTGCACCTTGCTTCTCTCCTTCTACAACCCAGCCTGCACAATTTGCTCTTCTAGTGACCTCGATCTCACCGCCGACTCCTAGCCTACATCCTGCCTCTGGCCTGGAATGCCCTCCCTCCTCAAATCTGACAATTACTCTCTCCCCCTTCAAAGCCTTATTGACGACATCTCCTCCAAGAGGCCCTCCCAGATTAAGCCCCACTTTTCCTCATCTTCCAGTTCTTTCTATGTCGCCCTTACTTATTCCCTTTGCTATTCCCAACTCCCAGCCCCACAGCACTTAAGTACGTATCTGTAATTTAATATATTTGTATAGATGTCTATCTATAAATGTAGATGTAAATCTATAAATACGATTGATTGATTGATTGATTATCTCGCAGCCCCCCCCACCCCCATCTAGACTGTTACCTCATTGTGGGCAGGGAATGTGTCTGTTTAATGTTGTTTTGTTCTCTCTTAGAACAGTGCTCTGCACACAGTAAGCACTCAATAAATACTATTGATTGAATGAATGAATGTCAATAACCTCATTGATGAGATTGGGATCATTTTATTCTAAATTAGGAAGAAGATTTGCCTCCAGGGTTTCCACAAATCCTAATAGCCCCTTCTAGGTGCACAGAAGAGTTCATCCATTCCTGGTAAATAAAAGGTAAAAAAAAAATTCATTGGGAACTCTCCTAACGGATGAAAATTTTGTTTGCTCCCAGATGGAATTAATTTCCCAGAGAAATCAACAGCATTAAATCAACACCTCGTATTTTTGAGTGTCTTCGCCTCTCTCCAACAAGAGAGATGGCCTGGCCCAGTGTCTGCGGTCACTTTGGCTAGATTTCCTGCCCTTTACAATGGACTGCACCCCTGCGGCCTACTCGCTCTGAGTACCATGTGTCCCAAAAGGGACGAGAGAGTGCAAGTGGGGCTCTGCGCAAGCCACGAGTACTGGAGGAAATTCTCCACGGACATTCTCAGGACCAAGGCTCACCCGCCATTCTGAGGGGAGACCCTGCAGCATCATTATCAGGCCTACTCATAAGACAGGGTTTGGAGATAGAATAGTAATAATGGCATTTGTTAAAGAGCTTACTATGTGCCAAGCACTAGATATGGGAATTAAGTACACAAAAAACTACCAAGTTAATGGAAACTGTTTTGGGCAAAATTTAGGCATATGCTTCAGGATTCGGGTAAGTCATTAGCACAATCCTCACTTATCTTTTACCAAGGGGGTGAAAAAAAATCCTTACTTCCCATGCCCTGTTGGAATGACTGGAATGACTTCTAGATTGTGCGCCCATTGTTGTGGTCCCAAGCACTTAGTACAATACTCTGCACACAATAAGCGCTCAATAAATAACGACTGACAGAATGAATGACATAAAATAAGCCAATGTCCAAAAAGGGAGATGCTCCCCACCACAAGCAGCCTCCAGATTTTGGCTTTGTTTTCATCTGGGCTGGAGCCCTGGGTCCCCACCCTCATCATCCAGGCTCCTGCCACAGCCCTGGGGGCAGCTTCTCCTGAATCTTTTCAGTGGTACCCACTGGCTGATTTTGCCTGATTCCTCACTCCGTTCTAATTTTGCTTCCAAATTTAGCTTTTCTTCCTTTCCATATTTTCTTGGTGTTCCCGCCACCTAATGCGCTGAATTCTCTTGGAGTTTTCCATACACGATTAGGGACAGTGGGTGATATTTATTCCTCTCAGCCGTTGTTAGAGGCAGCAGGCGACGGAGAGAGGCAGTGGTGAGAGAACAGCACAGGAAGTCTGGGGAGAAAGTACAACAGGAACTCCTCCTAGTCATCGGCCTAAACAAGCGACAGCCCCTGCCAGCCTCCAAGTGCCACAAATAAACCCCGAACGATGTGTGGAATGAATCAGATATCTGAACAAACAGGCAGGCCTGGGCTAGACACCACAGAGGCTTTAAATGCAAGCGACAACCTAGCTGCCGGTGATGTGCTGATTTGGCTAAGCAGAGGCAGAAAAAATATTCCTTAGGTTAGAGACGGTGGGCCTGGAGGGAGGGTGGGTTTCTCTGACTGCATATCATTTTCTCTCACCTCTGGGCAAAAGCCGGGTAGAGCAAGTGGCACTTGTGCCCATCCTCTTGGAGGCAAGCTTTATGGCTGCGATGAGTTATGAGTTCCTGGGGTTTCAATCCGGGGGATGCACTCTGATGGAGAGACCAGTGCCTGATGAACAGTCAAGAAGCATCAGTAGGAGGGATGGGCAACACTCGTGATCCGTTCTGCCCCACAAGGACCAGGAGACGATACAATCAATAAGCCAACCCAGCAATGCCTCCTCCTGGCAAGCGGAAGATGGGGACAAAGGTGGCCTAGGGAATCTAATTGGCCCGGTCCCCCATCACCTATCCTCAATCTCTGCCTGATGTCATTGGCCCCTGAGGTTATTTACAAAAGAGCTCTGGACTCCAAACAAGGGACAAGGCACAGAGGGTTTCACACTCTTTCGGTCCTGCATCCCCCTGGAAATACGGGGGTGCAGGATCCCCCTGAAAAATGGGGGACTATGTCCCCATCCCCTGGCAGTTTCATTCATTCAATCGCATTTCTTGGGCGCTTACTGTGTGCAGACACTGTACTAAGCACTTAAAACAAGAAGAGGAAATAATAATGATGATGGTATTTGTTAAGCGCTTACTATGTGCCAAGCACTGTTCTAAGCCCTGAGGGAGATACAAGATTATCAGGTTGTCCCACGTGGGGCTCACAGCCTTAATCCCCATTTTACAGATAACTGAGGCACAGAGAAGTGAAGTGACTTGCCCAAAGTCACACAGCTGACAAGTGGTGAAGCCGGGATTAGAACCCATAACCTCTAACTCCCAAGCCCGTGCTCTTTCCACTGAGCCACGCTGCTTCTCTATGTGCTTCTATGAGTCTTCTTGAAGATCACACACATGACTTTCTGAGGCCTGCGAAGCAGGAGAGAGAAGGCCCATTTTTAAAGGTTTCCTGAAAAAGATGGAGAAAAGGGTCGAATCTATCGAAGAAAGGAAGCCTGGAGGACAGAAACCCCAGAAGCTCCACCCTTTCCTAAACCGCACTCAAGCCTCCTAGCTTCAGGAAGGAGGCATGAGAATGCAGTCTGATATTATCCATTCATCAAAGAGCCTGGAAACTGCTTCAGAGGGTTCCCTCGGCTTCCCTTCCCAGGGTGACCTCGGCCCTGACCTGCCAGGACCGCCTTCCTGAAGAATAGAAGTTATTTATTCTACATCCTGTTTTAGACTCCTAGCCCTCAGCAGGAGCCCTCCTGGAGCTGAAGATCAGCCTACTCTTGTGGCAGGAGAATTTGTGCTTTCCATTATGAACACCATAGACCACTGTGGGCTGTACTGGATCAAACCCAAGAACTGGCTTTCAGAACAACGCACTCAGCCTCGATCCCCCGGCAGGTTGCTTCAGGCCGGGCCCCCGGGGGGAAGCTTGGGGTGCTCTGGGCCCCCTATGCCATTTGTAATGTACTATAAAAAGGTGTATCAGAATGGCACAGTGGGGTGGTTCCAGCCTACCATGGGCGTGCCACAAAATACAGCTGCATGTAGCCAGGGGCAGGATGCTCTGTTTGGGTAACCTGGGCAGGGGCAGAAGAGGTTCTCCTTCTGCTGCTCAGCACTGTGGGGTCACCAGCTGCCGAATTCACTTTCTGGGCCCTGGCCCATAAGGGTGGGAGAACAGAATACAGGGTAGGGGAATGAATGTGGGGGAAGGAGGATGATCAGGCTGCCTCTTTTCAGCACTGTGAGGCCTGCCCAAGAAATCAAAGGGTACTGAGCGTTCCGGTTGGTGGTCAGATCCCTTCTGATGAAACTGAATTTTAAAGGTCAATTACGGCAACGGGGGCTCTGACATCAATCGTATTTATTGAGCGCTTACTATGTGCAGAGCACTGTACTAAGCGCTTGGGAAGTACAGATTGGCAACACATAGAGACAGTCCCTACCCAACAGTGGGCTCACAGTCTAAAAGGGGGAGACAGAGAACAGAACCAAACATACCAACAAAATAAAATAAATAGGATAGAAATGTACAAGTAAAATAAATAAATAAATAAATAAATAGAGTAATAAATATGTACAACCATATATACATATATACAGGTGCTGTGGGGAAGGGAAGGAGGTAAGATGGTGGGATGGAGAGGGGGACGAGGGGGAGAGGAAGGAAGGGGCTCAGTCTGGGAAGGCCTCCTGGAGGAGGTGAGCTCTCAGCAGGGCCTTGAAGGGAGGAAGAGAGCGAGCTTGGCGGAGGGGCAGAGGGATTGGGGGCATTCTGGGCCCGGGGGAGGACGTGGGCCGGGGGTCGATGGTGGGACAGGCGAGAACGAGGTACAGTGAGGAGATTAGCCTGGGGCATCTCCACTTTGTCACGACTCTTGGAGCAATAGGTATGGGCAAGTCTCTCCCCACGTGCCAGAGGTCTGGTCTGCCTGGTGGCGGCCAGCCTTTGGATCTGACTCAGCCACTCCTAGGCAATTCGCCTCTTTCCTCCCTGGTTAACCCCTCCAGCTGTTTTCTACCGATAAAGCTAGCTAGAACATGCCCACTAGCAGGGGAAGCCCCACCTGCCCCACCTGGGTCTGGGGCACCAGACCTGCAGCTCCAGAGGCCGTGCTGTTGCTGCTACCTGCTGCTCTTGTTTCAGGCCCCGCTGGGCCTCTGCCTTCCATATCCCTCAGGGTGGGCAAGGAAGGAGGAGGGGAAGGTAGCCAGAAGAGCCAGATTATCGCCCGAGAGGCCTGGCCTGCAGCCCGGGCCCTGATGTAATGGTAGGGTCCCCGCCGCTGCTGCCCAGATGACCCCCCTCTCCTCCCTTCCCCTCCCCACTTTTTCCTCAGAGCTGGAAAGAGCAGGTAAATCCCCTGAAGGGCTGGGCCGGGGGGGATGGCACGAGGCTCCAGGCTGGGAAGCCAGCTCCAGGCAGAGTGGGCAAGAGGCCTGGTGGAGATGACGTGGGAAGAGTGGAGCCTGAAGTCACAAAGCTTCAGCTACCAACATGTGGGGATCTCACCGGTGTCCGGGACAAAACGTCCTTGGAGAGATACCGAGGTGTTGGCACTTAGGGCCATTATTTATAAAAAGACCTTTCTTTCCTTGGGGCCTCAACAGCATCATGACTTACAAAAAGGGAAGCAGAGTTCCTTTCATGGATATAGTTGCTTTTCTTTTCACTTCAAACCTTTTTTATTTCACTATAAAGAAAAACATTTTTTTTTCTCCCTGTGATAGCGCCTCACAAAACAGCTCGAATTTCTGCCAATTGTGGTTGCTTTCACCTGGCATGTAACCACCTTGTTTTTCTCTTTCCAGTAGTCTCTTAATTTAGCGGGCCTGTTTGCTCTGTAACTGAAAGTCAGAGAATTGCCTTAGGCAAAAACAATTTGCACACTGGAGTTATTGTTTTCTTTCTTGGCTATCCATTTTGCAATTTCTTCTGCACACAGCAAATGCCTGTCCAAGTTTGGGTGTTTGTTCGTATGTGTGTTTTCTCTCTCTCTCTCCCCCAACTTTTTTAGCTTGTGTTTTGAGGGAAATTGATGATCGAAATAAATATTCTTGTGAATAGGACCTGACTGCCAAGAATGTCAATGCTTCGCCACCAACCCTTTCTTTATAACAGAGAAAACATGGCTATTTTTTCTGGACTGGCAAACATTTCTACCACAAACAACTGTTCTGTCAATTTCATAACTTCTAAAACTCCTCAAACCAATCAGTCAGTACATACTGAGCTCCTACTTTGGTCGAAGAATTCTATTAAACCATTGGGTGAGTATAATACACAGTATAATACAATAGACACAATCCCTGCCCTCAAGGAGTCTTTAGTCTAGTGGGCATTAAAATAAATTACAGCAAGGAAAGCAACCAAATATAACAAACGTTATGCACATAAGTGTTGTGGGGGTGAGGTGAGAAACTAAGTGCTTAGCGGGTGGGATTGAGTGCACGGGGAGACAATAGGGAGGAGAGATGAGAGCTTAGTCAGGGTTTGTCAAGGAAGGCTTTTGGGAGGGATAAGATGGCTATTTTTAATATTATTGGCATTTTTTGAGTGGTTAGAAAACCAAAAAAAAAGTACAGTTTGGTCGGTACTCCCATCACGACACACCCACCGCTGACATTCTACATGGACTCTCGGCCCCTGCTCACCGGGAGGACTGAGAAGAGATGGAGATGGGGCACAGAGGGCAAGTGAGGTGACCAGGAAAGGGAGTGGTGTGTGGCACAATGGATCGCAAAGAGTGCATCTACCCCAGGGCTTAGAATAGTGCTTGACATATAGTAAGCCCTTAACAAATACCATAATAATAAGAGGAAATGCTCTTTGTGCAAAAACGCTCTGGGCATGTTACTCCCCTCCTCAAAAATCTCCAGTGGCTACAAGTCAACTTACGCATCAGGCAAAAACTTCTCACTCTTGGCTTCAAGGCTGTCCATCACCTCGCCCCCTCCTACCTCACCTCCCTTCTTTCCTTCTACAGCCCAGCCTGCACCCTCCACTCCTCTGCCGCTAACCTCCTCACTGTGTCTCATTCTCGCCTGTCCCGCCATCGACCCCCGGCCCACGTCCTCCCCTTGGCCTGGAATGCCCTCCCTCCGCACATTCGCCAAGCTAGCTCTCTTCCTCCCTTCAAAGCCCTGAGAGTTCACCTCCTCCAGGAGGCCTTCCCAGACTGAGCCCCCTCCTTCCTCTCCCCCGCCCCATCCCCCCGGCTCTGCCTCCTTCCCCTCCCCACAGCACCTGTATATATGTTTGTACAGATTTATTACTCTGTTTATTTTACTTGTACATATTTACTATTCTATTTATTTTGTTAATATATTTTGTTTTGTTGTCTGTCTGCCCCTTCTAGACTGTGAGCCCGTTGTTGGGTAGGGACCGTCTCAATATGTTGCCAACTTGTAGTTCCCAAGCGCTTAGTACGGTGCTCTGCACACAGTAAGCGCTCAATAAATACGATTGAATGAATGAAAGGGAGGAGGATGAAGAAGAAGACTGAACGCTGTCTGGAAGGCAGAAAAACTGGTTGAAGTTTACTAGATCGCGAAGGCTGTGGAGAAAGTGCCCAAGGGGAGCAGGCACTGAAGCTTTCTGGTGGTGGGCTCAGGACAACAAAAGGAGGTGTGTCCTCCCACCTATGGGGCAAATGTGGAATTAATTTGTTGCCACAGACAGCTGTGCAGGCATAAAATATCAGAAATGAATCCCTAGACGAGTGGTTCATCAAAGGGTATGTGAGAAAAATGTAAGGGATCCAGAAGGCTTGAGGAAGATTGAGCAGACTCGTGGAAGACAGGCTTGCGACGGGACACTGGAAGGAAAAGTGGGGGTCGGGAACCAGGACCGATGTCGGGAGGTCAGTGCTCACACACCATCTGTTCTCATCACAGTCAAAAGCAGAGCGCCGGCTGGGAGGACCGCTAAGCTGACACTGCAAGGCACTCGTTATGATCTTCAGTTCTCACACCCAGGATGGATATTAGCCAAGTGCTATGAGTCTCAAAAATATAAACCACATCAGCAACAAGACCCAAATTCAGCGATCATCTTCCCTTGCCACTGAAGAGTGTCTAGCCGATGAAGAGCGGCCAGTAGTCTCCTCCTTATACTTCTAATAGAGAGTCAGTGCCACCTGATATGTCACAGCAGGTGGGCTCACCTCATCTTTCTGGCCCCCAACCAGGTTTGCTCGGGGTCGAAGAATCAAACTGGTTCCCTTACTCCTAAGGCTCTAGGCCGTACATCCAATTAGAACTGAGTTTCCTGTTCAGAGTTCATGGGGTGAATCAATCAATCATATTAACAGCACACCTCTTGTGTGAAGAGCACTGTGCTAAGTGTTGAAGATCCTCCTGCGGGGCGGAAGGCAATGAATACAACTCCCTGGAGATACCTTGCCAATCTGTACTTCCCAAGTGCTTAGTACAGTGCTCTGCACATAGTAAGCGCTCAATAAACACGATTGATGATGATGATGATACCTGCCCTCCCTCCTCACATCCGCCAAACTAGCTCTCTTCCCCCCTTCAAAGCCCTACTGAGAGCTCACCTCCTCCAGGAGGCCATCCCAGACTGAGCCCCCTTTTCCTCTGCTCCTCCTCCCCTCCATCACCCCTACTCCCTCCCTCAGCTCTACCCCCTATTCTCCTCTATTCTATTCATTTTATTAATGATGTATATATATCTATAATTCTATTTATCTATTTTGATGCTACTGATGCCTACTTGTTTGGTTTTGTTGTCTATCTCCCCCTTCTAGACTGTGAGCCTGTTGGGTAGGGATTGTCTCTATCTGTTGCCGAATTGTACTTTCCAAGTTCTTAGTACAGTGTTCTGCACACAGTAAGTGCTCAGTAAATATGACTGACTGAATGAATAAATAAATGAATACCCGGGGCAAGGAGGGGTGACCCAAGTTGATTCTAACGACCCAGCAGCAATACGTTTTGGGTAGGAGACCCTTAGTGATAACGGTCACCTTAGCCTAACTCCAGTGTGAGTTTGGTGGCTGCTAGAGTCCTACACCAGGGGGACAATTACCATGTTGCCAGAGAACTGAGAGATCTCTCAACTGCTAAAGATATTCTATGAGAGGACAGCCTTCCTCCAAGCCTTTGCTCTGGCAACTGAGCAGAAGTGGGCAAAACAGGTTCCATCTGTCAATATTTTCATGTTCTCTGAGGGAAAAATAATGGCCATTTCTTGGGAGATCGTGACTCTCTCCTTAGCATCACAGATTTGTCCCCCTAACTGAGGGACTTTTGATTTTCCTTTGGTAAACAAAATCATGATCATATGGTCAAGGTAATTCAATACCAAGAATGAAAAAAACAATACAGTTCTACGGACAAAGGATTACCCACGTTATACAGTAGCATTATTAGTCTGTGGAGTTCCTAAAATGTCTGCAGCACTCACACTGATGCATTTTTTAAAGAAATGATAGCCCACCCTAATGGACTCCAGGTTCATTCTGGCAGAATTTCATCCTTAATTTTACATTTCTGGAATTTCCAGTCAACTGGCCTACTGGGGAAAAATCTAGTGAATGTATAGTAGGCCTGGCCATGTGCTCTGAATGCATAGTTGGAATGGCGGCAGTTTTCAAAGGCTCAGTTCTCCCCCAAACCCAAGCCAGTTCCTGGCACCAAGGCAGGTGTGCGGGAGAGCTGAGCATCTCACCATATGTCAGGGGCTCTCCGACTGGCAGTCAGGCGGCGCAACAAGCTCAGACTGGAAGAGTGAGCTCTCCTGTCTCCCTCTGGTCCTCGCTCAGTCAATCAGTGTTATTTATGGAGCACACTTGGGGTGCAGAACACTGGATTAAGCACTTGGGAGGGTATAATACGACAGAGTTGGGAGAGCTGATCTCCGCCCACCAGTAGTTTACAGTCTAGCGGGGGAGGCAGACATTAACGTGAATAAATAAATTACGGCTATGGACATAAGGTGCTGCGGGGCTGAGGGTGGCGTGAATACCGGGAGCCTAAAGATCCCTTAAGATCCAACTGCGCTCATCACTCCTCACCAAGAGAGGTCCAGGACCCGGAGAGAAAGGAAATGACTTGGGCCTCAGGCAAGGATAGGAGCGATGTTAAGTGACAGGGTGACTGGTTTACATTTCAACATCTTTGCTCAGGAATACGGGTACCTCTCATCGCAACCTTCCCACCCTGATGGTTCTCACTTTATACTGGGTCAGTTTTGAAAGCTTTACAGCTTTTGAATGGGGGTCATTAGGGCAGTTTTCTGTCAGGCTAGCAATATCTCTTTATTTGGTAATATACTCAGTTCTGCCTGACTGCAGGTTTACACTATGAGTTTGGGATCAAGCACTGTCAGGCTGCTGGAAAGGAAGAGCAGCATGGTCTAGTGGATAAAGCACAGGCCTGGGAGTCAGAAAGCAAAGTTAAAAAAAAAAATTCTGGTCAGATTGATTTTTCTCTTGAAAATTCCATTTTTTTAATTAACTTTTTGCCACAACAAAATCTCCATTTTCAGCTTTACCTTGAGAGCTTCCAATTAAGTGCTAAGAATTTCTGATGAAAGGAATTCAAGGTCTATTAATTTTTTACTATGATTTCAGCCATCCAAAGGATTACTGCCGAATTTCAGCTTTTATCCTGGTCTTCGGCAAACTACTCACCATTTTTTCTGCCTCAAAACTCACGTGGTTAAGTCTTAGTCTCGTCCATCGATGGATTCTTCTAAAAATGAAATGTCAAAAGATCAGCAAACTGGGTTTCACTGACTAATTGCAATGCCTTGATAATCTGCAAAACCCCTCAAAACAAGTGCTTTCACACACTGTTGAATTTAATGAACTGAGAAAACGCCCTTCATTTCAGTATAGATTGCATTTAGGAGCGTTAAGAGGCATGAGTCAGACTTTAAAGAGGTTGGAAGATGGACAGTGTGTTCACAGCTAAATGACAAATCAGTGCACAGTGGGTTCACAAGTGAGTGAGGAACCAAAGGTTAGCAGGATTGACAATCCTGTCCCGGAAATGAGTGTGAATCTCAGCATTTTTGTTTTGGTGTTCTTGATCAGTGACTGAAAACAAATTAGAGACACTGCTTGACTAATTCACTTTAAGTAGCTCTACCTCACTCACTTATCCGCTTTCCTCGGCACACTTACTGCCCCACTCCTAAGCCTACCTTACTTTTGATTCTTCTGCCTCCACCCCTTCACTCACACTGTTCCCCAGGCTTTGAACTCCTTACCACCCCACGTCGAACAGCCAACCACTTTGCCCTCAGTCAAATCCCTATTAAAATCCCACCTCCTCAAACAAGCTTTCCCTGATCCATTTCCCAGGACCCTGAGGCATATCATCTTTTCCATCAACTCCAGCATTTATGACTGTATTTACATTCTCCTTAGCCCTTACGTATGCACTACCTGTCCAATTTATATATTTTTACTACTCTAGTTTGTAAATATTTTTACTTCTGTGTGCAAATTCCTAGTAGGCAGGAATGTGACACTTGATGATTCTTTATCTCCTGGGGTCTAATAATAATAATGATGATTGCATTTGTTAAGCGCTTCCTATGTGCCAAGCACTGTTCTAAGCACTGGGGGGGATACATGGTAATCAGGTTGTCCCACGTGGGGCTCAGTCTTAATCCCCATTTTACAGATGAAGAGGCACAGATAAATTAAGTGACTTGCTCCAAATCGCACAGGTGACCAGTGGAGGAGCCGGAATTAGAACCCATGACCTCTGACTCCCAAGCCCATGGTTCTTTCCACTGAGCCACACTGCTTCTCTAGTAGACAGTACTGCACCAAGAAGCAGCGTGGTCTTGTGGATAGAGCACGGGCCTGGGAATCGGAAGGACCTGGGTTCTAACCCCGGATCCATCGTTTGCCTGCTGGGTGACCCTGGGCAAGTCACTTGACTTCTCGGTGCCTGTTACTTCACCTGAAAACTGGGGATTGATACTGTGTGTTCCGGGTGGGATAATGACTCTGTCCAACCTGATTAGATTATATCTACCCTGGCGCCTAGTACAGTGCCTGGCACAGAGTAGGAGCTTAACAAATATAATTTTTAAAAACTGAGCAATTACCCACTCATCCTTTAGTTAATGGCTCTGGACCACTTCCTGTATTTCCCACGTATGTCATGATACCTATACTGCATTTAACTGAGTGTAAAACCCCTGTAAGAAGTACAACACAGCACAAGTAATATTTAGGTTGCCAGCACTTATATACCTTACAGACCGTGAGGCCCACGTGGAGCAAGCAATGCACCTGACCTGATTATCTTGCGTTCAGTATAGCACTTAGCACAAGGTAAGTGCCTAACAAGTACCACAATTATCAATCGTATTTATTGAGCGCTTACTGTGTGCAGAGCACTGTACTAAGCGCTTGGGAAGTACAAGTTGGCAACGTACAGAGACGGTCCCTACCCAACAGTGGGCTCACAGTCTAGAAAGTCAAATGGGGAACGGGGGAGGCAAAAACTCCTCGATTTAAGGAATAAAGGGCTGCTTTAACAGTCTATTCGTTCATTCAATCGTATTTATTGAGCGCTTACTGTGTGCAGAGCACTGTACTAACTACTTGGGAAGTACAAGTCGGCAACATTTAGAGACGGTCCCTACCCAACAACGGGCCCATTAACTTGGGAGAAAACTAGGGAAAGACTCCTAGTAAAACAGAGAAGCAGCGTGGCTCAATGTTAAGAGCACGCGCTTGTGAGTCAGAGGTCATGGGTTCAAATCCCAGCTCTGCCAATTGTCCGCTGTGTGACTTTGGGCAAGTCACTTAACTTCTCTGTGCCTGTTACCTCATCTGTAAAATGGGGATTAAGACTGCGAGCCCCACGGGGGACAACCTGATCACCTTGTAACCTCCCTAGCGCTTAGAGGAGTACTTTGCACATAGTAAGCACTTAACAAATGCCATCATTATTGTTATTAAAGGCAGATTCCACTGAAAAGGACTGTCATCTGGAGGTTCTTTAGCTGTTCCCTGAATGCAGTCGACAGAGGGAAGGTGCCTCGAGGGACGGGAGGGGAAAAAGTAGGACTTAAAGACTAATACCTTTGATAAAGCCTTTCCAACATGGGCCCCGGGGTTGAGACATCGACGGCAGCTGGACGGTTATTTTCCCAAGTCCATGACCATCCTCTCCCGGGCCGCCTCATTTTGGAGGCCTTGGCTGTGTTGCCTCTGTACCAAGCGGCTGAAGGAGCTCCAAGTGTGGCCTTTCAGCGGCCGGCCAGACAACCGGCTTTGTTCAAATTCTCTTCTAAAAGGGTCCCCATTTCCCCGCCTTCCCCCGACTCCCGGGCCCAGGGATTGAGGAGGGCGCTGGCGGCGGCTGCGGCCCCCTCGCTGCAGGGGCAGCGCCCCAGGAAGGGGTGGAAGCCTCTCGCTCGACGTGAGGCGCCTCAGGAAGGGGCGGAAGCCTCTCCCTCGACGTGAGGCACCCCAGGAAAGGGCAGAAGCCTCTCGCTCGACGTGAGGCGCCTCAGGAAGGGGCGGAAGTCTCTTGCTCGACGTGAGGCACCTTAGGAAGGGGTGGAAGCCTCTCGCTCGACGTGAGGCGCCTCAAGAAGGGTGGAAGCCTCTCGCTCGACGTGAGGCGCCTTAGGAAGGGGTGGAAGCCTCTTGCTCGACGTGAGGCACCCCAGGAAAGGGTGGAAGCCTCTTGCTCGACGTGAGGCGCCCCAGGAAAGGGCAGAAGCCTCTCGCTCAATGAGAGGCGCCTCAGGAAGGGGTGGAAGCCTCTCTCTGGACGTGAGGCACCTCAGGGAAGGGTGGAAGCCTCTTGCTCGAAGTGAGGCGCCCCAGGAAAGGGGTGGAAGCCTCTCACTCGAAGTGAGGCGGCCCAGGAAAGGGGTGGAAGCCTCTCGCTCGACGTGAGGTGCCTTAGGAAGGGGTGGAAGCCTCTCGCTCGACGTGAGGTGCCTCAGGAAAGGGTGGAAGCCTCTCGCTCGAAGTGAGGCGCCTCAGGAAAGGGTGGAAGCCTCTTGCTCGAAGTGAGGCGCACCAGGAGAAGGCGGAAGCCTCTCGCTCGACGTGAGGCGCCTCAGGAAGGGACGGAAGCCTCTCCCTCGACGCGAGGCACCCCAGGAAAGGGCGGAAGCCTCTCGCTATACTTGAGGCACCCCAGGAAAGGGCGGAAGCCTTTCGCTATACTTGAGGCACCCCAGGAAAGGGCAGAAGCCTCTCGCTCTACTTGAGGTGCCCCAGGAAAGGGCGGAAGCCTCTCGCTCGAAGTGAGGCGCTCCAGGAAAGGGCGGAAGCATCTCGCTCGACGTGAGGTGCCTTAGGAAGGGGCGGAAGCCTCTCGCTCGACGTGAGGCGCCTTATCAAGGGGTGGAAGACTCTTACTTGACGTGAGGCGCCCCAGAAAAGGGTGGAAGCCTCTCGCTCGACGTGAGGCGCCCCAGGAAAGGGCAGAAGCCTCTCGCTCGACGAGAGGTGCCTCAGGAAGGGGTGGAAGCCTCTCTCTGGATGTGAGGCACCTCAGGGAAGGGTGGAAGCCTCTCGCTCGACGTGAGGCGCCTTAGGAAGGGGTGGAAGCCTCTCTCTGGACGTGAGGCACCTCAGGGAAGGGTGGAAGCCTCTCACTCGAAGTGAGGCGCCCCAGGAAAGGGCAGAAGCCTCTCGCTCGACGTGAGGTGCCTCAGGAAAGGATGGAAGCCTCTCGCTCGACATGAGGTGCCTCAGGAAAGGGTGTTAGCCTCTCACTCGACATGAGGCTCACCAGGAAAAGGCGGAAGCCTCTCGCTCGACGTGAGGCGCCTCAGGAAGGGGCAGAGGCCTCTCTCTGGACGTGGGGCGCCCCAGGAAAGGGGTGGAAGCCTCTCTCTCGACGTGAGGCGCCTCAGGAAAGGGTGTTAGCCTGTCGCTCGACGTGAGGCGCCTCAGGAAAGGGGTGGAAGCCTCTCGCTCGACGTGAGGCGCCTCAGGAAAGGATGTTAGCCTCTTGCTCGACGTGAGGCGCACCAGGAAAAGGCGGAAGCCTCTCGCTCGAAGTGAGGCGCCTCAGGAAGGGGCAGAAGCCTCCCGCTCAACGTGAGGCGCCCCAGGGAAGGGTGGAAGCCTCTCGCTCGACGTGAGGCGCCTCAAGAACGGTGGAAGCCTCTCGCTCGACGTGAGGCACCTTAGGAAGGGGTGGAAGCCTCTCTCTCGACATGAGGTGCCTCAGGGAAGGGTGGAAGCCTCTCGCTCGACGTGAGGCGCCCCAGGAAAGGGGTGGAAGCCTCTCACTCGACGTGAGGCGCCTCAGGAAGGGGCGGAAGCCTCTTGCTCGATGTGAGGCGCCTTAGGAAGGGGTGACGGCTCTCGCTCGACGCGAGGCACCCCAGGAAAGGGTGGAAGCCTCTCGCTCGACGTGAGGCGCCCCAGGAAAGGGTGGAAGCCTCTCGCTCGACGTGAGGCGCCTCAGGAAGGGGTGGAAGCCTTTCTCTGGACGTGAGGCACCTCAGGGAAGGGTGTTAGCCTCTCGCTCGACGTGAGGCGCCTCAGGAAAGGGGTGGAAGCCTCTCGCTCGACGTGAGGCGCCTCAGGAAAGGGTGTTAGCCTCTCGCTCGACGTGAGGCGCCTCAGGGTTTCACAAGGAGGGCGGTGGATGACAACTTTCCTCAGGGGAGGAGGGGGCGAAGGGGAGGGGCGGTCCTGACGAGGAACGCAGGAGTGTGGAGAGAAGGGCGGCCCCGGGGGGTGGCTGGAGCTCTTAGTCCCCGGGGAAAGAGCAGGGGGGCAGCGGACTGTCAAGGGGCTGTGAGCCCACTGGTTGGGTAGGGACTGTCTCTCTATGCTGCCCATTTGTACTTCCCAGGCGCTCAGTACAGTGCTCTGCGCATAGTAAGCGCTCAATCAATACGACTGATGATGAGGGGATCCGCCCCGCTTCCCCTCAGCGAGGGCCGCGAGAGGGAGCGCGCGAGGGCGGCGCGCATGCGCACGCCTGCCCCCCCGCCCCCCGCGCGCGCTCTAGAATCCTCCCGTCGTCTCAGTGCGCAGGCGCCCCCGCCCCGCGCGGCTCTCGGCGCTCGCGCCCGGCCTCGCGAGAAGCGCGCCGCTCATGCTCGCCGCCGCCGCCGCGGCCGCCTTGGCCGCCACAGCCGCCACAGCCGCGGGCGCCGTTGCCGGGGTCGGAGGTCACGGCGAGCGGCTCGGAGGCCGGAGGGGGGAAGATGGCCGTGGAGTCGCGCGTCACCCAGGAGGAGATCAAGAAGGAGCCCGAGAAGCCCATCGATCGGGAGAAGGTAAGGCCCGGCCCGGCCCGGCCCGGACCCTACTCCGACCTCACCTCCTCCGGGGGGCCTTCCCACTTCTCCCCCTCGTCCCCCTCGCCAATCAATCAATCGTATTTATTGAGCGCTTCCTGTGTGCGGAGCACCGTACTAGGCGCTTGGGGAGTCCAAGTTGGCAACGTTTATGTATAGATGTTTGTACGTATTTTTTACTCTTTATTTTATTGGTACGTATCTGTTCTATTTATTTTATTTTGTTCGTATGGTTTTGTTCCCTGTCTCAATCAATCAATCGTCGTATTTATTGAGCGCTTCCTGCGTGCGGAGCACCGTACTAGGCGCTTGGGAAGTCCAAGTTGGCAACGTTTATGTATAGATGTTTGTACGTATTTTTTACTCTTTATTTTATTTGTACGTATCTATTCTGTTTATTTTGTTCGTATGTTTGGTTTTGTTCCCTGTCTCAATCAATCGTATTTATTGAGCGCTTCCTGTGTGCGGAGCACCGTACTAGGCGCTTGGGAAGTCCAAGTTGGCAACGTTTATGTATATATGTTTGTACGTATTTTTTACTCTTTATTTTATTGGTACGTATCTGTTCTATTTATTTTATTTTGTTCGTATGTTTGGTTTTGTTCCCTGTCTCAATCAATCAATCGTCGTATTTATTGAGCGCTTCCTGTGTGCGGAGCACCGTACTAGGCGCTTGGGAAGTCCAAGTTGGCAACATTTATGTATATATGTTTGTACGTATTTTTTACTCTTTATTTTATTTGTACGTATCTATTCTGTTTATTTTGTTCGTATGTTTGGTTTTGTTCCCTGTCTCAATCAATCAATCGTATTTATTGAGCGCTTCCTGTGTGCGGAGCACCGTACTAGGCGCTTGGGAAGTCCAAGTTGGCAACGTTTATGTATAGATGTTTGTACGTATTTTTTACTCTTTATTTTATTGGTACGTATCTATTCTGTTTATTTTGTTCGTATGTTTGGTTTTGTTCCCTGTCTCAATCAATCAATCGTATTTATTGAGCGCTTACTGCGTGCGGAGCACCGTACTAGGCGCTTGGGAAGTCCAAGTTGGCAACGTTTATGTATATATGTTTGTACGGATTTTTTACTCTTTATTTTATTTGTACGTATCTGTTCTATTTATTTTATTTTGTTAGTATGTTTGGTTTTGTTCCCTGTCTCAATCAATCAATCATCAATCGTATTTATTGAGCGCTTACTATGTGCAGAGCACTGTACCAAGCGCTTGGGAAGTACAGACTGGCAACACATAGAGACGGTCCCCACCCAACAGTGGGCTCACAGTCTAAAAGGGGGAGACGGAGAACAAAACCAAACACACTAACAAAATAAAATAGATAGGTACAAGTAAAATAAATAGAGTAATAAATATGTACAAACATATGTACATATATCCAGCCTCTCTCCCATTTCGTCTATCAATCAATCATATTTACTGAGCGCTTACTGTGTGCAGAGCACTGTACTAAGCACTTGGGGAGTACAAGCTGGCAGCATATAGAGACGGTCCCTACCCAGCAGTGGGCTCACGGTCTAGAAGGGGGAGATGGAGAACAAAACCAAATCAATCGATCGTATTTATTGAGCGCTTACTGTGGGCAGAGCACTGTACTAAGCGCTTGGGGAGTACAAACTGGCAACATATAGAGACAGTCCCTACCCAGCAGTGGGCTCACGGTCTAAAAGGGGGAGACAGAGAACAGAACCAAACATACCAACAAAATAAAACAAATAGGATAGAAATGTACAAGCAAAATAAATAAATAAATAAATAGAGTAATAAATATGTACAACCATATATACATATATACAGGTGCTGTGGGGAAGGGAAGGAGGTAAGACGGGGGGATGGAGAGGGGGACGAGGGGGAGAGGAAAGAAGGGGCTCAGTCTGGGAAGGCCTCCTGGAGGAGGTGAGCTCTCAGCAGGGCCTTGAAGGCCTTGCTCCCCCTTTTGGACTGTGAGCCCACTGTTGGGTAGGGACTGTCTCTAGATGTTGCCAGTTTGTACTTCCCAAGCGCTTAGTACAGTGCTCTGCACATAGTAAGCGCTCAATAAATACGATTGATGATGATGATGATATAGAGACAGTCCCTACCCAACAGTGGGCTCACAGTCTATCCCCCCCATCTTACCTCCTTCCCTTCCCCACAGCCCCTGTATATACGTTTGTACAGATTTATTACTCTATTTATTTTACTTGTACCTATCTATTCTATTTATTTTATTTTGTTAGTGTGTTTGGTTTTGTTCTCTGCCCCCCCCCCCCCCTTCTAGACTGTGAGCCCGCTGTTGGGTAGGGACCGGCTCCATATGTTGCCAGCTTGTACTTCCCAAGCGCCTAGTACGGTGCTGTGCATCATCATCATCAATCGTATTTATTGAGCGCTTACTATGTGCAGAGCACTGGACTAAGCGCTTGGGAAGTACAAATTGGCAACATATAGAGACAGTCCCTACCCAACATCATCATCATCATCATCAATCATATTTATTGAGCGCTTACTATGTGCAGAGCACTGGACTAAGCGCTTGGGAAGTACAAGTTGGCAACTCATAGAGACAGTCCCTACCCAACAGTGGGCTCACAGTCTAAAAGGGGGAGACAGAGGACAAAACCAAACACACTAACAAGATACTGTGCACACAGGAAGCGCTCAGTAAATACAATTGATTGATTGATTGATTCCGCAGACGTGCCCGCTGCTGCTGCGGGTTTTCACCACCAACAACGGGCGGCACCACCGGATGGACGAGTTCTCGCGCGGGAACGTGCCGTCCAGCGAGCTGCAGATCTACACCTGGTGAGCGACCCCGACCCCCCCCACCACCCAGCCGGAGACTTTGGCCCCCGTTTCTGGAGGCCGAACCCCTCTTCCAAGAAGCCTTCCCTGACTAAGCCCCCTTCTCATTCGTTCGGTCATACTTAACGAGCGCTTATTGTGTGCAGAGCACTGTACTAAGCGCTTGGGAAGTACAAGTCAGCAACTCTCCTTCCCCCACTCTCTTCTGCGCCGCTCTCCCTTGCCCCTTCATTCATCCTTTCTGACCTCCCATCCTCCTGTCTCTCCCCGCTTCAGTCTGCTGCCCGGATTATCTTTCTACAGAAGCGCCCCGGGCGTGGTAGAGGAGCAGTGTGGCTCAGTGGATAGAGCCCGGGCTTTGGAGTCAGAGGTCATGGGTTCAAATCCCGGCCCTGCCAATTGTCCGCTGTGTGACTTTGGGCAAGTCACTTCATTTCCTCATCTGTAAAATGGGGATGAAGACTGTGAGCCCCCTGTGGGACAACCTGATCACCTTGTAACCTCCTCAGCGCTTAGAACAGTGCTTTGCACATAGTAAGCGCTTAATAGATGCCATCATTATTATTATTATGTTACTCCCCTCCTCAAAAATCTCCAGTGGTTGCCTGTTAACCTTCGAATCAAGCAAAAACTCCTCACTTTCGGCTTCAAGGCTTTCCATCCCCTCGACCCCACCTACCTCCCCTCCCTTCTGTTCTTCTCCGGTCCAGCCCGCACCCTCCGCTCCTCTGCCGCCGCTCACCTTCTTACTGTACCTCGTTCTCGCCTGTCCCACCGTCGTCCTCTCCTTGGCCTGGAATGCCTTCCCTCCACACATCTGCCAAACTAGCTCGCTTCCTCCCTTCAAAGCCCTGCTGAGAGCTCACCTCCTCCAGGAGGCCTTCCCAGACTAAACCTCCCTTTTTCCTCTCCTTCCCCCCTCCCCACAGAACTAGTGTATGTTTGTGTATACTTATTACTCTGTTAATGTGTATATTGTTATAACTATTCTGATAGTATCAACACCTGTCTACTTGTTTTGTTGTCTATCTCCCCCGTCTAGACTGTGAGCCCATTGTTGGGTAGGGACCATCTCTATATGTTGCCGATTTGCACTTCCCAAGCGCTTAGTACAGAGCTGTGCACACAGTAAGCGCTTAATACAATTGAATGAATGAAACCTCCCTCCCATCCCCACAGCACATTTGTAGATATCTATCTGTAATTTATCTATATTAATGTCTGTCCTCCCCGCCAGACTGTGAGCTCGTTGTGGGCAGGAATGGGTCTCTTATCCTGCACTCTCCAAAGAGCTTAGTAGAGTTCGGGAAGCAGCATGGCCTCGTGGCAGGAGCACGGGCATGAGAATCAGAGGCTGTGGGCTCTGATCCCGACTCCACCGCTTGTCTGCTGTTTGATTTTGGGCAAGTCACTTAACTTCACTGTGCCTCAGTTACCTCATCTGGAAAATGGGGATTAAGAGTGTGAACCTCTTGTGGGACAGGGACTCTGTCCAACCTGATTACCTTGCATCCACCCCAGCACTTAGATCAGTGCCTGGCACATAGTAAGCACTTAACAAATACCACAATTATTATTATCATAAATACGATTGAACGAACAGGCAGTGGTGCATGCTGATCTCCTACAGTGGGTAGAGTAGCATTGTGTGCTAGAGGGAGTGTACCAGGAGCAAGGCACATTGCTTTAGTATTGTACTCCATTTGGAATGGACGTTCCTTCCCTCTTTTTCCCCACCAGGATGGATGCAACCCTTAAAGAACTGACCAGTTTGGTGAAAGAGGTCTATCCAGAAGCTCGCAAGAAAGGCACACACTTCAACTTTGCAATCGTCTTTACAGATCTCAAAAGACCTGGCTACCGGTGAGTTATCTGTGAAGACACCCTGCAGGGGCACCACAGAGCTGTGGTGTCTTTGCAGATATGGTTCTGCAAGAGGAAATGAGACAAAATATGTACTGTAACTTAAATTGGATGGGGACTATGTATGGGGTCCAAAAAATGACCCCAGTATGGATGGCTGAGTGGATGCTCGAGGAGGAGGAGGAGGAGGCAGCTGAATTTGGGTGGGGGTGGGGGGGTGAACCTGAGGGGACCTGCAGAAGGAGGTGGGTTAGAGCTGGAGTTGTGAAGTTCAGAGGTGAGGGAGAGAGGATTGCTTCCTCCTACGCATGGCAACTTCCCGTATCTTCACAGTTGATAACACCACTGGCCTCCTTATCTCTCAAGCCTGAAACGGTGGCATTATCCTTGACTCCTTTCTCTTTGGATCCTCAAATTCAGTCTGTCACTAAATCCTATTAATTTTTCCTTTCCATCCTCTTCTTCCAAACTGCAACTGTCCCGAGTCAGGCACTTGTGATATTTTGTCTAAGTTACTACTTCAGCTTCTTCCAGAACTTCCTGCCCCCAATCTTTCCCCTCTCCACTTCTTATTTTACTCCACGGCAAAGATTTTCCTACAACATTGTATCACGCACATTTCTCCACTCTTTGCACACAACCAATGATTATCTTATCCTCTCCACCTAGAGCTGTACTTCACTCTACTGCCTCGATCATTTTTCTGAAAAACTTAAGTTCGTATCATTTCACACTCCTCAAGAACCTCCAATGGTTGCTCAAACTCCTTACCCTTGGTTTTAAAGCACTGTCAGCTTACCGCATCCTATCTTACCTTACTGACTTCCTACTGCAGCCCACACACTTCACTCCGTCAACGCCAACCTATTACTGTTCCTCGATCCCATTTATCTCACCCCTTGCCCCGTCTTCAAACTCCCTCCCATATGACAGACTATCACTCTCCCCACCTTCAAAGTTTTAATCATATCTCCTCCAAGTAGGCCCTCAGTTTTTCTCCTCTCGCTCCCTTCTGTATCACCTAGGTACCTGGAGCTGTACCCTTTTTAAGCACTTGATATTTGCTCCACATCACTTTTTCCTTCTAGACTGAAAGCTCTGTTGTACTGTACTCTCCCAAGTGCTTATTAAAGTGCTGTGCATGCATTAAGCACTCAAATACGATTGACTGATTTGATTGGAGGATTTTCTGAAATCATGTCTCCAGGAGACCTTCCCTGAATTCTTGCCTAACATTGTCTCATCTCATTCAATCGTTTATTAAGCGCTTACTGTGTGCAAGGCACTTAATATCTCCAGAGGGTTAGAGATAAGGTCTCAACAAATTCTGTTGATTGGACTGGGACCCTTGAACCTGTCTGCTATTTTATAAATCAACCCGAGGATCTCTTTGCCTTTCTCATCCCTGCAGAGTGAAAGAGATTGGCAGCACCATGTCAGGCAGGAAGGGGACGGATGATTCCATGACACTGCAGTCACAGAAGTTCCAGATCGGCGACTACTTGGACATAGCAATCACGCCTCCCAATCGCGCCCCGCCCCCCTCGGGGCGCATGAGACCTTATTAAACTGTTTATATTTTTCCTTCCCTTGTTTTCCATCCGAGTCCCCCCAACTACCCCCCCCCACCACCCCAAAATAGCCTGTGTGAAATCAGCTCTGCTTCTTATCATTAAGCGTGGAAGCTCCTTTAAAAATTAAATTGTATTGCCTCCATTTTGAAACTTGGGTAACTCTAGATATGGCTGGGTTGCCTAGGTAAGAGAACTAAGATGATGAAGGGGATCCATGCTTCTCCATGTCCTTTTTGTAAGTCCTGAACATAAAAGTGCTCTTAATCATTCTATCTGAAATGGTTTTGTTAAAATCCGTGTATAAGTTCATGTTTGTCAAGTCCAAGTTTTCAAACTCTTCAGCCCAGAGTTGGCAATTGACTCCACACTTGTCTTGAAGGTGGCCTTGCATAACCACCTCTCACCATCCATCATAAAGCCAAGGGATGAGGTCTGCTTCTTGAACTAAGGAGGAAAGCAGGGGGTCTAAAGAGCCCTTTGTGCTGCTGTGGGACACTTAGAGAATGAACAGCAGAGTGGGCAGTGTGCCTTCCCTTGGGAGAAATGGGAAAGGTTTACATCTACCCTCTCACCTTCCTCCAGTGACTTAACAGCTCCCTTTAGCCATAAAGTATAAAAGCCAACATTTTATTCTTCCTTCCCTGCTGCCTTTCATAACTCTTCAAGGGTCTGGGAGAGTGGTTTCCAGAACAAGGATGATGGCTCTGGAGCTCCCACTGTGTCACTAGACAGTTCGTTACCTTACGTCCCACTTTATCTAGCCCCCTACAACTGGTGGGGCAGGCCCAACGGGGCCTGCTACTCCTTTGCTCAGCAGGTCCAGTGTGCTGACAACACAGAAGGAAGTTCAGTACACTTGGCAAATTCTGTCTACACCCAGCATGCCTGGACTTTCAGATGTACCAAGTTCCAACCAACAGACTGTGCCTAATCTGATTTTTGGGCAAAGAATTCACCAGCATATGATCTGCACTTCCACTTGGCCCACAACCATCTTGATAGGGGTTGGAGGGTGAAATAACCACAATGCTTGTGCGTTGTATGCAGCTAGGAGAGCACATCAGGAAGCGACATGAAATAGGGAGACACTTGAACCAACTGAATCTGGCTGACGTGGAAGTAGAACTCTACAAAAAATGGAATTTCCAGCTAAATTTAATCCTTCGACCAACATTATATCCTGTTGACACTCTCTTCCAAAGAAGGAGAAACACTAACAAGGTGGTTTCTGATTCAGATGAAAGGGTGTTAAAAAGAGTCCCGGCACCACGATGAGCACACCCCATCACCCTCCCTGCAATGATGACATCAACTCGCTAATTCTGGGGAAGGACTTCTGAATGGGAAATCCGGCCCTGCTCCTCCTGGAAGGAATGGATCAGTAGTAACTCCTGCAATCAAACCAGAGCAGAACTGAAGACATGAAGGGTTTCCTTAGTGCCCCAGAGTGCCAGCAGGAGCTTAACTAACCCTTTTAAGACTACGAAAGAAGGCAGGCGATTGATTCTCCACCGCTTGAATCACCCAGCAGATTGTTCAACACTATTCATTTAGAGATGGAATGTATAATTGAGCTGTTATGAAGCAGTCAAGAGTTTGGTAAATAGAGTTTTTAAATGCCAACATCGCTGAAGCTGGTCCCATTTCCGGCCCATTCCCTAATAGCCCATAGCCCGGGACTGTCGAATACCTGGGTTCCACTTACTCTTACCGGTTTTCTTTGTTGTAACCAGGCTGCATGATCTCTCTCTTAAGAGTGGAAAGAGCATCCGTCCTGGGCGTGGCTTTTATTGCCACGGGAGTGGCTAAGTTTGGATTGTACCTGGACAGAATCTATAAAGTTAAAAAAAAAAACAAGTTAGAGGTGGGGCTAGCAGTTCAAGTTAGGAGGTGGCTCAGAAGGCTTCTCTGGGCTGGCTGGAACAATTAACTAAGCCCCGGGGCCCTGTCCCCCAAAAGGTAAACTGGGAACAGTTGAAACGCTGATGTTTGATGAAACAGCTGAAGTGGCACCCACTGAACAAGATGAGGCTGAAGCCCAACCTGGAGGATGTCGTCTGGGATCGTGGTCATCTCAGGAGGCGTGGGTGTGCTCAGCAGCAGGTTCTCACTGGCAGTGATCGGTGGCGGAGAGGACTTTCTGTCCTGCTCGAGACACCTGTCGGATCGCAAAGCCAACGAAGCGGGATTTCCCAAATACACACTGTTAGGCCAGATGTCTGTTTTAGACGGGGTCCGGGTCACCTTCCCCTGCAGAGCAAGGAGGACACCCACGTTAGAAACCCCAGAACCAGCTTGACTTTCCAGCTTAACCCTCAGCCCAGGAGAACTGGGTGACCACAAGCCGGAAACACGGCCCTGGTTTCAGACACGCCAGTCGGCGAGACACTCGCAACCGGGCCGAGGGCTTCTCAAAAACAAGAGATGTCTGCTGTCAGCAACCTTCCAGGTAGGACCAGCCTGAGAAGGACCCTGCCCCGGCGCTGAGCAGGGATAGGATTGTCTGGCCATTTGCCATGCTCGAGTCCTACGTGACTGACGAATACTCCAGGGTCCAGGCCCACTGCTGGGTGGTGGAGACCCTCCCTCTGCCCCACCAAAACACCAGCAGGTTGGTTATGGGCATTCACGGTGGCCCCTTTCTGACATCCGAGTAACCCACTTCTTGCCTTGCGGCAAGAAGGATCCAACCGTTAGGAGAGTCAAGCAACAGCCCAAGAAACCTCCTGACTGTGGCCTTTCTGCCCAAATCCACCTCACCGTACTTTCCATCCATGAAAAAAAAAATCCCACACCCCTCAGACTCCAACCTCCAAACGCTCACTCAGGTGGTGAAATCAAACTTCTCAGGAGCTTTGGAACCCACTGACTGTATTCTGACATGGACATGCCTCAGCATATACTAGGTTCTTTTGGGAACAGTTCAATCAATGGTATTTATTGAGCAAGATAAAGTCAGTACTTCAGCAATTATTCCCCAAAGGAGCCCTCCTATCTAGACTAATCTGTGCAGTCACAGACCCGTGCAGTGATCCTCAAAGGGAATTCGTTGTTTTGAAAGCAACCGGAATATAAAGCTAACAGTTTTCCCACTCTCAGTATTCTCGTTTCCTATCCCGTAAAGCACCTTGCTTGCTAGGACTCCATTCCCAGAATTACGAGGGTTCTCAACCCTCAACTTTCCTGCATAAACAAACGCCAAGCCAGTAGGAACACGCCTGCAATTTCACGATCCCGATGGAACACCGCTAGTGGTTGTTTCAAAACTTCCAGGATGTTTGTAAACAAGAGCCCACTCTCCTACTCGTTATTGCAACTATCAGCAAGCAAGGCCCATGTTTTAATGGATTACCGTCACTAACGGCATTTGATGAATGCTTCCCGTGTATGGAGTGCTGTTATAGGAGCTTGGAGACCCATGACGGAGGTAGAAGGTATGGTCCCTGCCCCCGCGTAGGATTCCACAGCATAGCGAGACGGACATCCACTGTTGCCTTGAGATACGTAGCTGGTGAAAAGCGCTGGTTCGGACTGACACTTACTTCAGATTCCTCTTTCAAGCAAGTTGTTTCAAAGTCAGGAGGTGGTGGTGTTCCTGCACAATTTGGGAAGCCCGATTCTTTCGCTTTGGGGAAATCTGATGCAATTACATCAATGCTCACAGAAGGAATTTTGATACCAGGCGTGCAGAATACAGGCGCCAGAGGAGAATGTGCTCCATCAGCATCTAGAATAGACACAGGTCCAATAAGCCACAGCATCAACTACACTCCCTTCTAGGTTCTTAGGACAACAAGTTTTAAACAAAATAGGCCAGAATTCTTGGTTCTTATCCTTTTCTTTAAAAAAAAAAAAGAAAAAAAAAGATCATGATCGTGACTTACTGTTTTCTTCCAACACCTGGATGGCGGGGCCAGGGACGGTCGGGACATCGCTGCTGCTGGCTATCACCTCAGCCCCCGAAGCAGCAGCCGCCGTTTTGTTCTCCGGTCCACCAGGGCCTCCTTTAGAAAAGCTACAAAGAATAGGGAAGGCTTTCAATGGCTCCGGGGAAATTCAGCAGGCTCCTACAGAAAAGTACGCTCCTTTCTATCCCAGGACCCGAAGAAAAAACAAAACAAACAAATAAAACACCGAGTTCATAATGCTCCCAGAAGGTTCTCCCCAAGCCAGAGCTAGGGTGGGGGGCGGTTGGGGTAAGGTTTTCTCTCCAACAGTGTGGACAGCTAGATTAGTTGAGAGCCCTGGGCTACTGATTCTCCTGTTGGCACTGTCTTCAACACCCACTCCTCCAAGATTGAACTGGCCCTCTAGAAGCCATAGAAGGAACTCATCCTCTTCCCGAGGGAGAAATGAAGGAACAAGTTAATGCTATGGCACCAAACTAACTTCTTGAAAGAAGTTGTTTCCTTTGAGAAGAGACATGAAGCTCACACTCTACAACCGGATTTGGGATTCATTCACAGGTCAGACTTTCCCTCTAGACAGTCTCAGTTTGTGTCCTCGGGGCAGAGTCTGTTCTTGGAGAGTGTGCCGGTCTGACCGTGCGAGCCAGGGGGCAACTGTACGGCCCAAAACCAGCCTGGCACACTGGGAAGACCTACAGGCTCAAAGTACCTCAAATTACCCTGTGGTTATCAGATTTTGTGGGGCCCCTGGGGACAAATCCTTTTCCCAATTCTGGCATCGAGGCTAACACAAAACTAAATATACCTTTCATATAGAATATCTACTCCGAGGTATATGTAAATATATTCTATATATTATACAGAATCATAGATTTATGTTTGCAAGGCTTCCCCTTAACCTGAGGTCCTGGGCTGCAGGCCCTCAAGCTCCTACATTAATCAGGGCCCAGAGGCCCAACCCGGGCCCCACCCAGATGGGTTGACAGTTGGGTGGTCCTCAGGGGTTCTGTAGGAAATGCCATAGGACAGAATTGAATCCGACTTTTGACCCTCTAGAGCGGATAAGGGGAGAGAGACACTACTCTGGCTCAGACTAGAGTTCCCCAAAGACTGCCAAAAGGACAATTTCACTTTAAAAGTTAGGTGTTCTAAAAAGAAAACACAAAAAGGATAAACAAGCAAAAAAAAAAAAAATCCCCAAACTAAAGAAACCCCCAAGTTCAACAACAGTCACATGCCTGCACATCAGCTCTGTACCCTGGTTCGAGCAAGGGTGGAATGCAAGTCTGCAACTAGTAACAGCCTGTTAACAACTGGGGCACACAAGAGGAGGCGGGAAGGAGGAGGGAGCGGAGAGCTGAGCCGTGCTCTTGATGAATGCTCTATTCTTCCCCCAGAAAAAGTTGGGTTTAGGGAGCGGCAGAACCCCACAAGAGGCAAGTTAGGAAGCTACAAAACAGCTGATTTCCCCAAATCCATACATTTGTTTCCTAAATTTAGATGTTTCAGCAGCAGCTGTCTATGTGAAATGTACATGATATAGGAACATTACAAAGAAACGCAGCCCAAAGGAAAGAGAGGGAATCTAGTGAAAGCCGAGTCTCTTACCTTTTGGTTTTCTCGGCCTTTTTAAGCACCATCGTGTAATCGTTATTCAAACACATGGTGTGCTCTGAAATCCCAAAGTGTTCCAGCTTAGGAGTCATACACTCACAATCGTCCATCTTCAGGGCACATTTTGGTGTTTTCAGGACTCTACCTGGAGATGCTTGGAAGGGCGGGGAGGCCATTCTGGTCTTTCTGTCGTACAGATTTTGGGCTTGTGGATGTCGGTCCCATGCGTTGGGAAGCACATAGCGCCCAAGTCCAAAGTCAGAAAGTTGTGGGCAGCGGGCAGGATCCCCGGGAGCAGTGGGACCTAGTGGCTGTGTGGTGGTAGCAGTGGCAGAGCCCGGGGGGTCTTCCACTCCCTCTGATTCGGGTCCAGTCCCCGGTGGTCCAGGGGCATCAGCGGCAACCTCTTTTCCTGGGCAAGGACAAATACAACCAATCTCTAAGTGGAATTTTATGGAAGAATGAAAGCAAGTTTTGGGGGAGAGAAAGACAGCCAGATTTATACCAGGTAGTTCCTGCCCCCTGATGTCAGGTGGCTCAGGTGTCTCCTCTCATTGCAGGGTGTCCAATCCCTTCCACTCACTCCTGCAACCCACTGCCTTAGGAAAAGGGGAAGATACACTACTAATAATACAATGGTAAATTGTACTTGTGCCAACCACTGTACTAAGTGCTGGGGTAGATACATGATCGGCTGAATGCACTTTCAGTCCCACATGGGACTCACAGTCTAAGTAGGAGGGAGAACAGGTATCGTAGTGCCATTTTACAGTTGAGGAAACTGAGGCCCAGAGAAGTCATGTGACTTGCCCAAGGTCACACAGAAGGCAAATGGCAGAGCTGGGATTAGAACCCAGTCCGGACTCCCAGGTTTGGCCTTTTCTGAAAGTAAGAAGCTGAAGCTGCCAGCAGAGAGTAAAGACACGTAAGGCTTTCAGAGGGCTCTTTTAAAAATGGAAACATCGCACTTAAGGTAAATTTATAGCCTTTTATTTACAGACTTATTTTATTCCCACACTAAAAGATGAACAAGATGAGGCAAAAAGTTCTGATTTCCCAAACTGTCTTTTCTCTCTGCTTATGGACACAAAGTTACCTGAGTTTTCAGAAGCAGGTGGCTTATATCCATAGTTCTGGAATAACTCCCTTAATTTCACAATATCCATTGTATTCCTCTGCCTTAGGAGTTTTGTGGTCTTTATGAAATCATAACTTCCTTGTCTTTCGGAATGACTTTTTTCCAGGAGAGTTTGAACATCACCCTAAGTGGGGGAAAGTGCACAGTTTAGTGACAGAACTATAAAGGCGGCACCCAGATAGCCCACTGTGCTTGTGAAACTGACCGGCACACACTAGCTGAGCATGATCTACGGGAAAGAGCAGAGGCTTTGGGTTCTTGCCCCAACTTCATCTATATGGCCATCGACCTCTAACCCATGTCCATCCTCAGTCCTGGAACACCCTCCCTCTTCATATTCGACAGATGATAACTCGCCCCACCTTCAAAGCCTTATTGAAGGCACACTTCCTCCAAGAGGCCTTCCCTGTCCTCATTTCGTTTTCTCTCGGTCCCTTCTGCGTCACCCTGATTTGCTCCCTTTATTCACCCCCTCTTCAACCCCACAGCACTTATGCACATATCCATAATTTATTTACATTAATGTCTGTCTCCCCCTCTAGACTAAGTTCATTCTGGGCAGGGAATGGGTCCGTTATATTGAACATGTCTGCTAATTCTGTTGTGTTGTACTCTCCCAAGCGCTTAGTACAGTGCTCTGCACATAGTAAGTGTTCAAACAATATGATTGATTAACTTTGCCAACGACTTTCCGTGTGATCACTTTTCCCATCTGAGGAGTAGTGAATGGATGAAATTAAACACCTGAAGTGAGAGCACTTTGGAAAAATAAAAACACAAAGGCTAGATGTTATCATTACTATTTTATGATGGCTTATTTCTGCTCAACTGTTAATTCTGATTTTATAGTGAACCAAGAGGAACCTCAAACTGCTCGCTTCATATAGAACATCAGTTAGTCAATAAGGGTTTATTGAATACTTGTATAATATACCTGCTTCTGGGAATAAATTAAAAAAAAAAAATCAGGCTTGGCAAAATGTTTCAAAAGCTGAGGACAACTCTACGTTTGGATAAAGTCCATGCCATAGGTGAGAAAACACACTGTTACCTTTAAGGCTCTGACTTCTGAATGCATGTCGTGCAAAAGTCTCATTGGAGATTCCTCCTCGAAGTCTTCATTGCAGATGTTGGGGATGGAAAACAGTTCAGGAAAGTCAGGGAGGAGGCAGAAGGAAAAAAGTCACAACAAAATATATCTATTTTATATTTTTAATATATAGAGTCTTGGGAACACTTTTTTTAAAAAAAAGGAAAAAAATTAGTCATATTTATTGAGTGCTTACTGTACTATACTTAACACTGTACTTAAGTGCTTGGGAGCATTAATATAACACAGTTGGTAGATACATTCTACCAAAAGAGCCCCTTCCCCGAAAAGAAAACCCTCCTGTCAAAAATACATCAGAGCATACAAAAGGGGTGAAGACTTTTGTCTGTCATTTTTCCTCAAGAATCCATCGTATTGAGCACTCACTAAGCACAGCACACTGTATTAAGTGCTTGGGAGGGAACACAGGATTGGCAGACATTCCCTGACCACAACAAGGTTACAGTCTAGAGAACTGTATGGGTTGGGAAGTCAATTATTCCTTTAATTATAATTGAGAAGTCAATTATTATTCAATTACGCCATTATTATTATTATTTGGAGTCAGAGGTCATGGGTTCGAATCCCGCTTCCACCTCATGGTCACTTCACTTCTCTGTACCTCAGTGTCCTCCTCTGGAAAATGGGGACTGGGAGCCCCCCGTGGGACAACCTGATCACCTTGTAACCTCCCCAGAGCTTAAAACAGCGCTTTGCACATGGTAAGTGCTTAAAAAATTTCATCATTTTACCATCGGACCTGCATATATGTTTGTACGTATTTATTACTCTATTTTGCTTGTACATATCTACTGCATTTATTTTATTTTGTTAATATGTTTGGTTTTGTTCTCTGTCTCCCCCTTCTAGACTGTGAGCCTGCGGTTGGGTAGGGACCGTCTCTCTCTGTTGCCAACTTGGACTTCCCAAGCGCTTAGTCCAGTGCTCTGCACACAGTAAGCGCTCAATAAATACGATTGATTGATGGATTGTATTTATTTTACTTTGTTAATATGTTTGGTTTTGTTGTCTGCCTCCCCCTTCTAGACTGTGAGCCCACTGTTGGGTAGGGACTGTCTCTCTATGTTGCCAACTTGGACTTTCCAAGCGCTTAGTCCAGTGCTCTGCACACAGTAAGCGCTCAATAAATACTTTTGATTGATGGATTGTATTTATTTTACTTTGTTAATATGTTTGGTTTTGTTGTCTGCCTCCCCCTTCTAGACTGTGCGCCCACTGTTGGGTAGGGACCGGCTCTATATGTTGCCAACTTGGACTTCCCAAGCGCTTAGTCCAGTGCTCTGCACACAGGAAGCGCTCTCCCCCTCATCCCCATCTTACCTCCTTCCCTTCCCCACAGCACCTGTATATATGTAGATATGTTTGTACATATTTATTACTCTATTTATTGACTGATTTTACCTGTACATATCTATTCTATTTATTTTATTTTGTTAGTATGTTTGGTTTTGTTGTCTGTCTCCCCCTTCTAGACTGTGAGCCCACTGTTGGGTAGGGACCGTCTCTCTATGTTGCCAACTTGGACTTCCCAAGCGCTTAGTCCAGTGCTCTGCGCACAGTAAGTGCTCGATAAAGACGATTGATTGATTGATAGATGAGAGCCCTCCCCCCGGGGCTGAGGCCCCACCCCTTCCCCTTCCCCTTCCCCTTCCCCTTCTTCCCTTCGCCCGCCCCCTCACCCGCGTCGTGGCCGCCGAGCGCCCGCTCCAGCCGGGCCGTCTCCCTCTCCAGGGTGAGGCCGAGG
Organism: Tachyglossus aculeatus; assembly: GCF_015852505.1. Classification (NCBI taxonomy): domain Eukaryota; kingdom Metazoa; phylum Chordata; class Mammalia; order Monotremata; family Tachyglossidae; genus Tachyglossus; species Tachyglossus aculeatus. Next base: position 670,088 of record NC_052085.1, read on the forward strand.
GCGCGCAGTTTCCCGTAAAAGCTTCCGATCACGTCCATTTCCCAGGACGGGGCCGGTGAGTAGGTGGGCTGGGCCGGGCCGGCCAGGAGCAGGGAGCCCCGCGAGGGACGACCCTGGCGGCCTCCACCGCGACCGGTTTGAATGGCCGGCCGCGGGGCCTTTTATTGGTTCCAGAGGAACGAAGCCTCGCGAGATTTTGGCCTGCTCGCGCGAGGCCCGCCGCTCCGACCGTTGGGGCGCGCGCTGGTTTGCGGGGGGGGGGGGAGCCGCGACGACTGAGTGCGCGCGACGGGCTCTTCATTCATTCATTCATTCATTCATTCATTCATTCATTCATTCATTCATTCATTCATTCATTCATTCATTCATTCATTCATTCATTCATTCATTCATTCTCTCTCTCTTTTTCTTTCCTTCCTTTCTTTTCTTTCTTTCTTTTCTTTCCTTCCTTCCTTTCCTTCTTTCTTTCTTTCTTTCTTTCTTTCTTTCTTTCTTTCTTTTCTTTCTTTCTCTTTCCTTTCTTTTTCTTCCTTCCTTTCTTTCCCTTTCTTCTTTCTTTCTTTCTTTCTTTCTTCCCTTCTCTCTTTTTCTTTCTTTTTCTTTCCTTCCTTTCCTTCTTTTCTTTCCTTCCATTTTCTTTCTTCCTTTCTTTTTCTTTCCTTCCTTCCTCTCCTTCCTTTCTTTCCTTCCTTTTCTTTCTTTCCTTCTTTCTTTCTTTTTCTTTCTTTCTTTCTTTCCTTCTCTCTTTTTCTTTCTTTTTCTTTCCTTCCTTCCTTTCCTTCCTTTCTTTCCTTCCTTTTTCTTTCTTTCTTTCTTCCTTCCTTCCTTTCTTCCTTCCTTTCTTTTTCTTTCCTTCCTTCCTTTCCTTCCTTTCTTTCCTTCCTTTCCTTCCTTTTCTTCTTTCTTTCTTTCTTTCTTTCTTTCTTTTCTTTCTTTCTCTTTCCTTTCTTTCTTTTTCTTCCTTCCTTCCTTTCTTTCCCTTTCTTCTTTCTTTCTTTCTTTCTTTCTTTCTTTCTTCCCTTCTCTCTTTTTCTTTCTTTTTCTTTCCTTCCTTTCCTTCTTTTCTTTCCTTCCATTTTCTTTCTTCCTTTCTTTTTCTTTCCTTCCTTCCTCTCCTTCCTTTCTTTCCTTCCTTTTCTTTCTTTCCTTCTTTCTTTCTTTTTCTTTCTTTCTTTCTTTCCTTCTCTCTTTTTCTTTCTTTTTCTTTCCTTCCTTCCTTTCCTTCCTTTCTTTCCTTCCTTTTTCTTTCTTTCTTCCTTCCTTCCTTCCTTTCTTCCTTCCTTTCTTTTTCTTTCCTTCCTTTCTTTCCTTCCTTTCCTTCCTTTTCTTCTTTCTTTCTTTTCTTTCTTTCTTTCTTTTTCTTCATTCCTTCCTTTCTTTTCCTTTCTTTCTTCCTTTCTTCCTTCCTTCCTTCCTTTCCTTTTTTCTTTCTTTTCCTTTTTTCTTTCTTTCCTTCCTTTCTTTTTTCTTTCTTTCTTTCTTTCTTTCTTTCTTTCTTTCTTTCTTTCTTTCTTTCTTTCTTTCTTTCTTTCTTTCCTTCTTTCTTTCTTTCTCATTTATTAAGCACCTACTATGTGCCAAGCACTGTTGTAAGCGCCAGGGAGGTTACAAGGTGATGAAGTTGTCCCCCGGGGGGCTCACAGTCTTCATCCCCAGTTTACAGATGAGGGAACTGAGGCCCAGAGAATAATAATAATAATAATAATGGCATTTATTAAGCGCTTACTATGTGCAAAGCACTGTTCTAATCAGTCGTATTTATTGAGCGCTTACTGTGTGACTGCCAAGTGGCAGAGCCGGGATTCGAACCCATAATAATAATAATAATGGCATTTGTTAAGTGCTTACTATGTGCCAAGCACTGTTGTGACCGCTGGGGAGGTTACAAGGTGATGAAGTTGTCCCCCGCGGGGCTCACAGTCTTCATCCCCAGTTTACAGATGAGGGAACTGAGGCCCAGAGAATAATAATAATAATAATGGCATTTATTAAGCGCTTACTATGTGCAAAGCACTGTTCTAATCAATCAATCAATCGTATTTATTGAGCACTTACTGTGTGCAGAGCACTGTACTAAGCGCTTGGGAAGTACAAGTTGGCAACATAAGCGCTTAGGGAGGTTACAAGGTGATCAGGTTGTCCCACGGTGGGCTCACAGTCTTAATCCCCATTTTACAGATGAGGTAACTGAGGCACAGAGAAGGGAAGTGAGTTGCCCAAAGTCACACAGCTGACAGTTGGCGGAGCCGGGATTTGAACCCATGACCTCTGACTTCAAAGCCCGGGCTCTTTCCACTGAGCCACGCTGAGTGCTTACTGTGTGCACAGCACTGTACTAAGCACTTGGAAAGTACAAGTTGGCAACATATAGAGTCCCTACCCAACAGTGGGCTCACAGTCTAGAAGGGGGAGACAGACAACAAAACAAAACATATTAACAAAATAAAATAATTAGAGTAAAGATGTACAAATAAAATAAAGAGTAATAAATACATACAAAGATATATACAGGTGCTGTGAGGAGAGGAAGGAGGGGGCTCAGTCTGGGAAGGCCTCCTGGAGGAGTTGAGCTCTCAGTAGGGCCCTGAAGGGAATTCATTGAATCGTATTTATTATAATAATAATAATAATAATGGTATTTGTTAAGCACTTACTGTATGCAAAGCACTGGGGAGGTAACAAGGTTATCAGGTTGTCCCACGGGGGGCTCACAGTTTTAATCCCCATTTTACAGATGAAGTAACTGAGGCCCAGAGAAGTTAAGTGACTTGCCCAAAGTCACACAGCTGACAATTGGCGGAGCTGGGATTTGAACCCATGACCTCTGACTCTACTGAGAGCTCACCTCCTCCGGGAGGCCTTCCCAGACTGAGCCCCCTCCTTCCTCTCCCCCTCCTCCCCCTCCACCCCCCAGCCTTACCTCCTTCCCTTCCCCACGGCACCTGTACATATGTATATATTTGTACGTATTTATTACTCTAACTTGTACATATCTATTCTATTTATTTTATTTTGTTAATATGTTTGGTTTTGTTCTCTGTCTCCCCCTTCTAGCCTGTGAGCCCACTGTTGGGTAGGGACCGTCTCTATATGTTGCCAACTTGGACTTCCCAAGTGCTTAGTACAGTGCTTTGCCCATAGTAAGCGCTTAATAAATGCCATCATTATTATTATTATTATTATTGCCAAACGTGGCGATTGGATAAATTAAAGCGCTTAGTACAGTGCTCTGCACATAGTAAGCGCTCAATAAATACGACTGATGATTAAGTCACTCTCGGTGGGTCTGAGAGGGTCTCTGTGCGGGTCTGAGGGTGTCTCTCCCCCTTCTAGCCTGTGAGCCCACTGTTGGGTAGGGACCGTCTCTCTGTGTTGCCAACTTGGACTTCCCAAGCGCTTAGTACGGTGCTCTGCACACAGTAAACGCTCAATAAATACGATTGATTATCATTCATCATCATCATCATCAATCACATTTATTCGTTCATTCAATCGCATTTATTGAGTGCTTACTGTGTGCAGAGCACTGTTTGGTTTTGTTCTCTGTCTCCCCCTTCTCAACTGTGAGCCCACTGTTGGGTAGGGACCGTCTCTCTGTGTTGCCAACTTGGACTTCCCAAGCGCTTAGCACGGTGCTCTGCACACAGTAAGCGCTCAATAAATACAATTGATTGATTGATTGATTGATTCGTCTTTATTGATCGGGCCCGGGCGCCCGCAGCCATGTTCCTGTCCGCCATCCTGCGCCACAACCGGATCCCCGGGAAGCAGTGGATCGGCAAGCACCGGCGGCCGCGGTTCGTGAGCGCCGGCATGAAGCAGCGGCTGGTGCGGCGGCTGGAGATGGAGGCGGAGAACGAGTACTGGCTGGGCCGGCCCTACATGAGCCGCGAGCAGGAGCACGGCCACGCCGCCGCCCGCAAGCGGGAGGCCTTCGAGGCCCTCAAGGCCGCCAAGGCCGCCAAGTTCCCCCCGCACCGCTTCGTCGCCGACCAGCTCGACCACCTCAACGTCACCAAGAAGTGGACCGGCTCCTGAGCCGACACGCTGCGCTCCACGTTGGCGCCCGCGGGGCCGGACCCTCGGGAACCCCGGGGACTGCTCGGACGGAAACGTTCAATAAAGCCGTAAACCGCCCTTCGGGGCATCCTCTTCGCTCCGACCCAAGGGGAAGGCTATTTATTGAGCGCTCGGCGTCCAACGGGAATAGTAATAATGCTGGTATATTTGGTACTCTGGACGGTGAAGCCCGCTGTTGGGTAGGGACCGTCTCTCTATGTTGCCAGCTGGGACTTCCCAAGCGCTTAGTACGGTGCTCTGCACACAGTAAGCGCTCAATAAATGTGACTGAATGAATGAATGATAATCAATCGTATTTATTGAGCGCTTACTGCGTGCAGAGCACTGTACTAAGCGCTTGGGAAGTCCAAGTGGGCAACATCTAGAGACAGTCCCTACCCAACAGTGGGCTCACATCATCATCATCATCATCAATCGTATTTATTGAGCGCTTACTATGTGCAGAGCACTGTACTGAGCATTTGGGAAGTCCCAGTTGGCAACATATAGAGACGGTCCCTACCCAACAGTGGGCTCACAGTCTAGAAGGGGGAGACAGAGAACAAAGCCAAACATATTAACAAAATAAAATAAATAGAATAGATAGGTACAAGTAAAGTAAATAAATAAATTTAATAATAATGATGGTATTTTTTAAGCGCTTAATAAGTGCAAAGCACTGTTCTAAGCGCTGGGGACGTTACAAGGTGATCAGGTTGTCCCACGGGGGGTTCACAGTCTTGATCCCCGTTTTACAGATGAGGGAACTGAGGCACAGAGAGGCGAAGTGACTTGCCCAGTCACACAACTGACTGTGGACAGAGCCGGGATTTGAACCCCTGACCTCTGGCTCCAAAGCTCGGGCTCTTTCCACTGAGCCACGCGCTTACTATGTGCCAAGCACTGTTCTAAGCCACATGGGACTCACAGGCTTAATCCCCATTTTCCAGGTGAGGTAACTGAGGCACAGAGAAGATAAGTATAATAATAATGATGGCTTTTGTTAAGCGCTTACTATGTGCCAAGCACTGTTCTAAGCACTGGGGTAGATACAAGGTGATCAGGTTGTGCCACATGGGGCTCACAGGCTTAATCCCCATTTTCCAGATGAGGTAACTGAGGCACAGAGAAGCTAAGTAATAATAATAATAATAATGATGGCTTTTGTTAAGCGCTTACTATGGGCCCAGCACTGTTCTAAGCACTGGGATAGATGCAAGGTGATCAGGTTGTCCCACATGGGGCTCACAGGCTTAATCCCCATTTTCCAGATGAGGTAACTGAGGCACAGAGAAGCTAAGTAATAATAATAATAATGATGGCTTTTGTTAAGCGCTTACTATGTGCCCAGCACTGTTCTAAGCACTGGGATAGATACAAGGTGATCAGGTTGTCCCACATGGGGCTCACAGGCTTAATCCCCACTTTCCAGATCAATCAATCAATCAATCATATTTATTGAGCGCTTACTGTGTGCAGAGCACTGTACTAAGTGCTTGGGAAGTAGTACAAGCTGGCAACATATAGAGACAGTCCCTACCCAACAGTGGGGTCACAGTTGAGAAGGGGGAGACAGAGAACAAAACCAAACATACTAACAAAATAAAATAGATACGTACAAGTAAAATAGAGTTATAAATATGTACAAACATATATACATAAATCATCATCAATCGTATTTATTGAGCGCTTACTATGTGCAGAGCACTGTACTAAGTGCTTGGGAAGTACAAATTGGCAACATATAGAGACAGTCCCTACCCAACAGTGGGCTCACAGTCTAAAAGGGGGAGACAGAGAACAAAATCAAAAACAGTAACAAAATAAAATAGAATAGATATGTACAAGTAAAATAAATAGAGTAATATATATGTACAAACACATATACATATATACAGGTGCTGTGGGGAAGGGAAGGAGGTAAGATGGGGTGGATGGAGAGGGGGACGAGGGGGAGAGGAAGGAAGGGGCTCAGTCTGGGAAGGCCTCCTGGAGGAGGTGAGGTAACTGAGGCACAGAGAAGCTAATAATAATGATGGATTTTGTTAAGCACTTACTATGTGCCAAGCACTGTTCTAAGCACTGGGGTAGATACAAGGTGAATCAGGTTGTCCCACATGGAGCTCATAGGCTTAATCCCCATTTTCCAGATGAGGTAACTGAGGCACAGAGAAGTTAAGTGACCTGCCCAAAGTCACACAACAGATAAGTGGCAGTGCTGGGATTAGAACCCATGACCTCTGACTCCCAAGCCCGGGCTCTTTCCACTGAGCCATGCTGCTTCTCAACAGAACAGTATTTATTGAGCGCTTGGTGTGTGCGAAGCGCAGTACAAAGAGTTTGGGAGAGCACAGTGAGAAGCAGCGTGACATAGTGGAAAGAGCCCGGGCTTGAGAGTCAGAGGTCGTGGGTTCTAATCCTGACTCCGCCATTTACCAACTGTGTGATTTGGGGCGAGTCACTTCTCTGTGCTTGTTACCTCATCTGTAAAATGGGGATTAAGACAGCCTCACATCGGCCAACCTGATTAACTCGTATCTACCCAGCTGTGCGACTTCGGGCAAGTCACTTGACTTCTCTGTGCCTCAGTTACCTCATCTGTAAAATGGGGATGGAGACTGTGAGCCCCTCATGGGGCAACCTGATCATCTTGTAACCTCCCCAGCGCTTAGAACAGTGCTTTGCACATAGTAAGCACTTAATAAATGCCATTATTATTATTACCCCAGCATTTAGAATGGTTTAGCACATAGCAACCACTCAACAAATACCATTATTATTATAACAGTATAATGGAGCTGGTAGATACGGTCCCTCCCCACAGCGAGTTAACAGTCTTTCATTCATTCATTGTCGTATTGTGTGCAGAGCACTGTACTAAGCGCTTGGGAAGTACAAGTCGGCAACATATAGAGACGGTCCCTTCCCAGTAACGGGCTCACAGACTAGAAGGGGGAGAAAGACAACAAAACGGAGTGGAGTCTAATAATAATAATGGCATTTGTTAAGCGCTTACTATGTGCAGAGTCTAATGAGACCTGAGGTCTGCTGGAAAGAGGGAGGGGGACCTGGGTTTTAATCCTGGCTCTGCCACTTGTTGTTTGACCTAGGGCCAATGCCTTCACTAATGTTTCCTCATCTGAAAAATGGGGATTCAATACCTCTTCCATCAATCTAACACCCCCTTTGGACAGCTTCTTGGACTGTGTCTGACCTGACTGATTGTATTCCTTCTACCCTATCAACTGGTACAGTACATTGGCACAGAGAAAGTGCCTTAATACCACATTTATTCATTTATATTCTATATCAAGCAATCACTGCTACTTACTGGGTGCCTGGTGCTACCCTAAGGCTTTGGGAATACGTCAAGGAAGAACTACAACCCCTGCCTTGGGGTTTTACAATCCAGTGGGAGCGGGGAGGTAGGCAAATACATATTTTTCCCCCAGCTCTCCGAGTAGAGGTCTAAGACCTTCAGCCATGCATTGAAAATCGCCCAAAACGTTTCCAGAAGATACAGGACAGGGCAGGGCCTGGGGACAGAAGCTTCTGACAGAAACTGACATAAATTTTCAGTGAACAAAGCAGAGGAACTGCCAATCCCAGTAAGTAACAGGGAAATACAAATACCTGGCAGAAAACGAAGGGGATAAAGGTAGGGAGGCATGGAGACCGTTGAAGTTTTGCCCCCTTTAGACCTCGGTTGCATCCGCTGGACTCCCATTAGTTTACCTCTCAGATCTCCTTCAGTGGTCTTGCCCCTTTATTTGGAGAGCTTTGAATTATAGTAGTTCATTAAAAAAAAAATTCCCTTTAAAAATTTACAGCAACAAATATTTTAGACTGTGAGCCCACTGTTGGGTAGGGACTGTCTCTATATGTTGCCATTTTGTACTTCCCAAGGGCTTAGTACAGTGCTCTGCACTCAGTAAGCGCTCAATAAATACGATTGATTGATTGATATGTAGTCTTTTACTAAAAGTTTTATGCAGTGAAGCTTTAGGATGAAGGCCTTGTTCTTTTCCTAATACTGGTCACTCTTCAAAAGGCCCTCTAAAATAATTATTGCCTTAGCTAGAATGATCAAGCCAGAAATTACAAACGGAGAATTTTTTGGCCAGGTTTAATCTTATTTAGCAAAGACTGCTACTTTTGACAAATACAATGTTGAAGTATTTAGGATTTCATTATTTAATCAACAGTCAACAATTAGCGCTTGAGGAAAAAAACCCGAAATTAAAATGCAAAATGAACATAAAACAGATCTGTGTAAAAAAGTCTGAATGCAAACATGCATCATTAGATACTGAATGAATGGTCCATGGTTACATTTGTGGAAAAATATACATATGGCTTTAAGTTACATGATACAAATAAAAATACAAAGACACACCAAGCAAAGTCATGGGCTTCAAATATGTTTATATAAAAGCACATTAAAAAATCACTTCCGAAATGACTGTAAATGACCAGGTTTCCTTTGCAATAGGAATATTTCTATCTGCAAACAGGTACAAACACAGGAAGCTTGACAATTACATCACGTAGATCTTAATGGTTCTGTCAAATATAATTCTTTGTCTGGTTGTGCACCCCAAGAGAGGGACCTTAAAATGATGGATGTAAGAAATAAAAATAAAAATGGGACTTTCTGTACCTACATAACCTATTTGGAAATCTACATTCTGGATACTGGGGTGCTAGATCAGGGCTGTTTATTTTCATATGGAACAAGTCATTATTCCACACAGTTATCATTTTGATGAAAACAAATATTATTTCAGGGTCACATTTCTTTATGCTAAGGATGAAGTCACAGGGCCTACCCTCTCCACTGAAAGAGGTGGTAGGCTGAGCCTTGTGTCGTAACCTAAACAAAAGTGTAAACGGTAAGAATCTGCAGGATACTCGATTTTCAAGTCCCTGCCATTTGGCCATCCTGACACTCCTCCCTCCTCACTTATGTGCTTCAGAGATGAATGTTAGGAAATCCCCCAAATCCGGTGACCAAATCCAAACCTGTAAACATGGTCAGAATCAGCTTCCCAGGAGAATCCCAATTCAAGTAATGTCTGTGTATGAGCTGGAACTAAACTGATCACTCTCACTTGGGGGTGACTAGCTCTTTGACCACTGCTCGGATAAAAACATGGACAAGGCTGATCCCAAAAGATGAAACGGCACTTTGTAAACATGTTTAGTTGAACAACCCATTCATATGCTGCAGCTGCTCTTTGGTTTCATGTAGTGACAGTGATCCTGCTATGAAGAACCCCCGGGTGAAGACGACTGCAGGCCCTGGTGAATAAATACGATTGAATGAATGAATGAATCTTGACCCTCCCTAACCATTTGGTTTGGAGATTGGCGATAATAGTGACCCCATTACTTTTGAGCCTAATTTTTTTCTGAGGTTTCATTTTCTGAATTTTGTAGGGATTCTTGGGACAATATCGCAGGAAGCGGCATAGCCTAGCACAGGTCTGGAAGTCCTGGGTTCTAATCCCAGCTCAGCCACTAGTCTGCTGTGTGACCTTGGGCAAGTCAATTCACTCCTCTGTGCCTCAGCTACCTCACCCATAAAATGGGAATTAAGACTGAGTCCCATGTGGGTCACAGATTGTGTCCAACCTGATTAGCTTGTATCTACCCCAGAGCTTAGCACAGGGCCTGGCACATAATAAGCATTTCACAAATACCATTTTATAAATATGTATATGTTTTTCTCTGACTTGTAATTGGTCTTCATTTTTAAATATTCTTCCCAAAACAGAGTTAAAGCATCAGCTGCTGCTGGAGTAGCTGGAAAAGTCTTCCCCGGCTGACTGTGCAGTGCACATCGATGCCGAGGACTGTCCTGGGCAGAAGGCATGGATTTTGCCAATTTTAATCCACTTGATGCTGTGTGCTGAGAAAAGCATTGCCATATATTTGGAATCAGGTTCTATAAAAGCATGGCCAGACCAAACAGGTCAGATCGGAAGGGAAATAACTTTACTGGGGAGCTACTTGGAGGCAACTCAAATATAAAGGAGTTAACGGCAAAGTTATTAAGACAAAGAACAAGTGACGTAGAGGTAGTACCGATGCACTTAAATGACAGCAGGAGGACTAAGGTTACCCCACTGTGTGCAGTTTATTAGAAATACTTATTCCTAAACAAAAGCTGACATTGTAAAATAAAATGCAACAAGGGCACTTCCTGCAGCCTTAACACTGGTGGGGACATCACTGGTGGGGAAAGTGAAGAGCCCTTCACTGTTTCTCACTGAAAGATTTAGAATGAGCATGGCGTAACATGCCCAGCAGAGACCAATGGTGAGGGGGTCATGTTTCAGTTTCCAGAGTTGGCTTCGAAAACTTACTGATTCTTTCATTTTCCGAAGAAGGAGCTATGTATTTTAAGAGAATGAAGAAATTCCAAAGGGGACCGTTTTAGTTAGCATAGAAGCGCCTACTGGGCAGCAAATGCATCTTGTGCTTCTGTTGGGTCTCCCAAGCACTTAGCAGATTCCATTCCTACTGTGAGGCATGAAGGAGGTAAAATTAAAGTGTTAAACATTAAACTTATTCTAAAATGCCAAATAAAACTGCTTTGCTAAGGTCTTCTCAAATAATTTACCGATCACTGAAGGAACTGCTTATATCACTCTTAAAACAGAAACAAAAAGAGCTTTAACACTTTACTCATCACTGTGGGGAAAAAATGTGCTCTGAAATCTTTGTGAGCTTCTAAAGCAAGACACTAATATTTCCTCCTCAATGAGAAAAGGAGCATTCTGTATTAATCTGGTACATACTCTATCCTGTCTTCCTGGACTACTGTAAAGGAAAAAAAAAAGGAATAAGGTGGGGAGGAGGAGGGAGGTGGGTGGGCCTTACAGACTGGGCTTCAGCATCTGCATTCAGAATCCTCACCTTGGTACGTGCAAGGAGGGACTGTGAGCCCAACTGGAATGGTGATGTGACTTCCATCTTAAAAGCCTGCTTCAGATTTCTAATATCCAGCTAACGTTCAAAAAATATCTTTAAAAATGGAAATAAGTGTCAACGGAATGCGGCTCTGCCAATACAAAAACTAAAAAAACCCAAAACTTGGGGTTAAGGATACTTTTACTGCCTGCAGATCCCGCCCCAACCCTGATGCCTCGTCTTCCCAGCTCCCTCCTCCATCACCTGTCGCTGCTCTTCTAGACAAACACGCTAGATCTTAGTGGAGGCAAATGCCCCCGGAAGGCTCCTTTAAACAGAGGTGCCAAGATGGATCCCATCGGGAGCAGCAGAAAACAGAGGCAAAGCTTGATTTCTTCCCAGGTCCGTCTACTCCCCTTGAAGCACTGGCCAAGCGGGAAATTAAAAGTGCTCTACTCACGCATGGGACTAGACCTGTCAATTCGAAAATCAAGTGCGCTCAATGTTGACCGTGATTGCAGCCAGACATCTGAATACTTTCTGAGTGGTTCTCAACTGGCAATAAAAAAGTCTTCATTAAAAATCATACAAGTATAAAAACAGCATTTATAAACTGGCAAGTGGCCAGTATAGAAAAAAGCAGTCACCTCCCCAAACTGTACAAACCTGCAGAAGGAATTCTGCAGTTCATTCACATCTTACGCAGCCCAACATCACTGCCCTGAACATTCTGTACTTGCTCATTAGAAATCTATACAGCTGGAAGTTTTTTTTGGAGTGGTAGTTTTTATCTAGGTTGAGACAAAAAATTGCACCCATGTAATTTGAGATGATTAAAGGTATTAGAGCATCTGATGAAAAGTTAGAAGTTTTCAAAGTCACTTTTGTAGCAGATTTAAGTCAGTATTGCATAAATGCACATTGACGATTCTTAAGGCAACTTTCTTCCTTTCTGCCCTGCAACAGTGCGTACAATCATCCGTGGTTCTGGACTGGAGATTTCATCGTCTGTACATCATCTGAGCCTTCGCACTGATCCATTCTGCAGATCGATTTCTCCCACACAAGTTTAAAAAATATATTCAAGCACAAATGTGTAGTATAAACCTACGTAAAAGGAGAAACCGTCAATAACATTTATAACAGTTTTGGCACAGGCCAGACACTTTGCTGCTAGATCATTTGATTCTCTAGGTGTCTGAGCTGTCTCTGAGTGGTACCACAGAGAACCACGCCACAGACCACGTAACCCACTCCCCCATCTGATTCCATTCCATAGGAAAAAAGATGAAGCAGGTCAGTATTTTTTTAAAATCAGGGTTCCTCTAAGCTCTCTACAAAAGCATCACTACTTGACATGTCATTAAGATGAACTGCAGATGGTTGCGGTGACAACAGGCTGAAGGAGAGGAAGGGAGTAAATGAGCACTCCAAGCCTGAATGGCAGGCCAGCCACTGGACACTGCCCCGGCACTCACGCTCCAGTATTTTGCTAGTGTAAGCCTTGAGCACAGACTGGCATCCATCAGCATCCTTTTCGATCAGAGGAGGGAGGATCTGCGAGCTGTTGCTGCCACATGGCTTGTTTTGCTGCAAATGACCCCGAGACCCAAGGCTCCTGCCATCCAGCCAGAGTCAGCTGTTCTTAAGGGCTTCGGGAGGCTGGACCAAGATAGACGTTGGACCCGGAGGCAGACGAGTTTGTGGCTCTACTTAGGCCGTCGCAAATGCTCCGGCTCGAAACCAGCCCAGCACAATCCCCTTCAGCTTTCTTATGAGCAAACTGCCCTCAGTGAGTGCTACTTTCTAGAAATTCAGGTTTATGCTAAAGAAATTAGGTCCACATTACCTTTCTCTCATTCAAATAGCTGGTCGTTAATAGACTGAGATCAACTTTCTATTGAAACTGTAACATGGTTCTTTATCCCTGAAAACAAACCATTAAATATAAAATGAAAAAAGCCTTTAAAACAAGTTTAACTTCTGTTTGGAAAATAAAATACTATTTACCCTAAGATTTTCGGAAAACAAAAATTCCAACCATCGTGGAAACAATAATAATAATAGTAATTGTGGTTTTGTTAAGCGCTTATTATGTGCCAGGCACCGTACGAAGCGCTGGGGTGGATACAAGTAAATCAGGTAACAGTCTAGGAGGCCAACTGAACAAGCCACCGAAGTAGAAGTCCTGTCAAAATGGTGCCGTTCACTTTCAGAGCTGGCATTGGTGGGACAATGTTAGCTCTTCAATCAAATCACTGGAACATCCGCTGTGTGCAGAGCACAAAATAAATACCTGCCCTCAAGGAGCTTCCAGTCTAGCACCTGTCAAGTATTAACAGGGTGGGTGGGAGTGGAGGAGTGGAGCAGAACTACCTGCCACACACTTCCCAGGTCTGAATAATGGGGAGGGTGGCTCAATCGATCAAAGGTATTCCGATTCAATCAACAGTAAATCAATGATACTTACTGAGCACTTACTGTGTATACAGAGGATTGTACAAAGCACTTGAGAGTGTAAAATACAACAAAGTTGGTAGACATGTCCCTTGCCCACAAGAAGCAAGAGGGTATGGAACTCATGAAGTCTGGCCCTTTAACTGCCCCCACCCCGCCTCCACCTTCTCCGGGACATTCTCTCTCCTGGCCACCCCTCTCCGCTTCCCTCTTCTGCTTCCAACCAGCTCTCCTCCCCGTGGCATGCCCAATGCACGTATGTCTGGGGCTGCCAAAATGTGAATACCAGTTCTGATCAGAAAGATGCTTCTGGTACCACACAAAGCTATTCCAACAGTCTCAACTTGTTTTTTGGATCAACTAGAAAATGAAAATTACATTAATTGGTCACATGTATTATCATTCGGAAATGACTTCACATTGGCCAGGCCTAAAAAATTCAATTCTACCTCTTTTTAAAGGCCCTCATGTTTCATACTTAGCCAGAAAATGTATTTCTGGATGATAAATATTACCTGACTTGACACCTTCTTCTTCTGATCCACCATCCAGCCACTGAGATTCACTGGACAATAATCGATTTTTGGATTCACTAAGTGGCCTTATAGGCAAGGGCTGATTGGTCCCAGGGCTGAAAAAAGGAGCAACCAATTTGTCACAGGTTTGGGTATCAATGGGGACTTTGCATCAACCCATGAAAGTAGTACATCAAAGCTGGTTTCATCTAGATTCCTCAGAGAGCCAACAAATATCGCACTGGTCCTCACTCCTGTTTCTAGGGGTACTCTGTGGATGAAACCCAGAATAAAGCCAATGCTGAACCAAACCAGTGGTCTACCTCACTCAGCATTTGGGCACTGGCAGAGGCCCCAGGATGCTTAGCAGAAGTGTGTAATAATTGCCCCGCACCCTTCTTCACATTTACCCTAAAGGCTACTGGATGTGGTACCATCCTGAGCTTCCCCACTAGTAAGCAACCCATCCTGGATCTCCCGTCAGTGAGTCTGTCCAAATCTCCTTGAACCCGCAGATATTTTCAGCTGGCTCAAATATCACATGCTCATCAACCTACTGTGTGAAGAAGGTTTCCTTTCATTTGCCTTTAAGGTGGCCTTGCCATAGCCCAGCCCTCTTCGAACTCTGCCAATGTTCCCTCAGATCACAAATCTCCTATATTGCAGAGCCCTTCCATAGCACTACTGCAGCATTTTCGGGTGATTGTGGGCACGGCAGAAGCGTTACCCCACCTGGCATCCTTGATCCAGTGTTGCCTGCCCCGTTCTGCACCTCACACCAGGGTAAAGGTCACTCAGGAGCTGAGGAAGGGAACAGGGGGAGGCTGCAGCTCCCGTTACAGCCCCATCCCGCCTCCTGCATCCTCCAAGCCTGATTTGAATCCTCCTGAGCAGTGAGCCATGCGCCTTCTATTGCCTAGCTCTGCCTCTACCTCCAGGTCGAAAAGGTTAGGGAAGTCTGGTTAGGGCTAAAATCCTTCGCTTCAGGACAGGGCCTGACCTTGACCACACGATTTTCTGAATTCGGGGCCTAGTCTGGAGCCTCTGGCCAGTCTCCCTGCCCCCAGTTCCGCTTCCCTTATCCCTGACGTTCTTCTCCCAGTGGGATCTGAGCTGGGGTTTCAGAGGGCAAACCTCTAAGGCCAACCCACAACCCCCAAACAGTCTCTGAGGCCTCGGGAACCCGGTCTCCTAGGGTGTTCTCTCCGGGCAGATGCGACAGCAGCTGTGGGAGTGCAGGGGGTTCAACAGTTGGTTGACTTTCTTGGGGCCCAGCTCCTCCAATTCAGCTGGGTTCCACTGTCCCTGTCAGCTGAACCCCAGGATTTCTCTTTCAAACATGCCACCACAAACCCTGGAATGCTGTGAAAGTTAGACTTATGATCAATTAGCCAGACTAACCTTTTGGCAGGCTCACTTTGGCTCGTGACAATGACTTGTTCTGGATCCATCATCACTAGACGAGTTGGAAAGTTACAGCCGTCACCTAAGCTGCTCAGGGAAAAACGTGGGCAATTATTTTAAATGTCAAACATCCAGTCTATTTGGACACTTACATCTGAGATGAACCACCTCTACAATGAAACCACGCCAGTTCAGACCAGTCATGGGGCAGGTTTTCAGGCAACAAAGCAAGAAATTACTGATTCCTGGAACGACATGCTGACAAATTCTTTCACTCAGTCTAGGGCCAGGGTTTCCATTCCTTCTACAGATCTGAAAACTCACTTTGGAGAATAAATGGCCAAATAATAATAACAATAATAATAATGATGATGGTATTTGTTAAGCGCTTACTATGTGCCAAGCACTGTTCTAAGTGCTGGGGTAGATACAAGGTAATCAGGTTGTCCCATGTGGGGCTCTGCACATAGTAAGCGCTCAATAAATACGATTGATGGAGCTCACAGTCTTAATTCCCATTTTACAGATGAGGTAACTGAGGCAAAGGAGTTAAGTGACTTGCCCAAAGTCACACAGCTGATAAATGGCAGAGGTGGGATTAGAATCCATGTCCTCTGACTCCCAAGCCCGTGATCTTTTGCAATTAAAAAGACCGGAGTGAAAATTCAAGCTCCAATACATGTGTGGAAAACCAAATGTGGCCAAGTCTTTGTCGGTAACATATGTGAAGGCATTCTAACAGCGGGAGATAGAGTACAGCTGAAATGCCCTCCCACAATGTTTCACTAAACACACAAGTCATCGTCCACACACCTTGACAGGACCCCTTGTTGTCAGGACCCCTTTTAAGGACACTACTGAACTACAGCAAGGCGGAGCTGGATAGAGGGCTGAGGAACGAGGGCTGTGAACACTTTCATTCCAGTCAGCCGCCACGGAGACCCTGATGTCTTGGAGAGTCAGTGGAATCAGCAAGCACTTAGCCAACTTGGAATGGGGCCTTAAAGAAAGAAACTAACTTATAGGAAAATTATAAGTTTAAGCCTGAGGACAATGTGCTCAACTTCTCTCTATCATTCTCCCTTGCTTTCACCTTACTCTCAAATTTGGGGTTGAGCTGATAGTAAGACACATGAGCCTTAATGTGAAAACCACATATTTTTTTCTTTGTTTTGGGACACATTGATGGGTAAGTTGGCAGTGGCCCAGGTAAATACGATTTGGAATTGCAAACCCTCTATTTTCCATTCTAAAAGAACCAACAAGGCATGATAAGTTTGTAGAAGTGGAACTACATTTCAGGACAGGATTCTCCTTTCTCTATCCCCTCAGACTGAAACTGGGTCTAGATCCTGGCTCAGTATGCCCCAAATTTACTCACTCTCACCCTTGCCATTCCTGTCTCTATGTTGTTGCCAAATCACTGCTCTCAGTTGCACTTTCCAGGTCAGATGAGCCAAGGGTTAGAACCATGGCCCAGTTTCTATCATGGGATGGGAAGGCAGGGTTTGGGCCAGCTCTTATAATAATGATAATAATGATGGTATTTGTTAAGCACTTACTATGTGTGAAGCACTGTTCTAAGCGCTGGGGTAGATACAAGGTAATCGGGTTATCCCACATGGGGCTCACAGTCTTCATCCCCATTTTACAGATGAGGTAACTGAGGCACAGAGAAGTTAAGTGATTTGCGCAAAGTCATATAGTTGACAAGTGGCAGGGCCAGGATTAGAACCCACAACCTCTGAGTCCTAAACCCGTGTCCTTTCCACTAAGCCACACTGCTTCTCATAAAAGATGGTATTTGTTAAGCGCTATATGCCAAGCCCTGTTCTAAGCACTGGGGTAGATACAAGGTAATCAGATTGTCCCAAGTGGGGCTCACAGTCTTAATTCCCCCTCTACAGATGAGGCAACTGAGGCACAGAGAAGCCAAGTGACCTGCCCAAAGACACACAGCTGACAAATGATGGAGCCAGGATTAGAACCCACAACCTCCGACTCGCAAGCTCGTGCTCCCTCCACTAAGTCATGCTGCTTATGCCCCTACTTCGAGTCTCTTCAGGCTGGAATGTAGGGCACCGGGTGCAGGCAAGCGCAGGAGGGTGGCATCTCCAGTTCCGAGCCAGAGCATCATGTGTGCACAGAGATCTCTGTACTAGGGCTTGGCCTGCAGGACCCCGTGTGCATGCCGGACTGCATGTGCCCGGCCTGGCCCGTCAACAGAAGTGAAGCCAGGTGAAGAGGACCGGTCCTAATCGGGCTTCGGTCCAGGGGAAGGTCAATACTCCAAGATTCAGCTTAGGGTAAATCCTGAGATTTCAACCTGTGCAGATTTTGGCCATGGGGTTACTGTTGACTGGCATAAATCAGATGATAAATCAAGTCGCTGATATTTAATCCACAGAATAGCTATGTCATAGACTCCCAAATTTCCATGACAGGGGTCTCGTTTCAACAGCTCACCTTGTAAACACAGGAAGCAACCAATACTTCTTTTCGTCTCCAAAAACTTCTCTCAGATTTTTCCCACAGCCAAGGGAGAAGCCATTTTTATCAGGGCCGTTTCGAAACGTGGGAGCACGGAATGCCTCTGTCAAAAAGAAACCAGCAAACTGAGCAGTGTCATGAGAAGTGGGGTCAGGTGGTAAAGAACAGAATCATTTTCCTTCTCCACACCTCTAACTAGTTGGGTGGGGGTGGGGGAGACATTTTAGACAAAAGGAAACCTCTTTAACATATTCCTGGAAAAAATACATCTACCAGCGGCAGCTGAAAGTATGCCAGAGTTTAACAAATTTATCGATCGCTTCATGGAGTTTCCTTGCCAGACCAAGTGGCCGCCACAGAAAAATGGCTGCCAAGTTCTCCCACTCAGACGCTGCGTCTTATGGAGCAGTGAGCAGCAATCAATCAATCAATCGTATTTACTGAGCACTTATTGTGTGCAGAGCACTGTACTAAGTGCTTGGGAAGTACAAATTGGCAACATATAGAGACAGTCCCTACCCAACAGTGGGCTCACAGTCTAAAAGGGGGAGAATGGTCTGAAGCACATTCTGGTGCACAAGTCAAATCTTCAGATATATAATCTGCATTTAGATGTTGATTGTTATTGAATTTTTAGCATTTTGTTGTTTCCCTCTACCGGTAAATGTACGAGGCGGTTGACCGACACTGAATTCTTAAAAAATGAGCTCTCGTTTTGAAGCATTTACCTCACTATAAAGCCTATTCCAAATCCCGATCCTTCCTCGGTTATCCCAAATTGAACAAACTGAAGAACCAGTTTCCCACTAGGCAGGCCCAAGTGAGCTGGCTCCCTTTTGCTCTGTTTGCACAATTTAGCGGAACAACCAGATTCTGGAAGCCAGTCTCCTCCTTTCACATTATTAGCTTTAACATTCAATATGTATTAGGCCTTTGGCATGATACACCCAGCTGATTGCATTGAATGGTCTCCCTGGTAAATTTTTGAGGAAAATGTTTCAGGTTGCTTATCATTTGAAAACCGCATTCATTTCCGCCCCATCTTCTCCAGATTCCCCTAAATCACACATTCCAATCCTAGCACGCATTTTCTTGGACAATTGGTGACATTTCAGGTAACTGACCTATTGTTGATCTATTTTTTCCCACTAGCCAGCAGTGGTAGCTGAAAAGTGACAGGATGCTGATGAAGAACATGGCAGCCACAAAGAAAAGGAAAAGAACGTGGAATTTTGCATGTGTGTCTGGTAGTTCATTCTGAGGAAGAAAAAGAAGAGTTAATTCAGAGCACAGCCAGGAGCCGCCTTTCCGCATCGTCACTTAGCACTCTACTTAATTAGTACATTCCTGGAAGGAAGGCAAGAAAGAAGGACTGTCCATTCTGGGAAACTTGCTAGCTCCCACCACGGCACCACTTGGATACATACGGATGTCCAACAGGAGAAAGAATAAGAGAAAGGAGGCAACCTGGCCCAAATTGAGTCACTGGCTTCTTAAATAGACTTCAGATTCTAGGAAACTTAACACTCCCGTCAAGCACTTATTATAGTTAACAAGAATTTTCAATTTATTACAGGGCTGCGCTGACCGAGAAAGAAAAACGGTGGATGAAGTATGATCAAATAATGTCTTTGGCACACTAAGAGTAAATTAAGCTTCCTTCTGCCTGGCCTGCTATAAGTTTCTCGCACCTAAGCAGAGAACCTAGGACTTGAATTGTGTGTGCCTCCTTGACACCCATGGTACTGCATGGTCGACACCGATTTTACCATTACATTATTTAACACATACCTGCTAGTCATCTGTTTTGCTCACTTAAGCCTAACCTTCGACTGAATCACCACTGTGAAATAACTTGATATGGGAGGATTTTGAAAAAGTAAAAACTCTCTACATATTCAAAATGCTATTATCATCATTATGATTGCATCCGCACATCTTCTGAACCAACAAGGTCCTGAACAATTCTTTTCCAGGAACTATAACAGAGGAAACCAAGGAAGTACATTAGAAGCAGTTTTTACAATAGCCGCCCCAAAAGGGATTTTTACCTTTGGACAATTCTCTGCAGATTTCCTGCGGCAAAGCTTTGTGCAAATAAAGATAACGTATTAAGATACCAATAGCAGTACAGATGTCCGAAAACAGTATGTCTATTTCAAGCAACAGTGTGTTTTCAGAGGGAGCAAGAGTAGCCTCTCCGAGCTGCGGTGGCCAGTGGTGTCCAATCTCCCCACCCCAAAACGCCACAAAAGGATTAAAGATGCTTGCCAAAATAGAGCCAACTCCACAAGGAGCCACTGATTTTAAATAAAAACAAGGACTCCTTAAATCTGGAGAGTTTTTAGTTTTGGTAAGGGTAACACTCTCATTTTGATTTAAATGCAATGTGGCCAATTCCCCATAAGAACCCTTCTCTTGCTTTCCTAATTACAACTGCAGTCAGATGAACTCAGGCCTGTGAAGCAGGAGGAGTGGGGCTGATGATGATGGTGGCGGAGGAGAACTTGTAGCTGGTTTTCCAACCCAGAATTTCTTAAAACTTCTTGGGGAAGGAGGAGGAGCAAACCGCGCACACCAAGTCAAGCTTCTTTCCTCATGACCTTAGTACTATTTTTCAAGGTTTTCAGATACATGAAAACATATTTCACGCCAATTGCGAAAGAGAGCTAGGGTGATTCCTCCAAAAAGCATTCATTATTAAACATAAGAATAATCACACTAATGATAGTTAATATGTTCAAACAGGAGAAAAGGGCTGAAACATATGGCAAAAGTCAGCTAGAGAGGCATGCTGTGGTGGCACAACAAAAGCTAAGTTATATTTACTGCTCTTTGCAATTTTATGCCAGATGTATTCTGTTTTATGGTCCACTAACCAGAGTCCAACTTATTAAGGAGTCCTCCAGGGGGAAACTTGGGGAACCCTTGCTTTAGGCATTGTTATCTTCTTATATGTAGGTGAAGGACAACTGAAATTAAGGCTTCTGGAGAATTCACAGAAGAACTAGAGTGCTGTGTCCTCTGACCATTCATTGATTCAGTCGTATTTATTGAGTGCTTACTATGCAGAGCACAGTACTAAGCGCTTGGGAGAGTACAATTTAACAATAGACACATTCCCTGCCCACAACGAGCTTACAGTCTAGAGGGATTCTCGGTGTCAGGTGACTCACCAACCCCACTGGACAGAAGGCCCAATGAAGAGTGGTGAACACGACTGTGACTGAGAAGCAGCCCCCCGTCTTTGCTCCCAAGTTTCAAAGAAGCCAGGGTGCTGCCACTTCCACAGAGCAGGGCCCCCAGGTCAAAGGGTCAAAATCCAAATTCGCCTCAGAAGGGGTGGGCCTCTTAATGGGCAAGACCCATCCCCAACTGTCCAGATCCTCCCTAGCAGATCTTCACTCTCCTGATGAGTTATCTCGACCCCTGAGGCTCTGCAGAGTCTGAGGATGCGCTCGCTGCTTCCGGAGTCACCCGCCTGTAACTCTGACAGAGTCTACGGGTCGGCACGAAAGCACGATCAGAGCTTCTTACGGCACTCTGCAACAGTAATTAAATGCCACTGATTGTTTGACTGATCTTCAAGGGCACAACCAGGGGGCAAGCATTGGCAGGAGTTGCCAGCACTGAGAACAGGCTAAAAGGCACAAGCTGTAGGCAAGTGCTATTCTTGCCCATCTTCCCCCTCAACCTCACGCTCCCCCACAGCCATTTCACAGGGCAGTAGCATTACTTGTAGTGAAGGAGGAGAATAAGGGAAATTAAATTTGCCCTTGAGGAACTTGTTAGCAGCTAGGGCAAAAGTGGAGATATGAAAGAAGGTGAAACTCAAGGCTAAAATGAAGGTTACAGTTCCCTCCAGCTTTCATTTATTCCTCATGTGACCCTCATTGTCACAGATGATTCAGAATCCACTTCATTTTGGCAGAGATCATTTACAGAAGAGCTAAGCATTAGAAAATTGCACAAAACCCAAGGAATTGTCTCTCTTTCTCATTTTTCAATGAAAGCGCAAAATGCTTGAGAATAGGCAGCACACTTATGGCTCTTAATTAACATCTTGCTAACTGCCTTGCTGCTCTGATTGTGGAATCACCTCCACTGGATTATACCTAAGAACAGTTCGAGCACCAGCATGACTGACCCTAACAAACTCACCTCTGATGTCATTTTTAAGAAGAATACAAATTTACTTGAATGTCTACAGCTAGAATTGCTCGAAAACTTTAAAGTTATTATTATCAAGTAGTTATGAGTGGAGGAAAACATAATTCTTCTGCACTGCTCATGGACTCATTTGACCAAGGCAAGCAAAGGCATGGCAACAGCAGTAAACGTTTCCAGAGACACCGGAAAGTCGATCAGGAAAGGTCAAACTCGGGTACTGTCAACACCAACTCCAACTCTGCCAAACTCACTGTCACAGAGAAACCTGACTGTCTTGGCCTGTTTCTCATGAGGAGCCAAATTTCCTGAATAGTTACCAGAACCCAAGCCTGTTGATGGTGCCAGATGCTTAAGAGATCTCAAAGGCAGGAGAGAGGTCTTGTGCTCTTCCTCCCTTCAAGGCCCTACTGAGAGCTCACCTCCTCCAGGAGGCCTTCCCAGACTGAGCCCCTTCCTTCCTCTCCCCTTCGTCCCCCTCTCCATCCCCCCATCTTACCTCCTTCCCTTCCCCACAGCACCTGTATATATGTATATATGTTTGTACATATTTATTACTCTATTTATTTATTTTACTTGTACATATCTATTCTATTTATTTTATTTTGTTGGTATGTTTGGTTTTGTTCTCTGTCTCCCCCTTTTAGACTGTGAGCCCACTGTTGGGTAGGGACTGTCTCTATATGTTGCCAATTTGTACTTCCCAAGTGCTTAGTACAGTGCTCTGCACATAGTAAGCTCTCAATAAATACGATTGATTGATGATGTGCCCTTCCTGGACTTCTCCTAAATCTACTGGGCTGCAGAGAACGTATTGCTGGGCTGGATTTGGCCTAAAGTCTCACTGTGATTCAGAGACTTCCTGGGTCACTTTAACCCTCAGCGGTCTGCTGAGAAGGATTCTAACCACAGCACTTAGTACAGTGCTTTGCATACAGGAGAGCCTTGAAAAATACAATTACTACTACATAGGACATCAGGTTTCATATCAAAAGCCTACTCAGCGCTTAGTACAGTGTCTGGCACATGGTAAGCACTTAAATACAATAATAATAATAATGGCATTTATTAAGCACTTACTATGTGCAAAGCGCTCACTCAACTGAGAAGCAGTGTGGCTTAGTGGAGAGAGCACAAGCTTGGGAGCCAGCAGGACCTGGGTTCTGATCCCGGCTCTGCTGTGTGACCTTGGGCAAGTCACTTAACTTCTCTAGGCCTCAGTTTCCTCATCTGTAAAATGGGGCTGAAGAGTGTGAGTCCTATGTGGGACAGGGACTGTAACTAACCTGATTAACTTGTCTCTCCCCCAGCACTTAGAACAGTGCTTGGCACATAGTAAGCGCTTAACCAGTAATATTATTATTAATAATAAACAGCTGTGGGGCCCAGTCCCCCTCTAGGGCTCTGTGAGCAGAGCCCACCACAGGAGGTACGCCTGTCTTCTTGAGCAATTTACCTTAATGGCAAGGCAAAACCACCAGCAATTAGGTTCTGGCACTGTCAGCTCACCAGCACAGAGACAACACTGCATTGCAACCCAGCTTGATTTTGAAGGACCAACAAGAAGAATGGAAGACAGGAGGACCCCCAAATAACTGCTGAATGGTACAATGTAAAGGGGTCTGTGCAAGCAGGGAGAGCAGAACAAATGTTTTAATGTCTTAGAAAAGCACAGTCTTACATGGTGGGCTACAGCAATGGATTGCTGGGGGACGACAAGAGCTGACAGAACAACCTGCATGCAGCAATCCGGAGAAGATTGGCTCTCCTGGAGCAGAGGCTTTGGGATGATTCGACACCAAGAGGCTCTCCTTCAACAGCCACAGGCTCCACAAGCTGCATATGCATCAAGGCAAGGAGGAACCACCTTTACATGCACACAATGTGGACTCTTCCGTTTGCACCACTCTAATCAGCTACACTTGTCAGCTACAGTTCACTCACAGAAACATAATCTCAACATTAGTAGTGTCCTTTTCAAAACAAACAACGGGAATGTATGTGCACTTGTGTGCATTCACATGCAAGCACATGCGTGCACACTTCTTCCAGAGTGCATTGCACATTTTAGTTCTGATGCTGACAGGGGATTATGGAACATCCTTTCACAATGTACTTCTGCCTGGTTACAACACGATGTGATGTTCGCGAAATGGTTTTGCGACGTGGTTGGTGCTGGTAAGGCACATATACTGTAACAGGATTTTCCCTTAATGTGGAGTTCGCCAGAAGTGAAACCCCATCTTTTAGGAGAACTAGATGTATTTAAAAGTTAGGTACTTGGGAGGATGAGTTCTCTCAGCCCTCAAGGTGCACTGCAGAGTCTTGCTGCCAAACCGGGACATTAGCTGTTGCAAAACCTACATAGTCCCTGAATGGTTTGAAATAGTTACTGCTTCTCCCAAAGGACCTAACTTGCAATCAGGGAGGAACTTTTAGGGAATGGGAGAATTGGGCCCGTTTTCAGAAATACGACAGATACTCAATTCTCAAAAATATTTAGCGATAGAGTGTATTAGTAAGGATAATATTAATAAAGTAAAAATACTTTAACAAACTTACCGTCCAAAACTTTATAAAGTACTGTAAGACTGTTGTGGCCACAAAGAGACAGTACAATAGGGAGTACATTAAAAACAGGAGGAAAAATTTGTAGTTGGAAAATCCGACACAATTATTCACCCTAGAAAAGAGAAAGAGATTATATTTTTTAAAATTAGCTGGACAAACCATTTTTAAGATTCATAATTCTTTTACTTGCAAAGATTTCATTTTAGGATTTGTCTCGAGTGGTTAGTGACCCAATAATGCCAAAAAATGAAACCTGAATGAAGCACAGCCAGGGCAGCTTTAATGAGAACGACCCACATACATCTCTAATGTCATCTCTTAAAAAATGGAAATTCTTGTTAAAACATGACATGTATACATACCAAGGGCAGTGATGATCCATTTTCAGAACACATCTAAAAAGAAAAAGACCCACTATTAATTTCAATAAAATCTCCGTGGAACGACAAAAAAAAATAAAATTCCACCCCCATTAGTTCCTGTGTAACTGGTTTCCATTTATCCTTTAACAGCCTGCCTTTGAGGTCCTTTAGTCTAGTCACCATATCCCCAGTGAGGGAAAATAAGAAACAAGCCAGGAAACGTGAACTAACAGCACAGGTCAAGAACACCAGCAACTGACGTGATGATTACTCATTTTTTTTTTTCTTTTTATGGTACTTGTTAAGTACTTAGCATGTGCCAGGCACCCTACAAGCTAATCAGGTTGGTCCCAGCCCGTTTCCCACATGGGGCTCACAGTCTTACTCATTTTTACAGATCAGACAACTGAGGCCCAGTGAAGTGACTTGCCCAAGGTCACAAAGCATACAGGTGGTGGAGCCAGGATTAGAACCCAAGCCCTGATTCCCAGGCCTGTGCTCTATCGACTTGGCCGGGCTGCTTCTCATTGTGGTCAGGGAACCTAGCTACCAACTCTGTTGTACTTTCTCAAGCACTTAGTATAGTGTTCTACACACAGTAAGCACTTAATAAATACCATTGATTGATGAAGAGCAGAGGAGGAGAGGAGTTTTCTTAGGAACGCAGAAATTAATGTGTAGATAAATTTAAAACTGGCCCTATTTAATGCAAGATTATTTTGAAAACAATACCCAGCAGAATAGCTTGACAACAAACTGCACTAAATGCTCTATGAAAAATCTTAAACTTCAAAGCCATCTGGCACAAGAAAAGGCAATACAAAAGGGTCTGTTATCCCATTGATAAAACTGTGAAATGCCCTCCTCATTGGCCTGAAAAAGCACATTCCACTCTGCCCCTGAATACACCTCCTTCATAGCAAACAATACTCAAATTCTGCCTGCCAGTGTATCTCCCCCTCCAATACGAATTTCCCATGCTCCAGTTAAATGACAATGAAAACAACACTTACATATCGCATGCTGAGCAGTGGTGACAGCGATCGGGTTTAATTAGCTGGCATCTTTCACAGTATCTGATGGCTGGAATTAAAAATTCTTAAGCTGGTTTAAAAATCATTTAATCGACAAATAAACTTTTGTTTGCTTTTCCATACTTCCATATGGAATGAATGGAGGATCACTAATTCACAACGGAAAAACAACATGGACGACAGTTTGCATAATGAAGAAATACGTAAAGGCAGGCACGCTATAATGAATGTTATTTGAACCTCAAGCGATGTGCTTGCCATGTATGGGAAACACAGTTACAAATAACCGGGAGCAAAAAAATCAAGTCTAGTGTTTATTCTGAATATTTTGAATTTGTTTATATTCTTCATTTGAACACAATAGAAGATTTGAAAGGAACACATTTAGGCATATGGCAGGCATTACAAGAAAAGTCCCGTCCTCCCTCTCCCCCACTGCCTCCTTTGAAGCCTGTTTTATAACTGAAAACCAAATTCTATGTCATTGGGGATTTTCCTTTTGATAAATTTTTTAAGTGCAGGCTTCATTATCCTGGTAGCCAACAGCTTAAAAAAAAAAAAGAAAATCAAAATGCTATAGTATTCTGAAATATCTGCTGAGGATCTTGGCCTCAGTACAGTACAGAGTATAGAAGCAGAGTGGCCTAGTGGTTAGAGCCTGGGCGTCAGAAGGACCTGGGTTCTAATCCCAGCTCTGCCACTTATCTGCTGTGTGACTTTTGGCAAGTCACTTTTCTCTGTATCTCAGTTTCCTCATCTGTAAAATGGGGATTAAAACTGTAATCCCCATGTGTGACAGGGATTGGGTCTCAGCCAATTAACTTGTATCTACCCCAGCACTTAATACAGTGCCTGTCACATAGTAAGCGCTTAAATTTTTTTGGATGGCATTTATTAAGCGCTGACTATGTGCAAAGCACTGTTCTAAGCGCTGATGCCATAATGAATGAATGAATGAGTTGAAAACAACAAAAAACCTAGCACTTCAATGTGAAAATGGAGGGATAACATGGTTCTTGCAGTTCTAACTTCACAGTGAACTCACAGATAAATTCCCGTGGACAGGGAATACACCTACCAACTCTGTTATACCGTATTCTCCCAACGTTTTATACAGTTTTCTAGACACAGTAAGTGCTCAATAAGCGGGACTGATTAATTGATAACATACATGACAACTTTATACATGAGCTCAATAAATACTATTGAGAGAATGAATGAACAGGAACACTTCAAAATCTCTCAAAAAGCTGAAGATATCTTCCTTACCCCTTGATGCTGTTGTGGTATATACAGGTAAATCTTTAGCAACTCTCTTCAAAATTTCATGCTGTGATTCCTGTCTTTCCTCTTTTTCATACTGTTCTTTATCAGATTTGGACAAACAGAACTACAAGAAGACAGAGAACTGTTAATTTTATTCTATGGCCAAGTCTGCTACAAACTTTTATAATACAATTACATAATTATGGATCATCAACAATGTGAAATACATAAAAATGGTAAATAGAAAGCAACCCTCTAGCACATTCTTAAATTATACAAAACTCCTCTGGGCCAAAAGCCTTTCCTTATTGAGAGCTGACCATACCCCCATTTCTTTCTCTTTGAGGAAAATTAGTGTTGACACCCACAAAATGACAAACTACTAATTAAGCTCCTTTGATATTCAAAAGACTGTTTAAAACCCAGAAAAAGCTCTGGGGTCTTTACTCAACTTATGGAGGCAAAACATCTCATTAAACACTGCATTACATTTTGGGTTCAAAGCAAATGAGGACTGATAGCAAGAAAAAAGCATTATCGATAGCTAAATAAATATAAAGTATTTCGGCACCTTAGCTCTTCTATGTAGCATTATTGCTCTGTCACATAATTTCAATTAAATCTTTTGGCAAAGGGACTTTGAAAAATGTACTCTCAGGTCGGATAATCAGAGCATGGGAAGGAAACTGATGCATGGAATGGGCTAATTTTGTATTTGGATGGGGCAGGTCCTGCAATTCTGAACAGCCATCCCCTGTCTTCCCCCTGCTAATTCCAAACCTTGGCCTAGTCACCCTACCTGCTAGCCCAAACTTCAGCATCCACTCCTCTTTTTCTTCAGAGCCCAGGGCAAATCTTAGCTTTGGGGAATAGCTAGATGGTCCCAACTCTGTTGTTCTATATTCCCCTAAGAGCTCAGTGCACTATTGTGCACACAGTAACCACTCAAATACAATCAACTGCTTGACAGTCACATCTGCTTTCATACGTTCCAAGAGGCCGCAGATATTCAGGGAATCCTCTCTAATGTAAATAAGAGTGAGGGGGTCCTCTTAGTGTCAAGATCTAAGTGAAATCTGGCCTTCCTCATTTCAAATGAAGTAATGACTACTTGTAAACTCCCTTAGTGCATATGAAAATGCAACCTAAGAAGGAAACGAAAACTGAGCACTGGCTGCAATATGAAATTTAGAACTGTTTTGATAAGAGATGAAAATTCATGAAATATTTTCAACGGAATAAAACAGAGCAAGGGCGTGGAGATGGGATTCCACAATTTTCCTACTGCAACAGAAACAATAGGGCTCGTGGGTGGAAATCCAGTGTGCACTAGAAGCCTGTTCTGTAGGTTCACACTCCGGGGGAACCAAGCTCCACACTTTGGGGAGGTCCAAATTACTCCCCTTGGGGTGCTTGTCCTCCCTCTTTGGGGTTCCAAGTCAAGGCCCAATGACCCCTGCAGCGGTGAAATTGATGTGGTCCCAGGGCTCAACTCCTTCTCCTCCTCTTCACCAGGCTAAGGAAAAAAAATCCCACCCATTTTCCACCTTTTACTCATTTTCTTAATTTTCTTTCCATCTACACAGTGATTTACCTGGCAGAGGTTTGACCCTCTAGAGTTTAAGCTGGGATAGATATCTATACCTTTTAATCAGCTTGCAGGATTTGTTTTATAAAACATTCTTATTTAAAGTGTAACCACGGAAAGAAAAGTCAGCTGTCATCTAATTTAGGCATTAAAAACAAGACCATAAGCGCCTCAAGAATGGAGATTGTGTCCAATAGCTCTGCTGCACTTTTTCAAGTGCTTCGTGTAGATCCCTGCTTGAATAAATCCTGACTGATTGAAATAGAAATTATTTATTTTAGGAATTCTGAATGGAAGGTCAAAACTCAATCATGGGAAGCAGCATGGACTAGTGGAAAGGACATGGGCACGGGAGCCAGAGGACCTGGGTTCTAATCCTGGCTCAGCGACTTGTCTACAGAGTGATCTTGGGCAAGTCATGTAAGTGTTCTGCACCTCGATTACCTCATCTGTAAAACGGAAATTAAATCCTCCTCCCTCCAACTTGGACTGTGAGCCTCATGTGGAACAGGGAGTGGGTCCACCCTATTTTGTATCTGCCCCAGGGCTGAGTACAGTGCCTGTTAGACTGTAAAAAGAGCTTTACAAGTACCACAGAGAAAATAATTTGAATATTCTGGAATGATTAAACTATCAGAGGCCAACGGTTGCCTAGTCCCCTGGGCATCACACAGAAATTCCTGACCATTGGCTTTAAGACTCAATTAGTTCTCTCCCCCGACAACCTCGCTTCTCTCCCCTACACTGGCAGGTTTTGCTCCTCTCAAGCCAACCTACTCACTGTGCCTCATTCTCATTTCTCTCATAGTTGACCTCTTGCTCACACCTTCCCTTCCACAGACCATTCTCCCAGTCTACAAGGCCTTTCTGAAAAAATCACATCTCCTTCTGGAGGCCTTCCCTGATTAACCCCTCATATCCCCACCCCATTCCCCAACTACTGTTACTTTAAGCACTTGCATGACTGGCACATAAAAACTTGGTGCTCAACCCTCCCACCCCAACCATTAGCACAAGGAACATATCTTTATTCATTCAATCGTATTTATTGAGTGCTTACTTTGTGCAGAGCACTGTACTAAGCGCTTTACGCTCTGTTGCTTCCCTCTTCTCATAATTCATTTTAGTGTCTGCCTTTCCCATTCGTTTGTAAGCTCTTTGAGGGTACAGGGTTCTGCCCAGTGTAAGCACTCAATAAATACTACTGTTTGGAAGGCAAACAAAGGAAAGGTGTTTCCACAACAGGAAAACGGCCAAGACCTGCCAAAGTATTTATATATTTCAGACATATTTACCTCTTTGGAGGGGGAAGCGGGAGATGTAAAAATTGTCATCCAATAGGACCAAACGAACATGACAAATGACAGATGAAAAACCACAAGGTAGACAATTGCTTTTCCTGGGAAATAAAAATAAATATAAATAAGGTTTCATTGAGGGCACTGAAACAGGAAAAAGTGTAACAAAAGAGCAAAAGTTTGGAGTTTGCTAAGAAATTAATTGAAACTCACTGTAATAATGGTGAATTTTAGCTCCTGCATGAACTGCACTCCATACTAAGTGGCCCATCAGATTGGCCTAGGCACAGTTAGCAACTTAATTTTAGCAGAAGAATTGATCAGGAGTATGTACAGTTTCATAAAATCAGAGGCTATCTTTTATTTTTACTTTTAAAAATTCCTAAATAAATAGATGCTAGAGATAGATCCCTAGCTCACAAGCCTATAAACTTGGCATTGTCCTCAACTCATCTTTCTTATTCCACTCACATATTCAGTCTCACCAAATCCTGTCAGTTCTACCTTCACAGCATTGCTAAAATCCACCCTTTCCTCTCCATCCAAATTGCTACCATGCTGATCCAAGCACTTGTCCTAGCTCACCTTGACTACCGCATCTGCCTCCTCGCTGACCTCCCAGTCTCCTGTCTCTCCCCACTCCAGTCAACCCTTCACTCTGCCGCATGGATCATTTGCCAGAGACTTTGGCCCCTGTTTCTGGAGGCCGAACCCCTCTTCCAAGAAGCCTTCCCAGACTAAGCCCTCTTCTCATTCGTTCGGTCGTATTTAATGAGCGCTTATTGTGTGCAGAGCACTGTACTAAGCGCTTGGGAAGTACAAGTCGGCAACTCTTCTTCCCCCACTCCCTTCTGCGCCGCTCTCCCTTGCCCCTTCATTCATCCTTTCTGACCTCCCATCCTCCTGTCTCTCCCCACCTCAGTCTGCTGCCCGGATTATCTTTCTACAGAAGTGCCCCGGGCGTGGTAGAGGAGCAGCGTGGCTCAGTGGATAGAGCCCGGGCTTTGGAGTCAGAGGTCATGGGTTCAAATCCGGCTCTGCCAATTGTCAGCCGTGGGACTTTGGGCAAGTCACTTCACTTCTCTGGGCCTCAGTTATCTCATCTGTAAAATGGGGAGGAAGACTGTGAGCCCCCTGTGGGACAACCTGATCACCTTGTAACCTCCTCAGCGCTTAGAACAGTGCTTTGCACATAGTAAGCGCTTAATAAATGCCATCATCATTATTATTATTATTATTATTATTATTATTATTATTATTATTATTATTTGTCAATAAAAACGTTCAGTCCATGTCTCTCCCTCCTCAAGAACCTCCAATAGCTACCCATCCACCTCTGCATCCTTACCAACAGCTTTAAAGTACCCAGTCGACTTGCCCCATCCTACCTCACCTCACTAATCTCCTACTCCAAACCAGCCCGCACACGCCGCTCCTCTAGAGCCAGCTTACTTACTGTGCCCCTAACTCGTTTGTCTCACCACCAACCCCTTTCCCACATTCTCCCTCCTAGTCTGGAACTCCCTTCCCCTTCAAATACACTAGACCACCACTCCCTCTACATTCAAAGCATTATTAAGGTCATATCTTCTCCAGTAAGAGCCCTATTTTTCCCGGCTCACTCTCCCTTCTGCATCATCTATGCCCTTGGATCTGTGACCTTTGAATAATTGATATTCGCTCCACCTCCAACCCTACAGTACTTGTGTTCATATTCTCATATTAGAGAAGCAGCGTGGCTCAGTGGAAAGAGAATAGGCTTGGGCTCCGCCACTTATCAGCTGTGTGGCTTTGGGCAAGTCACTTAACTTCTCTGGGCCTCAGTTACCTCATCTGTAAAATGGGGATTAAGACTATGAGCCCCGTGTGGGACAACCTGATTACCTTGTATCTCCCCCAGTGCTTAGAACAGTGCTTGGCACACAGTGAGTGCTTAACAAATACAAAAATTATTATCCTTAAGTTACATATTATAAACTACTTATTTGTTTATATTGCTATCTATCTCCCCCTCTAGACTGTAAGCTGGTTATGGGCAGGGAACATTTTTGTTAATTCTGTTAATTCATTCATTTTATCTTACCATACTCTCCCAAGCGCTTAATACACTGCTCTGCACATAGTAAGCATTCAATAAATACTATTGATTGATGCTTATTAACTCTTGCACATAGTAAGCATTCAATAAATACCATTGATTGATTGATGCTTATTAACTCTAGCCCCTCTCCTGCAATTGAATTTAAACTCTTGTTTATAAGGATAGGCCTTACAAACCAAAAGCTAAAAATACTTCAACCATAGCTTAGTTCTTCAACATATTCACTTCATAGAATAACAAAGTTTATAAATGAGCACGGAGAGCCATCTTTGCTAACTGTGGCGCAGTGAATGCAGTCCTCTGACTTCGGCTCCTGGGAAGTACAAATGTTCACGGTTCAGAAAGAAAACCTGATTCTCATCCAACATGAGCCAACCAAAAAAAAAAAAAAACCAAAGCAAAAAAAAAACCCTTCCTGTTGTACCACTTCTCTTCTGTGCATGGATCTCTGAACAGAGGAGAAATTTTGCAGGCAGAAGTGGAAAAGCAGTCACCCCAAAGGGAAGCCCCGAGGGCCACGCTTAAGGGGCAGAGGGACTGGTTTCTCAGGGCAAGAGGGAGGCGTTCCTCTCTATTCAGCTCCTTCCCGACCAGACTCAACCACACTCAGTAGGTCACTTTGAGCTTGCAGTACCAAGCACTCATTGCCTCCTGTTTTGAAAGGTATTATTACATCCAGTGGTTTTGAGGAGATTTCAATGTAACTTGAGGGTTAAAGGATGGGACCTAATGGTAGGTGGCCGGATGATTCAGAATACCAATAATGAATAAGGCAACAATGACCCACCTGAAATCACTAAAATACGACATA